>NC_132916.1:93012980-93704980 GCF_047675955.1 Chlorocebus sabaeus | reverse complement strand
AAAAAACATACCAGCCTGGCCAACGTGGTAAAACCCCATCTCTATCAAAAAATATAAAAATTAGCTGGGAGTAGTGGCACGCACCTGTAGTCACAGCTAATTGGGAGGCTAAGGTGGGACAATCACTTGAACCTGGGAGGCAGAGGTTGTAGTGAGCTGAGATCATGCCACTGTACTCCAGCCTGGGTGGCAGGAGACCCTGTCTCAAAAGAAGAAAAGAAAAAACACAGGCTGGGCACAGGCAGGGGCTCACACCTGTAATCCCAACACTTTGGGAGGCTAAGGCAGAAGGATTGCTTAAGCCCAGGATTGCTTGATGCCAACCTAGGCAACATAGCAAACCCCCATCTCTATAAAAAAAAAATACAGAAATTAGCCAGGCATAGTGGTGCATGCCTGCAGACCTGGCTACTCGGGAGGCTGAGGTGGGAGGCTCGCTTGAGCCCAGGAGGTCAAAGCTGCAGTGAACTATTATCACACCACAGCATTCCAGCCCAGGTGACAGAGGAAGACCCTGTCTCTCAAAAGAATAAAAAAAGAAAGAAAGAAAAAATATGTCTATCCATCATGGAACATTCCTGTAAATGAAAGTCTTGGAGCATGATGCACAGGGCAACAGGAAATATCATTCAAAAGTGAAAAGGAGAATAGTAAGGTTTTGAGTTTTTTAATAATCAAAGCATACAAATTAGAAAAGTATGCATTCAAATTTCCTAATACATGATCCATCAATGCTTGTGTTTGAACTTGCATTGAACTCATACCTTTTCTTTAAATTCAGTCAATGTCCTATGTAAGTGGCCAGTTAAAAAACAAAACAAAACAAACCTCATGTCTATAGGCAATGATCTTCCAACTTCAACATTACACACCAGGAAACCATTGAGTCTTTGCAGGCAAGCTTTACAGAATCATGAAAATTCAAGTAAAATTGCTTTATTGTTAGTAATAAAAACCTCAAGTTATTTTTTCCATGACTTAAGAAATACCATCAAAGAACTTTCGTTAATATTCCACTTAAGTCAAAATCAGACACCAAATTTGTTTTGATTTATATTCATTTTTAAATTATTTTCACTTCATGGAATGATTTGTTGAAATCTGATGGTCTCTGTGATTTTATAAATCACCCCAGGAAATGTTTCCTCACAAATTTGTTGGGATTCTTAATAAGTTTACATGATTAATGATGATTAAACGTTATTAAGAACTTAACATGATAAATATTAAATATCCATTCTGGTAATGACTGGTTCTTATTCAGAGTCATTTTTGCAATGAGAGATGCTGTGAATGGTCTCTGGAGGGAAACAAAAATGTCAAACACAGCCCTGCTTTTTAATAATAGCCTTGAGCTTCAACTCCTAATTTTCATTGAACAGTTTTCTAAAGCCACCTCAATGCCCCCAGTAGGAGGATATATATGAAGAAGAGCTTAGTAATGATAGCCAAGCTGTATCACCACTAGATACTAGTGACTGGGCCGAGCCCTGACACCCTCACCTCCTGAGTCTTCTTTTCTGATTCACCCTGTTTCCACCGCTTAGAAGTGTGTGAATCAGGAAGACTATTTTAATCTCTTTGTGGCTCAACTTCCTTGTCTTTAAAATAGGGATTTTCCAAACTTGCAGATTTATTATGAAGGTTAAACTAAACATTGCACAGAAAATGCATAGTGCACTTAAAAAAAAAAAAAAGAGCACTGAATAGCTAGAAACTGCTCGTTCTATTTGCCCTCTTCCCAAGAGGATGCCTTGGGAAAGAAAATATGAGTCCTGCTTTGCCTGTGATTCTCAGAGGCTCTATACTTCACAGTCCATTTTCCAGGGCCTGAAGTCACCTCTTCTTTGGACCCCAAGAGAGACATATACTTTATGAAATTACCAAGCAGGACTAGGTCCACACGCATCAAGATCATGATAACAGGAGATTCTACTGGATGATTTCTCCCTTTGGGAATCTCTAGAATTTTTAACCTGTCCATAATTCCCTTTATTGCTACATGCCACCACTTCAGGGCAATGCCCCTTGAAGGTGTCAAGCCACCTGACCAGAGCCTGGGGCACGGCTCTCTCTTCTGGTAAACAGAGCCTGCAAGTATCTCTGGATTTTGGAGGATGGAGAAAGGGAAGAACTTTTTACCAGAAGCAGCTGGTAGAACTGGTGTTTCATCCTGCGCCATTTAACACATGGAGCCAGGGGTGGGCCTGCACAGTCATGCACGAGGCTAGGCTGTCACCTGGTTAGATGCTGTCTCTGATGTCACTGCTGGAAAACTCTGCTCTTCCATATCTAAATCCACACATAAGTGGGATGAAGCTGTTGGAATGGAACAATATGTGATGATACTAGTTTGTGGAGTAGCTTCCTCTCCCTGTATTTTCCCCTTTCCTTTCCCCACTTTCAAACCAGTAGTAGGTTCTGGTCTTGTGGTCTTAGGATAGCAGGTGGGGCTCTGAGTGTGTTTTGGAGGATGGAGGAAGGGAAGAGCTTGTATCAGAAATAGCCTGCAAGTATCTCTGGATTTTGCATTCTAAAAGTCTAAACTTTTAAGAAAACATACAGGGGTTTTGAAGAAAGTGAAAGGAAGAGGGTATGAAGCCTGAGAGAAACAAAGGATCCCCTTTCTGACTTCTCCAAATTGGAAACAGAAAGCTCAGGCAGAAGAGGAGAAAGAGCGAGCAAAGCCTTTGGTGCCTATACAGGAATTAGTTCTCCATTGCTGTATAACAAATCACCACAAACATAGCAACTTAAAATACCGTTTCTTAGCTCTCAGTACTATAGATGCAGCATGCTCTATAGCTCTCTGGTTCACAGTTCTATGGGCCTAGCTCTGTAAGTACAGCACAGTGTGGCTGGGTTCTCTGTGCAGAGTATCACAAGGCTGAAATCAATGTTAGCCAGGCTGAGTTCTTGTGTGGAGACACTGGGGAGAAATCGGCTTCGAAGCTTTTCAGGTTGGCTGAACTCAGTTTCTTGAGGTTGTGGGTCTAAGGTCCATATTTCCTTGCTTGCTGTCAGGAAGGGCTTCTCTCAGCTCCAGGAGGCCAGCTGAATTCCTTGCCATATGGCCCATTCCATCTTCAAGCCAGCAATGATATATGGAATCCTTTTCATGTTTTGAATCTTTGACTTGCTCTTCTGCAACCAATAGGAAAAAACACTCTACTTTTAAAGGGCTTATGTAATTAGGCCAGTTCATCTGAATAATCTCCCTGATTTAAGGTCTTCTGATTTGGGGACTTCAATTACATCTGCAAAATTCCTTTACAGCAGTACTTAGGTTATTGCTTGTTGAGTAATTAGGAGAAAAGTAGGTGGACCCCTGGCAACAGGGATCTTGAAGGCCATCACAGAATTCTGTCTACTACAGTACCAAAGCAAGGAACTGAGCCCTGCTTCTTGGCAGCACCATCGGGGTTATGGAGGCAATGGCTGGGTGATGTACCCAAGAACAAAGGATCTTAAGGAGTCAAGCGAAGATTCCCACATGGCCCCAGTTTGCATGAAACTAGCATGCCAATGTCAAAGCCCCAAGTACTGAAGTGGAACTGAGCAATAAACATCTGAGCATTGACCAATGGGGACATCTGAGCAGTGACCAGTAGTAATCACACTCCTGAAACATCATACTATGTGAAAGCTTAGAAATGCAGTCAGAAATTGAGTTATGGAAATTAATGACAGTGATATTTCTTGCACATCCCATAAGACAGTAGTGGGAGACCTTTGTATTACCATTACCAACGGTAGTACCTCGTATATTTCTTTATTATTGAATGAATGAGTGAATGAATGAATGAATGAAATAACAAAGAAATGAAGCTAGTAATCACTAGTTGGCAAAAGTTCACAAAAGCCACCAGCTTCTTAAATCTATCTTTCAGGTAAAAGAAAAAAACATGCATTAAGGCTGTTCTCAATAAGTGTGTTCAACAAAATGTCATTTTAAAACTTTTTAATCAAGATAGTTGGGAAAATGCTAGATTCACAGTGGTAAAAAGTTCTTTTCTGCAGGATTTTTAACATCCTTTAAGACACCAATGTACATTATTTCCTTTGAGTGGTATAACATATGCAACATTTCCAAAATTTACTTAACACAAAGAATCCCTTTTTTCGAGGAATGTGCCTGTAATCCCATTTCTCTAAGAAAGTACCTGTAAGGATGCATGAGTTGGGTAATGCTGCGGTAACAAAATCACACACACACACACACACACACACACACACAAATCTCAGTAGTTTCTAACAACAATGCTTTATTTCTTGTTCACTTTACATGGCAACTGTTAGTTGGCTGAAGCTCTATTCAGCATTTTCTTCACTCTTGGATCAAGCTTAAACAATCAAGTTTCTCATCTGGTTATTGCCAGTCTCATGGAGGAGGAAACAGAAAATGCTAGAACCATGTGATGGTTTAAGGCTTTTGCTGGAAGTAGCAACTAGCACCTTGTATGCCATTTCATTGACTGAAGCAAGTCATGTGGATCAAGCAAATCATGAAGATATATAACCCGCCACAGGGATCATTCAGCACAACTGGTTCTAGAAACACACTTGGAGAAACCCCACACTAGGGACACAGAAGATGAAAATCTCTCTGGGTCTAGGGCACCCTGCGTTTCCCATGGTAGAAAAAGGAACCAGAACCACAGGGCAGTGCAAAATTATACCACAAACAAATCTTGGATTCTATCCCAAATCTGTTACACTTATAATTTAGACTTTTCTTTCAATTTGGGAAAAACAGTAAATAAAATAAGGATTGTAGAATTGTCCAAAATTTCACTTCTCTAGCTTAATGTGCCTAAACATTTTTAAAAGAAGAGAAACATTAAATCTTCCATTATCTTCTGCCTGAAAATTCTGATTGTCAGACTTACTCAAGAGAAAATAGAAATCTGCCTGCATCTGGAAGAAGAGAACACTGTTGGTTTGGTTTTCTTCTTTATGCTATTTTGGGGATTGAGCTCCATGCATTGTAAGTGAACGTAGATCACCAATGCCCTGCCCTCTTCACAGCACTTGGCTCATCTTTTCTGACAGGGCTGTGTACACGTCCCCACTTGGCCCTGCCAATATGCCACTGCAGATAGGTCTGAATGACTTGATGAAAAGCAAACCATTTTGTCCAAATAACAACTTGACTATGGGCTATATCTGAACCAACAACAAAGCTGGTCAAAGGCTTCAAAATCCCAATGACAGAACATGGCATTCAGTTATTGAAAAAAAAAAGAAGATTCAAGTGAAAAGGCACAAATCCAAGGTTAATGACTGAGACTTTCTTTTCTTTTCCCTCTTCTTGCCCTTGCCTTTTTCACTTCTGTGTACCAGGCAGGGGACAGAGGTAGCTTGTCCCAATTAAGAAAAATAAAAATAGTAGGTATGTTAATTACTAATTGGCTAATTACTGATCCTAAACTTAACTCTCCTGACTAAAAGTTCAAAGCACATTAAATTTTTTACTAACAATCCCTAAAACAACTCCATCCCAACAAATACATATCAAACATTTCAAGAATAAGGATCACTCATCAGGTTCCTCTTCTTTAAGGAATATCTTTATACTCGTAACTTAAGACTGCTGACCCATTCCGTGCAATAAGAAAAAGACTTTCAAAATCAGTTTTAAAAACATCACAGTTATTTGGATTCTATCTTATCTCTCACTCCCCCACCATTAAAAGTCCCTTCATTAGAGCTGGCTGTGGTGGCTCATGCCTGTAATCCCAGCTACTAGGGAGGCTGTGTAATGAGAATCACTTGAACCCAGGGTGCAAAGGTTGCATTGAACTGAGATTGTGCCACTGCACTCCAGCCTGGATGACAGAATAAGGCTCTGTTTCAAAAAAAAGAAAGTCCCTTCATTAAAAGTTACATTACACTGTACACACACACACACACATACAGTGTTTGGTTTCTTTATGCTACTTTGAGGATTGAGCTCCATGTGTTGTTTATATATGTGTGTGTGTGTATATATATGTTGATATATGTGTGTGTATATATGTGTATATATATGTGTGTGTGTATATATACACATACATATTTAATATATATAGACACTTGCTGTTATACAACTTAAAACTCACATAAATTTGAACTTAAAATTATATGTCATAGAATTTAACGTAACACGTTTTATGTATATATATAATTTTGTGTAATAGCTACACGTTGATAGCTAGAGACTATGATTGAAATCTTCTATTTAAATAAAGCATCTTTAAGGCAGCTTTAACTGGTGCCCTTTAAAGAGCCAGGGACTGGCCCAGTGATTGTGTTTTAGGAATGTCTTATTTCATTCTCTCCTGGGCCACCTGTTTTAAACAACACAACTAATAAGTCTTGCATTTTCATCTCTGCCAAAAAGGTTATTTGATTCATGAACAATGGGTTTGACCTAGATGTGACTTTACCTGAATGAAACTAGTCCTTGTTCTGAGCCATGTGCCATCAGGATTTCAAACCAATTCTTCAGGTAGATATGACGGATTCGCTGGCTCTTCAGAAATGCATGGCTAGAGAGGCGGGATACAAAAGAAGCATCTCAAGTCCCTTAAGTAGCTTTGTGCAACACAAGTTATTTCATACTGCCTAAAATGAGCACAAACCCAGCAGTGTTCACAAAACCATAACCCACACTCTTTCCTCCTCTAGATGGTCTTCATAGTAGTCTAATTAAATTATTTTGTTAGCTAAAACCTATCATTGCAATATAATGAAAACTTCCTACTAACTTACAACTTAGAAGTCACAGTCAATCATCTTGAAACATCATGCAGTTTCACCACTTGATATTTATTATGAAACTGTCTAGAAAAATGGAATATTTTAGTATTTAGGCTATTAAGAAGATACATTTTAGTTATAGCTTTGGGTAAGTGTTATATATTATTTTTCTGACTTTTAACAAAATTCTTCCAACCAAAGAACTGGAGGAAATGTAAAGAAAGAAGAAAAGGCTAAGTCTGTGTTAACAAAGACCTCAGTCGTGGCTGTGCGCGGTGGCTCAGGCCTGTAATGCCAGCACTTTGGGAGGCCAAGGCGGGTGGATCATGAGGTCAGGAGATCGAGACAATCCTGGCTAGCACGGTGAAATCCCTTCTCTACTAAAAAAAAATATATATATACAAAAAATTAGCCGGGCGAGGTGGTGGGCCCCTGTAGTCCCAGCTACTCGGGAGGCTGAGGCAGGAGAATGGCGTGGACCCAGGAGGCGGAGCTTGCAGTGAGCTGAGATCGCGCCACTGCTCTCCAGCCTGGGCGACAGAGCAATACTCTGTCTCAAAAAACAAACAAACAAACAAAGACCGCAGTCGTAAGCAAACTTGCTGAGACAAATAGGAATTTCATGTAAGAAACAAAATAACTGGGTAGTGGTCTATCTATATTGTTAATCTTTTTTAAAAAAACCAGCTCCTGGATTCATTGATTTTTTTTTTTTTTTTTTGAAGGGTTTTTTTGTGTCTCTTTCTTCTTCAGTTCTGCTCTGATCTTAGTTATTTCTTGTCTTCTGCTAGCTTTTGAATTTGTTTGTTCTTGTTTCTCTAGTTCTTTTGATTGTGGTGTTAGGGTGTCAATTTCAGATCTTTCCCGCTTTCCCATGTGGGCATTTAGAGCTGTAAATTTCCCTCTTAACACTCCTTTAGCTGTGTCCCAGAGATTCTAGTATGTTGACTTGGAACCAACCCAAATGCCCATCAATGATAGACTGGATAGAGAAAATGTGGCACATAGACACCATGGAATACTATGCAGCCATAAAAAAGAATGAGTTCATCCCCTTTTACCTTTACAAGGACATCACTTTTGCAATTGTTTCTTCTTTCCAGCATCCTCTACTCACTTTTTTTCCTCTCCATCACTCCACTGGCACATGGACATATTCCTGTTGTCCACTCTCAAAAAACACATAGCAATAGCAATGAAAGAAAACTCCCTTAGATCCCACACTGGCACATGGACATATTCCTGTTGTCCACTCTCAAAAAACACATAGCAATAGCAATGAAAGCAAACTCCCTTAGATCCCACAGAACCCTCGATACCTGACCTACTGCCCTGCTCCTCTTCACAGAAAAACTTCTCGAACTTGTATCCATCCATTCACAGTCTTCACTTCCTAACCCCCTGTAACCTTCAGTCTACTCCTATCAGTCTTTCATCTTACACACCACTGACTGCTTTGTCCAGGGTCACCATAGTACGTTGCACTTCCAAGGGTCTATCTGCCACCATGTTATATAAACTCTCAGTAGCTCTCAAACAGGTGACCATTCCCTTCTTCTTGAAGCACTTTCCTTAGGGAATCAATGAGTCCATAATTTCCTTACTCTCCATCTATGTCTCTGCCATTTATTTTCTTTCTTTATGTGTTACTCATCCTTGGCCCAATCTCTAAGATTAGAAGGGCTCAGGATTCAATCTTCCTACTATATGTTTTCTCCTTGGGTTATCTCATCAAATCTCATGGCTTTTAATGCTATGTATGTTCCAATGACTAAGGAGTCATCAAGTAGGACTCTCATACTGCAAATAACCAAAATCAAACTCTGTCCTAAATAATAAAGGTTTTCTTTGGCTCACATAACTGAAAATTCCTCAAGCAAGATAATCCTGAAGGCCCAATGGTGTCATCCAAGGATCAATTTTTTTTTTTTTGGCTCTCTGTCCTGCCTTTTATTTTATTAGTTTCATCCTCATAGCAATGTCCCTTATGTTGACAAAGTGGCTGCAACAGTTCCAGGCTTCACATCCACAAATCATATCATCCGTAATGAGAGGGATATTTGATTTATGGTAGATTTTTCAGCATTCTCCGAAGGAAATAAAATATTATTTTTTAGAAGATCCCAGAAAATGAGATTCTACATGTCCTATTTGCCCAAATGTTTTACAGACCTACTCCTAATCCAGTTTCTTTGGAAAGATTAATGCCATGTGCAGAATGACTTAAACCTAGTTTACTTTAAACAATAAATGTAATGTGGGCCGGGTACGGTGGCTCACACCAGTAGTTCCAACACTTTGGGAGGTCGAAGCAGGCAGATCACTTGAGGCCAAGAGTTTGAGACCAGCCTGGCCAACATAGTGAAGCCCCATCTCTACTAAAAATACAGAAAAAAAAAAATAGGCTGAGCATGGTGGCACATGCCTGTTATCCTAGCTACTCAGGAGGCTGAGAATTGCTTGAACCTGGGAGGCAAAGGTTGCAGTGAGCCGAGATCGCGCCACTGCACTCCAGCCTGGGCAACAGAGTGAGACTCTGTCTCAAAAATAAATAACCATAATGTGGAAGCAGAAGGAGTATTCACAATCAATATCTACACCAGACTCCAGGTGAGGAGTCAATTCCCTCCAAATAATATGGGTGTCACACAATAGTGGTAGGAAAAAGGGGATGGTGGGGAGGTAACCACTATAACCATATATAATATTCCAAAATGATGCTTTATTTTTTTCTCTCCTCTGAGCTCCAGACTTAAGTATCCAACTCTTAATAGTCAAGTGCCATATAATGACATTTCAGTCAACAACACACTGCATATTCAATGGTGGTACCATAACATTATAATACTATATTTTTACTGTACCTTCCCTATGTTTAGACATGTTTAGATACACAAATACTTGGCACTGTGTCACAATTGCCTACAGTATTCAGCAGAGTAACATGCTGTACAGGTGCGTAGACTAGACTATGCCATACAGCCTAGATGTTTAGTAGGCTATACCAACTATTTTTGTGTAAGTAGACTCTATGATGTTCACACCATTAAAAAAAATCACCGAATGATACTTTTCTCAGAATATATTCTCATGAAGTGATGCATGACTATATTTAACATCTCCATGTGCATGACCAAGCTAACCCTCTCTCGCTACCATATGCCCTCACTGAATCTGGTTTCTCCTCTAATATTCCTTATCAGTAATTGGCATCACTATATATTACTTTGCTAAGACCAAAATTTGGAGATTACCTTTGACTTTTTGCTTTTCCTTACCCAGTAATCTAATCCATCAGTGAGTTCTATTGGTTCCATCTTCCAATTACATTCTAAAGCTATTCATTTCTCTGTCTGCCTCCACTATCACCCTTATGTCCAAGCCATCATTATCTCTTGCCTAAACTACTGCAATCACCAACTGTCATCCTGATTTCTTTTTTGCCTTACTATAATTCATTCTTTACACAACCTCTAGAGTGATCTTTTAAAAATATCAGATCATGTCATTGACCTGCCTAAGTCCCTTCATTGGCTTCCTAGCTCCTTTAGATTAAAAAAAAAAAAAAAAAAAAAAAAAAAAACCTCAACTTTAGATGTTAGATGGAGGCTCTCCAACATCTGGCTTATGTCCACTTCTCCATTATTATCTCATTTCACTTCCCCTTTATTCTCTACATTTCAGACATACAGATTTTATTTTTTTAACCACATCCTATACATGGGCAGCTTGGACCTATTTTCACTGTTGAATGTTTATAGGCCCCAACAGCCCATTCTGTGGCCATAATTTCTTATCCCTGTAGTCCCTTCACTGGATCACTTGTTCATTATGTTCTCCAGGCCCTTGACTACATGATTCAAAAGTGTATCAGTTCTTCCACCCATACTTCCTTCCCATCCACCCTAGACAACATGGAGAAAATTATGCAATTATACAAATTAGTGCCATTGTCTCATGTGATCTTTGGACTTATCTATGCCCAACATACTGTTTGACAGTCTTGGCTGGGCACGGTGGCTCACACCTGTAATCCCAGCACGTTGGGAGACTGAGGTGGGTGGATCACTTGAGCTCAGGAATTCAAGGCCAGCCTGGGCAACATGGCAAAACCCCATCTCTATAAAAAATATAAAAAATTGGCTAGGCATAGTGGAGCATGCCTGTGGTCCCAGCTACTCAGGAGGCTGAGGTGGAAGGATCACTGGAGCCCAGGAAGTTATGGCTGCAGTGAGCCGTGATCATGCCACTGCACTCCAGCCTGGGTGACAAAGCGAGACCCTGTCACAAACAAACAACAACCTTACTGCATGTCTCCAGACCGATCCCCTCTCATTGCCTTCATCATTGTCATCAATCCTCAATGTCATCTCCTCTCTCATCATTTAGCTTCTTAAACCACAGGAAGAAAAAAAAAAAAAAGAACGCTCTCTCAGTCTACTGCCCATCTAGCACAAAATAAGGTGCTTGTCCATCCATTTTTAATTTTTTCCACAATATCTCACAAAGAGAAGCCTTTTAGTTTGGATAAGTTCTGCTGTAAGTACCACAATACTAAAATGAATGTGGTTTAAATAGCAAGAATATATAAACCCATAGAACAAGAAGCATGAAGTTTAAAGGTCAATGCAGTAACTGATGGCATCAAGGTCCCAACTTCTTCCCATCATTCCACTCTGCAGTCCTCACCATGTTAGCCTTCATCCCAAGGCATCACTTCCTCATTCAATGTAGTTCAAAGGCAGAAAGACTGGTAGTAGGATCTCTTCTTGTATCTCTTATCAAAGGGAACACCCGCCCCCCTCCAGGAGAAACCATGCAGATGACTGTTCCCAGGGTCATGCAGTGTGGACTGGTAAATATTTCATGGTCTGCTCTCCATGAAAATGCAAATAATCCTCAATTATTTATCTCCAGCCAAGACTTATTTTTAGTTCCAGACCTATATATACATTTGTCTTTTATAAATTTACACATTAATGATTTCCAAGCATCTCCAAACTATAATTCATTATCTTTCCCCCAAGCTACTGCACCTGTACTGCCATTATCCACGACTGATACATCCAGACTAGATTGCCGCGAGTCATATTACATTCTTCCATTGCCTCTACCCTCTCTAATAAAAGCCCAGTATTGTGAGTCTCCTTCCTAAATATCTCCAAATCCTTACTTACTCATTCAAGAACCATCATCATTTTCTGTACATTCAGTAACCCTGAATGTTCTCTTTGTCTCTAGATCCTCCTACACACCTCTAATCTATCTTCCCCGGGTTTTGTGGAGAGACCTTTCTATTATACACGCTGGCTCAAAATTCTTTACTGGCTCTAATTGTCCAAGGAGTGAAACTGAATTCCTTTAATTTACACGTGGACCTTCATTATATGAACTCTAACAACATGTTCACTCTCATCTTCTGTCTTTCATCTCTCGTCACTCTAATTTTGCCTTCTCGCTATATTAAACTATTTGTACAGAACACATCATGCTCTCTTATGCTTCCACTCCTTTGCACATTGTGTCTCTCTTTCATTTGGACTTTCCTTTCTTATGTAACAAGAAAACTCTTCATCCTTAAAGTCTCAGTAAGCATCTTTGTCAGTGTAAAGTCCTCTCTAAATATCTCAGAGAAAACAGGGGCTTCTATATTGACTGTACTTTGCACATATCTTCATAAAATAAATTTCTCACTGTATTATAATTCTTGATTTTTAAACTCTTCGAGGACAAGAACAGCTTCATCACTATACCCTTTGTGCCCAGAATAGTGTCAGGCATGCAGTTAAGTGTTTAAATAAATGCTTATTGAATAACAAAATGAATGAACATATTAATATTGAATTGCTAGAATAATAATTGGTGCTGTTGTAAAGACAACAGAAACTGGTTTAACAAAGCACTGCTATGAGTCTCAGATCAAGGATGCCCATCTCATAAAGATCAAATAACTCTACTTGCCTCATAGCAAGTCAGCCACCAACTTTTTGCCAACAATATAGTAAGATGGGTATAAATGTGTCTACTATACTGTTCAAAAAATAAACTATTGATAAGTAACATGGTCTATTGATAATGGGCATTATGTGTACAATGAACAGCATATAAAAACATACATTTTGATAATAAAACATATAATAGAGACTTCTAGAAGCTAATCGACTCATTCCCTCTCCTCTAGGTCAAACTTAGGACAGCTACATTAGAATGTGTGTCTTTTATTTTTAATCCTTTATGTTCCCCTGCAACTTTCTAATACAAAATTTTCATATTTTAGGTTTTTGGACTGTGATCCTGAAGGGACTACAGGTTCTTTCTTATTGTGTGCTGAGTTTTGTAATAAGGCATCAATTGTAGAGCAGGTTTAGAAAAAAAAAAAATTATTGATTGAATTTGATTATGTCTTGCTTGAGATGTGGGGGTAAGATTGGTCCAGATGGCTATCACAAATAGGTCTGGAGCTTAAATTTTCCAGTTTCCGTTGCTATTTAATAGTAAATAATGTCACCGAAAAAGTTCACAAATGGGTTTGAGTGAGTTTATGTTTCTGTCATGTAGACTTTTCTCTTTCTCTTTATGTCCTAAAAAGAATTTCAGGACAAGTTTTCTAACTGTAATCCGAGTCTTTTGTGCATAAACATTTATAATAACACAAAAAGATAATTGCCTATAAGGTAATGAATAGATTTTTTATATAATTTTTCTCACAAAGTACACATCAAAAATTATATAGTTATTAAATTCAGCCCTAACTAAAAAGAAAAAAAAAAAGTGTGTTAAAATTATTTGGAACTCAGAAAGAATGGAAGATGCATGTATTGATGGAATGAATAAAGAACAAGCACTGAATCCTGGGCATTTTTGTGGAAGCTATGTTAATTTTGTAAAGCTGCATCAATTTATTTTTCTTCTTTAGACTTCACATTTTTGACTTTTTTCTTTAAAATGCCTTTAGGAATCCTTTGAAATATTTTGAATTTCTCAGAAATAGGATAATTTAACAGTCAATGTTGTTCAAAAAATTCTCGACTCCTAATCTACTTGGTAAAAAGTGAATAGCATGACTGGTTACCATTTTGACTTACTTTACCGGAGGCAGGGCTGTCTTAGAAAATAGTCTCCATGCCTATTAGAGTTGAAGTTAAAATTAAATAGATCAAATGTGCTCTTATCAAGAGAGTTTTTAAAATTGCAGATACTTTGAAATAAAATCTTAACAAAATTTCATTACAACCTAGTACTCCAAAGAAATATATATATAAAAAAATATTTGACTCATCTTGTCTCTACCCTGAATTTCCCTGAGATTGAGAAGGAATTATTCAATTTTCTCTTCTTTCTGACAGAACTATCCCAAATGAATAGCTTACAATGGCAAAGGGACCTACCGTAAGATTTGCACTCTGAGATTCCCTTGTTAAGGGTAGGAGACGGACTCATGGGAAGATTTTGGGATAGGAAGGGATGGGAAAGGAAAAAGAGAAGGAGAAAAAGAGGGCATTCCTCTAGAAACTCACAAAAATACAGACATAACCTCATAAACCCTACCACAATACATGGGAAAAAAGTTGTGCCTTCCCCAAAGTTACACAATGTCCTCTTGTGCCTTCTTTTTCCCCTGTCAAGGTGAGATCTCGCATACATAATACTGTTCATTGGTGACTCTTCAAGGATGTAGAGTTGGAAAAGAAGAGGGTATTAGACATTGTAATGTACCTGAGCCCCCAGGTTTCATAGCCCCACATTCTGCTGGTAGTTTTCTGTTTTTGTTCAAAGAAAAGAGAATTAGGCCGGGTGCGGTGGCTCAAGCCTGTAATCCCAGCACTTTGGGAGGCCGAGACGGGTGGATCACGAGGTCAGGAGATCGAGATCATCCTGGCTAACATGGTGAAACCCCGTCTCTACTAAGAAATACAAAAAATTAGCTGGGCGCGGTGGCGGGCGCCTGTAGTCCCAGCTACTCGGGAGGCTGAGGCCGGAGAATGGCGTGAACCCGGGAGGCGGAGCTTGCAGTGAGCTGAGATCCGGCCCCTGCACTCCAGCCTGGGAGACAGAGCCAGACTCCGTCTCAAAAAAAAAAAAAAAAAAAAAAAAAAAAAAAAAAAAAAAAAGAGAATTAAGATTATGCCATTAAAACACTATTGGTTTAACCTTCTATGATAGGTAAACACATGGTAGCAATGGAGATAGAGAGAAACACATGTCTTTGGGATATATTTTTGAAGTGGACCAACTTATGTTATTGTTGAAGGAAAAGCAAATAAAAACAGAACCAAGAATTACCCTGAGGTTTTGATAGGGTGGATGCTATTGTCTGAGATAGAGAAAAATGATCAAGAAATAGGTTTAGGGGTGAGGAATAGAAATTAAGAGCTTTGGTTTGGCCATATTAAGTTTGCAATGTCTTTAGTAGTCCCAGTAAATGCAGACTTGGAAGGCTCCAGTGCTGTATTTAGGCTGATGTATTCTCCTCAGTTGAAAGACACCAGCATCCACTCTGTCTCCCAGGAGGAAAGCCTAAATGGCAGCCCAGACCAGCCTTCCCCTTCCTGCCAGCAATTCACCTGCAATCAGTTCAAGCTGTCTACATCTCATCATCCTGTTATTACATCTAAATTCTCATACCCAACTGACTTCTTCAATCCAATTCCTATAACAGTGTGCCCCTTTCAATCATTAGGACCAAAAACGTGTAGTTGTATAACTGCTACTGGATGGTATCCATCACAGCACAGGACACAACCCAACAGATGATAAAGATTTGATGATCTGCTGGGCATGGTGGCTCACATCTGTAATCCCAACACTTTGGGAAGCCGAGGTGGAAGGACTGCTCAAGCCCAGCGGTTTAAGATACGCCTGGGCAATATAATGAGAACTCATCTCTACAAAAAAAATTTAAATGAGATGGCCATGGTGGCATATGCCTGTAGTTCCAGCTACTTGGGAAGCTGAGGCAGGAAGATGGCTTGAGCCCAAGAGGTCGAGGCTTCAGTAAGCTGTGATCATGTCACTGCACTCCAGCATGGGTGAGAGTGAGACCCTGTCTCAAAAAAAAAAAATGATCTGAATATGGTAGAATTTTATGTTTCTTTTATTTTTTGTATCCTTCCCACACAACCCTAATGTGGGTACTTCCAACAATACCCACAGGTAATGCTGCCACGGCCCCAGTAGAAGTCTGGTTAACCAGAGCTCCAGTTAAGGCATCAAAACTAGTTCCAAAGTCTAGAAAAATCTCAGCATCACTCAGTTAGCCCAGTGTTTCCAGCGCAGGTGTGTCCAGATCAAGTACTTCACCTTTGATGATTCCTTATCTCTTTCATGCGATGAGGCAATAGAAGGAGAGTGGAAAGAGAATAAATGCTATGTATATGTCATTTCATTTCCACGCTGTCAATCATCATCATTCTAATATCATATGGTATGGGTGATTTTCCTGTTCCAATGGCCATCAGAATGGATCTCTAGTTAACGCCAACGGTCTACTATCTATATAATCATTACAGAATGAAAAGACAGGAGTAAGCATAAATGATTAGAAATTGTTCAAATTTCTTCAGAATAGGTTCTTACAATAAATCTCTACTGGGGCCAGGTGTGGTGGCTCACACCTGTAATCCTGGCACTTGGGGATGCCAAGGAGGGCGAACCACTTAAACACATGTATTCAAGACCAGCCTGGGCAACGTGGTGAAACCTCATCTGTACTAAAAATGCAAAAAGTAGCCAAGCGTGGTGGTGCACACCTGTAGTCCCAGCTACTCGGAAGGCTGAGACACGAGAATTGCTTGAACCGGGGAGATAGAGGTTGCAGTGAGCCAAGATCGCCCCACTGCACTCCAGCCTTTGTGACAGAGTGAGACCCTGTCCCCACAGAAAATAAATAAATAAATACAGTCTCAACTGGTGCTGACAAGTGAAACGAAGACCCAGGACATGGCAGAAAGGAAGACAGAAATTACCCTAGTTAGACAAAGTGCGTTGAGATGAGGCAAAACCAATCAGAAGCAGCTCATGAAGGTGTGCATCAAGAGAAGAAGACACTTACATGAAGCTGGCATGGGCATTCCATGGAGGTCATTAGAGTTCATGGGCAGAAATGTGAATTTCATTCCTGAAGTAACTGAGAAATTGTTAGAGCAAATTTGACCAATTATAATTCATCCTATTGGACCAGCCAGGGTCAGAAACACGCTTCCATTCTCTTTTCCAGACCTCAATTCCATAAGAAGTTAATTTGTATTGCACAACCCAGTCTTCTGGCTTAGATAGAAACGTTTCGTTTTTTAGAAATTACCAAAAATATTTATAGCTTGACTAAGCTAATTTAAAACACACAGCAAAAGCATGGCATGCCTTACGTTCTCTGGGCTGCAGCTGTGGGAGTGGCTGCATATCTCTAAGCCCTGTGATGGCTCTGTCAAGAGCGCTTTATTAAAAGCAACATGCTCCATTCACCAGGACTGTTGCATGGATTACATAGGACCTCTTTTGTTCATTAGGTAACTGTCTAGCATGGAGATGCAATTGTTTCCTGTCACGTTTTCTTCAGAACCTAAACTTTCGAGGCATTTGGGCCTTGAGCAAAGCCTGAGCTCATCTCAGGGTGAGGTATTTTGTGTACTGACCCAGCAAAATATTTTACAATCCGTTTCCTAATCCAGGAAAAGCTGAATCTTACCCTTGAATAAACCCAAAATTTGCCCTGAAAAACAAATGTGATTAAACAAAACAATTGGGAAAAGATTTGCTTTGTTCTGCTGAGAAGATTCAACATTTGCCCAATGGCCACAGCCAGCCTAGCCATCAGGAATCATGGCCAAGGTATGCAGGCAGCCAAGCTCATCCCTTCACACCTGACAGACACCAGACATTGCTGCCTCTCCTCCTGGCCCTTTAGGAGAAGCAGAGACTACTGTTGGTTTCTTTACTATCAAAGACAGACACCAAAATCTCCTCAAATCTCCAGAAAATGTGAAGTTTATCATTTCTAAGTATACTGGACAAACTCTTTTTTTTCTGATTTAACTAGTAATGTGTCATCTGGAAAAGCTATTTTGTCATAAATTAGAAAGGGCATCAAGAAGAAATAAAAATTATGTTGCTCCAGCATGTACATGGAGAAAAGGTAAGTGGAAGAGCAGAGGGGAGGGGAAGGGAGGCCATTAGGAAAGGCCACCACCACAAGCTAATGTTTGTGCTGTAAAATTCTTTAAGCAGATGTTGATTTCACGTGCTGCATTTGATACACATGTGTCTCCTGATAAAAGCAAAAGGAATGAAATTTCAAAGTCCAACACTGTCATCACCACAAAGCAATATGCAAATTATGGCCTTAAAATAAGGGTCTGAGAGGCCTGGGTAGTTTCACCCATACAAAGGCAATTTCTTTATCATCCTCTTACTGTTTAACTACACTAATCTCCGGTGAGGCGAGCTTGAGATTCCTACAAAGTGCAATGTTGTGATCCATGACATTTAAGACAAGGAAGGGGCCTCTCCAGAAATGAGCCACTGGGCTGAGCCTGGGCAGAAAATAGACTGCAATGAGTCACACAATATAAGACGGCACAAAAGATGATTCACCAGGTCTAAAGGAAAATAAATAGAAGTGAATGGCTAGTGTACTCAGGGAAACTCAGTCCCAATGGGCAGAGTTTATTGGTCTGCATCACTCTGAGTTCCATCACGGAGCTGTTGGGATGAGGTGATGGTGCTGGAAATGCTGAAACGGATGGGGGTGAAGAAGCAGCTCCTTTTGGGGCAGTAGCAGTGCAGTAGCCGCTTGTTTCCACTAAGGATCTCTGTGGCAGGGGGATACATCTGTACTGGATGCTTTGAAGTGTATGATATGAAATGATTTATCCAGAAGGCTGCACAGCTGGCATCAGATAAAACATTTGGAACCACTTTAGCTGTGCATTACCTAGAGGCAGCATTCCCTTCCTCGATGCTAAATTTAAACCATTCCTGTCATTTCAGACTCTCTAATGAAATCTGTTTCTCACGGGATGTCTCTGTCTTAGAAATGGCATGTGATCTCCTTGCAAAATGAAAAGGAATTTAAAGCATATAAATCACCTGTTCTTCCTCTCTCACCCTACACACACACACACACACACACACACACACACACACACCTTCTGTTAAAAAAAATTCAGAACAGAAGAAATGCATGGAAGTGATAAAGGTGTGATTCTCAGAACAGGGAATGATGGGGGGGAGCGGTTAGTGCCTGTCAATAGCTCACAAGCAGCGATGCTGACTGCTGAATGACTCACGCAAAAGTCCCAGAGGGATCGGTTCCCTCAGTCGCCCTTTAGGAGAGACAGAAAACGTGATAGAAATGTTCCCACAGAATCACGACTTTATCAGATCCAAGGCTTATTCTGCTGTTCACTATGCTGGAGTGTAAATAAGTCGATGTGCGCTATTGTAGCTAAAAACCTAGTAGAAAACATTCAAAACACTCACCTACATAAATGTACGCAATTCAAGCTCCAAAGGGAAAGTAGAAATAGTCTGAGTCTATCCTGTTCTATGCTTGAGTATTAAAGTAAATTTTAAAACCTTCCAATATTACTTGATGTAATTTAAAAGCTAAATCTATATTGTGATATTACTATCTTTATCTCAACTATAATTCCAAAACCACTTCAAGATACTAAAAATCAAGTTTAAGCAGAACCCAGAAAGGGCTGCAGTTTGAAGTCTAAACACAAATGCTCTTTACTATTGGTAAATAGGGGCCTTACTTACATTGATTATAAGCCACAGTTACAAGAACACCACATCTTTACCTTTTCCCATATGCCTTGGTTTTGCATGGTGATGATGCTACTGCTTACCATGGTTCTTCACCTCACCTGGAATTAGCCAAAAATTGGATGCTATTTCAAGGGTGCTAGGAAAGATGCCTGGGGCTCGGCCCAATCTGTAACAGCGCAAAAACTGCTTAGTGAGCCTTGTTTGCCTGAGTACCCTCCTTCCTCCGCACAATGTGGCTCAGAAACAGCAGCTAAGCGCAGGCTTCCGTGCCCCTCTCTTAAGGTGAACAGACAGAGAGGACACCAGGAGCCCTTAACAATGATGGTTCAGTGAGAAATTAGAAGAGTTTGGTTGTTTTATGTCCAAAGAAGCAGACCCTCTGAACACTTTCCTACAGAGTCCAAACCATTCAGGTTACTTGATCTCTCGAGTTGCCAGGGTTCTCTATCCAGGCCTTTGGCCAAAACTGCTGTGGTCACCATGCATTGAGATTATAGTGCTCAAACAGTTAATGTGGCTGAAAGCTTCCACGTGACATTTTACAGGAGGTGACACAAAGCCCCTGGGGAAGAACCTGGTTCTTCATAGGAAGTCCTAAAGCCCTACACCATAAATCACTTCAGGCGTCAAAACATCTTCTTAAGCCACATCGTCAATGTTTCTGGCTTTCATTAACACAAGTAAAACCACCTGCAGTCCCCACTACCAAAACCAAGAGCTTTAGTCTCCCCAGGTTCTACCTTGTTTCTTATCCATATTAATTATTGCAGAAACACCTAATCCCTTCACTCATTTCTTCGTGTCAGGCTTGCCATCTAAAGGATGTTTTCAGAAATATCAAGCAGTTTTTGACCACCTAGTGTATGTCAGTGTATTCTGGCAGATACAAATTACTGTTTTGCATTACTTACCATATTATCTTGCAATAAAAGACCTGCAAACTCATCACAAGATCAACTGCAAAGTCATCTACAGAATGTAAACATATCTATAATGACAAAGAAGACATTGTTATATTACCTCGTCAAAATATCCTACATTGGTGCTATCCTACACATTTTGCTGCCAATTACAAATATCTTCCTGGTGGTTTTAGCCCAAGTAAAAGTTGCCCCAGTGAAGGTGTGTTAATGAAGTCCACTCCACTCCCTGCCTGGTTACTAACACCTTTACTCAATGCTCAGAACAAAGTCTGATTAATTCTTCACTGACTTTCAGAATGCAAACGGTATCCATATTTTCTCTTCCATTAAAATATGCAGTGATTAGCAGAGCCTGGCAATACATACTCAGTCATTCAAATCTCTTTAGAAGCTACTGAAAGATACTTTGTAGGCAAGAGTCATGAAACCAAGATTTCAGGGTCAAATATAAAACAGGCACAGCTCTTAAGTATATTCCTTTTCTAATAAAAAGTATTTTCAGATCTCTTCTATCAAAATAGAAAATAGTTTTGGTTGTTCTGACAGCAGTTTATCATACTGGCTCCCTCCTGAGGTTTCTAGTGCTAGGGTCTGGCCATGTCTGTGCTTTCTGCACAATGTGTGAAGGGGACTGTTAGCTGTTTATTCCCTATGGCCTGGGCCCAGATCTGTGTCTTCCTTTCTTAGGCTTATTTTCAAATAGAAAATAAAAAATAAGTCCCACTTATGTCAAAGAGGTTCAAAGAGCTTTGTATTGAAGAAAAAAAACAACTAACTTCGATGGCAACCCACTGAAATAAGGAAAAGGTGTTAACAAGATTCTTATTGGAAGATTGCAATACTAGGCAGGGAAGGCCGTGGTATGCCAACAAGCATACTGCAGTACAATTGAACAATAATTAGTCCTAATTTCCAGTCCATGTGCCCAAAGCCTGGCTTCCTGCTGAAGCATCACTTCATGCTTTCATGCAACACACTTATTCAATATGTGAAACTAAATTCAGAATCATCTTCCTGTTAAATTAGTGTATAAAACTTCTGCTAGTTGAAACCCTGGCCTTTAGAGCCTCTATTGTCATTGTTAAAACACAGCTATTGTGAGAGTTGGTACCATAGAATCATGTTCCAATGGATATACTTGTATAAAATAAATGTCAAATTTAAAAGTCATATTATGTTCAGTTGAGCAAGTGCATTCCTCACTGAAAGTATTATTCACAATTGCTCTGGGCTTTGTGATTCCAAGTGTTTAGTTTAACTAAGAGTATGCATTTAAATAGTGTTCCAAACTAAATCATGATTTCGAAGTACTGTGTACTCAGTAGTCAATGAAAACAGGCCTCTCCTCTGTGTGGAAAAATGGACAAATTGATTTTTATCTCTAGAAATCATCTGGCTGCTCTGCATATGTTTACATGACATCCCAATAGACGTTTTGTGTGTGTGTGAGAAGAACTTTCCAGTAACACAGGAATAACACAATTAACTTTTCTTAGGTGAGGTAGATTTACCTTATAGATTTGTTTTGCAAGTAGGGATAAGAAACAGCCTGAGAATAACAGAATGGCATCAGGGCAGTTGTGGGGAGCAGAATGAATTGTCTTAACCATTTGGCAGCTCTGGTAGCTATAACAGAACAACACTGCTTCCATTCTCCTCCTGGTCCTAGTAAGGAGGATGCACATGGTAAGTGTTTAGACACATTTCCTTCTGTGGACATACTTCTTATTGACATTTTTCGAGTGCAGAGAGTATATGCCAAGTACCTGACATTTCTAACATTCACGAGGGAATAGGGGTTTGAGTGGCAGTTCTATGGGGGTATAAAGAGCATAGAGTTGGGCAACTGCAGGACTATGGAGCTAGTTTTGTAGAAAACATTCTTCTCAAGGATGGGGTGGAAAGGAAAAGACTCAAAATAAGACAGTCAGCATTTATTCACTTGACCATTCACAATTACTGAAAACAGTAACTCAACCTGCTGGTCTATAGTATCCTGAGGTGCAATGAGGGACTGAAAAAAAAAAATTTTTTTTTAATTCACCATTTTACTATCTTAGACAGTGAACAAGAGAGCTACTACTTAGGAAAAATTTTAAGCCCAAATGCTTAAATTTATTGGCATAGCTTTTGGGGGATTACATTGTGATTATTTTAAATGCTCTTCTTTCTTCAAAGAAAAAGCAAAAACAGTGTTTATAAAGCACATTGCCATGCAGTAAAGCTCCTTCCTCAAAGAAATTAGGTGATTTCAGTCACCATATGTGGTTTGAGTCCATCTAAGTATAAACTTAACGTTTCTAGTAAATTAGTACCCTTGTTTTGTAAAAAGTACAGCTGCTCAACTTACAATGGGGTTATGTCTTGATAAATATCATAAGTCAAAAATGTATTTAATACACCTAACCTACTGAACATCCTAGCTTAACCTAGCATACCTTAAAGGTGTTCAGAACTTACATTAGCCTACAGTTGGACAAAATCATCTGGTACAGAGTACACTGTAGAGTACTGGTTATTTACCCTCGTGATATAATGGCTGACTCGGAGCTGCAACTCACTGCTGCCCAGCATCACAAGAAAGATCATGGAGCACACGGCTAGCCCCAGAAAAGATCAAACTTCAAAATTTTAACTACAGTTTCAACTGAATGTGTATCACTTTCATACCATCACAAAGTCAACAAATTGTAAGTCCATTGACATACAGTCATAAGTCTGGGACAATCTGTAGAGTACTTTGTAGTTTTGTTTTTATTTTTTTGAGACAGGATCTCACTCTGTCATCCAGGTTGGAGTCCAGTGACACAATCGTGGCTCGCTATAGGCTTGACCTTCCCAGGCTAAGGTGATCCTCCCTCCTCAGCCTCCCAAGCAGCTGGCACATAGTCATTTCTACATTGAAAACATGTGCAAAAGATGCAATGGTTAAAAAAAAAAAAAAGAAAAAAGACACAAAACTTAGGATTTCTTGGGGAAAGGGAAGTGCCTATTTTCTCATTGTGCTTTGACCCTTGCTTGGTTTCCACTGTGGGCATTCACTAGCCCTTTACCATGACATCTTTTGTGGGCTCAGGTCTGTCCTAATTTCAGAGATCTTTCAAGAGTCTGTACATTTCATCTGCCTCTGAAGCCCACAATGTAGGATTTGGTAAGAAGTCCCACTGACCAACACAGGATTCACTAGTTCAGATTATCCCTGCTCAGGTTACTTGCTGCAAAAACTCCTTGGCTCTGCCTAATCCCCACATTGTCCATTCTTTTCCCCAATTTGGCCTTGTTTACAGGATTGGGTCTCTGCCTAGGTTCCCCCTTTAATTTTTGCCAGTTAGTTGCCCTATTTAGTACACTCTTTACCCTCAAAGACAGGTGCTAGATCCTGAGCCTGAGTTAATGGAGAAAGAGCCCTAATGGTTTTCGCCAACAAATATCTAGAGCTATGTACAACTTCTGTCCTTGTACTCTCAACGAAATAAAGGCATATCATTTGGGATCATGATCTGAGTTTCCTGGCTCCAGAGGCCCAAGTTCTAAGTCTCCCTACTACTATTTATTCACTTAGCTGGAGGTGTGTACAACTTGTCTCTGAGGTGGTAGCAATAATCTCTCCCATCTCGCATGCACAGTTTTAAAAAACTTTTTATTTTGAAATAATTGTAGTCTCACAGAAGGTTGTAAGAGTCCCATGTAGTCTTCAGTCAACTTCCCTAACTGTTAATATAAAAAGTATAGCTATGGGGCTGGGCACAGTAGCTCACACCTGTAATCTCAGCACTTTGGGAGGCCAAGGTGGGTACATCATGAGGTCAGGAGTTAAAGACCAGCCTGACCAACATGATGAAACCCTGTCTCTACTAAACATATAAAAATTAGCCAGGCATGGTGGCATGCATCTGTAATCCCAGGTACTCAGGAGGCTGAGGTCCGAGAATCGCTTGAACCCAAGAGGCGGAGGTTGCAGTGAACTGAGATCGCGCCACTACACTCCAGCTTGGGCAACAGAGCAAGACTCTGTCTCAAAAAAAAAAAAAAAAAAAAAAATTTATAGCTGTAGTACAATATCACAATTACAGTACAATATATAGTGATATAGTACAATCTGAAAACCAGGAAGTTGACATCAGTGTATTACTGTTAACTAGAATACAGACTTTACTGTTTTGATTTTTTAACCTAAATTCATTTATGTGTGTGTATGTGCATATAGTTCTATGCAATTTTATACCATATGTAGATTCATGTAACAATCACCACAATCAAGATGAGAACTGTTCCATCACCAGAAAATAATTCCTTTGTGCTACTTCTTTGTATTGTGTCCCCTTCTCCCAATGACCCCCTCCCCACCTTCAGTCTCTTTCCCCTGCAAGCCACTAATTTGTACTCTATCTCTATACTTTTGTTATTTTGAGAATGGTATATTGATGGAATTATACAGTATGTAATCTTTTAGGATTGACTTTTTTTAGTAAGCATAAATTTCTCAACTTACAGTTATTAAACTGGAAAAAAGTGAGATCAAGGTAGCCAACCAGTTTCCCCAACACCTTGGGTTCCTTGGCAGAAGAACTGTCTCTGCCTCAACCCAGGGAACACATCAAGGATGCCTGAAGGTAGAAAAATTCCTGAGGAGAGCCAGAGACAAAGAGTAGGCAGGTGGGACAAGCATCCCCAGACCAGGAAACTCTGCTCTGTGTCTTGGGCACCATGCATTAGGAGGTACATTCCACAGGTACCCTGGGCAAGAACAGCCTTCCCATACTCTCAGGATATCCCCCTGGGTACCTCCTCTGTGTCAGGATGGACAATGCTCCAAAGTTGGCAATAGCTGAGGCAAACCTGGGCTTAAGGTGCCATCTAGTGCTGAAAAGGAGGCAGCAACATAGTGTGAAGAAAAGTTCAACAGGTATATTATTTAAAAAATCTCCAAGCAGGCCAGGCCAAGTGCAGTAGTACATGCCTGTAATTCCAACATTTTGGGAGGCTGAGGCTGGTGGATCACTTGAGGTAAAGAGTTTCAGACCAGCCTGGCCAACATGGCGAAACTCTGTCTCTACTAAAAATACAAAAATTAGCCAGGCATGGTGGTGCACACCTGTAATCCCAGCTACTCAAGAGGCTGAGGCAGAACGTCTTGAATTCAGGAGGCAGAGGCTGCAGTAAGCTGAGATTACACCATTGCACTTTAGCCTGGGCAACACAACGAGATTCTGTCTCAAAACAAAACAAAACAAAACAAAAAAAATCTCTAAGGAAACACATGCAATAAGAAAACAGAAGAAGACTAGAATAAATAGCCCATTCTTCACTGTAAAGGCATTCACGTACATCCATAACAACAGCAAACAGAAAAGCATGACTTCCCCAAAGAATCAATGCAAGGAAGCAGTGACTGGCCATAACAAGATGGCAATAGGCAACCTCTCTGAACAAGAATTACAAAATATCAGTTTTGGGCCATGCACGGTGGCTCACGCCTACAATCCCAGCATTTTACGAGGCCGAGGCAGGTGAATCACTTGAGCTCAGTTTGAGACCAGCGTGGGCAACATAGTGAGACCCCCACCTCTCTTTCTTTTAATTTAAAATAATAAGAATAATAATAATAATTACTAAATAAATATCAGTTTTGGCCAGGTGTGGTAGCCCATGCCTATAATCCCAGTACTTTGAGATGCCAAAGTAGGTAGATGGCTTGAGGCCAGGAGTTCAAGATCAGCCTGGGCAACATAGTGAAACCCCATCTCTAACAAAAAATATAAAAATTAACCAGGTGTGGTAGCATGCACCTGTAGTCCCAGCTACTTGGGAGGCTGAAGTCGGAGGATGGCTTGAGCCCAGGATGTAGAGGCTGTAGTGAGCCAAGATCGTGCCACTGCACTCTATCCTGTGACACAGCCAGACCATGTCTCCAAAAAAACCTTGGCAGGACACGGTGACTCACATTTGTAACTCTAGCACTTTAGGAGGTTGAGGAAGGTGGATCACTTGAGGTCAGGAGTTTGAGACCAACCTGGCCAACATGGTGAAACCCCAACTCTACTAAGAATAGAAAAAAAAATTGCCAAGCGTGGTGGCAGGCACCTGTAATCCCAGCTGCTTGGGAGGCTGAGGGAGGAGAACTGCTCAAACCCAGGAGCTGAAGGTTGCCGTGAGCCAAGTTAGCACCACGGAACTCCAGCCTGGGCATCATAGTGAGACTCCACCTCAAAACAACAACAAAAACAGTTATTTGAAAAACTTTCCAAAACTTGAGAAAGATATAAATTCTAGGGACAAGAAGGTCAGAGATCACCAAACAGATTAAACCCAAATAAACCTTTCCCAACACATTTAATAATTAAATTCTCAAGGAAAAAGAAAGGATCCTAAAAGCAACAAGAGAAAAGATAATAACATATAAAGGCGCTCTAATTCATCAGGCAACAGAATTCTCAATTGAAACCATAACTATACAAGCTAGGAGGGAGTGGGACAACATTTTCAAAGTGCTAAAAGAAAAAAACCTGCCATTCAAGAATACTGTTTCCCGCAATGCTATTCTTCAATTATAAAGGAGAGATGAAATCTTTCCAGACAAATCAAAGCTAAGAGAATTCACCACCACCAGATTTGTCTTACAAGAAATGATACAAAGTTGTTTTTCTACCTGAAAGAAGAGACCACTAATGTTTAAAAAGTAAACAGCTGAAGGTAGAAAACCCACTGGTAAAATTAAAGACACAAACTCAGAATACTCTAATACTGTAACAGCAACTCTTAACTTTCATATGAAAACTAAAGGATAAATATGTCAATAACCATAGCAATAGCAGTCTATCAAGAGATAGGCAATATAAAATACTTATCCTGAGATAACAAAAAGTCTCTAAAAAAAAAGAGAAATAACAAAAAGTCAAAATGTGAGGGGGGGTGAAATTATAGAGTTTTTGTAGTTTTTCTATTTCTCTTCTTCTTCTTTTTTTTTTTTTCTGCACAGGAGTCTCACTATGTCGCCCCACCTGAAGCGCAATGGCATGATCTTGGCTCACTGCAACCTCTGTATCCTGGATTCAAGTGATTCTCATGCCTCAGGCTCCTGAGTAGCTGGGACTACAAGCATGTGTCACCAAGCCTAGCTAATTTTTGAACTTTTAGTAGGGACGGTTTACCACCATGTTGGCCAGGCTGGTCTCAAACTCCTGGCCCCAAGTGATCTGTCCACCTCGGCCTCCCAAAGTGCTGGGAATACAGGCATGAGCCACCATGCATGACCTATTTCTATTCTTTTCTTTGTGATCAAATATAAGTTGTAATCTGTTTAAAATAACTTGTTACATCTCTAAGATGTTTTTTGTAAGCCTCAAAGTAACCACAAAACCAAAAGCTAAAATAAATACACTAAAACTAAAGAGCAATAAACTAAAACATACTACCAGAGAAAATCATTTAATCACAAAGGAAGACAGTAAGAAAGGAAGAACGAAATAGAGAATCTACAAAACAACCAAAAATTAAATTAAAAATGGCAGTAGTAAGTCTCTATCTATAAATAGTAACATTGAATGTAAATGGACTAAATTTACCAATTAAAAGACATAGGCTGAACAGAAAAAGAAATAAGACATAGGCTGAACAGATAAAGAATAAGAAATATATGCTGCCTACAAGTCATCCACTTCCCCTATAAAGACACACACCGCGTAAAAATGAAGAAATGAAAAGTGATATTCCATGCAAATGGAAACCAAAAAAGAACAGGAGTAGCTATACTTATATCAGATAAAATAGACTGTAAGCCAAAGACTGTAAAAAGGGACAAAGAAGGTCACTATATAATGATAAAAGGGTCAATCCAGCAAGAGGACATAATAATTATAAATATCTATAAATCCAACACAGGAGCACACAAGTATAAAAGCAAATGTTAATCAGAGTTAATTTACACACTAGACCAAATGGGCCTGACAATTACAGAACATTTCACCCAATTGCTACAAAATACACATTTTTCTCATCAGCAAATTGAACATTCCCCAGAATATACCATATGTTAGCCCATAAAGCAAGTCTCAATAAATTCAAAAAAAGTTGAAATCATATAAAGTATTTTTTTTTTACTATAATGGAGTAAAACTAGAAATTAGATATTTCTAGTTATTATTATAGGAGGAATCTTGGGACCTAAACAAACACATGGAAATTAAATAACATGCTCCTGAATAATAAATACATCATTGAAGAAATTAAGAAAAACATTTAAGATTTTCTTGAAACAAATGAAAATAGAAATGCAACCAAATTATACAACCAATAGAAATAATATCAAATTACATGGGTATTTCATACCCAGCTGCAAAAACAATGCTGAAAGGGAAGTTTACAGCACTATATGTTTACATCAAAAATGTAGAAAGTCTTCAAATCATCAACCTAATAACGCATCTCAAAAAACTAGAAAAGTAGGAACAAAACAAAACCCAAATTTAGTAGAGGACATAATAAAGATCAGAGAAGAAACAAATGAAATTGAAACCAAAAACAAACACAAACAACCAACAAAACAAAAAGTCAGTTTTTGAAAAGATAAACGGAATCAACAAATCTTTAGCTGGACTAAGAAAGTAAGTGAGAAGACTCAAATAAATAAAATCAGAAACTAAAAAGAAGACATAACAATCAATATCACAGAAATACAAAGAATTGTTAAAGACTATTATGAACAATTACATGCCAATAAACTGGAAAATCTAGGAGAAACGAATAACTTTCCAGACACACATAACTGTCCAAGATTGAATCTAGAAGAAATAAAAATCCTGAATAAACCAGTAAGTAATGACAGTAAAGCAACAATTAGAAAAAAAAATCTTCCATCAAAGAAAAGCTCAGGAAATGATGACTTCACTGATGAATCCTATCAAACATTTAAAGAACTAATATCAATTCTACTCAAACTCTTTAAACACATTGAAGAGGAGGGAATACTTCCAAACCCATTCTATTAGGTCAGCATTACCCTGATACCAAAATCAGGCAAGGACACAACAAAAAAAATTACAGGCCAATATTCCTGATGAAGATAGTTGCAAAAGTCCTCAACAAAATATCAGCAAACCAAATTCAACAACATATTAAAAAGACTATTTATCATGATTAAGTGGGGTTTATCCTAAGGATGCAAGGATGGCTCAACATATACAAATAAATCAATGTGATACATTGGATTAATAGATCTAAGAAAGAAAACCATATGACCATTTCAACAGATGCTGAAAAAACATTCAATAAAGTTCAACGTCCCTTTATTGTAAACAACCCCCCACTCCCCCACCAAAAAAGAAAATGGATATAAAAGGAACACAGGTCCAGACAATAAAGACCTATATGAAAAGCCCAGAGCTAACAGCATACTTAACAGGAAAAAATCCAAAGACTTTCCTCTAATATATGAAATAAGACAAGGATGCCCACTTTCACCAGTTTTATTCAACATAATACTGGAAGTTGAAGTCACAGCAATCAGACAAGAGAAGAAGGAAAAGGCAACCAAATTGAAAACAAAGAAGTCAAATTATCCTTGTTCACAGAAGCCATAACCTTGTATTTAGAAAACCCTAAAGACTCCATCAAAAAAACTGTTAGGACAAAAAAACAAACTCAGTAAAGCTATAGGATTAAAAAAATGTACAAAAAATCAGTAGCATTTACATACACTAGGAGTGAACAATCTAAAAAAAATCAAGAAAGCAATGCCATTTAAAATGTCTAGAAAAAATATAAAATACCTAAAAATAAATGTAAACAAAAAAGTGAAAGATCTCTACAAGGAAAAGTAAAACCTCTGGTAAAAGAAATTGAAGAGGACAGAAAAAATAAAAATAAAAAGATATTCCATGAACATGAATTGGAAGAATTAATATTATTAAAATGTCAGTACTACCCAAATCAATGTACACATTCAATGCTATCCCTATCAAAATGCCAATGACATTTTTCATAGAAATAAAAAAAAATCTTAAAACAAGTACTGAGCAACAAAAGACCCTGAATAGTCAAAGCAATCCTGAACAAAGAGAACAAAGCTGGAGGCATCACAACACCTGACTTCAAAATATACTATGAAGCTGTAGTAACCAAAATAGCATGGTACTGATATAAAAACTGACATATAGACCAACAGAACTGAATAGAGAGCATGTAAATAAATCCCTCCATTTATAGCTGACTCATTTTTGAGAAAGATACCAAGAATATACATTAGGGAAAGTACAATCTATCCAAAAAATGGTGTTGGGAAAATTGGATAATCACATGCAGAAGAACGATTGGATAACCATATGCAAAAGATAGATACCTATCTCTCATAATATACAAAAGTCAAATTAAAATGGATTAAAATCTAAGACCTGAAGATAGCCATTCCAAGATGGCTGAATAGGAACAACTCCGGTGTGCAGCTCCCAGCATGATTGATGCAGAAGACGGGTGATTTCTGCATTTCCAACTGAGATACCTGGTTCATCTCATTGGGCCTGGTTGGGCAGTGGGTGCAGCCCACAGTGAGGCAAGCAGGGCGGGGTGTTGCCTCACGCGGGAAGTGCAAGGGGTCAGGGGATTTCCCTTTCCTGGCTCAGGGAAGCCATGACAGACTGTGCCTGGAAAAACGGGACACTCCTGCACAAATACTGTGCTTTTCCCAAGGTCTTAGCAACTGGCAGACAAGCAGATTCTCTCCTGTGCCTGGCTCAGCGGGTCCCACGCCCACGGAGCCTTGCTCACTGCTAGCGCTGCAGTCTCAGATCGAACTGCAAGGTGGCAGCCTGGCTCGGGGAGGGGCAGCTGCCATTGCTGAGACTTGAGTAGGTAAACAAAGCAGCCGGGAAGCTCGAACTGGGCAGAGCCCACAGCAACTCAGCAAGGCCTACTACCTCTATAGACTCCACCTCTGTTAGCAGAGCATAGCTGAACAAAAGGCAGCAGACAATTTCTGCAGACTTAAACGTCCCTGTCTGACAGCTCTGAAGAAAGCAGTGGTTCTCCCAGCATGGCGTTTCAGCTCTGAGAATGGAAAGACAGCCTCCTGAAGTGAGTCTCTGATCCCTCTGTAGCCTAACTGGGAGACACCTCTCAGTAGGGGCCGACAGACACCTCATATAGGCGGGTGCCCCTCTGGGATGAAGCTTCCAGAGGAAAGATGAGGCAGCAATATTTGCCATTCTACAATATTGGCTGTTCTGCAGCCTCCGTTGGTGAAACTCAGGCAAACAGGGTCTGGAGTGGACCTCCAGCAAACTCCAACAGACCTGCAGCTGAGGGATCCAACTATTAGAAAGAAAACTAACAAACAGTCTTTCTGTTTGTTAGATGTTTCCATCAACATCAACAAAAAGGTCATTTACAACAAAACCCCATCTGTAGGTCACCAACATCAAAGACCAAAGGTAGATAAAACCAGAAAGATGGGGAGAAACCAGAGCAGAAAAGCTGAAAATTCTAAAAACCAGAGTGCCTCTTCTCCCCCAAAGGGTTGCAGCTCCTTGCCAGCAACAGAACAAAGCTGAACAGGCTTCAAAAGGTTGGTAATAACAAACTTTTCCCAGCTAAAGGAGCATGTTCTAACCCATCGCAAGGAAGCTAAAAACCTTGAAGAAAGGTTAGACGAATGGTTAACTAGAATAAACAGTGTAGAGAAGACCTTAAATAACCTGATGGAGCTGAAACCATGGCACGAGAACTTCGTGACACATGCACAAGCTTCAATAGCCAGTTTGATCAAGTGAAAGAAAAGGTATTAGTGATTGAAGATCAAATTAATGAAATGAAGCGAGAAGAGAAGTTTAGAGAAAAAAGAGTAAAAAGAAACAAAGCCTCCAAGAAATATGGGACTATGTGAAAAGACCAAATCTACATTTGATTGGTGTACCTGAAAGTGACAGGGAGAATGGAACCAAGTTGGAAAACGCTCTGCAGGATATTATCCAGGAGAACTTCCCCAACCTAGCAAGGCAGGCCAACATTCAAATTCAGGAAATACAGAGAACACCACAAAGATACTCCTCAAGAAGAGCAACCCCAAGACACATAATTGTCAGATTCACCAAGGTTAGAATGAAGGAAAAAATGTTAAGGGCAGTCAGAGAGAAAGGTCGGTTTACCCACAAAGGGAAGCCCATCAGACTAACAGTGGGTCTCTTGGCAGAAACCCTAGATGCCAGAAGAGAGTGGGACCCAATATTCAACATTCTTAAAGAAAAGAATTTTCAACCCAGAACTTCATATCCAGCCAAATTAAGCTTCCTAAGTAAAGGAGAAATAAAATCCTTTACAGACAAACAAATGCTGAGAGATTTTGCCACCACCAGACCTGCCTTACAAGAGCTCCTGAAGGAAGCACTAAACATGGAAAGGAACAAACGGTACTAGCCACTGCAAAAACATGCCAAATTGTAAAGATCATTGATACTATGAAAAAACTGCATCAATTAATGGGCAGCATAACCAGCTAACATCATAATGATATGATCAAATTCACACATAACAATATTAACCTTAAATGTAAGTGGGCTAAATGCCCCAGTTGAAAGATACAGACTTGCAAATTGGATAAAGAGTCATGACCCATCAGCATGCTGTACTCAGGAGACCCATCTCTCGTGCAGAGACTCACATAGGCTCAAAACAAAGTAATGGAGGAAGATCTACCAAGCAAATGGAAAGCAAAAAAAAAAAAAAAAAAAGGGCAGGGGTCGCAATTCTAGTCTCTGATAAAACAGACTTTAAACCAACGAAGATCAAAGGAGACAAAGAAGGCCATTACATAATGGAAAAGGGACCAATTCAACAAGAAGAGCTAACTATCCTAAATATATATACACACAATAGAGGAGCATCCAGATTCATAAAGCAAGTCCATAGAGACTTACAAAGAGACTTAGACTCCCATATATAATAATGGGAGACTTTAACACCCCACTGTCAATATTAGATCAACGAGACAGAAGATTAACAAGGATATCCAGGATTTGAACTCAGTTCTGCACCAAGCAGACCCAATAGACATCTACAGAACTCTCCACCCCAAATTAACAGAATATACATTCTTCTCAGCACCACATCACACGTATTCTAAAACTGACCACATAATTGGAAGTAAAGCACTCCTCAGCAAATGTAAAAGAACAGAAATCACAACAAACTGTCTCTCAGACCACAGTGCAGTCAAATTAGAACTCAGGATTAAGAAACTCACTCAAAACCACACAACTGCATGGAAACTGAACAACCTACTCTAAATGACTACTGGGTAAATAATGAAATTAAGGAAGAAATAAAGATGTTCTTTGAAACCAATGAGAACAAAGACACAACATACCAGAATCTCTGGGACACATTTAAAGCAGTGAGTAGAGGAAAATGTATAGCACTAAATGCCCACAAGAGAAAGCAGGAAAGATCTAAAATCAACACCCTAGCACCACAATTAAAAGAACCAAAGAAACAAGGGCAAACAAATTCAAAAGCTAGCAGAAGGCAAGAAATAACTAAGATCAGAGCAGAACTGAAGGAGATAGAGACACAAAAAATCCTTCAAAAAGTCAATGAATCCAGGAGCTGCTTTTTTGAAAAGATCAACAAAATTGATATACCACTAGCAAGACTAATAAAGAAGAAAAGAGAGAAGAATCAAATAGACACAATAAAACGTGATAAAGGGGATATCACCACCGATCCCACAGAAATGTAAACCACCATCAGAGAATACTATAAACACCTCTATGCAAATAAATTAGAAAATCTAGAAGAAATGGATAATTTCCTGGACACATACACCCTCCAAAGACTAAACTAGGAAGAAGCTGAATCTCTGAATAGACCAATAACAGGCTCTGAAATTGAGGCAATAATTAATAGCCTACCAACCAAAAAAAGCACAGGACAAGAGGGAATCACAGTCGAATTCTACCAGAGGTACAAGGAGGAGCTGGTACCATTGCTTCTGAAACTATTCCAATCAATAGAAAAAGAGGGAATCCTCCCTAACTCATTTTACGAGGCCAGCATCATCCTGATACCAAAGCCTGGCAGAGACACAACAAAAAAAAGAGAATTTTAGACCAATATCCCTGATGAACATCAATGCGGAAATCCTCAGTGAAATACTGGCAAACTGAATCCAGCAGCACATCAAAAAGCTTATCCACCATGATCAAGTCAGCTTCATCCCTGGGATGCAAGGCTGGTTCAACATAAAAAAATCAATAAATCAAAAACCATCACATAAACAGAACCAGTGACAAAAATCATATGAGTATCTCTTGATGCAGAAAATGCCTTTGACAAAATTCAACAGCCCTTCATGCTAAAAATTCTCAATAAACTAGGTATTGATGGAATGTATCTCAAAATAATAAGAGCTATTTATGACAAACCCATAGACAATATAATATTGAACGGGCAAAAACTGGAAGCATTCCCTTTGAAAACCAGCACAAGACAAGGATGTCCTCTCTGATTCAACATAGTGCTGGAAGTTCTGAACAGGGCAATCAGGCAAGAGAAAGAAATAAAGGGTATTCAATTAGGAAATGAGGAAGCCAAATTGTCCCTTATTGCAGATGACATGATTGTATATTTAGAAAAAAACCCATCATCTCAGACCAAAATCTCCTTAAGCCGATAAGCAACTTCAGCAAAGTTTCAGGATACAACATCAATGTGCCAAAAATCACAAGAATTCCTATACACCAATAACAGATAAACAGAGAGCCAAATCATGAGTGAACTCCAACTCCCATTCACAATTGCTATAAAGAGAATAAAATACCTACGAATCCAACTTACAAGGGATGTGAAGGACCTCTTCAAAGAGAACTACAAACCACTGCTCAACGAAATAAAAGAGGACACAAACAAATGGAAGAACATACCATGCTCATGGATAGGAAGAATCAATATCATGAAAATGGCCATACTGCCCAAGGTAATTTATAGGTTCAATGCCAACCCCATCAAGCTACCAATGACTTTCTTCACAGAACTGGAAAAAACTACTTTAAAGTTCGTATGGAACCCAAAAATGGCCCGCATTTCCAAGACAATCCTAAGCAAAAAGAACAAAGCTGGAAGCATCACGCAACCTGACTTCAAACTATACTACAAGGCTACAGTAACCAAAACCGCATGGTTCTGGTACCAAAACAGAGAGACAGACCAATGGAACATAACAGAGGCCTCAGAAATAACACTACACATCTATAACCATCTGATCTTTGACAAACCTGACAAAAACAAGAAATGGGGAAAGGATTCCCTATTTAATAAGTGGTGCTGGAAAAACTGGCTAGCCACATGTAGAAAGCTGAAACTGAAACTGGATCCCTTCCTTACACATTATATAAAAATTAATTCAAGATGGATTAAAGACTTAAATGTTAGACCTAAACCATAAAATCCCTCGAAGAAAACCTAGGCAATACCATTCAGGACATAGGCATGGGTGAGGACTTCACGACTAAAACACCAAAAGCAATGGCAACAAAAGCCAAAATTGACAAATTTAACAAAATTAACAAATTTTGTTTTAAATTAACAAAATTTAATTAGACTAAAGACCTTCTGCATGGCAAAAGACACTACCATCAGAGTGAACAGGCAACCTACAGAATGGGAGAAAATTTTTGCAATCTACCCATCTGACAAAGGGCTAATATCCAGAATCTACCAAGAACTTAAACAAATTTACAAGAAAAAATCAAACAACCCCATCAAAAAGTGGGCAAAGCATAGGAAAAGACACTTCTCAAAAGAAGACATCTATGCAGCCAACAGACACATGAAAAAATGCTCATCATCACTGGTCATCAGAGAAATGCAAATTAAAACCACAATGAGATGCCATCTCACATCATTTAGAATAGTGATTATTAAAAAGTCAGGAAACAACAGATGCTAGAGAGGATGCGGATAAATAGGAATGCTTTTACACTGTTGTTGGGAGTGTAAATTAGTTCATCCATTGTGGAAGACGATGTGGTGATTCCTCAAGGATCTAGAACTAGAAATACCATTTGACCCAACAATCCCATTACTGGATATATACCCAAAGGATCATAAATCATGCTACTATAAAGATACATGCACACATATGTTTACTGCAGCACTATTTACAATAGCAAAAACTTGGAACCAACCCAAATGTCCATCAATGATAGACTGGATAAAGAAAATGTGGCACATATACACCATAGAATACTATGCAGCCATAAAAAAAGGATGAGTTCGTCCCTTGCAGGGACATGGATGAAGCTGGAAACCATCATTCTCAGCAAACTATCACAAGAGAAAACCAAACACCACATGTTCTTACCTATGGGTTGGAATTGAACAATGAGAACACCTGGACACAGGGCAGGGAACATCACACACCGGGGCGTGTTGGGGGGTGGGAGCATTAGGAGAAATACCTAATGTAAATGACGAAGTGATGGGTGCAGCAAACCAACATGACACATGTATACCTATATATCGAACATGCATGTTGTGCACACATACCCCAGAACTTAAAGTATAATAATAATAATTTAAAAATCTAAGACCTGAAACCATAACAATTCTAGAAGACAACATCAGGAAAATTCTTCTAGACGTTGGCTTAGGCAAAAAGTTTATGACCAAGAACCCATTCTTAGGTGGGAACTAAAAAAGTTAATATGGAAGTAGAGAGTAGAATAATAACTACCAGAGACTGGCCAGGGTGTGTGTGTGGATGGGGAAAGACGAAGAGAGAGGTTGGTTAATGGTTACAAATGCAACAAAAACAAAAATAAATATATAAGACTTAATTACACTAAAAAGCTTCTGCATAGCAAAAGAAATAATCAGACAACCCACACAGAGAGTGGGAGAAAATGTTCACAACTATGCATCTGACAAAGGACTAATATCCAGAATCTACAAGGAACTCAAACATATCAGCAAGAAAAAAATAATCCCACCAAAAAGTGGGAATAAGGACATGAATAGACAATTATCAAAAGAAGATATAAAAATGACCAACAAACATGAAAAAGTGCTCAACATCACTGATTATCAGGGAAATGCAAATCAAAACTACAATGTAATACCGCTTTACTCCTACAAGAATGGCCATAATTTAAAAAAAAATACTAGATATTGGTGTTGATGTGGTGAAAAGGGAAAACTTTTACCCTGCTGGTGGGAATATAATACAACCACTATGGAAAACAATGTGGAGACTCCTTAAATAACTAAAAGTAGAACTACCATTTGATCCAGCAGTCTCACTACTGGGTATCTACCCAGAGGAAAAGAAGTCATTATATGAAAAAGACACTTGTACACACATTTATAGCAATACAATTCACAATTGCAAAAATATGAAACCAGCCCAAATACCCATCAATCAAGTAGTTTAAAATGTGATATATATATATCATATCTTACATATGATAAATATGTGATATATTTTATATATGATATATATGTGATTATATGTGGTTATATATATATATGTTATACACACACACACACACACACACCATGGAATACTACTCAGCCATAGAAAAGAATGAAATAAGGACATTCGCAGCAACCTGAATGGAGTTGGAGACCATCATTCTAAGTGAAGTAACTCAGGAATGTAAAACCAAACATCGTTCTTATAAGTGGGAGCTCATCTATGAGGACACAAAGGTGTAAGAATGATACAATGGACTTTGGGGACTCGGGGAGATGGGTGGGAGGGGGCTTAGGGATAAAAATCTATACATTGGGTACAGTGCACGCTGCTCCTGTTCCCCAAAAACTATTGAAAAAAAAAATCTGGAAATTAAAAAAAATGAAATCCTATAATTTGTAGCAACATGGATGAAACTGGAGGTCATTATGATACGTGATATAAGCTAAGCATAGAAAGACAAATATTGCACATTCTCATCCATAGGTGAGAACTAACGAAGTTAATATGGGTGTAGAGAGTAGAATAATAACTACCAGAGACTGGCCAAGGTGCATGTGTGGATGGGGAAAGATGAAGAGAAAGGTCGGTTAATGGTTACAAACATACAGTTAAATAGATAAATTAAGACCTAGTGTTCAATAAATCAGTAGAGTGACTATCGTAAACAGTAATCTATTGTATATTTCAAAACAGCTAGTAGAGAATAATCCAAATGTTCCCAGCATAAAGAAAAAATTTTAAGGTGATAAATATTCCATTTATCCTATTTCATACATTATATGAATGTATGAAAACATCACATGTACCCCAAAAAAAGTACATCTATTATATATCACAAAAATATGAATCATAAACCAAAGAAAAATTTATATTTTAATATAAAATGGATCAAGTTTTTCTATTACATCACAGTTGTCTTTGGTGACATACTGTTCAGCTTATCTAGGCTTGTTACATTGTGTCAAGGAATTAGATTGGCTGCAATCTCTGCTTCAGCAACTAATGCTGTTTTGATAAGTAAGCATCTTTTAGTGTTTATTATAAGCTATGTTCTAGCAATCTCTAATGAATTAGCAATCTGTAATACTCTCATTAGGTACAAATTATTATTCCTAATGTACAGATAAGAACCTGGGACTCGAAAACGTAAAATAACTTTCTAGTATGTCTAATTCCAGAGTTTTTATATCTAATGCTGATGCCTCTATGATCCAGAATAATTGCCATAGAATTTCAGTCCCTAGATAAATTGCTTGACAAAAGCCTTCATTGGTTAAGTGAATTTAGTATACATTTTAAAATAAAGTATGTTGTAGAAGTCCCTTCTTGACAGTTTTCTTTTTTTTAATTAATTAATTTATTTATTTATTTATTATTATTATACTTTAAGTTCTGGGGTACATGTGCATAACGTGCAGGTTTGTTACATATGTATACTTGTGCCATGTTGGTGTGCTGCACCCATCAACTCGTCAGCACCCATCAACTCGTCATTTACATCAGGTATAACTCCCAATGCAATCCCTCCCCCCTCCCAACTCCCCATGATAGGCCCCGGTGTGTGATGTCCCCCTTCCCGAGTCCAAGTTATCTCATTGTTCAGTTCCCACCTATGAGTGACAATGCACATTAGCATACTAAAGCCTCCAAGAAGTCCTACTAAGCGAAGTCATCATCGTTTAACCCAGCATTTTGCAAATTAATTTAGCCATAGGGCTTTTTAGAAAAACACAATCAGCACTCCTCATAGCCAGCATTCCATAATTCCACAGCATATGTTTTAGGGAACTCTGTTCTGAACATACATTCTGCCCTGTTTTAAAATACCTGATATTTCTATAAACTATATAATCCTGTAAGAAAGGCACCAAAGTGCTACTATGTTACAAGAACTCAATGAACAGTTCATTTATATGGCATTATAGCATCTTACCAATAGAGATAATAATCCCTATGGCAAAAGTAGTAAAATGTGTGTGGGGGGGGGGTGGGTGGGGCGTGGGTGTGAGTGTGTGTGTGTGTGTTCCTTTGGTTTCTGAAGATAACCCTAGAGAAGTAGAAAGTTTACACCAAGTCTGAAGGCAAATGTTGTTAAAAAAAAAACAAACATCTCCTTAATGAGCTTGATTTTCACCTTGAATGGCATACTATTGTGAAAAGTTTAAGAAAACAAGGTCATTGGTTGGGGGGTGTCTATTTAACTAGTGCAAAATAGGATTTAACATATACTAAAGAATTTACTTTCTTTAAATCTCAGTTGCTGGTTTCAATTTTAGTACTTATTACCTGTGTCTGTACACGGTTCATGTAACATACTACATTATGTTATTACCTACCACTCTCAGCTCAAAAGTCAGTTTCTAAACAGAGCCTACACTTTCTATTCCCTGTCCTTGAACTCTACCCTCTGTCAACTAGATATTTAAACAAATGCTTGGTAATGGGTGTGATGATAATGACAACGATAGTTTTAGATGCAAAGTTATGGACATACACCTAACATAATATCATACTAAATGCCTTTTTTTTCTAAATGTCTTTGTATTAGTCCCCTTTCATACTGCTATAAACAACTGCCTGAGACTGGGTAATTTGTAAAGGAAAGAGGTTTCATTGACTCACAGTTCAGCATGGCTGGGGAGGCCTCAGGAGACTTACAATCATGGTGGAAGCCAAAGGGGAAACAAGGCACCTTCTTCCCAAGCTGGCAAGAAGGAGAAGTGCCGAGCAAAGCGGGAAGAGTCCCCTGTAAAACCATCATATCTCATGAGTACGAACTCACTATCACGAGAATAGCATGGGGGAAACCGCCTCCATGATCCAATTACTTCAACCTGGTCTTTCCCTCACGTGCGGATTACGGAGTTTATAATTCAAGATGAGATCTGGGTAAAGACACAAAGCCTAATCATATCAGTTTTTCATTTTTAATACAATTGCAAAATGAGTCAAATACACTGTTCTATTTTATAGTCACAGCATAGAGTAATGAGCAAACCTAGGCTGGTCACTGCTATGTTATTCCTACAAGGAGAAAGAAAATTCACCTTTCCATTCCAGCTTACCTGGTATTTCCATTTCACTAGGCTATAAATAAAACGAATACTAGAGTTAAAAAACGTGAATGTTTTTCTCTTTCTAGTGATAAGTGTAATTAGTACTTTGTTTAAAGATATTTTTAAATCCTTTAAGTGATTTGAGGTCAGTAAGCTATGTAACAAACAGCACGTTAGAGACGCAATGGCTAAAACGCGTTTTCTCCAAAAATTAATTAAAATTATTTAATCTAAATATAAGAAATGCCAAACTGAGCTATAATAACTAAGACAACACTTATTTTGAATAGAACCATCTATATTCCCACCTATAGAAAACTTTTAAAGGCTCTAAACTAAGGCATTTGTCAGGCACGAATTGTTACTAATCAAACTAAATTAAGATGTTTTTATTTGCTATTTTATTACTAACTTTTTTCAATGGGTGAATACTACTTTTTCTGTGTCCTAAACGACTTAAAGTACATAAAATATACTTTTATAATATGCTAGAACTTACCGTTTCCCAAAACTTTAAGACTGAGTCATTAGAGTATGCTACACACTAGAGTGGAACAAAATTTAGTGTAATCTGAACTTCATGATTTGGTTTAAAAATAAACCAAAGTTTACTTTGCCTTCTAACTTTGTAACATTTTAAAGCTTATTCAGGTCATGATGCAACGAAAATGAAAGACAATTGGCAAATGTACTTTGTGTTAATTCTGTTTAAACACTTGTCCACCTAGAAACTCTAGAGGTTTTCATACAGAATACAAAAATGCCATTACCTTTCCAATTTTAAGCTAATAATTGTAATACAATTCACAACTTAAAATTCTAAACTAACATGCCATCTGTTGCTATGAATCTAAAAATGTTGCCATATTTGGAAACTTTTATTACATTAAAGCATGAAAATTTGGATTTCTGAACAACCAGTAACTTGTAAAAAAGCTCTAATTTCTACTTTCAGAATACGTTTAGGATTCATATGATCTTGTGGTTCCAAAGAATTTGAGGTCCAGTGAAGCACAAAATTAAAACCAATTTTAAAAGTATTAAACTTTAATAGAAATTGGCACAAGCATTCATAAATCTTAACTAATTTTGTTATCCTCCTTCAAATCAATTTATTTACCTGATAGTCCAGTTAGTAAGTTGCTAAGTTACTAATTGCTAAGTTGCCAGTTAATAAGTCCAGCTGCTAAGACAACTCAGCAATTAATGTGTATTAGGATCGGATTTCTTCAAATGTGCTATAACTGTATGGCCTACATTGGTCATTTATCAGAATACACAACTTGTCTCTTCACATTAACACATCATAATGGATTCAAAGGTTTACCTTTAATAAGTTTAATTTGAAACTTAAATAGGTTTTAAATATGAAACAAGTTTAAATCCTATAAAACAAGAGTCAATATATGTAAATAACCTAAAGGCTTACTTTATATTCAACCACAGACTTTGTCTTAAAATATCTGGTGGTTATAAGACAGGGTGAAGATAGATGCATTTTCAAAAACTAGGGTTTATTTCATGAAGGAAATTTGGCTTAATAATTAGAGCTTTCAGCTGGGCGTGGTGGCTCATGCCCGTAATCCCAGCACTTTGGGAGGCCAAGGTGGGCAGATTACGAAGTCAGGAGATCGAGACCATTCTGGCTAACACGGTGAAACCCCGTCTCTAATAAAAATACAAAAAAAAATTAGCCAGGCCTGGTGGCGGGCACCTGTAGTCCCAGATACTCAGGAGGCTGAGGCAGGAGAATAGCATGAACCCGCGGGTCGGAGCTTGCAGTGAGCCGAGATCGTGCCACTGCACTCCAGGCGACAGAGTGAGACTCCATCTCAAAAATAATAATAATTAGAGCTTTCATGTTAACTAAGCTCAAGGCGATTGCTTTATAGTCTCAAATTTTAAAATATTAAAAATATAAAGTTAAAATTTATATGAGTAAGAGTTAAGTCTGTTTCTCTTTTCTGTAAGGCCATCTATCTATTTACATTTTAGAGCTTATACTTTAAATTTTTTTAATTATAAAAGTGATATATTTGCAGAGCTTGAAAAAGTCAAACCTTGTTTTAAAAGATTTAAACCAGCTGGGCGTGGTATTATTATAACTTCTGTGAAGAAAACAAAAATTTTTCCAGCTACATGGTCTGCTAGAAAATAAAAATTAAATGACTTAGACTAAGAAGATGTGGAAGAAATTATAGGGCCAGACTCATTTTCAGATGCTCAAAACAAACGATCCGTTGCCAAGTAATGAAGTACCTTTTTTACATTCTCTCACCTCACCCATTCTTTGTACATTTAATTATGTGTATGTGTTTTTTAGATCCCATACCTGTATAATTATCTTTAATTTTTGGTTTAATTTGCATAGGAAATGAAGCACTGGATACATTAACAAATTTTTGTTTTGAATATGAATTTATACTGCTGTGTTAACAAAGACTGCAGTTGTGGCCCGGCGCGGTGGCTCACGCCTGTAATCCCAGCACTTTGGGAGGCCAAGGCGGGCGGATCACGAGGTCAGGAGATCGAGACCATCCTGGCTAACAGGGTGAAACCCCGTCTCTACTAAAAATACAAAAAAAAAAAATTAGCCGGGTCTGGTGGCGGGCACCTGTAGTCCCAGCTACTCAGGAGGCTGAGGCAGGAGAATGGCATGAACTCGGGAGGTGGAGCTTGCAGTGAGCCGAGATTTGTGCCACTGTACTCCAGCCTGGGCGACAGAGCGAGACTCAGTCTCAAAAAAAAAAAAAAAAAAAAAAAAAAAAATTTAAACCAATATAGTTGTCCCCTGACTTCAGCCCAGAACCAATCAACTTCCACTCTTTAAAGGTTTCTTCTTTCTGCTTTGTTTTCTGCTATCTCTAGATAATTTAATATGTTGCTTTTTGTTAACTCTTTGGATAAAATATTTAGCCAACCTTTGACAGTTCTGTAAAGCTTCTCTCAACATTTTTCCATCTGTTAAACCTGTCAGATAACCCAATTGTCACTTTTCAAGTCACTTCCTGGGGCCTGCCATCCTCCCCAGTTCACCAGAATGGTTTGCTCTCTGGGTCTGACAAACTTTCCCTTCACCATTAACCTGAGATTTCCACTTGTATCTCCCCCTCTTCACTGTTGGTTACCTTGTTTCCTGGATATCATGTCTTCCTCTCAATCTATTTCTTCGTTTAGTGGAGTACATTCTCCAGTAGCCTCTCAGAAAGGGCATATGGTAGGTTTATTAGAGACTTTATTTGAAAATACCTTTATTCTATCTTTGTACTTAATAGAGAGCTCTGTGGCCGGATGCAGTGGCTCACGCCTGTAATCCTAGAACTTTGGGAGGTTGAGGTGGGTGGATCAGGAGTTCGAGACCAGCCTGGCCAACGTGGTGAAACCCTGTCTCTACTAAAAAATACAAAAAATTAGCTGGGTGTGGTGGTGGGCACCTGTAAATCCCAGCTACTTGGGAGGCTGAGGCAGGAGAATTGCTTGAACACAGGAGGTAGAGGCTGCAGTGAGCCAAGGTCGCGCCACTGCACTCCAGCCTGAAGAAGAGTGAGGCTCTGTCTCAAAAAATAAAATAAAATAAAATAAAATAAAAAAAGAAAGAAAAAAAGAAATCCTACTGCACATTAAATTGTGCCTCAAAGTCTCTACTAAAAATGAAAAAGATATATTGTCTCCAAGTCTTTCACCTTTTCACATGAAGATGAAGGGGTTGGAAATTCCCTTAATTTTTTCAGTCTTTTAAAAGGGTATTATGGATATGTTCTATTTCATATGGCTTTTGTTTTAAAAGGAGTATATTCATCAGATTTTATCGTTTAGGGGCTCCAAATACATCCTAAGTTGAGCACCATAGCTAAAGTACATTGTAAGTATTTTGAAAAATACCTGCAGTATAAATTCATATTCAAAACAAAATTTTTTAAATGTATCCAGTTCTTCATTTCCTATCCAAATTAAACTAAAAATTAAAGATAATTATACAGGTATGGGATCTAAAAAGCACATACGCACATAATTAAATGTATAAAGAATGGGTGAGGTGAGAGAATGTAAAAAAGGTACTTCATTACTTGGCAATTGATCGTGTATCTGAAAATGAGTCTGGCCCTATAATTTCTTCCACATCTTCTTAGTCTGAGCCATTTAATTTTCATTTTCTAACGGATCATGTAGCTGGAAAAACTTTTGTTTTCTTCACAGAAGTTATAAATAATTAAAGTCAGTGAACTCTAGGGCACCCAAGGAAATCTCAACATCTTTTAAAGCTGCACTAAATGTTTGAGATTTTAAAAGTAAGCAACTTACAAACATCTCCCTTTCACTATCAATTAAGGAAAAGCCTCCCATTCCTAATAAACAAAATTGAGGCTTTTAAATTTGTATAGCAAATGTTTTCCATTTTCTTCCAGCTACCAACCCTCGCTATGCAATAGAAAACATTTCTAGACTACCAAGCCTGTGCGTATCTTCCCTTCTCTTTTGCCTCAAAATATCTACTTTAGCACGCATCCGAATCACCTGGAGGGCTTGTTAAAACAGATTGCTGGGCACCCCTTCTTGTTTCCAATTCAGTACAGGCGAAGTCCATGAATTTGTATTTATCACATGTTCCCAGTGATGTTGATGTTGCTACTCCAGGAATCAATAAAATTATCCTCAATTTCTTTCCTTCAGTTTAAGAAAATTAAGTAGCACTTCTTTCCTTTCCTACAAGTTTAACTTTGCACTCTTGGTTTTATCTTCATTCTCATTCTACCATTATTTCTGTCTTTCCAGCATCTCAGTCTCTTTCTATGTGCATTGACTCCTCCCTTTCTGCCTTCTAGATGCACAGAGCTCTTTTTAAAAATATATATAAAACAAATGCACCATCTATTTTAAAGTTATATGTCTCTCATAAATCTGTTCACTGCCAAATTTCTAGGTAAAATATCCTTGAACCAAAACCTCTACATTCAGCCAGGTGCAGTGGCTCACACCTGTAATCCCAGTGCATTGGGAGGCTGAGGCAGGTGGATCACTTGAGGTCAGGAGTTCGAGACCAGCCTGTTCAACATGGTGAAACCCCATCTCTACTAAAAAAAATAATAATACCAAAAATTAACCAGGCGTGGTGGCACATGCTTGTAATCCCAACTACTTGGGAGGCTGAGGCAAGAGAATCCTTGAACCCAGGAGGCAGAGGTTGCAGTGAGGTAAGACTGCGCCACTGCACTCCAGCCCGGGTAACGAGCGAAACTCCGTCTCAAAAAAAATCAACAAAATCTCCACATTCTATTACTTCTCTCCATTACTTAGGTCATATTTCAATCAATTAGAGTCCAAGCTGGAAACAGACAACACTCTCAACTTGGGAGAATTATTATCAAATTTTTTATAAAAGTGTGGGCAGGATGTAGGAAAACCACAATGGATACTGCAGTTAGTTGGACTAGACATAACACGGGATCCTTTGCCATTCTTAGGCCTGAGGGTGAGGGAAAGCAACATCCCCAGAAGCTGGAGAGACTGTTGTATGGAGACAGCTGCCCAACAGGAGCTGTGACCTTCCCATGATTGTGGCTCATAACAACATCATGAGAGAGGGCAGAAAAAAAAAGCTTCATTCTCTTTCTCCTGCCAACACGCCAATATTCTGCTAGTGCTCCAAATGGCTATCAAGCCTGTGCCTATCTTTACTTCTCTTATGACTCAAAATACCTACTTTAGTACACATCAGAATCACCTGGAGGGCGATAACTGGCTGTCAGAGGGAAAATAAGCTGGTTGGTAAAGTCCTAGAGATTACTCTCACAAGATATAGTGGAGAACAAAGAATGGATCTGCAAATAAGCAATATCCCTTACCGTATGGTCCATCTTTCTTGTTCCTCAGATTCTTATCCTTTATTTAGGTAGACACATTTATGTCCTCAACACAGGAAACATACAAACATACAAAGTTCTACAAGCTACTATTTCATAAGATTGATGTCAATTTAGTCATATTCTTCTCCTGTACACATGGAACATTCTCCAAGACAGATCTTATATTAGACTATAAAAGATATTTCAACAAACTTAAAAGGACTGAAACAATACAAAATATGTTCTCCAAATTTAACAAAATTAAATTAGCAATCAATAACAAATGGATACTTGGTAAGAATTCCCAAATATTTGAAAATTAACCAATATACTTTTAAGTAATTCAAAGAAGAAATCAAGATGAAATTTAAAAATATTTTGAACTGAATGAAAATAAAAACATGACATATATAAATTTATGAGATGCAGCTAAAGCAGTGCTTAGAGGGAAATCTATAGTTCTACATTCCTGTACTTGAGAAAAAGAGAACTCTCTAAGCCTAAACACATAGAAAAAGAACAGCAAATTAAAGCTAAAGGAAGCAGAAAATAATAAAGAGAACAGAATCAATGAAAACCAATGAAAAACAGAGAAAAATCAATGAACCCCAAGTTGGTTCTTTGACTTCAATAACTTCTTTGACAACTTCAATGTTGAGTGATATGATTAAGGAAAAAAAAAAGAGAGAGAGAGAGAAAGAAAATAAGGATTACCAAAATTACAAAAGTGGGGAGGAACTTGACTACCAAACCTTATGAAATTAAAAGGACTGTAAGGCACTACTATGAACAAACTAGAGAACTGAGATGAACTGGATAAATTCCTAGAAAGAAATAAATTATTGAAACTGAATAAAGAACATATAGAAAATCTCAACAGGCTCTAATATGTAAAGGAATAGAAAAAAAAAAAATAATTTAAAGTCTTCCCACAAAGAAAAGCCCATACCTGGATGATTCAACTAGTTAATTCTATCAAAATTTAAATAAGAAATAATACCAATCATTTATGAACACTTCTATAAAAGTGAATCCTTCCCAATTCACTCTATAAGGCTAGTATTAAAGAGATATCAGAGTAAAAGATAGGGGAAAAAAAGGAAAAGAGAAAGAAAACCACAGACCAATATCCCTCATGAACACAGATGCAAAAGTCTTCGTTGAAATGTTAGCAAATCAAATCCACGACCTCTTTCTGAAGTGCTGTCATGGTCCACTTCTTGACTTACTGGTAAATTACTTAGCTAAATATTTTTGTCTTGTTCACTTATCTCTTTATGTTATGGTTCAAGATTTTAAAAGATTTAAACATACACATACACAAGAAAGAAAAAAATGCCTAGTCTATGTCCTCAAAGTACAAGTAATTTAGTAATAAAGACCAGATCAATAGAAAAACAAAAGTAATGACAGAATATGACAAGTACCCTAAAAGGTATAAGGTTACAAGGAAATGAGAACATAGGTGATCCATGTATGCTACTATTTTTATGTTACTTTATGTTTGAGGGTGTATGGAGGGAAACCAGAAAAACTATAAAGAGAATTTTGATTGCCTTTATTATGGATAGGTAATCTGAAGAGAAAGAAAAATTTAGGTAGAGATCTGCATGAGCAAAGCTTGAAGCATATTTGGGAGAAACATTAGGTCTAGTTTGACTCCACCACTATACGTACAGTATTTTTTTTTTTTTTTTTTTGAGATGGGGTCTCACTCTGTCACCCAGGCTGGAGCACAGTGGCATGATGTTCATTCACTGCAACCTCCGTCTTCCAGACTCAGGTCTCCCACCTCAGCCTCCCAAGTAGCTGGGATTACAGGTGCCCACTACCACATTCAGCTAATTTTTGTATTTTTAGTAAAGATGGTGTTTCACCATGTTGGTCAGCCTAGTCTTGAACTCCTGGTCTCAAGTGATCCACCAGTGTTGGTCTCCCAAAGTGCTATAATTATAGGCATGAGCACCACGCCTGGTCAGCTTTCTTCAATTTATAAAATGAAGAGAATACACATAAAATGAATCAATAAGGCTTCAGATCTAAAATTATATGAAAGAGCTACTTAAACCTTATCAGGAACAAATATATACACCCTGGCCTCCAAAACAGCTATAGGGAATCAACCTAGACATAACTAGCAATAACTTTCTCAAATGACTGGATATTGCTCCTATATAAAGCTAGGTTTTCTTAAATTTATTTTAAAAACCATCTCTTTAGGACCTGAAGAAGAGTCCTGAATCTCAGTATCTTGTCAACAAATTTGACTTTGCAGTCTTCTTGATTTTGCAAATTTTAAGCATATTCTGCCTCTGACATGCCCTTATCCCAATGTCCTACGGAACCATCACTTTTTCAGGCTGAACAGTTCTGCCAGGAGGCGAAGGTTGCAGTCAGCCAAAATCGTGCCACTGCACTCCAGTCTGAGTGATGGAGTGAGATTGTGCCTCAAGGAAAAAAAAAAAAAAAACAGTTCTGTAAGTGTTTCCATAAATCTTAAAGATCTCTCTATCCCACTGATCTTTTAAATTTGTCATTTCCAGTATTTCTTCAATTCTATCAAGTATTTTTGAGGTTATGGAATTAGAGATGAACACTGTAGCAGAATAATGTTATTTTGTTAGGGGAGAAAGAAAACCCCTACCACTTTCCTGGGCTTTTTGACAGCAATGTGTCAGACAGCTACCTTCGTGGAATTATTTATGAAGAAATACAGTTTATGGCAGTGTTTCTCTTTAACTTTACTAGCAAAAGGACTTCTTTTTTCCCAATAAAATTATATATAATACCTCACTACATAATACAGACCATCAAGTGCAACTGCTCTGGTTGTGGTTTGTAACGGCCTAAAGCCTCACAGACTCGGTTCAGTTCGTGCCCCTCTTTCACACCCCATCCAACAAAGACCCCCAAGACTGCTTCCCAGGCAGCATGGAAGACAGCAAGAAAATCATCACTTTATAGTATCTGTAAATATTAAAGATGTCAATATATACAGCAGAATCAAAGTTTCAAATGAAATCAATTACTTCAAAGGCTTCTTTACAGCAAGAATGATAAAACATTTATAAAATTCATTTCTCAATTTACTCAAACACACATAAAAATTCACAACATCATATTTAGAAAACTGCCTTTTTAAATCCATCTTAGAATAAATGCAGCATCAACTTAACCATGTACTGGCTATTAGTGTAGCACATCAGAAAAAATATTAACTCTTTCCATAATAAATGTCAATATGGTAAAAAATGTGAAGCACACATTAGTGAAATGGATCAAGATCATTTTTTATTGCACATCTGCTTACATGTCTGCTGCTTTTGGGTAGAGCTAAACCTGAAATATTGAGTCAGTTTCCGTCATTTTACATCAACTAAATTATAGCAGTGAACTGCTTATGTGTCTTCCAAACTTATCTTCCAGAAACTAGAACATTAACCTTTCCAATTTATCTAGGTACTGAAGCACAAATTTAACATTTGTTTTTCAAAAATTTAAACACTCAGAAACAAACCAAACAACATCCTATAAAGAAAACAATTTTTATGTCTAGATGTATAACTGAGGTTCAGAGAACTTCTGATTATACAGTATTATAAAGGTAATGACAATCCAACCCTCTTCTAAACTGTTTAATTCCTGTATGTGTAATTAAGCATTTATTTTCAGAAATTTTAATACTTTCAGAAATTGATTCTCTCACAACTAGGTGTTTTTAAGATCCTTCATCCCACTAAAAATAAATAACCCACAATGATTCCAAATCTTTTTTTTTTTTTTTTCAGAATAATCAGTATTCTTATTCCCTTTCCACTGTACTCTACTGCTTAATGCAAAATGGAGAATATGTGGTCCAAACAGAAATATGGCATTTGTGCAGGTCAAGCTTTGAATAGACATGGACCACAGGCATAGCCTGATTTTTAAAAAGCAACAAGAATGTTGACACAACTATTAGACCAAACACAAAATTCTGGCCATTAATGAATCTGAAGTAATAACTGATGCTCCTACTTTAAATTCATCAATGCCATACTTAAAAAGTCAAGCAACAACACATACTTGGCAAAATCTTCTAAATTCTCAAGTTCTCAAACAAAAAAGTTATTTTTAATACTTCATTCTCCTTATATCTTATGATTCAATCACTTATATTTTCCTTTGTTAGACTATTCAGAAGAAACAATTCTACTTAACCTTAATAAGTTTTTGTCTCACACATTTTATATAAAGTTACTAAAATCACAATTCTCAGAAATTTATTTTTAATCATACAAACATTATATGATTTAACTGCAGTAAAGAAATTATATCCTTTCTTAATCTATTTAGAATGATATTATAAAATCTCTAAGACTCTTTTCCACAGCTTTTCTTTGTACGAACAAACTCATAATTATGAAAAATGCATCTCAACTCCACGGTGAACTAGCATCCATGCTTATTCCACATAGGTACTGCCAGTGGTCCCTGCGGTGTCCTTTCAACTATGACAAACTCTTCAGGGTTGCCAAATGCCTCATAGAAAACCAATAAATCTTGTATGGCATGCTCCTCAATCTGAAAGGAAGAAGGGAAAGAAGACTTTTTACTCTTTTAATTATAAACTAAGCAGGATGTATTTGCCTTCCAATTTCCTTTTGAGGTACTACCACTTTCCATGGATACAATACAGTGAAATTAAATCAAGTATCCTGCTATCTCTGTGGCAAGGAGAAAGCTTGGGGCCTGAGGTAGAATCATGAGATACCCATGGGCTCTTGAATTTGAATCTTGAGCAGAAGGAAAAAGAAACTGAAAATGATTGCTGAAATTCATTCATTCCAATAGCCTTATTCTGTGAGATACTTTCTGCTATCGTACAAGTCGTCTAAATCTTGCTTCTGAGCTTTCCAGTGCTACCATGGGTCTTTTCTGTTTCCAAGCCTGGCTGTCTGGTCTTTCAGCTAAGTCTACGGAATCTTAATAGCCCTCAAATAAATTATGTTTTCCTTAAGTTAGCCAGAGTAGGCTTCTGTTGCTTACAATCTCAGAATTCTTACTGATACAGAAGCCAAGTGTAGCACTAGAGAATACTGCCAAATTCTCTACTGGTCATTTTTAAAAACAAATAATCCAAAGTATCACCAAAGCAAAAATGTAAGCTTTATCATAATTTATTAGTCATAAATTAATTGTCCTGAATATCTACAACTAATACATACACTGCTAGATGCCTCAGTTCAATTTTACCTGGCATTTACATTTTAATTTCATAGATACAGGCACCTTTTCAAAGCAAACAAACATGATTTTCTTAAAACTTAAGTAGGAAATATAGTTCTTCTCTAAATTAAACCCTACTAAGTGTGTTATTTACCTGAATCAGAGCCAAGGGTTTTTCTCGACTTCTAATAAGAGCTGCTTCCTGTTGTAGTTCTTCTTCTACAATAGATGCAAAAGTGACTGGGGCTACCATGGATGGAGCAGTCACTGAAGAAGATAGCCAGGGACTGAAAGAGTAATAATAATGAGTTTCACTCATCTTCCTAAATTTTTGCATGCAAAATTTTCTCTGAAATACTCTTTAGCAATGCTACAATTTTTTCCAGTGATCTACAATGAGTGAACCTGGAAGCTTTCGCAGATTACAGAATGATGAGTTTCACTCATCTTCCTAAATTTTTGCCTGCAAAATTTTCTCTGAAATACTCTTTAGCAATGCTACAATTTTTTCCAGTGACCTACAATGAGCGAACCTGGAAGCTTTCACAAAGATTACAGAATGATGAGGTGAGAAACAGAAAAACAGGAGAACTAACGTTTTATTTGGACCAGTGTTAGAGAGAAGATTTTGGAAAGTACCAGGAAATGGGGAGGGAGCAGAAACAACATAACTGAACAGAAAGGTAACTCCAACTACAGTACAGAGAGGATTCAAATAATACATTCTACTCAACACCATACTATTCCCAATTTCTTAACATTCTCTTATTCTCTTTTTTTTTTTTTTGAGACGGAGTCTCACTGTGTCACCCAGGCTGGAGTGCAGTGGCACAATCTTGGCTCACCGCAACCTCTGCCTCCCAGGTTCAAGCGATTCTCCTGCCCTAGCCTCATGAGTAGCTGGGATCACAGGCGTGTGCCACCATGCCCAGCTAAGTTTTGTATTTTTAGTAGAGACAGAGTTTCACCATGTTGGCCAGGCTGGTCTTGAATTCCTGACCTCAGATGATCCACCCGCCTCAGTCTCCTAAAGTGCTGGGATTATAGGTGTGAGCCACTGCACTCGGCCTTAATGTTTTCAATGCTAAGTAGCAACTTAGCTTTGGAGGCCCATAACTTATAAATTAACCTTACTTGGGACTGTCTAGAAGTGGTAAATCTGAAATATGGTTGCCTTCTGGTCCTGGGGCACCATGGGTAGAGCATCTGCAAAACAAATGCCAAAATTAAAGATTAAAGCTTCTAGTAATATTAGTCAAACTGCTTATTAATATATACAGAGGAAAAACTGTAAACTCCTGACTCCAGAGGCAAATTAAGTAAGTGCAGTCAAGCTTACCTTTAAAATTATAAGTAAACAAAATAATCTATATACATTTATAAAACCTTCTGTATAAAATATAATAGAGAAAGATATTGCAAGAAATAGCCTATTTCTAATAATATTATATATATATACCAGATAAACCAATAATCTCTAAATCAGATAATTAACAGCCAAATTTTGTGAGGAACTAACATACTTTATGAGCAAAGAATTACAGATACGACAGAAATACAAAATATGATCTTTACCTTCTAAGAATTCACAAGCCAGTGGAGGAAACAACATACAAAATGACATATAAAATAACAGAACAGAATTTAAGACAGTATAACAAATTGAGTTATACTGGCTATAAGAACTATACAAATCACAATATTTAATCATTTGAGAGGGCCTCATGGAAAAGAATGAACTTGAGAAGATAATAAAAAAGAGGTATATGATGAAAGCAATAAGAAGCATTCCAGTAAGGAGAAAAACTTAAAAAGGTACAATGCAGACGAGCTAATTGTGGAATTTTACAGTTAGAAATTAGATCTAGAGATTATCTAGATCACTCCAATGCTCTCTTTCAGCAATGAGCAAACTGAGGACTAGACAGGTTTAACAACACAAAGTCAGAGTGTAAATTAACAGGATCTAAAATATTGACTTCATGACTCATTTACACACATTTATTGAGCATGTCAGGATTATCGTAGGTGCTGAAAATCAGGCTGATTAAAACCCAATCTTCTCCCCTCAAAAAATTCTGATGGGAAAGATTTAAAAATATACTTAAGCAATGATAAAACAATGTATACAGTACTATGGATGCACAGGAGAAAAACTAAAATATGGAAGATGGTATACACTGATGGCTTCACTGAGGAAATGACATTAAAGCTGAGGAGAGGGACAATTAAAAAGAATTTTGGTTGTACAAATACATAGACCTATAAAAGATTTCAGTGCTTTAAGTAAAGGCAGGCTGTTCTCATCAATAAGCAAAGAATGTCTGAATTCAGGGCAAGGAAGAAACTTAAAGAGAAATAAAGTTTAAAAGAAACAGTAGGGTCAGAGTACAAAATACACTGAAAGCTAAAATGTTAAGCCCTGATGTGTGGGCAAACAAATTTACTAAGAGCCTAAGTACTTCATGTGTATTATCCCATTTAATCTTTGCAATACCCTGTGAAGAAAGCATATATTAACCCATTATAGAGAAGAAAAAACAAACTCAAAGAATATTAAATAATTTGTCTGATTCACAAATTAGATAAGTAGCAGAGAGATAACAAAAATCTGGTCTTTTTGATTTAGAGTACAGTGTTTTTTCCATGATCACACAGCTGCCTTTATTTCTACTATCCCCCTTATTCTGGAATACATTCCACTTCAAATGTCCTCTCATTGTTATACTGTTGGCTCAAATGTCATTTTCTCTCTCCTCCTACAAAACTTCAATCATTATGATAAAGCATCACACACTGTTATTATCGTTTACATGTCAACCTTAATTGCTAGACTAGTCTCTTGAGGAACAGGACTGCTTCATTCATCTTTGTATCTCAGTGTCCGGCAGCATACTTGGAAATACTTAAGAAAATTAATTAGAAAATTAATGACTGAAACAGAAATTCAAAGGGTTTTTTTACTATACAATAATGAAAAGCAGAGGTTTTTAGGTTCTTTATTGCTTTAAATTACTGATAACTTTTCTTAGAGATATAGCTACTGAATTACAAACTGATATAAGCCCTGTAGTAAACCTGCATGGTATTACTACTCTCATTTCCATATGATGAAACTGAGATACAGAAAGATTCAGAAAGAGCTGTATAATGTTATATTGAATCTCAAATATGTTTCCTAAGACTACAATTCCATAACTTTTTCCACTCATGATTTTCCAGTGGATAATTTCATTAATTACAAATTTATCCAAACAACGTGTAGTCTGTCTTAAATGTCTTAAAATGAACCAAATTTGTCAAATAAAATAGAGCTATGATTAAACAAATATCAAAAACATTCTAAACTTTCAAATAATAAATATAGCATTATTGAGTTTTCGACATTAGCAACATAAAAGTAGATATCACAAGAGACAATCTGTATAAAATTTAGACTTCTGAAAATAAACAGCAACATAAAAAGGTTAACTGACATTTTCCTTAAAAGATTTTTGTTCAGGCCGGGCGCGGTGGCTCACGCCTGTAATCCCAGCTCTTTGGTAGGCCAAGGCAGGAAGATCACCTGGGGTAGGGAGTTTGAGACCAGCCTGACCAACATGGAGAAACTCCATCTCTACTAAAAATACAAAATTAGCTGGGCTTGGTGGCGCGTGCCTGTAATCCCAGCTACTCAGGAAGCGGAGGCAGGAGAATCGCTTGAACCCAGAAGGCAGAGGTTGCGGTGAGCCGAGATCACACCATTGCACTCCAGCCGGGGCAACAAGAACAAAACTCCGTCTCAAAAAAAAAAAGATTTTTGTTCAAACCAAAAAACATTAATATTGTCACATTTACACTTTAAAGGAACTAAATTATTCTTTGCTCAGTTGGCCTTAAAAAAAATTGTACTAGCTTAATTAGAAAGATTTTTATATAAGATTAGAGCTGATATAATCATAGAATAATTTTTGCCTCACAAGTAGTTTTTCTCACTAATTAGAAACAAGCTCAGCTGGGTGCAGTGGCTCACACCTGTAATCCCAGCACTTTGGGAGGCTGAGGTGGGCAGATCACCTGAGGTCAGGAGTTCGAGACTAGTCTGACCAACATGGCGAAACCCCATCTCTATTAAAAATACAAGCATCAGCCGGGCGCGGTGGCAGGCGCCTGTAGTCGTAGCTACTGGGGTGGCTGAGGCAGGAGAATCACTTGAACCTGGAGGCAGAGGTTGCAGTGAGTGGAGATCACACCCTTGCACTCTAGCCTGGGCGACAAGAGCAAAACTCTGTCTCGAAAAAAAAAAAAGAAACACAGCTTACATTTTCTTTCCAGAATTACGTAAGGGGACATTTCAGTGAAAGGAAAATAGGAAATAAAAGCACATAAAATGAAAAAGAATACCTAAGCAACAATAAACAAATAAAAATTGTACAAATTGCTCACTTTTAGATGTTAACACCCTCAAATAACATTGTCATTCTTGCCCTAATCTTGGAAAAAACTAAATTTTCTACAACTTAAACAAGCATGTATAATTTGTGGAATTTCCTGAGATGAGTCCCCAACCCCTGGCACCCTAACTCCCCAAAGGACCATAAGCATTCCTATCTTCTTAACTCCTACGATTTCCTGTTTATACGGCCCCATCTTCTCTTACTTCTTCTTTTAAAAATCTCATCCTGTATTCAAAAGCTTATGACAATGAAAGGGATCAAGAATTAAGTGATCTCTTTTTTTCTAATATTATTCACATGCTTATAAATATAATAATATTTAGAAATGAATATAAAAAGTGCTTATGAACTAACACAGCTCAAGCTCTTCTGCAATGAAGTCTTCCTGACACCAGCCCGTGCTCGGTTTTCCTTCTCAGAACCACTCATTCGGTACTTCATCATTTTGTAATCTCTTTAATACTTCTATATTGTATCGTAATTCTTTTCTTTTTTTTTTTTGTTGTTGTTGTTGTTGCTGTTGTTTTTGGAGACAGAGTCTCACTCTTGCTCAGGCTGGAGTGTGGTGGCATGATCCTGGCTCACTGCAACTTCCACCTCCCAGTTCAAGCAATTCTCCTTCCTCAGCCTCCCTAGTAGCTGGAATTACAGACATGCACCACTATGCCTGGCTTTTTTTTTTTTTTTTGAGATGGAGTTTCGGTCTTGTTGCCCAGGCTGGAGTGCAATGGCGCAATCTCGGGTCACCGCAACCTCCGCCTCTGACTCCTGGGTTCAAGCAATTTTCCTGCCTCAGCCTCCCAAGTAGCTGGGATTACAGGCATGTGCCACCCCAGGCCTGGCTAATTTTGTATTTTTAGTAGAGATGGGGTTTCTCCATGTTGGTTAGGCTGGTCTTGAACTCCCGACCTCAGGTGATCCACCTGCCTCGGCCTCCCAAAGTGCTGAGATTACAGGCGTGAGCTACAGCGCCTGGACCTTGTATCGTAATTTCATTCTTATTCTGTCATTTAACGTCCATGTATGTACATTAATATTTATCAACTAGGTTTCAGACACATGAAAGGCTGCGCCTATACATTCTACTTTTATATATACCCAACAGAGGCCAGTACCAGGTAGCCCATAATTTGCAAATTAATGAATATTTTAGTTTGTCTGTAACGTTTTATATTTCCTTTTTAAAAAAGCATACTTACTATGTTTTCTATGATAGAAAAAAACCCCTGAAACTCAAAGCTATATGTTTTCTTTCTCAGAATAACTATCAGTGATAGCCACAGTTATTTAAAACATTAACTCCCATACCAAAAATACTGAAGCTATGGATATGTCATACTGTCATAAACTCCATTAAGTCAAACTTCCAAAGCAGTATAACAGGGCACACTTATAAAGAGCCCTGATGTTATAGCACACTCTAGTGATCAACTCTGAAACCGCAGATCCATATTTTAAGTTCCATGACAAATCGTTATATATCTAAAGACATTTTTTTAAAGTTTCAATGAATATTAATATTTAAAATATAAAAATACAAAAATTATCTTAATTTTCATACCTTTAAATTGATATATCTAAGACATGCAATACAAATCACTACATTAGAAACAAATGTTACTTCAAACAGGGTAACAATTTTAATTAATTTACTCATTTAGTCATTCACCAGACTCACGGAGCACCTACTGCATGCCAGGAGCCAGTCTGAACACTGGTAGTAAAATGATGAGCAATGACAAACCTCCTTGCTCTCATTGAACATATAATTAAACATACAGACATGAAAATACTTAGAGTAGACAAATATTAAAGAATCACACTAATAAACGTACAATAAAAAAGTACCATGAGAACATACAACAGTAAACTGCCCCAGTAAGTCAGACTTCTCCAAAGAATATAACTGAATAGATATTGAAAGAAGAGTCAGAGTCAGTCTGTCAAAGGGTAAGGAGGTAGAAAGACGGAAAGTGCATTTGAGAACTAAGAGAAGGCCAAGATGACTAGAACACAGAGATCAGGTTACAAAATCAAGTTAAAGACAGTAGGCAGGAGCCAGACTATGTAGGCCTTGAAGGCCATATTAAGAATGCTATAGCTTTTTTCTTAAAAGCAATAAACTCCAAATTTTAAAAAAGAACACACTAGCTTAATATATTGGAGGAAAGAAAGGCAAGACCAGTCAGTAGGGCAACTCTGGTGGCCCGGGTGAAGTATCACAGTAAACTGATTCAGAGGTGATAGCACTGGAGATAAAATTTAGTATATGGATTTGAGAAATATTCAAGAGATAAAACTGGAATGCTCTAACAGTAGACTGAATACTTGTGAAGAAAATGGAAGTGCCAAAGACACAAATTCTTCCTATTTACTGAGGAAGAAAATTCTGAAAGAATAGGCTATGCTATGTTTTTCTATATTTTTGTTTGATTTTGGTTTTATGAGAGGGGTATGAGGAAAACATTAAGTTTCGTTTTGGACATGAAGTTTGCGGTGTTTCTGAACATGCAGATAGAATGGTAGGGTCAATAAGAGATAATTAAGTCTAAAGCCCAGATGATAGATACGGGCAAGAGATACTAGTAACGGGGCTGGGAGACAGAATGAATTACGGACTGAGTGGGAGGTGACAACTCTTTTGAGAAATCTGGCTGTGAAGGAGATGGAGAATTGGTAATGACAGGACAACTGATAGAAGAAAGTGTGCCCAGACCACATGAGAGACCTGAGCACATTCAAAACCAGAGGGGAAAAATCTAGTTAAAAGGAAAAGGTTGAATCTTACACAAGAAAGGAAAGGGATAATTAATAGTTTTCAGGCTTCTGAAGTGGGAAGCATTAAGATAAAAGCACAGGTATTGGCCTAAGATAAGAGAGAGAACTTTTCTATGGCAAAACAAGAAAGGAGCATAGTTCTATATAGTCAGGGGCTAATTTGTTCACCACTGTAACTCTAGTACTTAGCATAATGTCTGATACAAAGTTCATAATCAATAAATGTTTGATAGCCAATTTGAAGACTATGTACCTAGTTTTATATTTATAAGCCTATCATAATTATAATTATATAAATTAATATGCAAAAAGATTTAATCTGCTTCATGTGTTAGTATTCCATTTAAGGTTTTGTTTTGTTTTGTTTGTTTGTTTGTTTTTGAGATGGGGTCTCCCTCTGTTGCTCAGGCTGGAGTGCAGTGGCACAATCAAGGCTAACTGCAGCCTTTACCTCCCAGGCTCAAGCAATCCTCCCAACCCAGCCTCCTGAATAGATGGGACTATGGGCACATGCCACCAAGCCGAGCTAATTTATTTTTCTTGCTATTTTTTGTAGAGACAGGGTTTCATCATGTTGCTAGGCTGGTCTCAAACCCCTGGACTCAAGTGATCTGCCCACCTCGGCCTCCCAAAGTGCTAGGATTACAGGCATTAAGCCACCGAACTCAGCCTAAGATTTTTATTTTAAAATAGTATTTTAATGCTAGAAGTATTAGACAAGTTAGGGAGATGACTTCAGATCTTTTAAGGCTCAAGAACTTTCCTCCTAAAAGTAAATATCTGTAAAAAAGAAGACAGTCACAATACTAACAGTGAAAATACGCCTAAACATTTAATCTAAATCAGGAGTTTCCAAACACTGTTGTTAGAAGACTCTGATAGTTCCTTAGGGCAGGTAAAGTGACATTAAACTAGTATAACTCCCCAGTCTCCATTCTGTGCTTCAGTCAGAAAAGTTTATATTATCTGTTTGATGCACTTGAATTGGACATAACATACCTTACTTATTTTGTTTTGTTCGTTTGAGACCAGGTCTCACTCTGTCACCCATGCTGGAGTGCAGTGGTTCGATCACAGCTCACTGAAAATACTGCTTTTAAATTATAGATTTTGATGTTTCATGTAGGCATTTAAAATATGAAACTTTTTTCTTTAAAATACATTGGACTTTCTAAAGCAGTATTAAAAATAGCTAGGCCAGGTGTGGCAGCTCATGCCTGTAATCCTAGCACTTTGGAAGGCTGAGGTGGGAGAACTGCTTGAGGGCAGAAGTTCGAGACCAGCCTGGGCAACATAATGAGACCCCCATCTCTACTTTCATGAAAATTAAAATTAAAAAATAGCTACAGAAAAAATTGCAAATATCCAAAGGTTCATCAACAGATGCACAGATAAACACATTGTATGTGGTATGCCCGTACAATGAAACTATTCAGCAATGAAACAGAATCAATGGATACCCATAACAGCATGAATAAATCTCAAAATAATTATGCTGAGTAAAAGAAGACTTTTTACTAGGGGTACATACTGCACGACCCTGCTGATATAAAACTCTAAAATGTACACGCTAGTCTGTATTGGCAGATTAGTAGCTGCTTGGGAGGGGGAAACAGAAGGAAGAGAGGAAGGGATTACAAAGGGTCATGACAAAACATCTGAAAATGATGCTTATGTTCACTATTTTGAATGTTGTGGTGGTATCATAGGTGTATATATATGCTGAAACACAGAATGTGTACTTTAAATAGATGCAATTGATTTTAAGTCAATTATATCTCAATAACTGTTTCAATTTTTTTAAGTAGGGAAGGAATTTACATATGCTAATTTTAATTCTGAATGTAAAAGAGTGTACAAAAAAATCTGCCTCATAAAGTTTTAAATATTATTTCAGAACATAAAACCACCACAGACTATTTTAAGGTAGAAACTGTATTAGTTTTAAGTATGTTTTATTACCTGACAATTTTTGGTGCCTGAGAATTTTCAATTCCTTTAAAAGAAACTTTTTTGACATGATCGCCTGAACTATGGCTAGTAACAGACTTTTTTTCTTCTAGTAAGAAATCCCGGAATGACTTGGATGAAACTGAATGTAGAGAAGATGCCCTGCAAAAGAAAGCAAAGATCATGTTAAAACATCCATTTTGTAAAAGGGCATTGCTGGAAGTTATAAGAGAACAATAAGAGAATGTATACTAAAAATTTTACAATATACAATTACAGTTTTCAGTGTGATGTTGGATTCCTGATGCCAATTGTGAAATATCCAAAACTATTCCATAAGAAAAAGCAATCAATGAAGACCAAGTCTAGAGATAACTTAGATGTTAAAATCAGCAATAATATTAAAATAGATATTATAATTATGCATCAGATAATAACAAAAGTTCATTAAAAATAGGTAAGCTCAGCAAAAGAAGCTATTAAAAAAAGAACAAAACAAAAATTCAAGAATTTTTAATATATTTTTTAAAATTCACTGTATAGATTGAAGAGTTGGTAAACTTGAAGATAAACCAAAAGAAATTTTTGAATCTGAAAAAACAAAAAAGAGAAGTTGAAGAAAATTATCCCATAATGAATTATAAGATAAAATCAAAAGGTCTGCCATATGTGTAACTGAAGTCCCAGAAATAAAGAAGAGAGATATGGCAGAGAAAAAGAAACAATGGCCAAAATTTCCCCAAATTTGGTAGAAGATATAAATTTAAAGACTCTAGAATTTTGGCAAACCCCAAAAAGATAAAACAAAGAAAACCATACTTAGGCACATAATAAATAAACAGCTGAAATCCAAAACTAAATAGAAAATCTTAAAAGCAGCCAGAGAAACGCAACACAGAATGAAAATGAGTAGCTTGTTATTTGAAACAATGAAGCCCAAAAGACGATGGAAGGGAATCTTTAATATGATGAAAGAGGTAAAGAATGTCAATCCAGAATTCTATATCTATGTGAGTAATCTTGAAAGTAGGTCCTCTTCAAGTCATGCCTTGAAATGACTATAGCCCTGGCCAAACCTTGACTGCAGCACTGTGGAAGATCCTGAGTCAGAGGCACTCAGCTGAGATTCCTGACCCAAAGGAATTATGATAATAAATGTTGGTTGTTTTAAGATGTTGTTCAAGCATAATCTGTTAGGAAGCAATAAATAATTACAGAAATTAAAAGGGTAATAAAGAAATCTTATAGAGCCGGGTACAGTGGCTCACACCTGTAATCCCAACACTTTGGGAGGCCAAGGCAGGTGGATCGCTCGAGCCCAGGAGTTTGAGACCAGCCTGGCCAACATGGTGAAACTCTGTCTCTACTAAAAACACAAAAATTAGCTGGGCATGGTGGCGCACACCTGTAATCCCAGCTACTCAGGAGGCTGAGGCATGAGAATCGTTTGAACCTGGGAGGCAGAGGTTGCAGTGAACTGAGACTGAGCCACTGCATTCCAGGCTGGGTGACAGAGCAAGACTCTGTCTCAAAAAAATGAAAAACAAAACAGAAAAAAAAAAGATAGAAATGTTACAAACAACTTAACACAAATACATTTGACAATTTACATGGAATAGACAAATACTATTTTTAAAAAACCAAATTACTGAAAATAACAGAAAATCTATATAGACTGTAGCTATTTTAAAAACTGAATTAATCTCACCAGGTTTTTTAACTGCAAAAATTGACAAACTGATTCCAAAATTTATATGAGAATAAAAAATCCCAGATTAGCCAAAGCATTCTTTAAAAAAAAATACAAAGTTGGAAGAAGACAAAACCAATTACGGTAATCAGGATAGTATATGCTAGGCCTGAATGTATTTCCTCCAAAAACTCATGTTGAAATGTAAATGTCACTGTGCTTGTATTGTGAGATGACACCTTTAAGAGGTGTTTAAGTTATGAGGGTGCCTCACAAACCAACTAATGCCATTATCACTGAGAGTGGTCAACCCTTTTTGCGCTCTCTAACCCTGCTGGCATATGCCTTCCACTATGCTATGAAGTAGTAACAAGGCTTCCGCCAGATGCCAGCACCTTTATATTGGACATCCCAGCCTCTAGAACTGTGAGCCAATAAATATCTGTTCATTATAAATTACCCACTCTGTTACAGCAGCACAAAATGAACTAAGACCGTGTGATACTGACATAAAGATTGACAAACAGATTTCTTCAAATATGTTCTATTGTTCTTTCCACCGACTATGCCATAATTTGAAAGAGTGTCTGATTTCCCACAATTTTACCTTCCTAACTCACAAGTTCCAGCTATTTTCTACCTTTACAGCCACAGAAAATTTATGGAGAAGCATTTTAGATATTTGAACCTAAATAAAAATTAACCAGAATTTTGTTCCTCAGCTAAAGAAGTCCTGTAATTTTACTCTAAATAATATTTTTAGCTTTAAAATGTTAAATAATTGAAATTGTTTTATATTGCATGTGTTAGCTCTAAATGGAATTTGAAAGAATTTACTTTCAAACATCAAGCCAGGCCACAAAGACCATGTATTCTTCCACTGAAGATGACTGATGAGAAATGTTCTATTATTTCTCCAAGTAAAACATTTAATTTTGAGAAGTAGCCAAATCCCATACCTACTTAGTGTTTTCACATTAAATTTAAAATTTGCCTGGTTGGAACTTCAATCTAATGCAAAAACCCAGTTATCTCTAATACTTTCCATTGCCACACCTAACTGCCAGCAGCAGGGGTACAACTATATACACTAGGAATTTGTACAGACTAGGTGAATGAATGCGTGAACAAACTAGTGAAAATCCTACCACAACCACAAGTATATTTAGAGTGCTAATTTGTGATTTGCTAATGAATTGCACATTAACCTTAATATTAAGATAAACATATTTTTAAAAATATTTTGAAGAAGTAGAATCTCATTAGATGATACTTCAGGTAATGATGTACCTTTACGAAGGATTTTATAAACAGTTAAATTGGCTGGGCACGGTGGCTCACACCTGTAATCTCAGCACTTTGGGAGGCCCAGGTGGATGGATCACGAGGTCAGGAGTTCGAGACCAGCCTGTCCAACATAGTGAAACCCCATCTCTACTAAAAATACAAAATTAGCTGGGCATGGTGGTGTGCGCCTGTAATCCCAGCTACTGGGGAGGCTGAGGCAGAAGAAGTGCTTGAACCCAGGAGGCGGAGGCTGCAGTGAGCCGAGATTGTGCCACAGCACTGCAGCCTGGATGACAGAGCAAAACTCCGTCTCCGGGAAAAAAAAAAGATAAATCACCATAGTCATGAATCTATTCTGTAAATAACGATCTGTAAATCTGATTAAAAGTTAACTTCAGCCAGGAACAGTGGCTCACGCCTGCATTCCCATCACTTTCGGAGGTGGAGACAAGAGGACTGCTGAGCCCAGGAGTTCAAGACCAGCTGGGGATACACAGGAAGACCCATCTCTACAAAAAATAAAAAATTAGCTGAGCATGGTGATGCACACCTGTGATCCCAGCTACAAAGGAGGCTGAGGTGGAAGGATTGCTTCAGCCTAGGAAGTCAAGGATGCAGTGAGCCAAGATTGTACCACTGCACTCCAGCTTGGGCAACAGAATGAGATCCTGTCTCAAAAACAAAAAAAAGTTCCAATTTTTTTTTAAAACCAATGCACACGAGATATGTCCTCAGGAAAACAATCTATTCCATTTTTACTTCAAGCATATATTACAAGTATTTACATTCTATGTGTATCTGATTAAAAATCAAGTGATATGCTGAATTATGTGGTTATCTCATAATTTTATAATGACATGAAAAATTATATCACATTATATTCACTCAATGATTAATGTTTTATCTAGAGTTCAGGTTAAAATACTTTGTAGTCTTTTCCAATTCTGTGGAGAAAGTCATTGGTAGCTTAATGGGGATGGCACTGAATCTATAAATTACCTTGGGCAGTATGGCCATTTTCACAATATTGATTCTTCCTATGCATGAGCATGGAATGTTCTTCCATTTGTTTGTGTCCTCTTTTATTTCACTGAGCAGTGGTTTGTAGTTCTTCTTGAAGAGGTCCTTCACATCCCTTGTAAGTTGGATTCCTAGGTATTTTATTCTATTTGAAGCAATTGTGAATGGGAGTTCATTCATGATTTGGCTCTCTGTTTGTCTGTTATTGGTGTATAGGAACGCTTGTGATTTTTGTACATTGATTTTTGTATCCTGAGACTTTGCTGAAGTTGCTTATCAGCTTAAGGAGACTTTGGGCTGAGACAATGGGGTTTTCTAAATATACAATCATGTCATCTACAAACAGGGACAATTTGACTTCCTCTTTTCCTAATTGAATACCCTGTATTTCTTTCTCCTGCCTGATTGCCCTGGCCAGAACTTCCAACACTATGTTGAATAGGAGTGGTGAGAGAGGGCATCCCTGTCTTGTGCCAGTTTTCAAAGGGAATGCTTCTAGTTTTTGCCCATTCAGTATGATATTGGCTGTGGGTTTGTCATAAACAGCTCTTATTATTTTGAGATACGTTCCATCAATACCGAATTTATTGAGAGTTTTTAGCATGAAGGGCTGTTGAATTTTGTCAAAGGCCTTTTCTGCATCTATTGAGATAATCATGTGGTTTTTGTCTTTGGTTCTGTTTATATGCTGGATTATGTTTATTGATTTGTGTATGCTGAACCAGTTAAACCACAATGAGATACCATCTCACACCAGTTAGAATGGTGATCGTTAAAAAGTCCAGAATTTTCTAACAGGTGCTGGAGAGGATGTGGAGAAATAGGAACACTTTTACACTGTTGGTGGGACTGTAAACTAGTTCAACCATTGTGCAAGACAGTTTGGCGATTCCTCAAGGATCTAGAACTAGAAATACCATTTGACCCAGCCATCCCATTACTGGGTATATACCCAAAGGAGTATAAATCATGCTGCTATAAAGACACATGCACACGTATGTTTATTGCGGCACTATTCACAATAGCAAAGACTTGGAACCAACCCAAATGTCCATCAATGACAGACTGGATTAAGAAAATGTGGCACAAATACACCATGGAATACTATGCAGCCATAAAAAAGGATGAGTTAATGTCCTTTGTAGGGACATGGATAAGGCTGGAAACCATCATTCTCAGCAAACTATTGCAAGAACAGAAAACCAAACACTGCATGTTCTCACTCATAGGTGCGAATTGAACAATGAGATCACTCGTACACAGGAAGGTGAACATCACACAGTGGGACGTGCTGTGGGGCGGGGGGTAAGGGATAGCATTAGGAGATATACCTAATGTAAATGACAAGTTAATGGGTACGGCACACCAACATGGCACATGTATATATATGTAACAAACCTGCACATTGTGCACATGTACCCTAGAACTTAAAATGCAATAAAAAATAAATACTTTGTAGTCTCGTAAGAATTCAAGAAAGAAAATTATTCAACAATTTAATAATAATAACTTCAATTTATACTGAAGTGTTTTGCTTTGCTGTGCTTTGCTGTGCTTCATAGTTAACTGTATTTCTAAACAGGTTGAAGGTTTGTGGCTACCTTGCATGGAACAAGTATATCCTGCCATTTTTCTAACAATACATGCTCACTTTGTGTCTCTGTGTCACATTTTGGTAATTCTCCTGGTATTTCAAACTTTTTCATTATTATCGTATCTATGGTGATCTTTGATGTTACTATTATAATTGTTTTGGAGCACCATGAACCACATCCACACAAGGTGGCAAACTTCATTGATAAATGTTTGTTTTCTGACTGTTACACCAATTGGCAGTTCTCCCATCTCTCTCCCTCTCCTCCTTAGGCCTCCCTATTTCCTAAGAAACAACAATATTGACATTAGACCAACTAATAACCCTACAGTGACTTCTGTGTGTTCAAGAGAAAGAAAAAGTCACATGTCCCTCACTTTAAATCAAAGCTAGAAACGATTAAGCTTAGTGACTAAAGCACCACCCTCATCACTCAGCAGTCATCAACATCAAGGCAAGATCCTCCACTATAAAAACATGATTCACTGAAGGTTCAGATGACCATTAGCATTTTTTAGCAATAAAATATTTTTACATTAAGGTTTTTTTGGTAGATATTTTGCTATTGCACACTTAGCAAACTACAGTATAGTATAAACATTACTTTTATAGGCACTAGGAAACCAAAAATTTCTTGTGACTTGCTTTATTGCGATGTTTGCTTTACTGAGGTAGTCTGGAACCAAACCTGCAGTATCTCCAAAGTATGCCTGTATAGTCTTAAGAAGCCATAAAAAGAGCATAAACTACTAATTGTAGACAATTCAGACACCTCTCACCTTGATGATAATAATTCAGAATACCTATAACATCTATAATTATCTAAATTATCTATAATTGGTCAGTTAAATTTTCTTGGTGTCCTAAGATACATAAAACTCATTACTCATGTTTGTACTTAAGTTTTCCAATCACGTTTTCATAAAATAAATGTATAACAAATATCACTTTTATTTGATAATTATCAAATTCTGTTTTGTTTTGTTTTGTTTTTTTTTTGAGAAGGAGTCTTGCTCTGTTGCCCAGGCTGGAGTGTGGTGGCATGATCTCAACTCACTGCAACCTCCACCTCCTGGGTTCAAGTGATTCTCCTATCTCAGCCTCCCAAGTAGCTGGGATTACAGGCATACACCACCACGCCCAGCTAATTTTTGTATTTTTAGTAGAGATGGGGTTTTTCCATGTTGGCCAGGCTGTTCTCAAACTCCTGACCTCGGGTGATCTGCCTGCCTCGGCCTCCCAAAGTGCTCGGATTATAGTCGTGAGCCATCATGCCCACCCAGATAATTATCAAATTCTTTTCAAAGAAAAATACCCTATGTTTTGGGTCAAAATTTATGGCATCTTTCCTCCCATCTTCCTAGAATTCTCCTTAATATGCCATAATAGACTCCTTTTAAAATTTGGATAGATAGTCCCTTCAATGTGGCACTCTAAGTTCATGTTGCTAATAATTACCAAGGAAAAATTTTTCCTATGTTTGAAAATTAGTCAGAAGTTTCAGATAAATGACCACTTGAATACCTTCCTCTGAAATCCTAAAGTGTACAGCAAAGTAATCAGAAAGGTATAAACCCACAAGGGCAAAAATAATAAACTATTAGGACAATGGCAGTCTAAGAAGCAACACATTTTCGAAGGATAGCAAAAGAGATAGAATGATAAAACTGATGTCACTGAGTGGACAAAAAGAAAAACTAACAGTCATCAGGTGGGTGATGGTAAGGAGGGAAGCTGAGAACTCTGGAAAGGGGCATATACTGGAGACAGAGTATGTATCGAATCCTGAAGTCGACATGAGGATGAAAGTGTGAAAATTGTTTCAGTTTATTTAGGAGGGGCTCAGAGTGCCAGATGTACTCCCTATTGCTGTATGGTCACATGACCACATCTCCTCTACTCTGGCAGAAGGAAAATTTGATTCAAAGTCACTAGTAATAGAAGACGGCGGGAGTGAACTGTTGTGTACAAAGTCTATATACTAAATGTGAAAACCTATTACAAATGGTGACAAGCTCAGTCCCAGCTCTAACCTCCCTACACTGAGATATGTTTCCAGAATGCTAGCAACCAAATGTACACCTTACCAGCAAAATAAATTAAAAGGCTGCTCTTTAGAAAAACTGACAGACTAAAGAGACCAAGGAGAAAAGATATGAAGATAATCAACATATGGGGAGATTCGGGGGGTCCCTAAGAAAACTGATACGTTACCCTATAATCACACCTATCAGTCTACTTGTATCACACAGGCACACAGAGCTTCCAATCAGAACTTAAGAGAAAACAATCAATCAATAAATTGACAAAATGAAATAAAATAAAATATATATAAGGTAGAATGAATAAAACAAGAGTGTAAATCAATCTTAGCTTTCTTTTTTTTTTCGGTTGAGTGGTTTCTTTTGTTCAATATCATATTGGTAAGATTCATCCACACTATTGTATTTAGTCACGATTTATTCTTTGTCATTACTCTGTAGTATTCTACTATAAAAATAATTTATCCATTGACTGCTGATAGACATCTAGGTTGTTTTCATTTTGGGTTATTACAAATAATAAATTATGAACATTCTTATACATGTTTCGTGGTACATATGTGTGTATGTTTCTGTTGGGTATATACTGAAGACTGAAAACGTCTACAGAGTACAGAGATCTTCAACATTAGAATATTAAACAGAATACTATAGAAAAAGGTATCATCAACAAACAAACCAAAAAAACCTCTTAATAAAGATTTTAATGGTTGAAAAAAGTCAGGCAAATATTCCAGAAAGTAGAATTGGAAGGCATACATGTGGACAATAGAAAAGAAAAAGTGTGGTGGCTCACACCTGTAATTCCAGCACTTTGGAAGGCTGAGGCAGGCAGATCACTTGAGGTCGAGACCAGCCTGGCCAACATGGTGAAACCATGTTTCTACTGAAAATATAAAAATCAGTCAGGTATGATGGTAGGCACCTGTAATCCCAGCTATTCAAGAGGCTGAGGCAGAAGAATCACTTGAACCTGGGAGGCAGAGGTTGCAGTGAACTGAGATCCCACCACTGCACTCAAACCTAACAACAGAGTGAGACTCCATCTCAAAAAAAAAAACAAAAGAAAAAGTAAGAAATTTAGAGAGGCCTAGGAGGACCAATATCTGACTAATGTGATTTGTAGAGAAAACAGTGAGGAGAAAAAGTATCAAAGTAATATAACATTACATAAGATTTCCCTAGAACTTAAAGACATGCTGTTGCCAATTAAAAAAGCCCAAGTATCCAGCATGAATCAAAAAAGACCTACATTATATTACTGTAAAATATCAGAACATTAGAGATAAAGAAAAGACCCTATAAACTTTCAGAGAAAAAAAAAAGTGGAGAAGAAAACAGGAGGTAACATAAGAAGATTTAGGAATTAAATGGCATTGAATAAGTTCTCCGAATGATTTCCAATTTAGAATCTCATTCCCATCTATCAGTCAAGAAGAATGAAGGCTAGAATAAAAACATTTTCATGAATATACGAGCTCCAAAAATATATGTCCTATCCATTCTTTATCAGAAACCTACTGGGTTGTGATTCATCAAAACAAGGAGTGTATCAAGAAATACAAAGCCACAAGATCAAGAAAACTGGGGATCAAACACTGGAGAGAAGGGAAGATCTGCAAGACAACAGTTAAAGAAAATCTCAAGATGACAGATATTCAGCAAGCCTGGAAAAGACCCAGTTCAGATCTCAAAAGAACACAGGACTCTAAAGAATATGCCTCCAAAAAAATAAGTGAAACAATTTTCACTCATTCACTTTTTGCTTAAGGAAAGTGATTGATGGCATGGTTATAGCTGTATTACCAAGTCCAAGGCTTCATCATGAGCTTAGTTAATTCTCTCAAACTGCAATTTAGTACATGACAGTGGTTCCAATAACTTTTCCCCCTTTTTGGATTTTCCATACTTTTGTTTAAAGAAAGTACATCTCAGTGTGGTAGCAGTTATATCATAAACCCTACAATGGTAATGGTCAAATCTGTCTTGTTCATTGCCTTATCATCAGAAACTAGCACAGTTCCTTACATTTAGAAGGGGTTTAAAAAATACTATAAATTTTAAAATTCTGCTAAGCTCATCCTCTCCAGTTTTGCACTCTTTTCTCTTTTCCTTGGGTATTCTTACCTCTTATTTTACTTTTTCAGTAACCATGCTTTGGACCTACTAGTAACCGTAACAGGCACTGATTTAGTTCCACTGGTAACACTTAGAATAAAATGATTTGCTACTTTCTTCAAAATAATTAACATTTTAATTGAGAAAAATATTCCTTCTTACAAATAGAATAATGTGGCCTTAGAAACATTGAAGGGATTCCCCTAAACCATGGGTAGTTGCCAAGATCCTCCCCAATTCTTGCGAGAGAAAGAGAGTTCTACTTATTTCTTCATAAGGCTTCACATTCTCCGTGTACTTCTCCAGTACTTGTTTCCAGATATTTTAAGTTACAAAGAAAAGGAAGGATGGAAGGGAAGCTGGAGTACAACCTATTTTACACATCTCAAAATTATATCTGACCTCTTTGGAGACTATTCCAATGCTGCCACTATGTGTAAATTCCAATGGAGAAAATGTAAACACAACATTAAGTAAGGAGCACTGTTTTAAAAAGTGAAAAATAACAAGCTATGATTATAATCATGTAAAGATATTTATGCAGCATGCAGAAGGACAAAAAAATTAGCGTAGTATAAATAAAGTTTTCTTTTTATATGTGTCTGATATATTTAATTTCTTATAAAAAATTTAAAAAATTGGCCGGGCACGGTGGCTCAAGCCTGTAATCCCAGCACTTTGGGAGGCCGAGACGGGCGGATCACGAGGTCAAGAGATCGAGACCATCCTGGTTAACACGGTGAAACCCCATCTCTACTTAAAAAAATACAAAAAACTAGCCGGGCGAGGTGGCGGGCGCCTGTAGTCCCAGCTACTCGGGAGGCTGAGGCCGGAGAATGGCGTAAACCCGGGAGGCGGAGCTTGCAGTGAGCTGAGATCCGGCCACTGCACTCCAGCCTGGGCGACAGAGCTACACTCCGCCTCAAAAAAAAAAAAAAAAATTTAAAAAATTAAATTTTAAATCACTTTAGCAAGAAAATCTAATTAGAATATCAAGAAGAAATTGTATCTATATATGAAAAATATATCCACATTTTGAAGTGTATGATGATGTACGTCATCATGACGTGTACGTCAAAACACCCCAAATTAAAAGAAAATAAACACAACAAAAAAAGCGTTTGCTTCCCAAGTTTCAATTTTTAACTTGAAAACAGAAGGGGAGATGAAATATTTGAAAAGACTTTAGAAACACTAGAAGTAGGAAGGAACTCAAAAGTCAAGTACTACCTTAAAAGCAAATGCACAGATCTATATTAATTTTAATAAAAATAGGAGCATACCATGCATTCACTGGTTTGGGGGCTTTTGAAGGAGTAGATAAAACTGTTTCCATGCTATTCATTCCTGAATTGTTTTCCTTGGTAGTCAATGCAATCATTTTTCGTTGCTTCTGAGAAAGTTTAACTCCATGAGAAACTGTTTTGCTAGAAATTAAATTAAAACAATTAGTTTCAGTGGTTTCTTCTGACAAAGTTTAATTCCATGAGAAATGATTTTGCTAGAAATTAAATCAATTAACATTAATTTCTGCTTAATAAAGGTTACTGGTAATAATGTTTTCTATTTATTTGATGTTATTTTGCCATTATTGGATCAAAATGCTCACAAGTTTCAACAATGAAAATATCAGTTTATACTAACAATGATCAAGTAATAGCTACATATGAGCCCTCCAACATATTACAAACTTCAAGAACTTGCATGACAAGCCTTAACTCTTCGGCTTTTGTAGCCAATAGTCCACAATGATCATTTTAGAGTCAAGTTTCTGGGATGTAATACTGTATTCTACAAGAGCTGGACTATCAGCTCAACTCTATCTTCAGCACATACTTAAGAAATAATATTATGGAGGCTAAATTGCCCAGAAAAGGATGTATAATTCACTATAACATCAAATGCAGAAAAATAATAGGAAAGATGCAATAAGTCTGTCCAATTCTTAGGGCAGAAATATAACATGAAATGATCTTTTATAATTTTTTAACCAACCCTAAATGTGACTTTGGTGTAGCTCCACATTTTTGTCTACTTTCTTCTATTTCCATGATGGTTCTGAGATCCACAACAGGAGGGCTGACCGGACTAAAAGACATAAAAGGTTACTTTGCAAGGCATTCATTTACCTATAAAGCCCAACCCCCAACTTCACTGAAACCATAAGTGAAATGTGAGATTAATAGTCAGAGTATAATTTAGAATTATCAGCTGTGAGCCAGCTTCAAAAAGGATATTTTGAGTAAAAGTTACTTTTATATATACACATATAAATATTAACTAACATATATCCAAAGTCATAATGTTAAGTGATACAGCACATATACAAATAACAACTAATATGTATCCAAAGTCATAATGTTGTGATATAACTGAAATTCCTATATTTAAAAAAAACCATTTTTTAAAAAAGCCAAGCAATAGAAAGATTCTTAACTAAATTAGGCAGAAAACCTCACCAAAGTTCTAATTAAATTCTTACTTTTAGGTTGAATGAAGCTTGAAAATTATACTCTTTCCTTTCTATTTTTAACAAACAAAACTCATTCTACTGTTTAATATTAACAAAAACAAACATTTAATAGAAAAACTTGGGGATACTAAACAATATTGGAGACCCACCAGAGGGAGTTATACCATAATAAGGAAAAAATTCTACGATCATTATAAATAGATGGTTTCTGGCCAGGTGTGGTGGCTCACGCCTGTAATCCCAGTATTTTGGGAGGCCGAGGCGGGTGGATCACCTGAGGTCAGGAGTTCGAGACCGGCCTGGCCAACATGGTGGAACCCCATCACTACTAAAAATATAAACATTAGTCAGGGGTGGTGGCAGGTGCATGTAATCCCAGCTACTTGGGAGGCTGAGGCAGGGGAATTGCTTAAACTTGGGAGGCAGAGGTTGCAGTGAGCTGAGATCATACCACTGCACTACAGCCTGGGCAATGAGGGTGAAACTTTGCCTCAAAAGAAAAAAAAAAAGAAATAGATGATTTTTGACCTAAATGAAATCTACACTACAGATAAAAATAAGTCAGCCAGGCGCAGTGGCTCACGCCTGAAATCCCAGCACTTTGGGAGGCCGAGGTGGGCAGATCACGAGATCAGGAGTTCAACACCAGTCTGGCCAACATGGTGAACCCCCATCTCTACTAAAAATACAAAAATTGGCCAGGCACAGTGGCACGCGCCTGTAGTCCCAGCTACTTGGGAGGCTGAGGTAGGAGAATCATTTGAACCCAGGAGGTGGAGGTTGCAGTGAGCTGAGATCATGCCATTGCACTCTAGCCTGGGCAACAGAGCAAGACTCTGCCTCAAAAAAAAAAGTCGTATTATTTCATATTAAAGGGGAACCTGTTTCCTGTATTTTTTTTCTTTCATCAAAAACAAATTCTACTTATTATTTATACTAGGCAATACTTCAGAATGAATGTAGAAATGTTTGTGTATATGTTAATATTGAGAATGTTTATTGCCTATTGCTAAGCATTTTGTCAATAAGCATAGTACTGAAACAGCCTAATCTATCTTGTGGACCAAGCTATTTTTAAAACATGTTTAACAAAATATCCTAACATTAGCAATCAGAAGATGCTGCCAGATGTTCCCACATATTAAATATGTACCAATTTGTGTACTTAAGCAAAAAAAAAAAAAAAAAATGAAACTAATTTCTGAACTAAACTTTAAACCATGAAGCACATAAAATGGAACATCATAATCTTTGTTCCAACTCTGCAACATACAGCCTATTTCAAAAGAATTAAATAGTCCAGATGATAAGATAATCCATAAGTCAACTAACAGTTTTAGACTTTATCAATCATTGTAGGCATATAAACATGAAGCACAAGCTCAATTAACATTTTGAAAGAATACTACATTCTAATTACACCTGCACCTTCATTTGACTTTTCTTTTTTTCTTTTTTTGAGATGGAGTCTGCTCTGTTGCTCAGGTTGGAGTGCAGTGGCATGATCTGGATTCACTGTAAACTCCGCCTCCCAGGTTCAAACAATTCTCCCACCTTAGCCTCCCAAGTAGCTCAGATTACAAGTATGTATTACCACGCCTGGCTAGTTTTTTGTATTTTAGTAGAGATGGGGTTTCACCATGTTGCCCAGGCTGGTGTCAAATTCCTGAGCTCAGGTAATCTGCCCACCTTGGCTTCCCAAAGTGCTAGGATTACAGGCATGAGCCACCGTGCCCAGCCTTCATTTCATTTTTCTAAATAAAAGAAAAATATATATATAATATAGGCAAGTTAAAAGGATAGTATAACATTAAATTAATATCATCTGAAAATTAACTGAATAGTTATACATTTTGTGAGATTTTAAATACCCCTTCACATACTCTAAGAGATAAAGTCTATGAGTGACAAAACGGTCTTCCTGTGTGGCATTTTTAACCAATATATATATTATCTAAGAAATAACTGCTGATACTAAGTTTCTCTCTATATATGTAAAACATAGTATTTGCTACTATTCACTGATGATAATACAAAGGCAACTAAATTTTGCCTGGGGTTGGTGGCGGGGGGAAGCCTATTATATAGTTGGTTAGCAATTCATAGGCATTTAGGCAATTTTCTGTACATTAGAAATTTATATTAATATTTCTTAAATGTTCATCATTAAAAAATTAAATTGCATTAAAAATGAATGATATTTCTCAAACTAATAGTTACAGAATAAAATAAAAATCTTACCTGAAGGAACCAGCAACCCAACTGGCAGAGTTGGTAGTATCAATTCTGTTATTGGGAATGGGCTGTGGAGCAGATATTTTAAGTATTGGTGACTTTTCCCATGGTTTTAAATCTTCCCTAGCATACATAGGAGATGCACCATTAACATACGGTTTGACTTTCGCCTGGGGAGAGAAAAAAAAAATAAAAGAAGTTAACGAGCACCTAGAACAGTAACACATGGCTGGTACTTAATAAATATTAGTTACATTATAATGAAGAGTAAAATCTTATGACAATAAGCCATCTAGTATTTTCAAATCATGTTCTTCTACAGTTTTGTGCCTTAGCCTACTCTCAAATCACATTATTGACTATAACCGAATTATTACGAGCTTTGAGAATAATTTCTAGGGGAACTAGTTAGCATATTAAATCTCTACACAAATAGTAAACATGTAATAGTTGTACAAATAAGACATGAAGCACTAATTTTAAAATTAATATCCATGGCTTGAGTACGAAACAAAATGAAAGTTTTGTATAAATGTCATATAACTCACTCTGATGTAAAGTACTGTGAATAAAATTAAAGTCAAAAAATACTGACACCTTGAAAGGAACCCTAAAACTACTGCTATTGCAATACGTCAAGGAAGTTATTAAAATGGTATGTCTACTTCCAGGATAGATTCTTCTGTTATTGCAAATCACTCACAATATGCCCTGAGCCTTCCTTTAAACCTCAGTTGTCTTACAGAACAACCTTAGTGTGAATATAAATTGCCCCCAAGCTTCTATTCTATATTTAAAAAAAAAAATCAATCCTGCTGGGGTGCGGTTGCTCACACCTGTAATGCCAGCACTCTAGGAGGCTGAGGTGGGTGGATTGCTTGAGTCCAGGAGTTCAAGACGAGCAACATGGCAAAACTCCATCTCTATCAAAAATATAAAAAAATTAGCTGGATGTGATGGTGCGCACCTATAATCCTAGCTACTCTGGAGGCTTAGGTGGAAGAATCACCTAAGCCCAGGAAATCAAAGCTGCAGTGAGCTGATACTATACCACTGCACTACAGCCTGGGCAACCAGAGTGAGAGACCCTGTCCTCCAAAAAAAAAAAAAAAAAAAAAAAAATTAAATCAATCCTTGAGGCCTAAAAGACTCTAAGAAGAAAGGGTTAACTTCTGTTGTCTCATGAATTCCTAGGAATTCTGATATGTTTTGTGGATGCATAGGGGTTACGGAAAAGTGACTCTATTCAGTTACACATTTTTCTCTAATAGGTTAACAACTATGGAATCAAATTTTAAGGAGTGTCTAAGAACTGTCCTCCCCAGAGTTGATCACGCTAGGAATCCTGCAGCTTAAATGTGCTAGATTAGGAGAAGAACTCAATCATTTCTAAATTGTTTTGCTCCAGTTAATACCTTAGAGGAAAGAGACTGCAAAATTTGAAAGCAGGCTTATTTTCGAAATCATTTGCCTTGACAATTTTTAACTGATGTTAACTGACATTTCACAAGATAAATTTCGGTAATTTAGCTATGAATATATTTTTTCAGTATGTCTGTACAGTATTATATTTTACATCAACATTATATTTTAGTTGCATAAAGATTAGAAATAACATCATAAAGGGCTTAAAACTGCCATTAAAATCTCTAAAACTAGAAATGTTATGCAAATTTAAGAAAACTAACACTATATTGTGTGATTCTTATATACCAACCTGGAGACTGTTTTAAAATTAGGGCAAAAATAAGGAAATATTAAAGATAAACTATCTATAAACCTAAAATCTGAAGGTAAGGAGTCAGTGCTTCAAAAAACAAACCTCAATCTTATCTGAATGAAATCCTGTGGTGAAATCAGGGGACTGTAAATCTCTAGGACTACCCACTCCTGCATAGCTTCCTTCAGAGTCTGATGTCAATAGTTCTGGAAGAGATTCCACAGAATTGGTCTTACCAGACTTTAATAATCCTAAAACATGAAATTAAAAAAAATTTAAACACATATGCATTAAACATATATGCATTACATTCAGTGAATCAGACAGCTAAAAACTTTCATTTATCCAGACTTAATAACATTCAAATTATATTTATGGTATAAAAATCTTAATAATTTAAGTTAACTAGAGAAAGAAATCAGTTTAAGTGAAAAACTGAAATGGAAGAGATTATAAAACAATAGTTTTACTCATTACAATCACACACCAACTGTGTAATGAACCTGAGGAAGATAGTTCTTTGGATCTGCTTTAAAATGTGATTGAAAATATTTTTGTCCGCCTAAGAGACAAAGGAGAAAATAATTAAAGTCCAGACCTCTTTTCCTTTTCTCATCTGTCTCTTGGTACAGTGGTCTCTGCACCCAAGCGAGGAGGGTAGCTTCATTCTATCTGGGAGGAAACCTGTGGCCCTTTTGCCTCTCACTTAGCCAGCTGACTGACTCAAATGGAGAGGCTCCCACAGAAGACGACTGTGGCCTGTTTGAAGTGTGTTCTTCCCTGAAATCTCTGGCGATTCAGCTTGCTTGAAGCAAGAGGGTTGTTATGAAATGTATGTATCATTTCTTTCTTAGGCAAGCTAAATGCCTGGCCTCATGCCACACCTGGTATCCAGGTTCAAACTTTTGCTTAGATTCACATGTTCATTTCTGCACATTTCAAATTTATTAGAATCTAAATGAAGCATCAAAATAAGCTATAAAATAAAGATGTTATCTCAGTGGTAACTAAAAGTTGTATAATTGATTTAAAACCTACTGTCTCTTATACATTGTTCTCTTTAAAGTAAATCACCTTAACAAGCTAAATGTCCCTTTCATTGTTATCACTGCAATTTGGAAAGAACATTTAAACATTTTTTTCCACATAATCTTTTGACTTTTTTTTTTTTTTTTTTTTGAGACGGAGTCTCACTCTATTGCCCAGGCTGCAGTGCAGTGGCGTGATCTCGGCTCACTGCAATCTCTGCCTCCAGGTTTAAGTGATTCTCCTGCCTCAGCCTCCCAAGTAGCTAGGATTACAGGCACACACCATCACACCCAGCTAATTTTTTTTGTATTTTTACTAGAGATGGGGTTTCACCATATTGGCCAGGCTGGTCTGGAACTCCTGACTTTGTGGTCCGCCTGCCTTGGCCTCCCAAAGTGCTGGGATTATAGGCGGGAGCCACCACGTCTTGCCTCTTTTTGAATATTTTTGAGGCTGGCAAATTTTCAACTAAGAGAATACATCTAATATTAGAACACTTTCAAAAGTCAGTTAGAAATGAATCCAGAAAAAAGAGGACGATCAATGTGGCCAACAATTACTTCTGGTCAAAAACAGTTTCGCCAAATGTCGTTTGTGTGACTTTAAGACCGACACAAACGTTAAGCTATTACGCAACCGTCTTTCATGAAATTGGCATCATACTCAAATTTTCTTCCTTAACAGGTTTTTTTTGGCCTCCAATTAAATTTGACCTTTTAGTTATCTTTGACTACAGGTATCTTGGCCACAGAAAGAACAGTGCACCAGGAAAATATGGACCTGGAACCAACAGAACAAATTTTATTTCTTTTGGTCACTACTTCAAATCACTTACGTTTTTTGAGCTTGTTTCCTTAGGTTTAAAGTAAGGGACATAAATTACTTCATTACTAATGTCACTTCTAGCTCTGAAATTCTAAGATTCTAACACAAATGGTAACAATAACATTATTTAAAACAAAGCAAATATCTGTTTTTCCCTAAGTCATTTAGGTGACTGGCAAATCATTACTTTCAAGACTGTCTATCCATTATTCATCCTTCCCTCAATCCACCCCTGCCTCCTTCTAAACACTAACGGTAATTCATAAAACACAGAGAACACAAAATCACAGAATTTTTAATTCAGAAAACTCCTAAGATATAGCTTTCCCATTTACTAGGTCTCCTGATTCCTATCTTCAGTGCTTCATAAATAAATTTTAGGCATATTAACTATCCTCTTTATATATTTATGTTACCTAAAACTATTCTTGATATTCCTTTGAGCTTTAGTGAACATATCAAGCACTTAATTTGAAGCATCTCAGTAAGCATAAAAAAAAATCCTTCTTCTTTGCCCTGCCTAACAGCTTTTGTTTCCAAAGGAACACAAAACAATGTACTCTTCTGTTTTTCAAAGTTGTTTGTATATAGCTGATTGACTATGAAGTACTGTTAGTAGAAACTATGCTAGGTTATGTCTTAGTGCTATAGACAAGAGTAACCTACCATTTCTGAAAGCCATACTGTAGTCTCATAATTTTATAGTCACACTTCATGTTTTATCTAAAGAAACTACTAAAATGTATATAGTTTAATCTAGATCAGATGAATCTGGAATGTGAGACAATCTATAACACAACTGGACTGACCTTTTGGAAAACAGAAAACAAAAAACAAAAAAGTACAGGGGTACTATACTAAAGAGACTAAAGAGATACTAATAAGCAAAGACAATATGAACTTTGATAGAATACTATTTTTTTTGTTGTTAATGTTAAAAAAAAAGACTATAAAAACATTTGTCAACAATTAGGAAAATGTGGATATGGAGTGTAATACTAGTTAACACTAATTAATGTCAATTGTCTTAGGTATGATAATGGTATCGTGGTTGTGTATAAGAGTATTCCCATCTTAAAAGATTCATATTCAAGTATTTACGGGAAAAGGATCATGCCTACAACTTATTCCAAGTGGAATAATTTTTTTTAAGTCTCTGTATTGTGTGTGTGTGTGTGTGTGTGTAACATATGGAGGAAAGAGCAGACAGTAAGTGACAAAGAGTCTGCAAGAAAATGCAAATGTGATGGGAAGTTAACAATAAATCTGAATAAAATGTACATAGGTGTTCGTGGTATTTTTCTTCCATCTTTTCAGTAAGTTAAATATTCTCAAAATAAAAAACTGGGGAAAAATATTTTAGAAAAACTACATAACCTGACCTTCACTTTCAAACAGGCTCACATAATGCCTAAACATATTTTATATTCTACTACCAGATTATAACCTCCTTATGCATACAAATGGCATCTTACTTGGAGTACTGACATATTTAAATTGAATCAACATGATAATAGTTATCTGTCATGTTTTGCCAACCTCTAAACCCCTATGCCACTGGAAAGAGTGGTCTTTCTAAAAACAAATCTCATCCAGTCACATCTTGTTTTAAATCATCAACGGCCACCCATAGCCTTTAGACTAAAACACAAATTCCTTAGTTTGGCATATAAGAGTCTCCAAAATCTGATCCTATCCAACCTATCTCCTATACTGAACTATATGCACAAGAAATGTGCAACTCTTTCTCTCGCTACTAAGCTTGGGAACACATTGCCCCCTTTGCTTAATATATCTATCTGCCTCCTTTTCTTAGATAACTTCATTCTTCAAGACCCAGCTCAGCACTGCTTTCTTCTAAGAGGACTTCCCTGATCTCAGATTGGTTTGGGCACCTCTTTTTGTGCTCCCAGAGCAAACTTCAACTGGAGTACTTAAGATAAACTATCACATTTGGTACCTCCATAAGGACTGTTTATTTCAGTAGCCCCAGCAGATGACATATATGAATAGAGACACAGAAGATTAGAACTGGAAATACATGCTCACTTTCCACGAACCTGTAGATGATGGACTCTGAATAATATCTGAAAGGTTGTAACCTCCAGAACTATCTGAACGTTTACGTGGCTTCTTTTTAGCTTTAGATTTTGCCTTCTTGAACATAGTTTCCCTAGGAAAAAGCAAACATACTTTCAGCAGAGTTTAGGGATGTAACTAAGATAAATGCACTTATTTAACCCAACATGTTTAACCTGAAGGCTACTTATTAAAATATTTATATTTTAAATTTGTTAGACCTACAAATATTAATTATGTATTTATTTTGTATTATACCAAAGTTAAGAATGAACATAAATATGTATTTCTTATGTCAGAATTTCTCAATTTCGTCTTCCAATACCAACACAAAAGCATCACATGCCCAAGATGAGAGTGAAGGGACACAGTAGAGAAAAGAAAGGAGGAGGAAAAGAAAAAGAAAAAAACAAGGAAACAGAGCTTACGAATGATTTTGTTCCATATTTATTTCTTCTTTCAAGAAGATATCTCCATCTTCTACTTCCAAATAGCTAATATCTGGTCCATCTTGATATGGTGTAATGACTCTTCTATCCATTGCTGGAATCTGCAGAATTGAAGATATCACTTTTCTTTTTTTTTTTTTTTTTTTTTTTTAATTTATTTATTATTATTAAACTTCAAGTTGTAGGGTACATGTGCACAATGTGCAGGTTTGCTACATATGTATACTTGTGCCATGTTGGTGTGCTGCACCCATCAACTCGTCATTTACATCAGGTATAACTCCCAAAGCAATCCCTCCCCCCTCCCCCCTCCCCATGATAGGCCCCGGTGTGTGATGTTCCCCTTCCCGAGTCCAAGTGATCTTATTGTTCAGTTCCCACCTACGAGTGAGAACATGCGGTGTTTGGTTTTCTGTTCTTGTGATAGTTTGCTAAGAATGATGGTTTCCAGCTGCATCCATGTCCCTACAAAGGACACAAACTCATCCTTTTTTATGGCTGCATAGTATTCCATGGTGTATATGTGCCACATTTTCTTAATCCAATCTGTCACTGATGGACATTTGGGTTGATTCCAAGTCTTTGCTATTGTGAATAGTGCTGCAATAAACATACGTGTGCATGTGTCCTTACAGCAGCATAATTTATAATCCTTTGGGTATATACCCAGTAATGGGATGGCTGGGTCATATGGTACATCTAGTTCTAGATCCTTGAGGAATCGCCATACTGTTTTCCATAATGGTTGAACTAGTTTACACTCCCACCAACAGTGTAAAAGTGTTCCTATTTCTCCACATCCTCTCCAGCACCTGTTGTTTCCTGACTTTTGAATGATCGCCATTCTAACTGGTGTGAGATGGTATCTCATTGTGGTTTTGATTTGCATTTCTCTGATGGCCAGTGATGATGAGCATTTTTTCATGTGTCTGTTGGCTGTATGAATGTCTTCTTTTGAGAAATGTCTGTTCATATCCTTTGCCCACTTTTGGATGGGGTTGTTTGTTTTTTTCTTGTAAATTTGTTTGAGTTCTTTGTAGGTTCTGGATATTAGCCCTTTGTCAGATGAGTAGATTGCAAAAATTTTCTCCCATTCTGTAGGTTGCCTGCTCACTCTGATGGTAGTTTCTTTTGCTGTGCAGAAGCTCTTTAGTTTGATGAGATCCCATTTGTCAATTTTGGCTTTTGTTGCCGTTGCTTTTGGTGTTTTAGACATGAAGTCTTTGCCCATGCCTATGTCCTGAATGGTACTACCTAGGTTTTCCTCTAGGATTTTTATGGTATTAGGTCTAACATTTAAGTCTCTAATCCATCTTGAATTAATTTTCGTATAAGGAGTAAGGAAAGGATCCAGTTTCAGCTTTCTACTTATGGCTAGCCAGTTTTCCCAGCACCATTTATTAAATAGGGAATCCTTTCCCCATTTCTTGTTTCTCTCAGGTTTGTCAAAGATCAGATGGCTGTAGATATGTGGTATTATTTCTGAGGACTCTGTTCTGTTCCATTGGTCTATATCTCTGTTTTGGTACCAGTACCATGCTGTTTTGGTTACTGTAGCCTTGTAGTATAGTTTGAAGTCAGGTAGCGTGATGCCTCCAGCTTTGTTCTTTTGACTTAGGATTGTCTTGGAGATGCGGGCTCTTTTTTGGTTCCATATGAACTTTAAAGCAGTTTTTTCCAATTCTGTGAAGAAGCTCATTGGTAGCTTGATGGGGATGGCATTGAATCTATAAATTACCTTGGGCAGTATGGCCATTTTCACGATATTGATTCTTCCTATCCATGAGCATGGTATGTTCTTCCATTTGTTTGTGTCCTCTTTGATTTCACTGAGCAGTGGTTTGTAGTTCTCCTTGAAGAGGTCCTTTACATCCCTTGTAAGTTGGATTCCTAGGTATTTTATTCTCTTTGAAGCAATTGTGAATGGAAGTTCATTCCTGATTTGGCTCTCTGTTTGACTGTCACTGGTGTATAAGAATGCTTGTGATTTTTGCACATTAATTTTGTATCCTGAGACTTTGCTGAAGTTGCTGATCAGCTTAAGGAGATTTTGGGCTGAGACAATGGGGTTTTCTAAATATACAATCATGTCGTCTGCAAACAGGGACAATTTGACTTCTTCTTTTCCTAACTGAATCCCCTTGATTTCTTTCTCTTGCCTGATTGCCCTAGCCAGAACTTCCAACACTATGTTGAATACGAGTGGTGAGAGAGGGCATCCCTGTCTTGTGCCAGTTTTCAAAGGGAATTTTTCCAGTTTTTGCCCATTCAGTATGATATTGGCTGTGGGTTTGTCATAAATAGCTCTTATTATTTTGAGGTACGTTCCATCAATACCGAATTTATTGAGCGTTTTTAGCATGAAGGGCTGTTGAATTTTGTCAAAAGCCTTTTCTGCATCTATTGAGATAATGATGTGGTTCTTGTCTTTGGTTCTGTTTATATGCTGGATTATGTTTATTGATTTGCGAATGTTGAACCAGCCTTGCATCCCAGGGATGAAGCCCACTTGATCATGGTGGATAAGCTTTTTGATGTGCTGCTGAATCCGGTTTGCCAGTATTTTATTGAGGATTTTTGCATCGATGTTCATCAGGGATATTGGTCTAAAATTCTCTTTTTTTGTTGTGTCTCTGCCAGGCTTTGGTATCAGGATGATGTTGGCCTCATAAAATGAGTTAGGGAGGATTCCCTCTTTTTCTATTGATTGGAATAGTTTCAGAAGGAATGGTACCAGCTCCTCCTTGTACCTCTGGTAGAATTCAGCTGTGAATCCATCTGGTCCTGGACTTTTTTTGGTTGGTAGGCTATTAATTATTGCCTCAATTTCAGAGCCTACTATTGGTCTATTCAGGGATTCAACTTCTTCCTGGTTTAGTCTTGGAAGAGTGTAAGTGTCCAGGAAATTATCCATTTCTTCTAGATTTTCCAGTTTATTTGCGTAGAGGTGTTTATAGTATTCTCTGATGGTAGTTTGTATTTCTGTGGGGTCGGTGGTGATATCCCCTTTATCATTTTTAATTGAGATATCACTTTTCAAATACAAAATCTGTGAAGTTGTTTTTGTTTTTTGTGCAGACAGGGCTCTTGTCATGTTGGCCAGACTGGTTTGGAACAACTGGTCCCAAGCGAACCTCCCGTCTTGGCCTTCCAAAATGCTGGGATTACAGGCATAAGCCACCACACCCAGCCTAAGGATGTTTTTTAAATTATGTAATATATTCCATTTTTCATATTTGGTGACATTGACTAGAACAGCCTTAAATGCTCAATAACTTCCGAAATTTACAAGAGTGGGTTGAATTTTGATTCAATTCAATAAAAACTTTATTCCATAAACCTGCCAAAAAAAGAAACTTTAGAAAAAGCTCCACTTTATTATTAAACATAGAGTAATCCATTTCTTAAGGATCATATGAATTCATCTTTTTGCACTGTCCTGACCTTTGGTAAATAACAAAAGACTCACTCTGAAGTTTTCAATAACTTTCATTTATAAATAAATTAATAAATATTAACTTTATTATTAAATATCTTGAATTTTGATTATCATACTTATCTGTGAGATCTGTAAAGGAATCCTATATCCTCAGTTTTAAAAGATCTTAATGTACTTGAAGTCATTAGGAAACTATTCCATTGATAAGTCTAATCTAATATACTGCTTAAGCTGGTAATATTATAGCCGCAAAAAAATTAAAACATAAACCTTACCATTTTCCGGTAAAACTCAGAAAGATCCTTCAAAACACCATCACTTAAAACATCAAGAGACCTAAAATACAGGATACAAAATTCTATCTTAAGATTCAAGTTACTTGATAACCGTCAAGATGTTCACACATGTAGATATTTCATATTGCCAGATAAGTAACAAAGTTGTTTTTTAAGCATTATATATAGCAGTTGCTACAAACTTGGAAATAGATGTGGTTATATACTACGTATTTCAAATAAACAGCAAAGCAAACATATTACACAAATATCTTGAATAAAACTCAAGCAACTTTTTTTTTTGGGGGGGGGGCGGGGGGACAGAGTCTCACTCTGTCATCCAGGCTGGAGTGCAGTGGTGCAATGTCAGTTCACTGCAACTGCTGCCTCCTGAGTTCAAGTGATTCTCCTGCCTCAGCCTCCCAAGTGGCTGAGACTACCAGGCACACACCACCATGCCTGGCTAATGTTTGTATTTTTATTAGAGATAGGGTTTTCACCATCTTGGCCAGGCCAGTCTTGAACTCCTGACCTCAGGTGATCCACCTGCCTCAGCCTCCCAAAGTGCTGGGATTACAAGCATAAGCCACCACACGCGGCCTCAAGCAACTATTACAAATTAATGTACAAAGAATCTTCTCTACTTGAGAAGGTTTTCATAAAAATCAACTAAATGAATCTATGTAATGCTTTTAGAACACTGTCTAGCATACAGTTAATAGTCATTACTATTAAAGTAAAATATAAAAACAAACTACACAATGAAGCTTTAAAATAAAAACTGACACCAGGAACTCTAATCTCAAATTTCCGTATTCTCCTGTTCTCGTCAATGATTTTATAGCAAGTAAAATACTCTGACCTTATATTTTTTAAAAAGTATAAATTTATTTCATTTTAAAAAGATCACTGATAAAAACTTTCAAAAGTTTTTAAGAGAGCTCTAATTCTAAAATGTACATAACTTCTAAATCATCAACATTTATCAAATTCTTTCCATCCAGGTAAACATCATTGTTAACATTTAAATCACTAATAATATCTGCTATTATATATAAATATCTCCTTTTGCAACAATCATACAATATATGTACCTTACTTACCTTGCTTCAAGTAAAGCTGCCATATTCAATCCTATAAACTGCAAACAAGACAGTTTCAACTGTTTTGCATTATACATTGCTGCAAATTCCAGTAGCATAGCAGCATTCTTCAGGGTAACTACAAAGAAAGACAAGATTTGCAAAATTAGATAAAAAGCACATTACCACAGCAAAATAAAATACATTTATGTCTAAAGCTCTAAGATTTGAACATTTGGAATAAAGAAAAAAAAATTCTTGCCGAAAATAAGTCAATTCTGGGGCAAATATGTAACTCTTCCATCCCAATATGCCAAAATAATTTCAAAAGATTGGCTATGAGGAAAAATAAGCTCACACAGAAGAATATTCTAAGCAAAACAAAATACAGAAGGGGCATAGTGCCACCCAAAAGCAAACACATAAGAACTGACAATCTTCCACCTAACATTTTCTGAATAATATTAAAAAGCTTTCATTAATGAACAATTTTCCTTTTCATTTACATAGCAGTTATTCCCTCTTCCATAAAACTAAAAAAGATATAAAACTAAGAAAAACTGATGAAATAATTCTGTAAAATATATTAACACTGAGTTATCTATCAGAATTTATGTGGGTATATTTATATATATATATGAAGTATATAAATATATACATATTTTGAAAATATGTACATCACAATCATACCATAATATTTTTCATGCCAGTGAAAAATCTGATATACTGTGCAAAAGATTCTGGATTTAGTTACAATCCTAGTAATATTATATATAAAGTACCCATTTTCCTAGAGACTCTCCCAGAATATTCTACCTATGTAACAGGTAACTTTCAGCTTCCTGTTCCCTCCACTATTTTTCTTAATTACTCTATCAGTACCAGCCAATAGGGGAACACAGCTGTTTTCTACATTTGGCTTCTTGCATTTCTTTTTCTTTCTCCCCTGTAATTCTATCAAAAGTTGCAACTGCTGCAGTCAATAATGGTCTCTGTCTCACTCCTGACTAACCTACATTTTCAACTAATGATGAACACAGAAATGGAAGGAATGATAAAGTCAGATCATATAAAAACTTCTTTAGAGTTGTTCACTTGGGAACAAGTATCCACATATTCCTAATAATCAGAGACCAAAGAAGTGGTAGCCTCCTTTTCCTAGGTTCTAGGAACATCAAGGAATTAATAAAGGCAACTGTGCAGCCAGAGCCATGAAAGAACATTGAGGAAGAAAAACTGTACAAGTGTAAAATATCACTTATATATACGTCTTATACCTGTTGTATGCTGTGTCCTTTATTTTAAAATATTTTTCTTTTGTTGCTTAAAAGATCAGGGCTGTTGCTCTCTATTTAATAACCAAGGAGTAGACAGTCCATAGAGCTCAAGAAAAGTGAGAACTAAAATGCCAAAGCCAAGACAAACTCCTAGCAAGAATGAACTAGAAAAAAATTGACAGGTATTCCCTTCACACTTCCTGAAGTAGCAATGAAGCAGAACAGATAGAAGATTAGAAAGCCAGAAAGGCTGTCACGTGGAAGCTAAGGAAAGTTCACCTTTACTCTAGAGTAAGCAATTATAAATATGTAAACAAGGGAAGACGTAACTACCTCCTTAAAGAAACAGAAGTAGACAGGAGAAAGAGCATTTAAAGCACTACTGTGACACTATACAGAAGGAACAGATAACAGTGACCTCAACTGCATAGTGACAGTAAGAACCCAAAGGTAGGCGAAATGTGACCAACACAGTTAAGAGCAGTAAGTTTTGACAGCTGAATGAATTTGAGTGTCAGGACCAAAATAACAAAGAAAAACTAATTTTGGATTTCAAAGCAGAGTGTCCAGGAGGACAGCCATGAAATTAACTAAAATAATGAAGAGAGTAAGAAAGAAGAGTTCAAGAAAAAAAGAGATGTGCTTTGTTCAGATATATAATGGGAAAGTTAAATTTTAAAAATCATTGCAAATAGTAGAAAATGGGTAGCTAAAAACACCTAAAGGCAAGATCAGGGCAAGAGTACGAAAATTTCACTTTCAAACTCTCACCCTGGAAATTAGCAAATAAACTTGACACCATCTTTATTCTTCAAGGTTTTATGACATTTCAATAAAAATATTACATTTCAATTCTAAGTCGTATATATTTTCACATATTTCTACAATAAAAGTTCACTTACAAATGATGGCATGTAGTAATTTACATATTTTGGCAGGTTTTCATGGTACCAAAAAAATGGTCTATTTTACCATACATGGAATCATAAAGTCAATAAAGTAAAGTAATCCTTGATGAACCTGAAAACATACTAATACTCAAATTCAAAATTACTCACGTTTTTCAGTTAATGCTACTTCACAAATCTCTTTCAACCGGGTTATGAGAAGTTGATCAGCCACCACAAGAACACTACAAATAAAATCTACATTTTGAGATTCTAAAAAGAGAAAGAAAACACACATCACTCTTTCTTTGCATACATTATATCTAGAAAAAAAAATTTGAAGTAATGAGGACACTAGAAAAGAAATTTAAGATTATTTTCTAAATGTTGAAAGGGCAACTATAATAAAAAGTAAATACATCAAAATATATTTCTACTTTTTAGGTAGAAAGCTGACAAAATTACACCAAAATGTCTTGGTCTCACACTAGGACCACAAAATGGCCAACTTAAGTTGATCATTTCAGTCTAGAAGGCTACTAGAATGCCTGACTTGTTTATAATCTCCCATGTTGTAAGAAAAACACTTCTCAAACTAATACAAAGAGAGAAACTCAAATCTCAGCATCACACTTAATATATATAGTGTGGGGAAATAATGCTCTTATACTTTCTTATTTAAAATAAAATTAGTCGTCTAAGAGTGCTTTTTTGTAACTATAGGAGTTCCTTAATTTAAAACAACTTTGTTGGGCCAGGTGCAGTGGCTCATGCCTGTAAACTCAGCACTACGGGAGGTGGAGGCAGATGTACCACTTAAGACCAGGAGTTTGAGACCAATCTGGCCAACACGGTGAACACATCTCTACTAACAATACAAATATTAGCTAGGTGTGGTGGCACATGCCTGTAGTGCCAGTTACTGGGGAGGCTGAGGCATGAGAATTGCTTGAATATGGGAGGCAGAGGTTGCAATGAGCCGAGATCACACCACTGCACTCCAGCCTGGGCAACACAGTGAGACTCCATCTCAAAGAAATAAAAAATAATAAAAAATAAAACAACTTTCTTGGTCCTAAGTACTACTAATGGCTTTTTACCCCTAAGCCACTGCCAAAATAACATAAATTGAAAGAAAAAAATAACAACAACAGAGAAAGAGAAGAAAGGGAAAAAAAGATTAAGAAAAAAATCTGAAATAGAAAAGAGCTTTAAAATACAAGGCAAAGATGAAGTCACTAGGAATGACAGACTAAGAACTTCTAATTCTCTCCTCTAAAAAAAAAAATACAGTAAGACAACTGTGGAAAATTGTCATAATCAACTTTGTCAGAATTCTGAAATCAGCCAAAAGCTTATAATAATCTAGGAAGTGTTTACTTAAGAAAAGCAATTGAATCTTGTTAAGAACAGTGGGATCTGGGACACTGCAGCCTTTCCTATTCAGATCTTCCTCTCCCCTCCTCCACAGCAGTACTGAAAACCAACAGCTCCATAATCATAGTGAATCACATTGACAGCCTAGTAGCCACAGAAGAAGACAGAACAGTTGTAGAGCAATAGTATCCTTATTTGACCTGTCTGCTAGTTCCCGGAAAATCCCACTAGAATGCTTATCTTTATTTGACCTGACTCAAAGCTTGCCCAGTGACAACAGCTTTTTATCTGGGGGCAAACAATTAGCAGTAAGTAAAGTAAAGATATAGAATTAGTGATCAAAAAACTTCTACAAAGAAGACTCCAAGACTAGATGGCTTAATTGGTTAATCTGACTGAATATTTAAAGATGAATAATATAATTGATGCATTATTACAAGATAAATTAATACAATTCTCCACAAACTCTGCAAAAAGTAGAAGATGAAGAACACTTTCCAACTTAGACAAGGAGGCCAATATTATGCTGATACTAAAAACAGACAGGGACATCACAGGAAAACTAAACCAATATCCCTTACAATTAAAGATGTGAAAATCCTCAAAAAATGCTACAAAACTAAATCCAGTAACATATAAAAAGGAATTATATAATATGACCTAGCAGAATAAATCCAAAATGAAAGGATGATTCAACATATGAAAAATCAATCAATGTAATACACAAAAATAAAGCATAATAAACACATGACCATCTTAAGAAACAGAAAAACATTTGACAAAAATCCCACATCCTTTCATGATAAAAACACTCAATAAACCAGGAATAGAAATAATCTTCCTCAACCTGATAAATGGCAACAACAAAAAACCCACAAGTAAAAAGGCTGAATGCTTTTTCCTAAGATCAGAAACAAGACAAGGATGACCACTGTTGCCACTTCTATTCAACAGAGTACTAGAGATTCATCTAATCAGGGCAATTAAGCAAGAAAAAGAAATAAAGCACACCCAAATTGGAAAGGCATACTTAAAACCATCTCCATTTGCAGATGACATGATATTGCATATAGAAAATCCTAAGGAATCCACTAAAAAAACTATGAGAATTAGTCAACAAGTTCAGCAAGGTTGCAGGATATAAGATCAATATACAAAAATCAATTGTAATTCTAAACACCAGCAAAGGACAATCCAAAAATAAAATTTAAAAAAAGTTCCATTTAAAATAGCATTAAAAATTCTTAATAATTTTTAACTAAGAGCAAGGTTTGTACACTGAAAACTACATAAATCATTAAAAGAAATAAAAGACTTAAATAGACAAATAAATGGAAAGACAGCCAGTGTTAATGGATTATAAGACTTAAATATTAAAATGGCAATAATCCCCAAGCTGATCTACAAATTGAATGTGATTCGTATTAAATTCCCAGCTGCCTTTATTGCAGAAATTGGCAAACTAATCCTAAAATTCACATGAAAATTCAAGAAACCCAAAATAGCCAATACAATCTTGAAATAGCAGAACATAGTAAGAAAACATACATTTCCCAATTTCACAACTTACAACAGAGCAATGGTAATCAAGACAGTGCTATACTGGCATAAACAGAGTTCACTGAAATAGAATTGAAGAGTACAGAAAAAAACCTTTAAATTTATTGTCAGCTGATTTTTGACAAAGGTGCTAAAACAATTCAATGGGAAAACAAATGTATTTTCAACAAATGGTACTGAAAAAATAGGACATACAGATGTAAAAGAATAAACTTGGACCCATACCTCACAACAAATGCAAAAATTAACTTAATAAGAATGGTGGTTACTAGAGGACAGGGGATTAGGGTAATGGTGAGATACTGGTCAAACAGTACAAAATTACAGTTATAAGATGAATGAATAGGATCTAGACCTTATATACAGCATGGTGACTACACTGATACTAATGTACTGCATACTTGAGATTTGCTGAAAGACTAGATCTCAAGTACTTTCGCCACACACACAAAAAAAAGGTAACTATGTGAGGTGATGGATAGCTAATTAGCTTGATTGTGGTAATTATCTCTCTATATATAAACATAGATATTATATATATATCTCAAAGCGTCATGTTATACACTGTGACTATACATAATTTTTACTTGTTAATTACACCTTAATAAGACTAGGGGGAGAAATTAACTCAGAATGGACCAAAGACCTACATGTGAGAGACAGAACTATAAAACTCTTAGGAGAAAACATATAGGGTAATCATCATGACCTTGGATTTGACAATGAATTCCTAGATATGACACCAAAAACATGAGTAACAAGTCAACATAGATAATTTGGATATCATCAAATGCCTGTAATCCCAACACTTTGGGAAGCTGAGGCAGGAGGATCACTTGAGCCAGGAGTTCCAGACCAGCCTGGGCAATATAGGGAGGTTCTATCTCTACAAAAACTGTTTATAAATTAACCAGGCATGGTGGTGCACAGCTGTAGTCCCAGTTACTTGGGACGCTGAGGTGGGAAGGATCACTTAAGCTCAGGAGGCCAATGCTGCAGTGAGCCATGACCATGCCACTGCACTCCAGCTTGGCCAACGGAATAAGACCCTGTCTCAAAAATAAAATAAAAATAAAAGTTTTTGTGTTTTAAAGGACACTTTATCAAGGAAATGAAAACAATTCAGAGGAGAGAAAACATTCGCAAATCATATATCCCATAAGGGACTAATATCCAGACTATACAAAGAACTCTTGCAGCATCTTAAAAAAACAAATAACTGAGAAAAAAAAGTGTTCAAAGGACATGAGTATGTATCCAAAGAAGACATGCAAATGACCAAAAAGCATATGAAAAGATGTTCAACATCATGAGTCATTAGTGAAATACAAATCAAAACCACAATGTTGTATAACTTCACACCCATTAGGATGGCTATAATAAAAAAAGTTGATATTAGTAAGTGTTGGCAAGGATGTGGAGAAACTGGAACCCTCACACTGTCAGTGGTAAAGTTAAATGGTACAGCTAGGCACTGTGCAGTCTGGCAGTTCCTAAAAAATTAAACATATGACCCAGCATTTCCGCTTCTAGGTATATGCCCAAGAGAAATGAAAACATAGGCCCACAGAAAAACAGGCATGAGTGTTCACAGCAGCATGATTCCTAATAGACAAGAGGTAAAACAACCCCAACATCCATCAACTGAAGAATAAATGTGTTATATCCACATAATAAATATTACTTGGCAATAAAAAAGAATGAAGTGTTGGTACCTGCTACAACACGGAAAAAATTTTAAAACATCGTACTTAAGTAAAATGAGTTAAATACAAAAGGCCGCATGATGTTTGATTATATTTATATGAAATGTCCAGAATAGGCAAATCCATAGAGACAGAAAACATAACAGGGGTTTTCTAGGGACTGGGGATAAGAGAGAGTGGAAAGTGTCTGCTAATGGGTACAAGGTATCTTTCTGGGGTGATGAAAATGTTCTAGAATTATACAGTGATGATAGTTGCACAAATTTGTAAACATACTAAAAACTACTTATTGTATGCTTTAAAAGTATAAGTTTTATCATGCAAATAATTTCTCAATTCTTAAAAAGAAATGAAAGAAGTAGAGAAAAACATACCATGTCTCAGTTATCTTACTCTAAGTATACAAATCTTCAAAAATCTTGTCCTCGGTTAAACTCTATCTCCTTTACAAGACTACCCAGATTTCCTAGGCAGACTCAGAGGCTAGCTTCTTAAAAATGCACCAGCTTTTTAGAGAATTACTCTGTTGGATTATATTTGTTTTCTATACATTTGTCTTCTCCACTAAATTGAGTTTCTTGAATATAGAAAAAGGTCTATTCACTTTTTTATAATCCCCAATATACAGCTGGGGTTAAAAAAACTAATGGAATATGACAGAACATCCAGTACCACTCCAATGACTAAACATACTTTGTAACTAAAAGTTAGTGTTTTGCCTAACAAAGTATATAAATCACCTCTCTTCATAAATTTTGGTACAATTTTTAATCTGTTTCTTTCAAGATATGTAACCACAAAGGGGAAAAACAAGTAAGAAAGAACTTATGCAAGTATTTGTCAAAACTATCCCTGTTGTCAATTCATTCACCTCCATCATAAAAGTAGTTGGAAATTGAACTGCTAAATCTAATTTCAACCATTACATACAATTCTTTTTTTTTTTTTTTAATGAAATGCTTCACAAATTTGCATGTCATCCTTGTACAGGGGCCATGTAATCTCTGTATCATTACAGTTTTAGTATACTTGCTGCCAAAGCGAGCACTAATTCTCAAAGAGTTCATTTTCACATGGGTATTGAAAACCTTCTTTTTCTGCTCCTTTACTATTAGCAATCATTCCTATTGCTTATTCTAAATTAAGCCTTTATTGGCCAGGCATAGTGGCTCACACTATAATCCTAGCACTTTGGAAGACTGAGGTGGAATAATCCCTTGAGCCTAGGAGTTTGAGACCAGCCTGGGCAACATAATAAGACCCTGGTCTCCACAAATAATAAAAAATAAATTAAATATTTTAAAAATAAAATAAATTAAGCCTTTATTGATGGCTTTTGTTCATTAGAAAATAAGATTCATGTTGATTTTACCATTATTCCATTATATCTGAAGTATCTACAATGTCCTAACTCTTATTAATACCTTTTATCACCACAGCTTCATCAGTATAGAGGTAGTCCAAAATAACTTTTAATATATCAGAATGTATTGGCATTTCCAGAGCTGCACAACTGGAAGCCTAAATAAAATAAGACAAAATAAAGTAAAATAATTCATTGTAAACAATAAAATATTACATTCTAATTTGGGTTATTGGTACAAAACACTCTGAACAGGAAATCACATCAAATGCAAAAGAACATAAAATTTACAAAACACATGGCTAAAATAATATTAAATTTAATTTTAAAACACAACATGAAAAAGGAACAAAAATTCAGAAAACAAGAAACACAGTGGTGTTCCTAGTACATTTCTAAATAATAACAGGGAAATTTTTATTTAAGTAGCTTCTTGGCAATAATTTTAAATTCTAAGAGTTGCTATTTTCCAGCAGCCTCAAGCATAAATAAAGTTTAATATAAATGAAGAACTGAACTAAAATATCGAGTTCTGATTTTGAATTTCTTTACTACATAATTTCCACAAAATATAAAGAAACATAGTTACCAACCTAGGCGCTTTTTACTTAAATCTTACCTCAATCCATGAGCTACTCAGCATACTATGAAAATATTCTAAAAGGAAAAAAAAAAAAAAGTTCAATGCAATAAGAATAGTGAAACAATAATAGAGCAAATAAATTAGCAGCTTTAAAAAGTACACCTACCAAGTCTAGCACAAAGAACACATTTATGACAAGGAAATTCCTTTCCATCCACTGATTTCATGGTCACGTCACACAGAAATGAACTGGAAGAAAATGTTTAATTGAAGCAAGTGCAATTTCTTTACATATTTAATGAAAAAGATTATAGGATTTGGCTTAACTTTCAATTTTCTCTTAAAGGTGGCAGAGAATAAATAACTTGCAGGAATACATACAATAAAATACTTCCTCTTCTTCCACCTTAGGGAAGATAAGGGCCTTAAAGACAGTATTTGAAAAGGGAGTCAAATACAAATATTCAAAAGGTATTTTTCTGATTTTCCTTTTTTTCTAATTTCAGACAAACTGTTAATAATACTAAGTGATATCATATTTAAGTCTCTGTAATTCACTTATTTGTAGTAGCTAATCTGGGCCAACCACAGTTGAAACAACTCCACAGTTTATCCTTCTCCAAAACCTTTCCACTTACACAGAAAGTATGAATAGCTAAAAGCAAAACTTTTTTTTCTTTGAGACGGAGTCTTGTTCTGTCACCCAGGCTGGAGAGCAATGGTGCAATCTTGGCTCACTGCAACCTCTGCCTCCCAAGTCCAAGCGACTTTCCTGCCTCAGCCTCCTGAGTAGCCAGGATCACAGGCACTCGCCACTATGCCTGGCTAATTTTTGTATTTTCTTAGTAGAGAGAGGGTTTCACCACGTTAATCAGGCTGGTCTCAAACTCTTGACCTCAGGTGATCCACCCGCCTCGGCCCCCTCAAAGGGCTGAGATTACAGGCGTGAGCCACCACGCCAGGCCCTAAAAATAAAACTTTTTAACAATATATTTAGAATAGTATATTTATTATTAAACATTTTTTATATTAAAGGAAATAATCATAATGATGAAGAGATATAATTAATTTGGTTTGAGGGCTCACAATATTTCCTAACTATAACAAGGCACAAAATTCAGGCAAGAAAAAATAAAAATTAAAAGTTCCTCTATTAGAAAGTCATCAGAAAGAAAAAACTCCTTTGATGTCTTCAGCAGTTAGTATTTTATCAATTTACTTCAACAGCTCCCCAACATTTCCAAAAATGCAGAATACTAGAAAAGGTAAGAGGGTACCGACCTATACATTTTGCTTCATATGTGGGTAAGCAGAGATCTATTTCCACACTTAAGTGCCAAAATTTAGAGATGAAATGTTAATCTTCCTTTCCTTACTTACCATTTTTTCTGACTTAGCTTCAGTTTATTACCAGTTTTCTTGGCAATAACATTAATTTTTTCATTTTCAAATCTGACTCCATCTAACCTATCAAGGAAAGATAAAAATTAACAATTGATATATATAATTCCCTTACAAAAATAAACATACAACAAAAAATCCAACAAATTAGCTTACACCTAAATATAATACTATATCCTAAAGTATCTCAACAAACCCCTACTCTGAGATAAAGAAGTATCATACTTTTTCTTCTATTTTAGTTAGAATTCAAAATAGATTAAATATTACTGACAAAAGACAATCAAAGCCATAGCACAAAGTTTTTCTTTTTTTTGAGATGAAGTCTCGCTGTGTCACCCAGCTGGAGTGCGGTGGTGTGATCTCAGCTCACTGCAACCACCACCTCCCAGGTTCACGTGAATCTCCTCCCTCAGACTCCCCAGTAAGTGGGACAACAGGCATTTACCACCATGCGGGGCTAATTTTTGTAATTTTTTGTAGAGACAGGGTTTTGCCATGTCAGCCAGGCTGGTGTCAAACTCCTGACCTCAGGTGATCTGCCCACCTCAGCCTCCCAAAGTGCTGGGATTACAGGTGTGAGCCACCGCACCCAGCCCCTTCATTACTTCTAAACAGAAAACATGATACACCCCCCACCTCTGTTCCCACCCTACAACTAAGGTTTAACTGCCACAAGCAACATAAATACCTTAAAAAGAGAGAGAATTTCAAATAATCTGATTCATAATATGATACTATGGTATTAGGCAATTTAAATACGACAAAACCATACCAACAATATGAGATAAATATTATCTTTCCCATTTCTTATATTGAGAAACTGAGGTAAAAGAAAGAAAATTGTCCCAGCCAGGAATAACAAAGCTAAGAGACATGTATGTCTAACTTGAAAGACCTTTCCAGCATACCACACTGCCTGCCACTCCAGATCCCTGTTACATACACAAACCAGAGTTCAAACCCACCAATAGCTTTCCCATACATTAATGTAATCCAACCAAACCAGAGTTCAAACCCAACAACAGCTTTCCCATCCATTAATGTAATCCAAGAAGTCCCAGAGATAGCTCTGCCAGCAAATGTAGGAAAGACACATCCATGTACCTCCCCCAAAAAAGGAAGGGTAGGGAGAAAGGGAGAGAGAGGAAAAGGAGAGAAAAGAGAAGAGAAGGGGATGGAACAAGTGAGAGGTGACTGCGGGAGGGGAAAGAAAAGAAAAGCAAGGAAAAAAGGGTGGGAAATTTTTTAAAGGAGGACTGAATGACGTACAGGAACAGATATAAAGGAGAAATCATACCTACTACTCAAATTACTGAAGCCAAATTTCTTTGCAACAGTTTGCAACATTCTTACAGGATCATCTCCCCTAATATTTTTTCCTTTTTTACAAGATTTAGGTTTGCTCATCTGCCTTTCACTAACTGCTTGAGCTTGATTACTTTTGTAAACTTCAAATGCAGACTTCTGGTTATCATCTTCATGGAAATTCACTTCATTCAAATGAGAATTCAGAGTTCCCTGATACTCTTCTGGGTTTTTGTTTAAGTGTATTCTTGGTTTGAAGCCATGAGTCAAAAAGTCACAAGTATCTGTGTATATAAATTGTAAAAGGTATTCAAACATGTCAGGATGAACCTTCTCTACCACAAAGAGATGGCACCCTGCAGAATCTTCATCTTTCCGGTAAATATCTGTAAATTCTGAAGTACTGCCATCTGAAAGAAACAATTTCTGAAAAAAATCAGAACGCACTGCCAAAATATATTTGTGTGCAGGGAAGAGTCTATTGCCAACTTGAAATGTCACATCATGAATGCTGTCCATTTCATCTGTTTCCCTCAACAGTTTGCCAAACTCTTCAAAAAAGGATGATGAGGACACAGCTGGAATTTCATAAAGGCTAGAAACAAGATAAAAACAAATTATGCTTCAAAAAAAAATGAAGGAAATCCTTTTCCATATCTAGCCAATTTTCCTTTAAAATGCAATTTTTTAAACAGTATTTAGAAAATTTTAAATTTGGCATTTCCTAAAATACAGGAATATTGCACAAAGCCCTAGATACTATATCATCCTTTAATTTGTTTTCTATTCCTTTTTATATTTATATTCTATTCTTCTCTCAAATTAAAATGGTAAGAACTAAGTTGTCCATATCCCTGGTTCTTACAGTACTATGGGAATGCAATTACACTGTCCCAACCAACATTTCACCCTTCTCAGTAGGAAGACCAACCCTCCTGTGGTTTGCTTTGGATTGACAAATTTCTCAGGAGATGAGATTTCAACGCTAAAACTGGGGCAGGCCTGGGCAAACCAGGATGGATGATCACCCTACTTGCAGAATTTCCTCCCTCTTCAACAGTACCCTTGATATTTATCTTAACCTGATACCTCTCTGCTAATGTGACTTAGGAGATTTGCACTGGGATTTACAGACGGCGCCACAACACTTCTTTTGCCAATTTTCATCATATTCAAGGGTGAGAAATTTTTGCAAACTGCCTAAGAAATATTTATAATACTTTTTTCAGAATCTGAGAACCTAGGGTACATCATAAAGTATGAAAGACAAGTCAGGTGGGGTGCGGTGGCTCATACTTGTAATCCTAGCACTTTGGGAGGCCGAGGCTGGCGGATCACCTGAGGTCAGGTGGTCAAGACCAGCCTGGTCAACATGGCAAAACCCCATCTCTATCGCGGTGGCTCAAGCCTGTAATCCCAGCACTTTGGGAGGCCGAGACGGGCGGATCACGAGGTCAGGAGATCGAGACCATCCTGGCTAACACAGTGAAACCCCGTCTCTACTAAAAAATACAAAAAACTAGCTGGGCGCGGTGGCGGGCGCCTGTAGTCCCAGCTACTCGGGAGGCTGAGGCAGGAGAATGGCGTAAACCCGGGAGGCGGAGCTTGCAGTGAGCCGAGATCTGGCCACTGCACTCCAGCCTGGACGACAGAGCGAGACTCCGCCTCAAAAAAAATAAAATAAAATAAAATAAAATAAAAAATAAAAAAAAATAAATAAAAATACAAAAATTAGTTGGGTTTGGTGGCAGGCACCTGTAATCCCAACTACTTGGGAGACTGAGGCAGGAGAATCGCTTCAATCTGAGAGGTAGAGGTTAGAGTGAGCCAAGATTGTGCCACTGCACTCTAGCCTGGGCAACAGAGCAAGACTCCATCTTAAAAAAAATGAAAAATAAAAAAATAAACTTTGCGAGTGCATGTATAGATATTTTCAATATTTTCAATAAATGTCAGTTTACAAACTAAAGGAAATATTCATCACTCTGAGGATAACAAATTCTACCTCTGGATTACCCTATAAACATGTTTATGTCTAAGGTCTCTATAGGTCTTGGCAACAACTCTTCAATTAAATTTGCACCAGGAGCTACTGAAAACAAGAAAATTCAGTGATTGTTCCTTCTAAAAAGTGAAATTTAATATATACAAGTATACCTTGTTTTAGGATCTGACTGCAGGATTGCAAAGTTGCATCCACTTGGATCTGTGCTGACACTAACAGCTCTATGTGCAAAGGTAAGTTTCTCAAGTCGAATTCTTTCATACACACTATTTATATCAGAGACATAAGACACATCTGATGAGGAATTGTGAAGGTTTGATAAAATCTCTGTTAAAAAAAAAAAACTACCATTAATCAAGGCTTTACCGAAACCACTAAAATGATTGAGAAGTAAATGGAATAGAAAAGCAGTTAGAAAACTATGGAAATCTTTTTCATATATATTCAGTGTTTTTGAAGAACTACATCCTCTCTTCAACACATTTTGCACTGAATATATTGGTTGTATTATAAAGGAAATTTTTGGTGGATCGATTCTAAAATATCCATGATTCCATCTCTTTCAACAAACACATCCTCCATACTGCAACCGAAGTTACCCTTCTAAAAAGCAAATCTAGTGTCATACTAGCTTTTAAAATTCTTCAACTTAAACTTGCTGTTGCCCAAAGGGAAAAAAATTCTCTAACTTGGATTAAAAATATATAAATCTAGTGTCTTCATAATCTGCTTGTTTATTTGCTTCCTGCCTTTCTCTTCCCCCTTTCTTGCATGTATTCAGAAAATATGTGAGTGACCAAACAGGGCTACTGTGGTATCATCAGTCTGGTGATATAGTAGTGAAGAAGACAGACATGTTCCTGCTCTCATAGAGTACACAATCTAGCAGGGAAGATAGACATTACACAAATTATTATATCATTGCAAGTAAAATCAAGGTTATGAAGGCAAAGGATACAGTGCTTCCACAAAGATATGAAATTTACATGAATGAAATGATTCTGGCTGTAGTGTGAAGAATGTTTAAGGTAAACAAAGAATAGATATAAAGAGGCCATTTAAGGAATTACTGTAAATCCAGGAAAAGAATTAAAAGATGATATAGACTAGGTTGTAGCAATGAATCTGTAAAAAAGTGGAAAGATATAAGAAACATCTGAGAAAGAGAACAAAACTTGATGACTGATTAATTCTAGCGTAAGGGAAATCTGAGTGTCAAAGATAATAATTTACTGAAATAGAAAACACTGAGAAGCAGAAGTTGGAGCATGAGATCATGAATTCAGTTTCAGATCACTAAATATGTCTGACACACTTCTAAACACTTCCATACGTTGAACCTATGTTCTAGTTACTCTCACAAATTAATTCATTTTAGTCATATGGGGCTTTACTAATCTTCCTCTGACACTCAGTCATTCCAATTTCTATGCTCTCAAGAAACCTACTATGTGGATATTAACATTAGTCTCAGTGAACTGCAAGTATTTATATACATGTCTATTGCCCCTACAAGCCTATGAGTGCCTCAGAATAGAGGCCCATTTTATATATTTTTGCATCTTTAAAATTTTCCCCTATATCTGGCACATAGTAATATATATTAAATGTTTACAGACTTGAATAATCTATAAAGAAATAAAAGAAATACAACTAAATCATTAAACTTTACGAAAGTCATTTCTCTGCGGCTTTATGATTTTGAAGAACACATTTATAATTTTCTGAGTAATTATAAACATTCTTGATTTGGTTTTGGCACACAATAACTGAGTTATTCATACAACAGGTGATTTAATGAGTGACTACAATGTGCCAGGAAATATGCCAAAGGCTAAGGATATAGAAGAATATTCATGGCCCTTGCCATCACTAACCTTACACTATAATTGGAAACAGGCATTAAAAAAACTAATCACAAAGATAAATACATAAAGGTTAAACCTAATAATACTTATCAGTTGAACCTAATACTTGTTAAATTAAAGGACAATTGAAAGGTACTTTTACGTATCGTTCGCATATATGAACTGACCTTTCTTTTCAGAACTCTTTCTTTTTTCTTCAAACCATCTCCCTCTAAATCCTTCTCCATCTTGCGTAACAAACAGAATTTCATTTTTATTTAAAGCAACATCAGAAATGAAGACCTGACGTGGATAGGCCCATCGACACTGCTTCATAGAACTGTTGACTGATCTCCAGCAAAACACCTAAAACAAAACCAAATCATATTGAAATATAAAGCAAGTAGTATTTGAACAACCAAAACCTTAAATCAAGATACCAAGAGACAATGCTGTTAAAATAAAAGCTCTCATTAGTATGTTTCAATGTTCATTCTTCCACAGAAAAGACAAATACTATAATAAAAATCAAGATGATTTTAAAGAAATATCTTTCAGAAAAGTATATTAAGCAAGCCTGAAGCATTAGAAATTATTTCAAAGGCACTCCTCTTAAGAAGTAGCAATTTCCAGTATTACTTGTTTGGGGCAAACTGATCTGCTATAATGCTAAAGAAAAACAAAATCTTAAAGCTACAACTTACAAGTCAGGCTTCCTGTAGTACTATCTCTTTACAAGAAGAATGATCCCCCTATGAAAATCCAAACTTTACTCTCAAGAAAAAAGTAAATGTATGCATAACTCAATTATATAACTAAAACAAAATCTTAGAAAAATCATTACAGAATTCAATGGTTGTAAATGGTTCTGCAAACCTCAGAGTCCCTGAAAAGTAGCTCCAGGGAACTTGCTAAGGGATGGAGAATGATGAGAGATGGGGTATCAGGCTTCCCAATCCACAGCAGCAATTGTTTTATCTGTTTCATATACTGGTACTCCAAGCACAATTTCATTTGAAAAATTAGAAGTGCTAATTTTTAAAAGTTCAATTCCCTCATAATCAAGTTAAGAAAACTAGAACACAAAATGGTTATCTGACAAGGTCACTAAAAAGTTATTCACACAAAAAGACTATACTGATTGAGACTGATGCTTTTAGAGCTTGGTTTTCTTAGTGAGACTCTAGTTTGCAGGAAGTAAACACCCAGAAGTATAAGCTATATCCATTTTAATGTAAGTGATACACATCCCAAAATCAAATATAAGTTTTTATACTCAACTATTTTACGTAACCCCATTTGTTTCCTTCCACTAGTACAAATTGAAGCTCTAATTCCTTTTTTTCTTCAACTTTTAAGTTCAGGGGTACATGAGCAGGATGTGCAGGTTTGTTACATAGGTAAACGTGTGCCATGGTGGTTTGCTGCACAGAGCATCACATCACCCAAGTGTTACGCCCACCATCCAACAGCTATTCTTCCTGATGTAGAGCTCTAATATTTAAACCCAGTTCCTACTATTAAAATCATCTTCATTCTCCATCCCTACAATGTATGCCTATAACGACCCAGTAGGTGGAGTTTTATGATTAATTCCTCAATTTCTAAAATGTCAAACTTTACAGCACATTATAAACCTCGGAAAACATTATTTTAATTTTATAAGTAAAACCAGAAAGTTATCTGTGTTTTTCTACCCACGCTGTATGTTTTCAGTATCATTAGTGTATAATATATACTTTTAAATATAATTTTTAAAATCTGTATTATTTAGAGATGGCTCCCACTCTCCCACCCTTCAAAAAAAATTTAGAGATGTATTTTATATAATATATAAATAAATCAATTAAAGCATATATTTCAGAAAATTTTTTTAATATTTCAAATTAATAAATTTATTAGAGAAATGTACTGATATGTTTGCATACGGAACTAAAATTAGAACTTTTCATTTAAGAGAGAAGAAATTCCTTACACACTAGTGATCCGAAAATCTTTCATATATAATGTGGATAGTTACAATGTATACACATATTATAATGCATACATTTGTATAAAATTAAATCTGGAAAAAAATTTCCAACTATGCAACTAATGTATCATATTGCCTGATCTTTGCTTTTTTAAGAATAGTTATGTGAGGCCAGGCACAGTGGCTCACACCTGTAATCCCAGTAATCTGTGGGGCCGGGGAGGGCAGATCACTTGAGGCCAGGAGTTTGAGACCAGCCTGGCCAACATGGCAAAACCCCGTCTCTACTAAAAATACAAAAACTAGCAAGGCGTGGTGGCACATGCTTGTAATCCCTGCTACTCAGGAGGCTGAGACATGAGGATCGCCTGAACCCAGGAGGTGGAGGTTGCAACGAGCCGAGATCATGACACTGCAATCTAGCCTGGCCAATAGAGCAAGACTGTCTCAAAAAAAAAAAAAAAAAAAAAAAAAAAAAAAATTTATAGTTACATTACATATCTCATATTTATGCAATTCAGTATCATTTATCAGTATTCAGTGTAAATAACATCAAAATCTTTCATTTTAAGCACAATAAATAAATTTTTTGATTACAGTTTAACAAATCAGTATTGTGCAACATTAGATTAAATGTTGTCTGTCATACTATCTCTAAATCCCAGCTCCATACTAATTAGTAATGGATGCCTCAAATATACTTATTTTGGCACCCAGCAGTAATCATCAAAGTCAACAGGAATCGTCACTAACATAGCAATACATTTTCATGTTACCAGGTCTGCCACAGCTATCAACCGAGAGTAAGATTATACTTTTACATAATATATACTTACCCTTCCAGCCCCATCCATTGCAAGAATGCAAATTTGACCCCCATTTTCTTTCAAATGTTCAGGATCAACCTTGTATTCCATATGACCCCCAGACACAAGAACTTTCTTCAAGTTCAATTGTCTAGATTAAAAAAAAAAAATTCTAGATTAATATGTTCTCTAAAATACACATGCCTAAACTTCAAAGAAGTTACTATTCAAACAATCTACAGGCAATTATTGTGAAAGGTGAAGTAAAATGATTTGGTCTTTGGTATCTCTAGTCTTCCATTCTGTAAATTTCCCCTACAAGGTGGCTGTTCCTTTCTATGGCAAGTCTTTTTCCCTCAAATGCCTTTACCCACACAAACACACACATTAAACACCTGAAGTTCCACTTGCTAATTCAAACATTCACTCTGGAGTTTAAATAACTGGTATGGGTTGGGTGCAGTGACTCGCGCCTATAATCCCAGCACTCTGGCAGGCCAAGGCCAGTGGATCATTTGAGGCCAGAAGTTCGAGACCAGTCTGGCCAACATGGTGAAACTCGAGCTCTACTAAGACACAAAAATCAGCCGGGCATGGTGATGCGCGCCTGTAGTCCCAGCTACTCGGGAGGCTGAGGCAGAAGAATCACTTGAACCAGGGAGGCAGAGGTTGCAGTGAGCAGAGATCACACCAGTGCACTCCAGCCTGGGTGACAGAGAGAGACTCCGTCTTAAAAAATTAATAAATAATAAACAAATAACTAGTATAGCTATAAGCTCCTAAGTGCATCTGTATTTTAACAGAAAAGACAAATTTTAAACCTCAAAATAGAAATGCTTAATTTCAAAAATGGCTAATCCTAAACAGATATGGCTACCATGAAAATCATCTGTACTGCTATTCAATAACTCATTCATTAGCTACACATTTCATTACATCTTCACATTTGATGTGCATAGCAATATATGAACTCTGCCTGCTGCTACTCCAATGACTGTTCTCCCTTTTAAAGGAAAAAAAACTTTTCAAAATTACTATATTGTATAACTTAAACTGCAACAAAATAATTTACTTAACGTAAACTTGGATATAACATATTTACGTGATTTAATGTTATATAGGCAAGTTTTATAAATGTTAACTAAAAATACAACTTAATATCTTACATATCACCTCAAACTCAGGAAAAAATCTATTTAGTCAGTTTTAAGAAACATATTCACATTTTCATGTTTATATAACTAAAATATAACCTAAAATTGAAGTCAAAAGTAACTTCCTGCCAGGTACAGTGGCTCACACCTGTAATCTCAGCATTTTGGGAGGCCAAGGTGGACGAATCATGTAAGGTCAGGAGTTCGAGACCAACCTGGCCAAAATGGCGAAACCCCATCTCTACTAAAAATACAAAAAAATTTGCTGGGCATGGCAGCAGGTGCCTGTAATCCCAGCTAATTGGGAGGCTGAGGCAGGAGAATCGCTTGAACTTGAGAGGTGGAGGTTACAGTGAGCGGAGATCGTGTCACTATACTCCAGCCTGGTCAACAGAGCAAGACAATGTCTCAAAAAAAAAAAAAAAAAAAGGAACTGTTATACAAAGAAGGTAAGTTTTTACAAACTGATAGACATTTTCTGTTCATGAGTACCTTCATGGATGGTATCTGTTTTACATTGTCAAAAGCATTTTGTTGCATTTAAATTTAAATCCCTAATTGTTTTAAAAGTTAGACAGCTATTCTCTAGAAATCCTGTACACAACTGCTTCCACTAGTTGAGCTATCCACTTCCAAGAATCATTTATATTTGCACGAAGACCTATTTCAGTACTTGTATTTATTTAAACTAATAATGTATATATTTATAATGAATTTCTCATAGTAAAACACTATATAAATGGTAAAATATTAGTCTGAAACCTGTCTATAAAAGTTGAATACTTTGGAATGACACAATAAATATGTGCAGCAAAAAACTGTCGATAAATTATCAATTATAAAAGATTCAAAATGTATTAAAAATGTAGAATTCTGCACTTACATTACTTCACAATTGTTTTTAAGCACTGGTTCCTTAAATCATTCAAAATGAAATGACAGGTGACACATTATGAGTATGGTTTATATGAAAAGACAGGGAATTCCAGTTGGTGCACCCACCCATACTTAAAACTTTATAAGGCTGGAAGCAGTGGCTTGCACCTATAATCCCAGCACTTTGGGATGCTAAGGCCGGAGGGACGCTTGAACCCAGGAGTTCAAGACTAGCCTGGGCCACACAGCGAGAACCTGTCTCAATTAAAAAGAAAAAAAAACACTTTATGATTCTCTGCTTTGACTTGTCAACCAACTGCTACTTTACTGCATTCTATTATAACATTTTTTAAATATATATATACTTATCAGTTATAAACACTGAGTCTGGTTAGAGGGCTCATGACATAAGATTATATTTTAAAGACAAATACACGTATAATGTAAAAAAGGCTATAGAGAAACCAATGATAAGAGTGTCACAAATCAAGAATTAAGATTAATATATGTCTGTGCACTGAAAGCATAAAAAAAGAAAAAACATATATCTCATATTTAACTACATATTAAACATAATTCAGAAATACCACTTTACAACTTACACAGAAATTTTATATATATTTACTAGATCCATGCCAAAAGACAAAAATGAAAGACAAAAATTCCTGATGTTTCTCCTCATTCAATATTTTCCATTTGACATTTATAGAACATAGCCTAAAGCTGACACTCAGATATTTGCTGGAAGAGTTGAATTATTATTAAAGTTATGTTTCTTTCACAGAAATACACATACTTAGAAGCCATCTTCTTACACTGATAGTCTGCAAGTAAGTAAATATCTCCCCTTGTGGTAACACAGACTGTAGCTCCATCACTTGCAGCAACCAAAGACAGAGCAATGTCTTTATGGTGAAGGGCAGAGACCTGACGAGGAGCAGTTACACACTTTTCTCCATTGGGATCTAGCAAACAACCTAAAAAATGATACAAATAAGCAAATCACAAAATAGCTCTTTTAAGCTATTTGGCCAAGCACAGTGTCTCATGACTATAATCTCAGCACTTTGGGAGGCCAAGGTAGGCAGATCGCTTGAGCCCGGGAGCTCGAGACCAGCCTGTGCAACATGGTGAAACCCCATCTCTACAAAAAAATAGCCCAGCATGGTGGTAAGGGCCTGTGGTCCCAGCTACTTGGGAGGCTGAGATGGGAGGATAGTTTGAGCCCAGGAGGCCAAGGCTTCAGTGAGCCGTGATCGCACCCTGAACTCCAGCTGGGATGACAGAGTGAGACTTTGTCTCAAACAAACAAAAAAAGTCACTCATAATCCCATTCTAATCAATAAAAATTAAAAAGAAAAGATAATTTTTTAAAGAGTCCAATTTAATTTCCAGATATTGTCATCAAGGATTTCTTACCCAGTTGTCCACCATTTAGTCCCATAGTGTAAACAGCTTCTCTAGTCCATAGGACTGTATGAAACCTGCCTGCTGCAACGCCAATGATTGTCCTTCCTTTCAGATATTTTGCCTGTATCTATTCAAAGACAAATAAAACTGCAATTTACTATGTATCTATGACCTACTACAATTTTTTAAAGATCCAGCAGACCAGCAAATATATGGTATACTTGCTATTAGTGGCCCCCTCAAGTGCAAATGGCAGTTGTCACTAATAGATCTCAGCACTCGTACTAAGACCTGAATCCTTCTCGGAACACAAAACATTGTGACGCAGCCACTTTCAGTCAGCAGTTTTAATATACAGAAAATTGGCATGGTGTAAGAATCAAATTATTAAACTTTTAGCTATTTTTCTTTTTCTAACAAGCAATATGCAAAACAGTCAGTCTCATTCTTAATAGAAAACAGTACTTTTAAATTAGATATTTCCACGGTCTCTCAACAGTGGCATTATTGACATTTGGGGCTAGATGATTTTTTTGTCGTGAGATTGTCCTGTGCACTACTGTGCACCTTCGGGAGATGGCTGTGCACATGAGAGTAAAACAGTAGAATAAAGAATACTGGTTTTTGAACCCATGTCTCCTAACATCAACTTGTCACATGTGATATCTATGCAGAGGCAGATTTAATGAAGCAAATAAAACTTAAGTCTCTGGGTTCCTCACTTGCATGAACCCATTTGGTATTGATAAATTTCATATTCTTTCTTAAGGAGGGCCTGAAAGTGTTTAAGTTTCAAACCCAAAATATCTGGACCTCCCTTTCTTATAAATACTTAAAAGATGCAGTTTGGTGGCTAATCTCCCAAATGCAGAATTTCCCAAGTGCTTTCTTTCTTCCTCCAAACAAATGCTAATATGTACTATGTTTAATTTCTTCCGTTAAAAATAAAGACAACAGGCTGGGTGCGGTGGCTCACGCCTGTAACCCCAGCATTTTGGGAGGCTGAGGCGGGCAGATCACCTGAGGTCAGGAGTTTGAGACTAGCCTGGTCAACATGACAAAACCCTGTCTCTACTAAAAATACAAAAAAATTAAATAAAAATTAGCCAGGCACAGTGGTGTGTGCCTGTAATCCCAGCTACTCAGAAGGCTGAGGCAAGACAATCACTTGAACCCGAGGGGCAGAGGTTGCAGTCAGCCAAGATCGTGCCACTATACTCCAACCCGGGCAACAGAGCAAGACTCTGTCTCAAACAAAATAATAATAATAATAATAAATAATAAAGACAATATATACCACTGAAGATAAAGCTAAATAACAGAAATAAAATAAGTTGCTCTGTCAATAACCTACATATTTTTGTCCATATAGGTTTTATTGCAAATGTAAAAGCTTATTATTTAAAGGAGTAAAGCTTACCTGTCTGGGTACATTACAACTGGAAGGTGGAGGAATAATTCCCAATTGATGAAAAATGTTTAGACCAAATGTATAAACACATCCATCTTCAGTTAACACAACAGTATGATCCTCAGCAGCTGCCACTTGGGAACAACTATGACCATTCAGTCCTTCCACAAGCCGAGGGACCTACAAAATAAAATGAACTTTAGTACACTACATTAACCATTTATACAGATATGCAAGTAGAATTTGATGATGCTACATCTAAAATGACATGAAATGACATGACTGATACATGGCTGTATCTATCATAGGTAAATTCTACATTTCAGCAAAGGGTAGATGAGTTAAAAGAATATGGTTGGGCCGGGCGCGGTGGCTCAAGCCTGTAATCCCAGCACTTTGGGAGGCCGAGACGGGCGGATCACGAGGTCAAGAGATCGAGACCATCCTGGTTAACACGGTGAAACCCCGTCTCTACTAAAAAATACAAAAAACTAGCCGGGCGAGGTGGCGGGCACCTGTAGTCCCAGCTACTCGGGAGGCTGAGGCCGGAGAATGGCGTGAACCCGGGAGGCGGAACTTGCAGTGAGCTGAGATCCGGCCACTGCACTCCAGCCTGGGCGACAGAGCTACACTCCGCCTCAAAAAAAAAAAAAAAAAAAAAAAAAAAAAAAAAAAAAAAAGAATATGGTTGTAAGTTTATCAGCAAAATACAAAAGCCCAGTAAGACATTTCAGTGAAATAATTCAATTCAACAAATGATTTTTGAACCTTTACCATATACCAAGTGCAAATTTGTTTGGTATGAATAAAGGGAACTCATCAAAGTATACACTGGTACATTGAAAAAAACAAAAATACAGAATCAATGCTTCCCTTCAGGGAGTAACCAAACATATAGTATCATATTCCTTTGGAGTCATTTAAATGTCCTGAGTTCAAATCTTACTTCTGTCACTACCTATTTGATCTCAACCAAATGTCTTAACCTCTCTGTACCTCATTTTCTTCATCTGAAAACAGTAATCAGTCAATAAATGATTGCTATTACTAGTATCATCATCATGCATAAAATGAAGAGAATACTTGTGCCTCACAGGGCTGTTGTGAGGCTTAGGTAATAATTATATATGAAAAGCACAAACAATACTTAGAACAAAATAAACCCTCAAAAATGGAAGCTATTATCATTATAGCTTTCCCCTTTTTTAAAGCACCATTTAATAGATAAGTATACCAGAAGTCCCCACATAAAAAAAAATATTAAAATAACCTAGTGAACCAATTTTCTGATACGTAATGTACTAGGTCTCTTCTAATTAGCACTAAGTTTCAGTAGCATAAATATCAATTTTGTGACTATATAATGAAAATACTGGCTCAGTTTTTAGACCACAGAAATCTTAATGAGAAGTTAAAAACAAAAACCAGAACTACTTCAGGAAAAGTGTTTTACAATTAGTATGCCTTCTTTTTGTTGTTGTTGTTGTTTGTTTTGAGATGGAGTTTAGCTCTTGTTGCCCAGGCTAGAGTGCAATGGTGGAATCTCGGCTTACTACAACCTCCGCCTCCCAGGTTCAAGCAATTCTCCTGCCTCAGCCTCCCGAGTAGCTAGGATTACAGGCATGTGCCACCACGTCCAGCTAATTTTGTATTTGTAATAGAGACAGGGGTTCTCCATGTTGGTCAGGCTGGCCTCTAACTCCCGACCTCAGGTGATCCGCCTGCCTCGGCCTCCCAAAGTATTGGGATTACAGGCATGAGCCACTGTGCCCGGCCTAGTCTGCCTTCTTTTATTTCAACTGTAGAAACATTTTAAAGCTTATATACACTCCTGACTCGGTATTTGCTGTAACTAAAGTATTACTTTTTTAATCCTTTTGCATTGTATGTAAACCCTTAATTTGAACGTGATATACCAGGAAACAGATTTTTTTAAATCTATTATCAATTGGTGTATTATTTCGTCCTTACAGTTGAAAAAAAAAACTTAGTTAACTGTTTCTTTCAGCTTATCAGCACTTTTCTAAAGTTACCTAAACAGTGTAATGACATTTCAATTACCAAGCATGTCTGTTCATCTCCATGTCCTAATCGCCCTCCAGGACCATGACCACAGGTATAAACCTGCCCTTTCTGAGAGAGAAACACGGAGTGAAATTTACAAAGCACCACCTAAGGGAAAACAAGAGAATATTAGTAAACTTCTCTGAATAAAATATATTTTATGAAAAAGAAATAGAATATTTTTAATTATTTAAACAGGATAATGGATACAAGGGGAATTCATAAGACTTAAATTTCCACATTTTAAGTTTTCTGTAATAAAAATAAAAGATATATATGCTTTGTTTTAAAATTATGTCTGAAAACATTGACATGAAAAAACAGAACAAAGAAAGAATTAAGCATGTTACCCACAGAAGAGATTACCCAAAGGAAAATATAATTTTAAATCTTCAATTCCAAAAATTAGTAGCCAATTGTTTTCCAATTTCATGAAATATCAAATAGAAAGAAATGAGCAGAGTGCAACAGGAAGCATAAAGATTACCAAATAGTATTATGGTATTTGGTAATATATGGTATTAATAAAAATAACAGAAACACCTTCAGAGTGTTTTTAAAAAACAATAATGCCATTTATACATGGTGTGGGGGGCACTATGTCCTTTACCTTATCTCTAGTTTTATCAACACATCTTTAATACTATACATTTATAATTATTTTAATAAATAATTTTATATTTATTTTCAAGTTTTTCTCTTTCCTTTCCCACTTCCTTTTTCCTTATCTGCCTCAATCTCAGTACCCTCCCTTGCCCCTGATACACAGACTTACCATTCACATACTACAGAAGACAAAGATACTGAAACAGTCGAACTGCTTCAGCAGAACACAATACAGGAAACGATCAGCAGTTTTAAATATATATATATTTACATATCTAACCCCGGGTCACATTTTGCTATTTTCCAAGCTCTGATATTCATTATACTCGCTTTACCTTAATAATATTTTTTAAATCTTCTCATTTTTGAAAATTGTTTGCATTCATATTTCTTACAACATCTGCAAATATTTCTAACTTAGGATATAAAAAGATGAGTAAGAAATAAAGAAACCCTAAAGTCATTTCCAGAAAGTCAAGGTGATTTGGAAAACAAAAAAATTATAAGCTAAACAAGCTCTAAATATTTACACATATCCTAGACCACTCGGAATTTTGTAAGCACAATATAGCTAGCGCAAAAAAAAAAAAAAAAAAAAAGTAATGCAAAGATTATCTGATTTAGCTGTACCACAAATACCTAAAAAGTTTAAAAATAGAATCCAAATTTGTATTTTAAATTTACAATTTGTCAATGAAATTCATTTTATGAAATGAGAAAGAATACATTTCATTCAATTTTATATTCAATATTAGGATGTCATCCTACAATTGCTGGCTTCTACTACTAAACAACGGTTACAATACTAGACAGTTTTAAGTCATCTAACTTTAAAATCCCAGAATTTTTTTTTTTTCTTTTTTTTTTTTTTTGAGACAGAGTCTCACTCTGTCACCCAGGCTGGAGTACAGTGGCGCGATCTCGGCTCACTGCGATCTCCGCCTTCCGGGTTCGCGCCATTCTCCCGCCTCAGCCTCTCGAGTAGCTGGGACTACAGGGGCCCACCACCACACCTGGCTAATTTTCTGTATTTTTGATACAGATGGGGTTTCACTGTATTACCAGGATAACCTCGATCTCCTGACCTTGTGATCTGCACACCTCGGCCTCCCAAAGTGCTGGGATTACAGATGTGAACTAATGCACCCGGTCTAAAACCCCTGAATTTTTAAATGAGAACTGAGCATGGATTTTCACTTTAATTATCTGGAATATATAATACTAACATTAATAATCTCTATCTCATAGTAGTTAATTCATTTGGTACTGCATAATACAGAATCAGCCCCTTTTCAATAACTAATGGGGCTCTCTATATAACTGGTACTCAGTTAATATTCCCATACTTGCTTTCTCTTCCCTGACTGAAATTTACACTGATTTCTTTCCTCTCAAACCTATCCACTATGCTTGCTTCACCCTCATTGTGTGGTAAATAAAATCCCTTAGATCCTTAATACCTTCACAAAATACACCCATTGCCTTGCCTTACCTGAAATGTGGCTTTGAGTACACTAGTTCACTCACAACCCTCGCAAATGGAATATACTCAAATATTCCAAACTACATATTTCTTAGAATCAGACATTTCAATCACCCTCTGGTTTCCTAATGCCATCATGATTCCTTCACTTTTGTCTTTAAAATCCCTGCTCCGTAACAGTTCATGAAATAAAGGTATATCACGTACTGCCTCAGAAAAGGAAAAACAAGTGTCTTTCTTGTGCCACAATTCCAATCAATCATTAGTGGCTGCTAATGGTTGGATTACCATTTTAAGGAGGAGTCTTGAGGACCCGCTCAAGCTCAGCATTAAAAAAATTTTTTGATTAGCATGTCTGCAAAAAGCTCTAAACTAGGTGTGAGCAGCTTGTATACTTGCTGCCCCTGCTCTGATTTCTCACCATCTTGCTCACCCCCCTCACATTCACTAAAGACTTGGACATCAAGCTTGATTCTTGCCTATTACAAGTCCTTTCATTATCTTAAGTTCCTTCCAGGTCTATGTAGATGACCCACCAGAATATTAGCTTTCATGATACCATTCTACTCCCTACTTCTCTAGCCACTTTTCATTCCTATATGGGCTTTTATTCCTGTTCTCTCAAAATTTAATATTCTCTAGAGTTTAAGGATTCTATTGCTTTTTTTGTTCAATTGGTGGTTGTGATACATTAGGTTGCAAATTTTAGTTTAAAAAACAGTGCTCCATGGAACCCTAAATATAGTGGTCATATAGTTTATCATGCAAACATTTTTGAGAATGAAGGAGGATACTAACAATTACACTAGGAAAATAATCATAAATCAGAACTGTCCTGGGCAAACTAGGGATATGTTGTCAAATAGCTCTAAAAACTGTCTAAGAATTCAATCTCAGGATATAAGCTAAGTGTTGTTATATATGTCATATATGAATAATAGGTGAAAGTTAGAAAGAGCCAGTACTATAGTGATAAAAACACTCCAAGCTTATATTCTGGATCAAAGAAGTTTTATGAACTTCAAAATGCAGAAAGAATATAACTAGGAAGTTGTAGGAAATATAAGCTGAAACGGTAATTTAGGAAGACTGAAAAAGTTCTTACATTTCAAGTCACAGAGTTTGGACTTTATCCAAAGGTGATTTAGCTATAAAGACATAATTACCTCTTTTTTAAGACAAAAAATTCTGGAGAAGAATATTATCGGGGTTGGAAATGAATGGAGCCAAAGAGTCAAATTAGGACACTGTTGTCACTGTCCAAAAAAAGACCTTGAAAAGGACATGGCACTTAGGTTCATGAGACAGAGAAGAACTAAATAGACATGCTCTGAGGTATCATCTTCAGGATTTATAAATTGAGATTTATAGCATTAAAAATTGAATAGTGTAGTTTAGGAGTGGCAAAAATAACACTTCAGACATTCTCAATTTAAATATCTTGAAAGAATACCCACAGTACGACAAATAAAGTTCAAGAGAAAGACTGGGGCTAGAGATACACATACATACACAAGTATACACAATGTTATATAGAAAGATTTGTCAACAGTAGCTGTATCTAGGGAAGCAGAAGATATCATGCATTATAAGGATGTAAGGCCACAGACCAAATCTTTACAATTGTATCTATTAAAGTTTTACAATTACTTACATTTAAAAACTCAGGTTCACAAAAAGCATCCCTCGTGCCTACAGCACCCGAGGGCAAATTTTTGAACTCCACACTTCCAAAACATTGCTTATCTGTCTCTGCAAGTGATGAAATTTTAGTTCTACTATCTACTATCCAATCTGAGAACTGAGACTTAGACATTTAATTATTTATTGCTTGTCAGTGAGAATATAAATAAACAGAATGACTGGCAGTTTACCAGACTGTCAGTTAAAAAACTCTATAGCCTTTCCAGACTGCTGTCATCCAACTTCACATCAGATTAAACATATTCTCTTCATGATAAATAGCTTGGAACCTAAAAACATTATTTTGTTACAGAAAAATGAAAGAAGTGTGTTGTTTTCTAAATTGAAATTATTTTGTTTTAATGCCACCAAAAAAAAAAAAGAACTGTTGTTCATTTATCAAAAATAACACTGAGCTTCAACAACAAATTCACTTGAGAAACAGCTTACAGAATTCTAATGGTCGTTAAATAGAAAAGCTAGAAAATCAAGAGCAGCTCTACCCTCTTAAACTACTATCTGTATAACATTTTCTAATTTCTAACACTAATTGCACAAACATCTTATATTTTAGGGTATTTTACAAAGTCTAAATATAGTTAAGGCTAACAATATCTAAAATAAAATTAGTAAAGTTCTATTGATTGATTACATCATTAAAATGTTACCATACCTTAAACAAGTTACGTAATTCACATGAAAAGCTGAACAATCAAATACAAAAGTTCTTTCTTATCTCTAAAAGTATGCAGATTGTACTTCAAAATACCTGCTTGATATAAATCCCACTCCTGGAGAACAGATCCACCAACTCTGGATGATGTTTGCTATTCTGGCTTCCATGACCCAGGGTAAAATTTGTATTATCGCCCCAAGTATAAACATCTGTAGGATCTAAAATAAAAATCAGTTTTTATACTTTTTTATATTTTAAAACAAATATAAGAACTAATTTAACTACAATATTTGAAAGATGCCAACACTCTTTTGTGAAGGAATCTATTAATATGATATTAGGTAATTCTAGAAATAGAAAATCCAAATCATAGTACAGGCCTATCTCAATGCAAGCAATCAAACATTTGTTCCTTGCTTCTTTTCTTTTTTTTTAAACAATTGAGACAAGGTCTGACTATGTTGCCCAGGCTGGTCTTCACTTCCCGGGCTCAAGTGATCCTTCCACCTCGGCCCCCCAAAGTGCTAGGATTACAGGCATGAGCCACTCTGCCCAGGCTGTTCCTTGTTTCTTTAGCAGCTAAAGTTTAACTGCCAAATGAGTAAAATACCACCGGTCATATCTGCTTAGTTTCCATGAAAATAATATATAGAACTATATCAAATGTAAGATATTATTAATCCAAGCAGACAAAGGTTCTAAATGTCGCAAATGTGGTTTTATTGTTTGTATAGGAACACTAATTTTCAATACTTTGTTTTTCATAGACACAAAATCAAATTAGTGATTAGGGTAAAGCCCATTAAACTGGAACAGAAATCACAGCTAAGTTCATGATATAAATCTTCATTTTTATTTTAGAAGACAAATAAAGTCCTAGAATGGAATTATCACTGTTACCTGCAACACAGTATCCAGGGTAGAAATGAAAATACAGAATGTGTCCTTACTCAGCTTGCTCACTAGTTAAATGCAAACTATACACTGTCCCAGTTAAATCTTTTCTTTTCTGCCAATTCCCACTTCCAAATCTAAAAGTGCAAACAAACTGGAGGGATAAGTAAATCTGAGAATGTGCAAATAAAAGAATAATTGGGGCTGGGCACGGTGGCTTACACCTGTAATCCCAGCACTTTGAGAGGCCGAGGCAGGAGGATCACTTGAGTCCAGGAGTTCCAGGTCACCCCAGTCAACATGGCAAAACTTCATCTCTATAAAAAAAAAAATATAAACATTGGCTGCATGCAGTGGCTCATGCCTGTAATCCCAGCACTTTGGGAGGCCAAGGCAGGCGGATCACCTGAGGTCAGGAGTTCGAGACCTACCTGACCAACATGAAGAAACTGCATCTCTACTAAAAATACAAAATTAGCCGGGTGTGGTGGTGCATGCCTGTAATCCCAGCTACTCGGGAGGCTGAGAGAAGAGAATCTCTCAGCTTGAACCCGGGAGGCAGAGGTTGCAGCAAGCCAAGATCGCATCATTGCACTCCAGCCTGTGCAACAAGAGTGAAACTCTATCTCCAAAAAAAAAAAAATTAACTGAGCATGGTGGCATGGGTCTGTATTCCCAGCTACTTGGAGGGCTGAAGTGAGAGGATCGCTTAAGCTCAGAAGGCTGAAGCTGCAATGAGCCGTGTTTATGCCACTGCACTCCAGCCTGACTGACAAAGCGAGACCCTATCTCAACAACAACCACAAAAATAATGATAATTTCCAGAGACCCTATCTTAACAACAACAAAAGGAAGAACAATTTCCATTCCTTTTTCCTTCTACCTCAATGCTGATGTTACTTTCTGAATATATATCAATTACTTTACAGTAGTTACAATTATAACAGTCCTCCCATTTTAGATTGTACTTTTATAGACATAAATATGGATTCAAATTTTAAAATGCAAAATAAGTGTTCTGAATATCAAACAAAGAACATCCAACATATATCAAAGTAAAATTTCTTTGCAGATAACCACACACAAATAAACTTCCCGACTACTTTAAGAATAAAATTTCATTAAAATTTTCTAAGCTAAGCTGCACCTTAATGGAATACATTTGTGAATTTTTTTTTTTTTTTTGTGAGACGAAGTCTAGCTCTATCACCCAGGCTGGAGAGCAGTGGCGAGATCTCAACTCACTGGTTCAAGCGATTCTTCCTGCTTCTCAGCCTCTCAAGTAGCTTGGATTACCTGCCACCATGCCCGGCTAATTTTTGTATTTTTAGTAGAGACGGGGCTGTACCATGTTGGTCAGGCTCGAACTTCTGACCTCAAGTGAGCCGCCTGCCTCAGCCTACCAAATTACTGGGATTACAGGTGTGAGCCACAGCGCCCAGCCCATTTGTGAAATTTTCTTACCAGTATTCTCGAACTCCTGACCTCAAGTGATCCGCCTACCTCAGCCTACCAAATTGCCAGGATTACAGGTGTGAGCCACAGCGCCCAACCCATTTGTGAAATTTTCTTACCAGTATTCTTGAATACTACATGACTTGGTCTATCCTTCATTACAAGATCCAAAGCTGACAAGCCTTCTTTATCTTGAATATACAGACTAACACCATGCTAAAACAAACAAACAAAAAAATACATAAATATATATACATAATCAATTACCTATAATCAGTAACTTTCTATTTTTTTTTTTTTTTTTTTTTTTTTTTGAGAAAGAGTTTCGCTCTTGTTGCCCAGGCTGGAGTGGTGCAATGGCACGATCTTGGCTCACTGCAACCTCCACCTCCCAGGTTCAAGTGATTCTCCTGCCTCAGCCTCCCAAGTAGCTGGGATTACAGGCATCCGCCACCATGCCCGTCTAATTTTGTATTTTTAGTAGAGACGGGGTTTCTCCATGTTGGTCAGGATGGTCTCAACCTTCTGACCTCAGGTGATCCACCTGCCTTGGCCTCCCAGAGTGCTGGGATTACAGGTGTGAGCCACCACGCCTGGCCATCTTCCTATTCTTATATACCAAAAAGTCAGATAATCAATCCCATAAATACACTGAAAAAAAAATTTAATAACAATTATCTCTCATATTCACACACATTTTTCTCTCACATACTGCAGAGATTAAGAAAAATCACATATCCAACTCTTGCTGGAATAAGGAAGGACCAGAACATGTGAAGAAATACAAAATTAACACTTTAAATAAAAATTAACTACAAGTGAACTTTTTTTTTTTTGCGACGGAGTCCCGCCTTGTCACCCAGGCTGGATTGCAATGGCACGATCTCAGCTCACTGCAACCTCCACCTCCCGGGTTCAAACGATTCTTCTGACTCAGCCTCCCAAGTAGCTGGGATTACAGGTGCCCGCCACCACGCCCAGCTAAATTTTGTATTTTTAGTAGAGATGGGGTTTTACCATGTTGGCCAGGCTGGCCTCAAACTCCTGACCTCGTGATCAGCCCGCCTCAGCCTCCTAAAGTGCTGGGATTACAGGTGTGAGCCACCGCTCCCGGCCATGTGAACATTTTTGATGGTAAAGCAGGTCTGATACCCCTTTAATACCCCGTAAATGCATTGTCCCTACAAGTCCCTAGCTCTGGGTTTGTGTCTGTGTGGGAGTACATGTGAACATAAACATTTAACTCTTTGTGTGTTTGAGGAGGAGCCATACTCTCCCGGGCGCGGTAGCTCATGACTATAACCCCAGCACTTCGGGAGGTGGGCGGATTGTCTGAGATCAGGAGTTCAACATCAGCCTGGCCAACATGGTGAAACCCCATCTCTAGTAAAAATACAAAAATTAGCCAAGTGTGGTGGTGCATGCCTATAATCCCAGCTACTTGGGAGGCTGAGGCATGAGAATCACTTGAACCCAGGACACAGAGGTTGCAGTGAGCCTAGATCGCACCACTGCACTCCAGCGTGGGCAACAAGAGCAAAACTTCATCTCAAAAAAACAAAAAAAAAACTATCTGGGGAAGGAGAGACATAAAATTTCAAATCAGTTTATTATATTTAGCTTATACTTACTCTATTTTAGTTTGAGGAGTTTTTTGTTATTTATTATTTGACAGTTAATTCTTTATGACCTGTTTATTCTATGAGGTATCTGATATCCCTTCAATATCTTTTGTTTATGTTACCATATTTGGTTCCAATTGCATGCAAAAATAATTTGAATACATCAATATTTATCAAGCATTTTCCTATTTGTTCATTAATTTTTTTTGTTTTTTGTTTTTGAGACGGAGTCTAGTTCTGTTGCCCAGGCTGAAGTGCAGTGGTGTGATCTCGGCTCACTGCAACCTCCATCTCCTGGGTTCAAGCAATTCTCCTGCCTCAGCCTTCCCAGTAGCTGGGATTACAGGTATGTGCCACCACGCCCAGCTACTTTTATTATTTTTAGTAGAGATGAGGTTTTGCCATGTTGCCCAGGCTGGTCTCAAACTCCTGACCTCAGGTGATCTGCCCGCCTTGGCCTCTAAAAGTGCTGGAATTACAGGTGTGAGCCACTGTGCCCGGCCATTGTTCATTAATTTAATTGCTTGGTTTTGGTTTATCTCCCCCTAGTAGAATAAAAACTTAAAGAAGGGATTCTGTCTTGTTCACTGCAATATCCCTAGCACCTGGATTACTGCCTGGCACATATCAGGCACTCAAAAAATATTTCTTGCAAATACCTCACAGACGGTATATTATTTAATACATATAACCTATGATTCTGTTAAGTCTTCTATTTACCAATGGGAAACATTAAAGCAAGTTCTTCCAGCATAGTAAGTAAAGCACCAGTATAAAAGAGCAACGGTTTAGCAACAACAGATACAGCAGAACTCCACAAGCATCAACAGTCTTTACCAGCCATGCATCCTGTCATGGAATCAAGAAGCCCCAAAAAACCTGCATGAGATAATCTGTCTCCATTCCAGCTTTTTGTAGGCAACAAGTTTCTGCTAAGGTTTAATATCTTTGGCAATAAGAAAATGACAATTTACTGTGCAATTTAGAAATGTTATAGCTGTAAAGTTTTATCAAATGCAAATTCACTTAAAATGTGTGTGGTTTCTTCCTGATAATCCATAATACCTGAAGTGCTACAGTTGGCATCAGAGATGGAACTGACATGAAGACACCTATCACTGCACCCCTTCCAATTAAAGAAGTGTTGGAAGGTCAAAGGAAAAAAATATGCTGAACAAAAGCAGACAGCCTACCAACATGAGAATGCTGAAGGGTCAATACAGGATTTAGGGGAAAACCATCAGTGGAATCATCCACTGTTACATATCTATCACTGATCAGCAGTGCTCTGACGCCAATAAGACAGTCAAGCTAAGGGCAAGGTGGCAAAGGCACAATTTCCTGGCTTCTATTAGCCAAGGTGGTTAGAGTGATTGAGGATTTCAATGGGGCAATAAAATCCCACAGGGAAGAAAGGACCAAAATTCAGTACATACTATAACTACTTCAAACTGTAGCCCTAAATGCTAACACCTAAATGGCAACCCTTAGGATGGCAGGAAACCAAACCCAAGAACCTTCTCAAGCTCAACAGGGTTGGCAGTCATCCAACTTTCCAGCAGAAACTGAAAAAAAAACCCAAGGTTTTACAGTTGGAAAAGGGTAAGAATGGAGCTGACAGATGCTTTAACTCTTACTAACCTAGGTTTCCCTATAATGACAATACGGAAATTAAACAGATACCCCAAGGTTTCAGATATAAGAGGAATCAGCTCTACCATTAACAAACTTAAAAACGCTTTTCTTCATGGATAGTCCCTGGGGGAAAAAAAAATAAGGAAAGGGCTATTATTATTCTCTTTTTATAGACAAAACTGAAGTTCAAGATTTAATAACATGTCCACGATGATTCAGTAAGAAGTAGTAGCAGCAGTAGTAGTAGTAGATCAGTAGGGAGTTTAACTCCAAAAAAGAATATTTTACTATTAGTATATAATTAAAAATTATTCTGATCAGTAAATGTTACTACATAAAAGCCACTATAGAAATATTTTTTAAGTCAAAATTAAATGAAGACACTGAAAATAAGCTTCTGAATTTGACCAGAAGTTCCTTAAGGCCCAGAAATGTTTTTTTCTTTTCCAGGTCCTCCGCAAACATGACAAAATCCCTATACAAAAAAATTGTTAAATTTAAGACCGGACACGGTAGCTCACGCCTGTAATCCCTGCACTTTGGGAGGCCGAGGCACGTGAATCACTTGAGATCAGGAGTTCAAGACCAGCCTGGCCAACATGGGGAAACCCCGTCTCTACTAAAAATACAAAAATAAGGTGGACATGGTGGCACGTGCCTGTAATCCCAGGTGCTGGGAAGGCTCGGGCAAGAGAATCACTTGAACCTGAGAGGTGGAGGTTGCAGTGAGCTGAGATCATATCACTGCACTCCAGCCTGGGTGACAAAGCGGGATTCCGTCTCAAAAAAAAAAAATTGTTAAATTTAAAACTTATGACTTCTTACAGTGAGTTTCTAATTTGCATTCATTAGTGAAATGACACTGGAGTGTATTTCAAAATACTTTATTATTTGCCTAGTCAGTACAACACACCTAATCTACTATAAAGAAAATTTTAAATAAATTAAGCAATTTTTTTTTTTTTTTTTGAGACGGAGTCTCGCTCTGTAGCCCAGGCTGGAGTGCAGTGGCCGAATCTCAGCTCACTGCAAGCTCCGCCTCCCGGGCTTACGCCATTCTCCAGCCTCAGCCTCCCAAGTAGCTGGGACTACAGGCGCCGCCACCACGCCCAGCTAGGGTTTTTTTGTATTTTTTAGTAGAGACGGGGTTTCACCGTATTATCCAGGATGGTCTCGATCTCTTGACCTCGTGATCCGCCCGTCTCGGCCTCCCAAAGTGCTGGGATTACAGGCTTGAGCCACCGAGCCCAGCCAAATTAAGCAATTTTAAAGACTAGTGTTTTTTCTTTTTTTTTTGTTTTGAGACGGAGTCTTGCTCAGATGCCCAAGCTGAAGTGCGGTGGTGCGATCTCAGCTCAAAACAACCGCCACCTCCCAGGTTCAAGTGATTCTCCTGCCTCAGCCTCCCAAGTAGCTAGGATTACAGGCATGTGCCACCACACCCAGCTAATAATGTTTGTATTTTTAGAAGAGACAGGGCTTCACCATGTTGGCCAGGATGGTCTTGAACTTTTGACCTCAGGTGATCCACCCACCTTGGCCTCCCAGAGTGCTAGGATTACAGGTGTGAGTCACCTCGCCTGGCTATCAATTTCTCTTTTTGAGACAGTCTCACTCTGTCGCCTAGGCTGGAGTGCAGTGACACAATCTTGGCAAACGGTAACCTCTGCCTCCTGGGCTCAACCGATTCTCATGCCTCAGCCTCCCAAGTAGCTAAGACTACAAGCACACGCCACTACACCTGGCTAATTTTTGTATTTTTAGTAGAGATAGGGTTTTATTATGTTGGCCAGGCTTGTCTCGAACTCATAACCTCAAGTGATCGACCCACCTCAGCCTCCCAAAGTGCTAGGATTACAGCATGAGCCACCACACCTGGCCTCATCAGTTTCTTTAGAACTTACAAACACCGTATGCTAATTAAACAAGAAATGAAACATACTACTGAAAAACACAATTCCTAAATAATGTTCAACAACTAGTGCCCTTTTAAAGTTAATAATATAGTTATTTAAGAATAAACCATTTTAAAATACTAAAACATATTGTTACGAAAATATAAAATGGGATGCCATTAGACTGGGGCAGCTCTAGCACTTTAAGTTCATCTGTAAGTAAACAGAAAACCAGTAAACAGTAAAATGAAACTAGAGTCTTTACTAATCAGAAACCACCAACTAACCTCTAACTAAGGTCTTTCCAATCTAACCAATTAAATATATTTTCTTTGTCTTTCTTCTTCATCGGCCTATAAAAGCTCACTGCTCAGGCTGCAGCACAGCTCTCTGAGCCTCTTCTCGTTCTGAACGCTGCCTGACTCATAAATCATTCTTTGCTCAAATAAATTTTGCTTATTTAATGTAAAGCATTTGCTTTAATAATGTATAATACTCATCAAATGATGTATAGAATTTAGTTCAAAATGATATGAGATGTACAAATAACATAAAATTGGTCAACAGTTTATTATATATAGTAAGCTTTGATAAATGTTTAAAATTTTACATCATAAAAAAGTTAAGTAAAAGGATATATGGAGTTTTAATTCCAAAGATCAGTTACAGTAGTAAGAGATAGCAAACAAGTAAGAAAAAAGGCAAATCTTTTCCAAAAAGCATGTAGGAGGTATGAAAATGAGAAAAACATATTCCAGACTAAATATGTTTAAAACAAACAAATGACACTTACCTTCAAGAGAGACCAAACACAATCAATATGTCCATAAAAAATGCTTCTGTGCAATGCTGTCCATCCAGACTCTTTGTCTTTCACCAACAGATCCACTCCTTTCTGAATAAGCCAATCTAACACTCCTTTCTTTCCACAGGAGGAAACAAGGTGGAGAGCATTCCGACCAAAAACATCCTTGATAGTTGCAGCATTGTAACAATGACTGGAGAGAAAGGCCTTAATCTGGTTTTCGCTCCCCTTTGTTACCACAGAAAGAACATCCAAAGCATGCTTCAGGGATCGACACTTTGATGTGCAGTCAGGCATGGGTGAATTCATCCTAATTGTTTTTATACCGCTTACTTCAGAATCGTGAAAACTAATTTTAAAAAATGAAAAAGCCAGGACACAAAGGTGCTATTGAGGAAGAGTTACTGAGAATAAATGACCTTTTTAGGATAATTTAAATCCTCATGACAATAGTATAAAACTATATATCTTTATACAACTTTTTGGCACTTAAATCAAAAAAATTATAAATAGCTCTATAAAGTTCATATCAAATACAAGTTCTTCATTTAAAAAAATTCCACAGTTTATAAATTATTCTGGAGTCAAGCACCAAGGGGGAGTGAGGAGGGGAACTCCCCCTCCACACTGTCTGATCCTTTTAAATATCCATAATTGCAAGGGTGACCTATAAGAGAAGGAGAAAAGAGAAAATAAAAATTCAAAATCTGTCTCTCACTCTCCTTGAGTACTTTAGAACACAACTACCTCCATATTTAGATACCCTTAACCCATTTATGCTTAGTGTTCCATTACTGGAACACTAAGGTTGCGGGAGTTATTTATATCCTAATGCTCAAGGTCATCGCCAAGGTCTCATTTTTCACAAAAAAAAATTTGCAACCTCTGGCATAAACGGGCTAATTCATTTTTTTCTTAAATCTATCGACCTTTCATATTTATGGTACCTATATTTATATCAGTCATCCTTACTCCATTTTTCCACTCTCATGTTTAAAGTTAACCTATATTGGTTGTACTCTAGAGTTTCTCTCTTTCCTTCCAGTCCTTCATTCCTTCTATGCTGTATTTTTACACTCTACTAGTTATGTCCCCACAAGCTTTGAATATGCTTAAATCTACCATCTTTCTAAGAATCCCATCCCAAACCTATACCCCCTAAAACTGTATCACCACCACCAACACAACAATAACCAACACTCTCATCAGTTATTCCGTTTTTACTAAGTACCCAGGCACAGTGTTAACATTGTTACTTCTGCCTGAAAGATCCTTCATCATAAGAAGAGATGATAATTAAAGGTATTCAAACAACTGGATAGCTATCTTTAAAAAAACAACTTTAGATACTGTACTTACTTTATATCTTATACCAATATAAATTTTAGATGGTTCAAAGGCAAACAAAAAAACCAAACTACGAAAGCACTGGATGAAAACACAGAAGGTTCTTTTTTTATAATCACAGAGTACAAAACACCTTTTTAAGTAGGATCTGAAATCCAAAAGTCATAAAAGATTAATTTAATAGTTTAAAAATTACATAAAAAATTTTAAAAACAAAAGGAGAAAATTTTCCCTCAATGTATATGGTCTTTTTAGATCTTCCTTAATGTATAGTCTTTGGGAGCAGAGAAAATCAGCTATAAGAAGACTATTCAGAAGGACATACATGAGTTTACTATATGTACAGGGAAAGCTTCTACGTATTAGAGAGAAGTATGAAATATTCTAAATCTGTATTTTCCCACTCCCACTTCATACCACACCAAGAGTCAGAAATCTGAGATCTAACTAGCTTTCTGATCTTAAACTACTTTGATTTCGCCACCTGGAAATGAAAACATTGAACTAGATGATTATAATCCTGTCTATTAGGTTGGTGAAAAGTAGGTGCTGGTTTTGCTATTAAAAATAACGGCAATGGCCAGGCGCAGTGGCTCATGCTTGTAATCCCAGCACTTTGGGAGGCGGAGGTGGGCAGATCACCTGAGGTCGGGAGTTTGAGACCAGCCTGACCAACATGGAGAAACCCTGTCTCTACTAAAAATACAAAATTAGCCAGGCGTGATGGCACATGCCTGTAATCCCAGCTACTCAGGAGGCTGAGGCAGGAGAATCACTTGAACCCGGGAGGCAGAGTTTGTGGTGAACCAAGATCGCACCATTGCACTCTAACCTGGGCAACAAGAGCAAAACTCCGTATCAAAAAAAAAAAAAAATTAATGGCAATTACATTTAAGAGTCTGATGCCAAACCTATACCCCCTAAAACTATATCACCACCACCAACACAACAACCAACCCTCTAAAAGTAATGGCAATTATTTTTAATGGCAAAACCCCCAATGACTTTTGCACCAACTTAATAGCTCCAGATCTGTTTCTACTAACCTATACATTGTGTAATTTGATATAGTCCTCATAAAAATCATCCCCCCCTTAAAATGTTGATTTGAACAACAACAAAATAACAGAACCAAATAAAAATGTGTTTTGAGGTCAGGCACGGTGGCTTACGCCTGTAATCCCAGCACTTTGGGAGGCCAGGGTGGGCAAGAGATCAAGACAATCCTGGCCAACATGGTGAAACCCTGTCTCTACTAAAAATACGAAAATTATCTGGGCATGGTGGCGCACGCCTGTAATCCCAGCTACTTGGGAGGCTGAGGCAGGAGAAACGCTTGAACCAAGGAGGTGGAAACTGCAGTGAGCCGAGATCCCACCACTGCACTCCGGCCTGGGGACAAAGCAAGCCTCTGTCTCAAAAAAAAAAAAAAAAAAAAAAATGAGCCAGGCGCAGTGGCTCACGCCTGTAATCCTAGCACTTTGGGAGGCCGAGGCGGGTGGATCACGAGGTCAGAAGATCGAGACCATCCTGGCTAACACGGTGAAACCCCGTCTCTACTAAAAATACAAAAAAAAAAAAAAAAAAATTAGCCCGGCATGGTGGCGGGCACCTGTAGTCCCAGCTACTCGGGAGGCTGAGGCAGGAGGATGATGTGAACTCAGGAGGCAGAGCTTGCAGTGAGCCAAGATCACACCACTGCACTCCAGCCTGGGTGACAGAGCAAGACTTCTATCTCAAAAAAAACACAAACAAACATAAAAGTATTTGGTAGCAAAGAGGAAAAAAAGGTACCAATCCTCAAGTAGTTTAAAAGGTTAAAAATGGAAAGCATGATACTGTAGTTCCCCATTATCTATTTGCTTTCTACAATTTCTATTACCCACAATCAACCACAGTCCAAAAATATTAAATGAAAACTTTGGAAATAAATAATTTATGATTTAAATTGCATAACATTCTGAGCAGTATGATGAAGTCTCATAGTGCCCCACTCCAAACCACTCCACCTCGCCTGAGACATGAATCATCCATTTGTCCAGCATTGCCATACTGTACATGCTACCAACTCGATAGTCACTGAGTAGCTCTCTTGGTTATCAAATTGTAAAAACATAGCATATAGAGGGTTCAGTACTCTCTGCAGTTTCAGGCATCCACTAGGGGTTTTAGAATGTGTCCTTGAATAAGTAGTGACTATTTATTGCATGTGGCAAAACAGTTCATCCAGTTAACTTCACTCTTTTAAAGCTCTAAAATCCCACCATCTTTGTATTTTCAGTGTATGCATAATACCTGGAAGGAACTACTTATTGGTGAATCCCTCAAACCTTACATTAAAGAATTAAGATGCAACAGAAAAGAATTGCTTAATTCATTAGTATATATAATTTAAACATTTAAAAGGGAAAACAAGAATGTTAAAAAGTTATTTCATACTATCATACAGAGAAAGCAGCAACTACAGAATACTATGAACATAAACATGGAAACGATTAAGAGCTAGGATTTCTTAGAGTTTTACATATATAGATTCAAATATAGCAATGTCAGCTGTTATCAGTTATATAACTAAAAAATTACATAATCTCTCCAAGTTGTTCCTTCATCTGAAAATAGAGACAATTCACCAATTTCACAGGGTTACTATAATGATAAATGAAAGTACCTAACATGGTACCTGGCACTAAATATGCATTCAACAAATGAGAGTTTTCATTACTATTGTTTCTTCAGTCACAAAAAGGTAATAAATTTTAATTCCAAAATTCATGTTTGAGCTTCATTATCACTGTTACCGCTTCTCCAAAGAAACCATTATTGCTAAAGTTACTAATGACCTCCAAATTACCAAACACTTTTGGATATTTTCAATTCTTATCTTACTTGCTTTCCCTGCTTTTATGTCTTTAAAACCTCTTTCCCTTAAGGAGTCTAAAAGAGATACTGGAAGGGCAGGAAGTCACAGAAGCATTTAAGCATGGTCTCTCTCTCTCTCTTAACCACTTCTTCCCAAGGCATTATCGCTTCCCCTGGCCTTCAAACACTGGCTTCTCTCAAATGATCATCAGTCCTCTACTTCATATTCTCCCTGATAGTTTCAATCCTTTTCATGCTTTTAACTCTACTATACACATGATTATAAATCCCCAAATCTGTCTCTTGCTCACATATTTGTCCTAAATTCCAGGCCCATATTTCCAATGCCTATTGTACTTCTTATCTATGCATTCAAAAACTGCTTATTGAAGGGAGAAGAAAGCAAAGGAAATAAGCATTTAAACACCTAATACATACAGAATGCTTTACATCAGACCAGTCAAGTAAACCACCTAAATCATACCACCAGGAAAAGAGGGAGTCAGACTTCAAATACGGATCTGTTTAATGATGAGGTCCATGCTATTTCTGCTACACTACACTGTCTTCTTCAGCACATCCACAGTAGGTCACAAGGCATTGGGAATACGAAAATAATTAGGACCTAAATATTTTAGATAAAATAAAATACAGGTTCATGGATAATACTCAGGTGGATGCATAGCTAGTTAAACATATGTACTAACTGAACAAAACTTATGATCTATTACACAGTTCCTATTATCAAAGGGTCACAGTTTGGTATAAGAGAGTAATTTTATACGGTCGAAGAGGACGACCATCCCCGCTAGAGGAGGGCCAGTCTTCGGTCAAGGGTATACGAGTAGCTGCACTCCCTTGCTAGAACCTCCAAACAAGCTCTCAAGAGAGTAATTTTATTTAGGCAAGTAACTAAAACATATCATGATTATAAACCTATGGTCAAGATAAAACAAGTGACACACAGAAATGAGGAGTGCAGAAGAGGGGTCCAGGGAAGACTTTCTACAGGAGATACATAAACTATGTATAAACTAAGACTTAAAAGATGAGTACCAGCCAGGCACAGTGGCTCATGCCTGTAGTCCCAACACTTTGGGAGGCTGAGGCAGGCAAATTACTTGAGCCCAGTACTTTGAAATCAGCTTGGGCAACATGGTGAAACCCGTCTCTACAAAAAAAATACAAAAATTAGGCGTGGTGGCACGTCCCTGTAGTCCCTGCTACTCTGGAGGCTGAGGTGGGAGGATCACTTAAAATTGGTCAGTCAAGCCAGCAGAGAACCAAGATCATGCAACTGCACTCCAGCCTAAGCAACTGAGCGAGACTCTCTCTGGGGGGAAAAAAAAAAAAAAAAAAAAGAGTACCATATGCGATGGCCTGATAAATTCTGGGTGAGAGCACATTTGAAGCAGAGGGATAGTAAATATAAAAGAACTAGAATCATCTTGGTCCATTCCAAAATTTCTAAATAATTCAGAAGACAGAAGTGAGGCCTAACAACACACAAGGATAGACCAGATTTTGGACAGCCTTATGTGCCCTTCCTTAGAGATTAAAAAAAAAAAAAGGGGGGGGGGGGCAGGCAATCCAAAGACAAGATGTGGTAGTAATTCTCAGGTTTCTTGCTTGGATAACAGATAGGGAAACTAGAAAGAAGAGTAAGGGGTCAATACTTTGGAAGTCAGTAAAGCAAAACAAAACTAAACAACAGAACAAACACAAAAATTATAGGTGAAATTTTGTTTTATACATTATACATAGTGCTCTACATAAATATAATCCTTATTTCAGCCTTATTATTGCCCTTGTAAATGTGATCACTTTCATTCTCTGATGAGGAAATTCACATGAAAATTTTAAAAGCCTACCTAAAATAATATCAACAGAAAAGTGCTCTTGATCCTACCTATCCTAGGCTACCAAACTGCTCTCCCAAAAGGCAGTTAGAAAACTTTTAATGATAGTAGTATAATGTAGTAGAAAAAAGTACCATGGAATTCAATTCAAAATAATTGAATTCAAAAGCAGTTTGGTAGGGCAGCTGGAGACTCCGAAGCTTAAGATTCAAGCGATTCTGCCTCGGCCTCCCAAGTAGCTGGGATTACAGGCACACACTACCATGCCCGGCTAATTTTTTTGTATTTTTGGTGGAGATGGGGTTTCACCATGTTGGCCTCGAACTCGTGACCTCAAGTGATCTGCCCGCCTTGGCCTCCCAGACTGCTGGCATTACAGGCATCTTTTTTTTTTTGGGGGGGGGGGGGGACAGAGCCACACTCTGTCGCCCAGGATGGAGTGCAGTGGCACCATCTCCACTCACTGCAACCTCCACCTCCCGGGTTCCAGCAATTCTCGCTTCAGCCTCCCGAGTAGCTGGGATTACAGGCATGAGCCACCGCACCCGGCCTAAAAAATTTCTTGAAGTAAACTCTGGTTTGACTAAAAGTTTCTGCAAATATTTGCAAATGTAATTATTTTTAGAAATCAGTTCTGTCCTCATCTACCTTCCTTCAATTTCTAAAACAAATAAAAGTTAAGGAATTCAAAATACAAAAAACGAAATGATCAAGAGGGGGCTGGCAAGTCTGTGAATTTACACCACTTTATGGGCATTGAAACACTACTACTCATAAAAGTCACATCCTTTCAGTATTTCTGATAAATTTTAAATGGCCTACTTCGAGCATAAGTTAAAAGGTGCTACATGAATCTCTGGCTAACACAGCCAAGTTTTATGAACTACGTTGGAAAATAGGAGTCAAGGACGGCCTGTGTTACCTAATTCGCAGCTGAACTAAAACTCTTTGAGCCAGACAGCTCTGCCTGTTACAAAAACAAAAGGCATGTCTTCTCTGTCTCTCTCACCACCCCCCACCACCCTCCAAAAAGAATCAGTTCCTTTTTACATAACAGTCAATGTCCACTTATCAGAGTTCACCACCTGCTTCCCGACAGAGTCGGTATCTGCAGAGTGGACTCAAACTTGTGACTCCAGGAAGGGGATAAAGAACATGAGCGCCCCTAGGAATGGCTTCAAATCCAAGACTCGAAGGAAAGTGACACTACACAACTATCACAACTAGGAAGGCAATGTCGCTGGAGGGCGTGTCCCGCAGGACGGGAGCTTAGCGCATCGCCGGGACAGGCCATTCATTAGCTAAGGGGGGCGGTAGGGACCCTGGCCACTCGGCCCTCTCCGCGCGGCCTCGCGCGAAGCCCGGCAGCCTCAGGGCCGCAGAGTCCCCTCCCTACGGTCCCCCCCGCGCAGCCGTCCGCAGCCACCCGCACCCTCCGGAAGGCGAATACTCTCCCCCTGCCCCCGGACTGAAGGGAAGCCGCTCCGCACAGTCGGGCAGCGCCAAGCCCTCCCTCACCAGTCGCTAGATGAAACTGCGCCGGTGGATTCCGCAAGGTCCACACAGAGCCACACAGGGACTCATCCTCAGTGAAGGCAATAAGAGAAACCGAACGGCGCCAGAGGGGCCGGTCCCCAGAGCCGGGTCAGTTCAGCAGGCGGCTGCAACACAGCCGCGACTACAAGAATCGTGAAGGGGGATGTGGAGGAAGGGCCCGAGCGGGCGGTACTCAGTAATAAGGCGGGCGCTGATTGGCTAGGGCTCCTGTATGTCTCTTGATGATTGGCTGGTGTTTGCCCAGAAGGTTTCGCGTGGCAGCACCTCTGCCATGGTCTTTTTCCCTGACGCCCCAAAGGAGCTTGACCTCGCCGGCCTTGGGGCGGCTGACTCAGGCCAGGGGCGGGGAAGGGAGAAAGGCCGCAGCGGGGGACTCTAGGCCAATAGCAGTGATGGGAGTGTCGCTTTCCAGGCCAGCCATCTCCTAGTTAGAAACGTCTCTCCAGGCAGCTGGAGACTCGGAGGGGAGGCTAAACCCGAGTGGAGGAGACCTGGCCGGATGCCTTGGACACCCGGTCACTACGCAGCAGAAGCCAGGTGCATAGGCGTCTTGCACAAAAGAGTTTCCTCCCGTGGCCTTAGCAGTGGGGTTACTGCAAAGCCGAAGGTGTAGTCTACGTAAACCCAGCCTCACCCCTCTCTGGATCGCTATACACCCGGATTAGCTGGCAGTCACTCCTTTGGTCAGAAGGCGTCACTGCCCTCTTAGATCACCACAGTGGGACTAGCTGCCGACCCGGGTCACGCCACTCAGTGCCTGACACCAGGCTTACACTAGGCTTTTTCCACTTGAACTCTGAATCTAAAGGCCATTTAGAAAGTGGTCGAGTGAAAAAACTAGGAGGGACAGTAGCCAATAATCAATACTAGGGTACTGAATGGGAAACATACTGCTGCTGAATGCCTAATATGGTAAGCACTCAGTAAATGATTGTTCAAGGAGGGGTAGTGTGACTCAGAACAAACGACACTAGGAATCATAAGTTGGCTGTACAGCTCTGCCACGTTGTGAATTTTACAAGCCATTGAGTTCGCCTCATCTCATCTCTAAAAGAAAGGAGTTGTGCACGTCTTAATGCCCACTGAGCTCTGCTTGCTCTCTTTTGAAGCTTTTTTTGTGGAAGGGTAGATTACTAGCCCAAAGCCACACAGCTGCTTAGCGAAAGAGAAAGGGAGACTAGGACCCAGCCCTCCTGCTGCCCTTCCCAGCACATAATTGTTTCTTTGCTCTTTATTCTGAATGCCCTACTTCCTACAAAACAAAAACCAGTTAGTAATGTAAAAAGTGAGTGATTTTGAAAATAAGCTTAAGTTGTATCTCCAGATATTTTTTAAAAAAAGAAACTACATATAATGACTTTCATGTTCATGAACAAAGAAGCCAATAAAGGCAAATAAAGCTGCTAGTGTAAATAAACGCATTGACCTGAGTTCATAACTTTTCTCTCTCTTTCTTGTATCTGGGCAAGTTAATTCACTTTTCTGAAGCCTCAGTTTCCTCATTTGCAAAATGGGAGAAATAATCTATTTTGGGGTTATGAAAATGTAATGATAATATATAGGACTTAGCAGAGGGCCTTAGTAGCGCACAATAATACTTCATAAATAGTGCTAATAAATGAAGTATTACCTTAGTGGCTGAATTATTCCAAGCAGGCATTCATTCATTTAAAAATGACAGCCAAGCAAAGTGAGTCACACCTGTAATACCACCACTTTGGGAGGCAGAGGCTGGTGGATCACTTGAGCCCAGGAGTTCAAGACCAGCCTGGACAACATGGTGAAACCCTGCCTTTACTAAAAATAAAAAAAATTAGCCAGGCATGGTGGTGCACGCCTGTGAGCCCAGCTACTCAGGAAGCTGAAGTGGAAGAATACCCTGAGCCCTGGGAGATCAAGGCTGCAGTGAGTCAAGATCAGGCCACTGCACAAGCCTAGGCAACTGGGGTGAGACCCTGTCTCAAAAAATAATAATAAATAAAAGTAAAACTTACCAGGTCTCGGACAATTTGTGGTAAGCATTGGGGATCCAACAGTGGACAAAAATACATGTAGATCCAGATATTCCCAAGCATAATAAATTGCAACATTTATAAGTATTACAAAGAATACTGTGATAGATTTAATCTGACTTCCAAGAGATGTGACACATGAAGTAAAGAATGAGTAGAAGATAACTCAGATAACTAGATAACAAGGAGATAAGTAGATGAAGCAGGAAAGAAATAACCTTCCAAGCGAAGGGATATAGAATTGCTCCCCTTTTCCCGGGAAAGTTAGATGCTTTCAAAAGTACTTACTGGTTATTTGCAAGACAAAATATTAAAATAAGTAGGAAATATTAAAAATGAAATACAATTAAGTGAAAAACATATTGTAGATGTGGTTAAGGGAGGAAGAAATCAAAATGAGCCATTTTGTTTGATTTTTTTTTAATTTTGTGTTTACACATTAAACAATAGGTCAAAATATATCTACAATGATTTTTCTGTGGTGGAATTATGGGTGATTCTTAATTTCTATCATTTTGACTTTTGTAATTTTTATTGCAATAATTTAAATATCACTTGAATGATTTTTAAAAATCAAAGTTTGGAAAAATAATTGACTAGAGTTTCTAAAGTAGTTTTATTTTTTAAAGTAAAAAATAAAAAACCAGAGATGGCTTTAAAAGATTGCAGTGATGGGGGGAGGGAGTAGAAAAAGAATAGCACAGGCCTCAAGAGTGGAGCACTGCCGAAATGTTTCTAAGCCACATGGCATCTATAATAAACTCCCCATATACCATTTTTCCAAAATAAATTGGTAGTACTATCTTTTATAATTAAAAGTACTAACATCATTATGTGTATTTTGCTGTCTTTCAAGTTGTATAGGAGTGGGAAATGACAGTGCTGTTGGCGGAAGAGAAAATACTAGAATTTGATTAGAAACTCAAACCTGATTACGGTCTGCAAGAATGATTATTAGAGGATGATCAGTAGTGCAGCTGGCCTAGAGATGACTGGAACCTTATTGTTTGGCCTCATTCTCTTCTACTCCACACCATCTTCCGCAGGACATCACTGGTTGACTACAACTTTCTGGCACATAAATTAAGTACCTTACATAAATCACATATCTCACCTCAGGTTTGCCACTAGGGAAGATAGCACTGAGCCTATTATCTCAAGCACAAAAGTTCTAGGCACCTGATGGACTCGTGTCGGCTTGGATTAGGTGAGGAATCAAGGATACCATGATTGACAGCCTCTATTAGAGTCACGGTTAAAGCAGAGTGAAGAATAATTCTCCAAAAGAAAGCAGGGTGCGGCAGACAAAACAATAGGCCACATAGGGTGTGTGTGTTCTTCTGGATTCAGGTGTATGATCCCAGCTACATTCTTCCTATAGAATCATTATCTTTCCAATCCTTACTTATAGAGGGCCACCTCCCCACATATCTATGAAGCCTTTCCAGATGGCCTTTCCTAACAATTATTCCCTTTATACTGCTTCTATCACTTAGTCATATAATGTATCATACTGTTTTATTTTTAGATTTGTTAGTTTTACTAATGGAGACAAGAGGCAAGCTGCCCGGATATGAAATTTTACTGCTATGCTTACTAGCTGTGAGATGTCAGACAAGTTACATAAACCCTTTAAGCCTAGTTTCCTCATCTCTGAAATAGGGTTAATAGTATTGCTTTCATAAAGTTCCTAAGAAGTTTAAATGAGATTATGTAGATACAATATATATATTATAGATATGAAGCTCTTAGTACAACTCTTAGCGACTTAATTGACATAACCTGAAATGAACTTCTGGATGAATCTGTTTCCACCAAATTAAAGGGTGGAATGAGGAAACAAAGAATAACCCACAAGGTGGCAGTATTTGAATATAACTTTAGAATCTTATGTTTAAAAGCATAGTCCACCAAAAAAATCTCTGAAATTCAAGGCAAATACTGGAGAAATTCAAGGCAAATTCAAAGCCTGAATGAAATAAGCAGAACTTTGAGATAAATCAAACTTATAAACTTAGCAGGCTTCGCATTCTGTTATAATCAGAACACTGAACTCCCAAAACTCTTTCCTTTACTATGACTGAAAAATGTATCATTTTCCTTTCTCAGCCTATCTTACTGAGAATTGCTCCTATTCCTTCTCTACTTAGCTAAATAATAATTAAATCTGTGTTGTCACACAAAACCAAACAGGCTTTGTGTGAGCAACAAGGCTGTTTATTTCACCTGGGTGCAGGCAGGCTGAGTCCGAAAAGAGAGTCAGCAAGCGTGGTGGGATTATCATTAGTTCTTATAGGTTTGGGGATAGGCGGTGGAGTTAGTAGCAATGTTTTTGGGGCAGGGTGTAGATCTCACAAAGTGCATTCTCGAGGGTGGGGAGAATTACAAAGAAACTTCTTAAGGGTGGGAGAGATTACAAAGAGTCTTCTTAAGGGTGGGGGAGATTACAAAGTACCCTTGATCAGTTAGGGTGGGGCAGAAACAAATCACAATGGTGGAATGTCATCAGTTAAGGCTATTTTCACTTCTTTTGTGGATCTTCACTTGCTTCAGGCTGTCTGGATGTATATGTGCAGGTCACAGGGGATATGATGGTTTAGCATAGGCTCAGAGGCCTGACATTCCTGTCTTCTTATATTAATAAAAAAAGCAAAACAAAATAGTGAAGTGTTGGAGCGTCGAAAAATTTTGGGGGTGGTATGGAGAGATGATGGGCAATGTTTCTCAGGGCTGCTTCGAGTGGGATTAGGGGCAGCGTGGAACCTACAGTGGGAGAGATTCAACTGAAGAAAGATTTTGGGGTAAGCGGTGATATTGTGGGATTGTTAGAAGGAGCATTTTTCAGATTCTTAACAAGAATTGATCGTCCAGCTAGGGTGTCTTCATATGGCTGGGAATCTGGACTAGGCAAGAGAAGATTAGCAGCCTGGCAAACTTCCTGTCTAGCCTGCTGGAGGACTGGAAGATAGTCGCCTAGAGGGCTGGTGTCTGGGATGAGGTTGCGGCCGAGTAAGAAAGTGCATCCATATAAAAGTTCAAATGGACTGTACCCTGTAGCATCTTGAGGACAGGCTCTAATTCTGAGAAGGGCAAGAGGTAAAAGTACTGTCCAGTCCTTTTTAAGTTGGAGCCTGAGCTTAGTGAGATGTGTCTTTAAAAGACCATTAATCCATTCTACCTTTCCTGAAGATTGAGGACGGTAAGAGGTATGAAGGTTCCACTGAATACCAAGAGCCTGGGAAACTGCTTGGATGATTTGACTAATAAAGGCCGGTCCGTTATCAGACTGTATAGAGGTGGGAAGGCCAAACCAAGGAATTATGTCTGACAAAAAGTGGCCTTCTCAGACCCTGTGGGAAAGGCCTCTACCCACGCAGTGAAAGTGTCTACCCAGATCAAGAGGTATTTTAGTTTCCTGACTCAGGGCATGTGAGTAAAGTCAATTTGTCAGTCCTGGGCAGGGGCAAATCCTGCAGCTTGATGTGTAGGGAAGGGAGGGGGCCTGAACAATCCCTGAGGAGTAGTAGAATAGCAGATGGAACACTGAGAATTGATTCCCTTAAGAACAGATTTCCACGATGGAAAGGAAATGAGAGGTTCTAAGAGGCGGGCTGGCAGCTTGTAACCTACACAGAAGAGGTTATGAAATTACGATAGAATAGAATTGGCCTGTGAGGCTGGAAGGAAATATTTTCCTTGGTCCAAGAACCATTTGCCTTGTGTGGGAAGAGATTGATAGGTGGAAGTTTCAGTGGGAGAGTAGGCAGGAGTGACCAATGAGAAGGAGAAAAACTGGCCGTGAGGGACAAATGCTAGCTGCTTCTTTAGCTACCTTATAAGCATAAGCGTTGCCCTGAAAGATGGAATCTGATGCCTTTTGGTGGCCCTTGAAGTATATGAGTCCAGCTTCATTTGGAAGTAAAGCAGCCTTGAGAATAGTTTTTATTAAAGAGGCATTAATGATGGAGAACCCTTGCATAGTAAGGAAACCTCTTTCAGCCCATATAACAGCATCGTGGTGCAGGATATGGAAGGCATATTTAGAGTCAGTGTAAATATTGACACAAAATTCCTTTGCAAGAGTGAGGGCTCGAGTTAAGGCAATGAGTTTGGCTTGCTGAGAGGTAGTGGAGGAAGGCAGAGAGGTAGCCTCAATGATAGATGTGGAAGATACTATAGCATAGCGTGCCTTTGCTGGTGTGTGGCGATTAAGCCTGATGGAACTGCCATCAATAAACCAAGTGTGATCAGGGTGAGGAACAGGAAAGAAGGAAATATGGCGAAATGGAGGGAATGTCAGGTGTATCAGAGAGATACAGTCATGGGGGTCAGGTGTGGTATCAGGAATAATGTCGGAGGCCAGATTGAAGTCTGGGCCAAGAACAATGATAACTGTGAGACTCAACAAAGAATGAGTACAGCTGAAGGAGCCTGGGAGCAGAAAGTAAATGTGTCAAGTGTGAGGAACAAAATAGATTTTGGAAGTTATGAGAACTGCAGAGAGTGAGTTGAGCATAGTTTGTGATTTTGAGGGTCTCTAAAATTATTAGGGTGGCAGCCGCCGCCACACAGACATGATGGCCAGCCTAAAACAGTAAGGTCAAGTTGTTTGGACAAAAAGGCTATAGGGTGTGGTCCTGTTCCTTGTATAAGAATTCCAGCTATACAGCCCTGCACTTCAGCTGTGTGTAATGACAAGGGTTGGGATGAGTCAGGGAGAGCTAGTGTGGGAGTAGTCTCTAAAGCTGTCTTCAAGGAACGGAAAGAGGAGTGGGGAAAGGATTTAAGATCTATGGGGTCAGCTAGGTTTCCTTTTGTGAGTTTATATAATGGTTTTGTTAGGATGGCAAAACCAGGTATCCAAAGGCAAAAGTATCCAACCATGCTGAGGAAGGAAAGGAGTTGTTGTTTTGTAGAAGGGGTTGGGGTTTTAGAGATCAGTCAGACACAATCAGCAGGGAGAGCATGTGTGTTTTTATAAAGAATTATGCCAAGGTAGGTAACGGATGGAGAAGAAATTTGAGCTTTGGAGGGGGATACCCAATATCCCTTGGAGAATAAATGTTGAAGGAGCAGGAGGGTGTCTAGTTGAGAAGATTCAAAGGAGGGGCTACAAAGTAGAAGGTCATCAATATATTGAATAAGGTGAGAAGTGGAGGGATGGAAAGAAAGTAAATCATGAGAAAGAGCTTGGCTGAAATAATAAGGGCTGTCCCTGAAGTCTTGCAGCAGCACAGCCCAGGTAAGCTGCTGGGACTGATGGGTGTCAGGGTCAGTTCAGGTAAAAACAAAGAGAGGCTGGGATGAGGGGTGCAGGGGAATAGTGAAAAAACATCTTTAAGATCAAGAATGGAATAGTGGGTTGTGGAGGAAGGTATTGAGAACAAAAGAGTGTAGAGGTTGGGCACCACAGGGTGGATAAGCAAAACAATTTGGTCGATAAGGTGCAGATCCTGAACTAACCTGTAAGACTTGTCTGGTTTTTGAATGGGTAAAATGGGAGAAATGTAATGAGACTTTATAGGTTTTAGAAGCCCATGCTGTAGCAGGTGAGTGATAACAGGCTTTTATCCTTTTAAAGTCTGTTGTGGGTTGGGATATTGGCATTGAGCGGGGTAAGGGTGATTAAGTTTTAATGGGATGATAAGGTGTACATCATCCATCGCCAAGGAGGGAGTAGAGGTGCCCTATACTTGTGGATTAAGGTGAGGAGATACAAGCAGAGGATGCGAAGGAGGCTTTGAACTGGGGGAAAGGGCAGCAGTGAGGTGTGGCTGTAGCCCAGGAATAGTCAGGGAAGCAGATAATTTAGTTAAAATGTCTCGACCTAATAAGAGAGCTGGGCAGGTGGGGATAACTAAAAAGGAGTGCATAAAAGAATGTTGTCCAAGTTGGCACCAGAGTTGGGGAGTTTTAAGGGGTTTTGAAGCTTGGCTGTCAATACCCACAAAAGTTATGGGGGCAAGGGAAACAGGCCCTTGAAAAGAAGATAATGCGGAGTGGGTAGCCCCCGTATTGATTAAACAGGGAACAGACTGACCCTCCACTGTAAGAGTTACCCGAAGCTCAGTATCCGTGATGGTCCAGGGGGCCTCCAAGGCAATCGGGCAGCGTCAGTCTTCAGCTGCTAAGCCGAGGAGATCTGGGAAGGAGTCGGCCAAGGAACATTGGGTTTGGGCTCCAGGGACTTTAGGAGCGGCAGCGATGTGAGTTGGACAGTCCGACCTCCAGTGGGGGCCTGCACAGACAGGGCACGGCTTAGGAGGAATGCCAGGCTGCAGGCATTCTGAGGCCCCGTGGCAAGGCTTTTGGCATTTGAAGCAAGGTCCACGAGGATGTTTTAAAGGAGCCCCTGGGAGCTGTGGCTTGGGTGTTCTGAAGTTTTTGTATGCTGGAGACATGGTTGTGGGTTGTCTTACAGTGGAGGCAAGTAGCTGTAACTCAGAAATGCATTGCTGTCTGGCTACTTCCTCTCTATTATTGTACACCTTGAAGGTGAGCTTGATTAAGTCCTGTTGTGGGGTTTGAGGGCTGGATTCCAATTTTTGAAGCTTTTTTCTAATGTCAGGAGCTGACTGGGTGATAAAATGCATATTAAGAATAAGGTGGCCTTCCGGCCCCTCTGGGTCTAGGGCGGTAAAGTGTCCAAGGGTTGCTGCTAAGCGGGCCATGAACTGGGCTGGGTTTTCGTCTTTATCTTGGGTAGTTTCTTTAAGTTTGTCATACTTAACAGCTTTGTGAGTTGCGTTTTTAAGCCCTTCAACTAGGCAGGAAACCATGTAATCTCGCCTAGCTATACCTGGGGGATCTGCCTGATAGTTCCATTGGGGATCTTCTCGGGGAACTGCTCTAATGCCTTCCTGGAGGTCTGGCTGATGAAGCTGGCGGTTATCAGCATGAGATTGCACTAGAGAAAAACTTTTCCTATTCATCTGGGGAGAGGGTAGAAGTTAGGATGCCATTTAAGTCACTCCAGATTAAATTGTAGGACAGAGTGAGATATCGGAATTCCTGTATATATTTAGTGGAGTCTGATGAGAAAGAGCCTAAACACTGGCTGATATGGGAAAGGTCTAATAGAGAAAAAGGCACATGTGCCCTGACCATGCCTCAGCTCCAGCCACCTCTCTAAGAGGAAATTGTTGGGAAGGTGGGGGAGGGCTAGTCGCGGAACGAAACTGTAAACCAGACCAGGTGTGAGGAAGGAAGGTGATAGAAAGATTATAGGGTGGGGGAGCAGAGGCTGAGGAAGAATTGAGACCTGGCTCCGCCTGGCGAGGAGCAGCCTGAGGAGAAATGGAGAAGTCAGATGAGTCTGTAGAAAAGAAGGATTCAAAGGACTCAGAGTTTGGGGTGGAGACTGGAGGAACAGACAGGAGAGAAGAAAGATGTGGGATGAGTCGCATTGGGAGCAGAGAGACTAGGGAGGGACCAATGTGTAAAAGAATGCCGGGACATCTGGCACCTCAGACCATTTGCCCATTTTTTCGACAAAAATTGTCTAGGTCTCATAGGATGGAGAAATCATAAGTGCCATTTTCTGGCCATTTAGAAACATTGTTGAGTTTCTATTGGGGCCAAGCGGTGTTGCAGAAGAAAATAAGACGCATAGATTTTAGGTCAGGTGAGAGTTGAAGAGGTTTTAAGTTCTTGAGAACACAGGCTAAAGGAGAAGAAGGCGGAATGGAGGGTGGAATGTTACCCATAGTGAAGGAGGCAAGTTTAAAGAGAAGGGTAGAGACATAGAGAAGTGGGGTGGGGAGCAGCCCTGGGCTGCAATGTGAGTGAGCAGCCAAAGCAGGCGTCCCCGCAATTGACTTGCCACCAAGGGAATGTGGGTGAATGACCAAGGCAGGCGTCCCCGCGGTGATCAGAAACCAATGGAGTGTGGGTGGATAATCAGGCAGGTGTCCCCGCAATGATTAAACATCAACGGAAGGCTGTCTTCCCGAGGCCATGACTGGCACCGGAATTCTGGGTCCACGGGTAAAATGTGTCTCCTTTGTCTCTACTAGAGAGGAAAAAGAACTGGAATTGGAAAGACAGGGAGATTGAAGGGTAGCAGGAGAGGCTGGAGAAGAGAGTGAAAAGAATGCTTACCCAATCTAAAATTGGTAAGATGTTCCTTGGGCTGGTTGGTCTGAGGACCCGAGGTCATAGGTGGATCTCTTCATGGAGTGAGGGTGAGGACAGGGGACTGGTCTCCTGAAGGAGTCCCGCTGACCCGGAGAGAGAGAGAAGAAAGAAGAAGAGTGAGTTTGATACATAGTGATTGGAGCCTTCTCTTCATGCCATAAATCCCTAGGACTGATAGAAAAGACACACTTAGGCTGGGCGTGGTGGCTCACACCTGTAATTCTAACATTTTGGGAGGCCAAGGCAGGCAGATCACCTGAGGTCAGGAGTTTGAGACCAGCCTAGCCAACATGGTACAACCCCGTCTCTACTAAAAATATAAAAATTAGCTGGGCATGGTGGCAGGCACGTGTTATCCCAGCTACTCGGGAGACTGAGGTGGGAGAATCACTTCAACCCAGGAGATGGAAGTTGCAGTGAGCCAAGATCATAAGAGCGAAACTCTGTCTCAAAAAGAAAAAAAAAGAAAAGAAAAGAAAACAGACTTAACATAATTAAAATCATCAGTGCATTGTGAAAAAAGAACCTTGGCCATTGAAGGTCCAGAACTTATGAAGAGTTCTTGAAAAATGAATAACAGGCTGGATTGGAAGAAGTAACAGCCTGTGGTATCATGATATATATTGGTTTTCATCCACAGCTCCTGGCTTGTAATTCCCATAGCCCTTGTTACAGTCATTTGTTATAAAGTTGGGTGTGTTAGACCTCAGGAACAGGCCTCTGACCTTCTCCTGCCCTTCTTCCACTCTAATGTTTCCCCACCTTTCTGACTCTGGGTCTTAAGACCCTCCCATGAGAGAGTCCCACCCTATACCCTGCGGGAAGGAATACTGATGTCATAAAAATCCAAGAGGACAGAGTTCATGAGCTTCCAGATAGGTGAACACGTGGAAATTCCTAGAGGGTGGCACACACAGGGAGGACATGGAAGCTCCACGCCCCTTCTTTCATATCTCACCCTATGCATCTCTTCATCTATATCCTTTGCAATATCCTTTATAATAAACCAGTAAATATAAGTATTTCCTGAGTTCTGTGAGCCACTCCAGCAAATTAATAGAACTCAAAGAGGGAGTCATGGGAACCCCAACTTGAAGCCAATCAGTCAGGAGTTCCAGAGATCTGAACTTCTGACTGATGTAGGGGGATATCAGAGGCATTTGAACCATAGTGACTCTATCTTGAACAGGGGCTGGGTAAAATGAGACTGAGATCTGTTGGGCTGCATCCTCAGGTTAGGCAAGAATAGCCTCAGGATGAGATAGGAGACTGGCCCAAGATACAGGAAGAACCTGCTGATAAAATAGGATGCAGAGCTAGGGCACGGTGGCTCACGCCTGTAATCCCAGGTAGATCACCTGAAGTCAGGAGGTCAAGACCAGCCCAGCTAACATGGTGAAACCCCATTGCTACTAACAATACAAAAAATTAGCCTGGCATGGTGGCAGGTGCCCGTAATTCCAGCTACACAGGAGGCAGAGGCCCATGGAGGTTGTAGTGAGCCAAGATTGAGCCTTTGCACTCCATCTCAAAAATAATAATAATAATAAAATAAAATACAAAAAATTAGCTGGGTGTGGTGGCACACTCCTGTAATCCCAGCTACTCAGGAGGCTGAGGCATGAGAATTTCTTGAGCCTCGTAGGTGGAGGTTGCAGTGAGCCAAGATCTCACTCTAGCCTAGACAAGAGAGCAAGACCATCTCAAAAAAAGAAAAGAAAAGAAATGCCTGGAAAAAGATTTAAGCACAATAAAGCTGGAGTGGCTATTAAAATAGCAGAAAAGCAGATTTGAGACAAAAATTGTTGCCACTAGCCAGGCACGGTGGCTCACGCCTGTAATCCCAGCACTTTGGGAGGCCAAGGCGGGTGGATCACCTGAGGTCAAGAGTTCGAGACCAGCCTGACCAACAAGGAGAAACTCCATCTCTACTAAAAATACAAAATTAGCTAGGCATGGTGGTGCATGCCTGTAATCCCAGCTTCTCAGGAGGCTGAGGCAGGAGAATCGCTTGAAGCTGGAGGCGGAGGTTGTGGTGAGCTGAGTTCGCGCCATTGCACTCCAGCCTGGGCAACAAGAGCAAAACTCCGTCTCAAAAAAAAAAAAAAAAAAATTTGCCGGAGATAGAGGGTTATTTGATAATAATAATAAAAGGGTCAGTTCTTGGCCAGGCATGGTGGCTCATGCCAGTAATCCCAGCACTTTGGGAGGCTGAGGCAGGTGGATCACGAGGTCAGGAGATTGAGACCATCCTGGCCAACATGGTGAAACCTTGTCTCTACTAAATATACAAAAATTAGCTGGGCCTGGTGGCACGTGCCTGTAGTCTCAGATACTCGGGAGGCGGAGGCAGGAGAATTGCTTGAACCCAGGAAACAGAGGTTGCAGTGAACCGAGATTGTGTCACTGCACTCCAGCCTGGGCAACAGAGCCGGACTCTGTCTCGGAAAAAAAAAAAAAAGAAAGAAAAAGAAAAAAAAAGAAGAAGAAGAAGAAGGGTCAATTCTTCAGAAGAAGTAATGTGTATGCAGTTTTGTTATAGATGTAGTAAAAGAAAAGAATACTTTGTATATGCCTAATCATAAAGATTTACATTCCTGATAACAGAACTTCCAAATACATGAAGTGAAAATCAACTGAACTAAAAGGAGAAATAGACAATTTCATGATCACAGCAGGAGATTTTAACATTCTGCTCTCAGCAATAGATAGAATAGTTAAACGAACAAAAAAAAATCAAGAAATTCATAGGTGATTTGAACAATACTATAAACCACTTTGACTTCTATGATGGTTAATGTTATGTGTCAACTTGACCAGGCCACAAGGTGTCCAGACATTTGGTCAAACATTATTCTGTGTGCGTCTGTGAAGCTATTTCTGGGTTCAAGTAACATTTGCATTGGTAGGCCGAATAAAATAGACTGCCTTCTTTAAGGTGAATAAGCCCCATCCTATCAGTGAAAGGCCTGAATAGAACAAAAGGGAACTCCTCCTACTTGACTGCTTTAGACCTGGGACATCAGGTTTTTTTCTTGCTTTTAGGCTCAGAATTAACCATGGGCTCTTCCTGGGTCTTGAGCCTGCTGGCTTTCATTCTGATACTCTAACATCAGCTCTCTCCTTCTTGGGCCTTTGGACCAGGACTGGAACTATGCCATTTGCTCTCCTAGATCTCCAGCCTGCTGACTGAAGATTTCAGACTTATCATCCTCCACAATGACATGAGTCAATTATTTATAATAAACCTCTCTCCCTTTCTCTTTCTTTTTCTCTCTCTCTCCCTCCCTCTCTCTTATCTACACATCCTACTGGTTCTTTTTCTCTGGTGATCTCTGACTAATACAACCTCATTGATGTTTATAGAGCACTACATCCAACAACTCCAGAATATATTTTATTTTCAAGTGCATGTGGTATGTTCAGCAAGATAGACCATACAGTGGATCTTAAAATGTCTTAATAAATTTTTAAAAATTTGAATCATACAGAGCATGTTCTCTGATCACAATGGAACTACATTAGAAATCAATAAAAGTAAGGTCTGGGAAAACTTCAAATATGTATAAATAAACAAGATATTTAAAATAATCCATTGGTTAAAGAAGAAATCACATAGGAAGTTAGATAGTATTTCACACTGAATGAATAAAAATACAACATATCAAAATTTGTATGATGCATCCAAAGCAATGCCTATTCAAAAATACATAGCTTTAAATGCTTATGTTAGTGAAGAAGAGATGTCTAAAAATCAATGACCAAAAGTTCCACATAAATAAGCTAGGGAAGAAAGAGCAAAGTAAATCCCAAAGTAAGTGGGAGGAAATAAAGATAACAACAGAAATCAATTAACTAAAATATAGCAAAGTAATAGAAAAAATTAGTAAAGCTGAAAATTGCTCCTTGAAAAGATCAGCAAAATTGATAAACTCCTTGCTAGAATTAGTTACTTTTAAAAAAAAAAAAAAAAAAAAAAAAAGAGGCCAAGCGCAGTGGCTTATGCCTGTAATCCCAGCAGGGGATTACAAAGAGGCCGAGGTGGGCAGATCACCTGAGGTCAGGAGTTCGAGACTAGCCTGGCCAACATGGTGAAACCCTGTCTCTACTAAAAATACAAACAAATTAGCCAGGCGTGGTGGGAAGTGCCTGTAATCCCAGCTACTCGGGAGGCTAAGGCAGGAGAATTGCTCATACCTGGGAGGCGAAGGTTGCAGTGAGCCGAGACCGCACCATTGCACTAGGCAACAAGAGTGAAACTTCATCTCAAAAAAAGAAAAAAAAGAAAAGAAAAAGAAAAAAAAGAGAGAAAGAAAGATTGACAACCATCAAGAATTTCAAGAGGAGTCTGAGATTGTACCCTCCTGTTAAAGCTAACGAGTTAATCTGCCAGAGTTTCGTGGAATCTGGCCTGCTAAATGAGATTCCTAAGTTAGAGACTAGCACTTTACCACTCACAGCCAGCAAGCAGCATGAGCTTCACATTTGCATTCGTTCTTTTAGACCCTCAAGCCCTATGAGAAAGACACAGAGTGGCCCAGGTAGGTGTTATAAATGTAGTGGGTTGGCATCTCAGTTAAGGAAACCCAGGCTTAGGAACTTATTCCTTTACAGTAGACTGCACGCAAACCTGCCTGACTTTTACCCCTGAGGCAGAAATTATCTTTATTGTACCAGAAAGTAAAAAACAACAACAAAAAAAACCTCAAAAAAACAAACAAACAAAAAATACCTGTCCCCTGCACTAGAGGGCTCCACTGTGGCCATTTACCAAGCTATTTGCAATACAAACATCTTTAAAAGATAACCCAGAACAATGGCTGTCAGTGCCTGTACTCACAGAATGTGCAGAAACATGAAGGAACCCACAGGAAATTTGTTCCCAGGAAGAGTACCAATTACCAATATCAGGAATGAAAAAGTAGTTATCACCACAGATACCACAGACATTAGAACAAAAAAGTAAAATAAAATAAAGTAAGAGAACATTGTGAACAACATTAGGTTAAAAAAAAGTTGCTTTTGAGAAGTTGAGGATAGGGATTGACTAAAAAGGAGAATGAGGAAACTTTCTGAGGTTGTAGAAATATTCCATATCGTGATGGAGGGGTAGGTTACATAGGGTACATGCATTTATCATAACTCCACAAATATACACTTAAAATTTGTGCATTTCATTGTTGCAAATTTTACCTTAAAAGAAAAAAATGGACCAGGCGCAGTGGCTCATGCCTGTAATCCCAACACTTTGGAAGGCCGAGGCAGGCGGATTACGAGGTCAGAAGATGGAGACCATCCTGGCTAACACGGTAAAACCCTGTCTCTACTAAAAATACAAAAAATTTAAAAAAAAAAGAAAAAGACCAAAAAAAAAGGCAAAAAATTAGCCGGGGTGGTGGCACATGCCTGTAGTCCCAGCTACTCGGGAAGCTGAGGCAGGAGATTCACTTGAACCCAGGAGGTGGAGGTTGCAGTGAGCCAAGATCACGCCACTGCACTCCAGCCTGAGTGAGAGAGTGAGACTCCATCTCAAAAAAAAAAAAAAAAAAAAAAAAAAGATTAAAAAAATATATATATATATATATATATATATAAACCTTAGTAATGATTTTTATACTGAAGTGTTTCAGGGTAAAAGTATTTAGGGATAAATGATCAATATCTGCAATTTACTCTGAAATGCATCAAGAAATCTAAAATGCATAAAGGGATGAACAAATGGGTAGATATGTGATAAGGCAAATATATTTAAAATGTTAATGGTTTAATCTCGGTGGACATATAGGTGTTCACAATAATCTTCTAAGTTTGTTCTATGCTTCAAAATTTCTACATAAAAAATGGAAAGAAAAAGAGACTTAAGAGACTTAAAAAACATGTACAGTCATGCGTCACTTAACAATGGAGACACATTCTGAGAAATGTGTTGCTAGGCAACTTTGTCATCGTGCCCACATAATAGAGTATCCTTACACAAACCTAGATGGTATAGCCTACTACACACCTATGCCATGTGGGATAGCCTATTGTTCCTTGGCTACAAACTTGTACAGTATGTTACTATACCGGATAATGTCAGCAATTGTAACCCAATGGTAAGTATTTGTGTGAGGAAACATATCTAAACATAGAAAAAGTACAGTAAAAATTGGATTATAATATTTTGGGACCACTGTTGTATTATGTGCTGTCTTTGACCAAAGTGTTGTTTTACAGTATGTGATGGTAAATCAGTTACAATAGATGGACCTTATTTGAATCATGATTTGGACACAGAAGCTGTAAAACCAAATAGTATGACATACTAAGGAAAATTTGAACACTGGCTTGTTACTTGTTTATTGTTTTTATTTTATTTTATTTTTTTAGACGGAGTCTTGCTCTGTTGCCCAGGTTGGAGTGGAATAGTGCCATCATAGCTCACTGCAACCTCTGCCTCCCGGGTTCAAGCAATTCTCCTGTCTCAGCCTCCCAAGTAGCTGGGATTATAGGCACACACCACCATACCCAGCTAATTTTTTGTATTTTTAGTAGACATGGGTTTTCACCATGTTTGCCAAGGTGGTCCCAAACTCCTGACCTCATGTGATCCACCCACCTTGGCCTCCCAAAGTACTGGGATTATAGGTGTGAGCCACTGCGCTCAGCCTGTTTGTTTTTAAGCCTGTGTAAGAGAAGCTGTTGGTCCTGAGCTCCACAGTCCCTCACCCTACCACTTCAGGGCATGCTACCCTGAATTTAGCAGCCAACAACTGCATTTCTTTGCCTGAAGACTTTGCCTCCTGAAGTCTTGTTTGCCTGCCCCTGTGGCTTTCTGCAAGTGCTGAGAAGGTAATGCTTGCCCGACTCAGACTCAGCCATCTGCAAAAGTCTTACTTAGAACCTTCCCTTTTCTGTCTGACTCCCTCCGCTTCCCCACTGGTATGGATCATGTGATTCCATATATATATATAATTATTTTTTTTTTAGATGGAGTTTTGCTCTTGTTGCCCAGGCTGGAGTGCAATGGTGCGGTCTTGTCTCACTGCAACCTCCGCCTCCTGGGTTCAAGAGATTCTCCTGCTTCAGTCTCCCTAGTAGCTGGGATTATAGGCAGATGCTGCGACACCCAGCTAATTTTTGCAGAGATGGTGTTTCACCATGTTGGTCAAGGCTGGTTTTGAACTCCTGATCACAGGTGATCCGGCCACCTTGGCCTTCCAAAGTCCTGGGATTAAAGGCGTGTGCCACAACACTCAGCCCATTTATATATTCTTGAAATGACAATAGAAAGTATAGAGATGGAGATAGATTCATGGTTGCCAGGGGCTTGGAAAGCAAGAAGTAGATATGACTATATATGGGTAGCATGAAGGAGATATTTGCGATAAGGATCTTGTGCAGTTTTTTTGTTTTTGTTTTTGTTTTTTTTTGAGATGGAGTCTCACTCTGTCACCCAGGCTGGAGTGCAGTGGCAGGATCTTGGCTCACTGCAACCTCTGCTTCCTGGGTTCAAGCAGTCCTCTGGCCTCAGCCTCCCAAGTAGCTGGAATTGCAGGCATGAGCCACCATACCTAGCTAATTTTTTGTATTTTTAGTAGAGACAGGGTTTCACCATGTTGGCCGGCTGGTCGTGAATTCCTGCTCAAGTGATTCACCTGCCTTGGCCTCCCAAAGTGCTGGGATTACAGGCATGAGCCACTGCAGCTGGCCAAGGACTATTGCTTGTGCATTTTCTTGATTATGGTGGTGGTTATATGATTCTACACAATTGCATAGAACTGTACACACACACACACACACACACACACACACTGAGTGCCTATAAAGGAAAATCTGAATGAAATCAATGGATCGTACCAATATAAATTTCTGTGTTTAGGCTGGGCCCAGTGACTCATGCCTGTAATCCCAACACTTTGGGAGACTGAGATGGGTGGATCCCTTGAGCCCAGGAGTATAAGAACAGTCTGGGCAACATAAAGAGATCCCATTGCTACTAAAAATACAAAAATTAGTCAGGTGTGGTGGCAGGCACCTATAGTCCCAGCTACTGGACAGACTGAGGTGGTGGGAGGATCACCTGAGCCTGGTGAGTTCGAGGCTGTGGTGAGCAGTGATCGTGCCACTGCATTCCAGCCTGGGCGACAGTGAGACCCTGTCTCAAAAAAAAAAAAAAAAAAAAAAAGTATTTTTAATTTGTACTATATGTAAGATGTAACTTTTGAGGGAATGTGGGTGCAGGGTACAAGGGACTGCTATAAACCATTTTTTGGCAACTGTCTAAGAATCAACAATTATTTCAAAATTGAACATCTTTTAAAAGTAAAGAAATGGAAATAAATTTTTTTTTTCTGATGAAGATATATATATATATATAGGATTAAGATATACATATATATTTAGGATTTATCCTCTACACTCACTTTGGATAATCCCAATTTTGTTGGCAACACCCAAAGCATGGTAATCAGGAACCAGTCAAACATATGCCTTCTTCTCTCCATCAGGCCTAATCAGGGTGGTGACCTTGACCACCTCAATGTCATAGAGCTTCTTCACAGCCTGTTTGATCTGGTGCTTGTTGTCTTTAACATCTTCAATGAACACAAGTGTGTTGCTGTAACCGCCCACTGGGTTCATCTTGCCTGCTGTCTAGACAAAGCCAATTTATCGATACGGGGGAATTGCAAAGAGAAAGAGTAATTCATGCAGAGCTGGCCGTGCAGGAGACCAGAGTTTATTATTGCTCAACTCAGTCTCCCTGAGCATTTGGGGATCAGAGTTTTTAAGGATTACTTGGTGGGTGGAGGGCAGCCAGTGAGTCAGGAGTGCTGATTGGTCAGGTTGGAGATGAAACCATGGGAAGCTGAAGCTGTCCTCTTGGGCTGAGTCGGTTCCCGGGTGGGGGTCACAAGATCAGATGAACCCATTTATCTGGATAGTACTAGCTGATTCATCAAGTGCAGCTATCTCAAGCACTGATCTTAGGCTTTACAACAGTGATATTATACCCAGGAACAATTTAGGAAGGATCAGAATCTCGTAGCTTCCAGCTGCATGACTCCTAAACTAAAATTTCTAATCTTTTGGCTAATTTATTAGTCCCATGAAGGCAGTCTAGTCCCCAGGCAAGAAGGGGTTTGCCTTGGGAGAGGTGTGTTATCACTTTGTTTTTTCTTTTCCTTTTTTTTTTTTTTTTTTTTGAGATGGAGTTTTGCTCTTGTTGCCCAGGCTGGAGTGCAATGTTCGATCTTGGCTTACCACAACCTCTGCCTCCCAGGTTCAAGAGATTCTCCTGTCTCAGCCTCCTGAGTAGCTGAGATTATAGGCATGTGCCATCACGCCCAGCTAATTTTGTATTTTAGTGGAGACAGGGCTTCTCCGTGTTGGTCAGGCTGGTCTTGAACACTTGACCTCAGGTTATCTGCCTGCCTCGGCCTCCCAGAGTGCTGGGATTGCAGGCGTGAGCCACCGTGCCTGGCTTCATCTTTGTTTTAAACCATAAACTAAGTTCCTCCCAAAGTTAGTTCAGCCTATGCCCAGGAATGAACAAGGACAGCTTGGAGGTTAGAAGTCAGATGGAGTTGGTTAGGTCAGATCTTTTTCACTATCGCAGTTATCATTTTGTAACGGTGGTTTCACTGTTGTCTTCTATCTTCTTCATGGAGGACTCAGTGGTCAGAGGAAACTTGATGATAGCATAGTGGTCAAGCTTGTTTCTTTTGGGGGTGCTTTTCCGAGGATATTTGGTCAGCTTCCCAAGTGGCAGTGTCTTGAGCCGCCAGAAGATGGGTGATGTGTGGATCTTCCTTTTTTTTTTTTTTTTTTGTGGCTGTGGACACCTTTCAGCTCTACCTCTGAGCCTCAAAGCCTTTGCTTTCGCTTCAGCTTTAGGAGGGGCAGGAGCTTCCTTTTCGCCTTTGGTGCCATCTTCTGAAAAAGTGAAAATAAAATTTTTAAAAAGGGCATCCAAATTTAGTTAAGTCCTATATCCATTGTTGACAGTGCAGAAGTGCAAGCCTCCTTTTCTCTATCCAGGAGCAGGAGCAGTACAGTCTTCACTTGAAGCCCAGTAGCCTAATCATTACAGGCTACGTGCCCTCTAAACCTGATTATAAGGCTCTCTTGGAGATTTGAGAAGCTGCTCAACATATTAATAAATTCCTTTTCAAGTTAAACTAGACACTGTGTGTTCTGTTGTTCGCACCTTTCAATACTGGCCACTTTTTATTGTAATAGTTTCAATCACCTGTCTTTGTCTCCTGAGAGATATGGGAGAGTGATAAGTGAAGCTAAAATGTATCTCTACACACTAAAGCCACTGAAGAAATTGGTATAAAGACAGAAATTAATAAATGGATATTCAATCTACTTCAAGAATGTCTTTGTTATGCCACTGACTATAGCCTCTTGGGCACTTCTAGAAGCAGAGAGATGGGTCTATGCTGCTTTATGATTATTAATGCTCCTCACTTTCTTTCTTTCTTTTTTTTCTATTGAGATGGAGTTTTGCTCTTGTTGCTCCAGCTGGAGTGCAGTGACATGCTCGCAGCTCACTGTATTCTTCTGTGTCTAGAACACAAATTCTGCTTCTATACCTCATTACCGTAATGATGATGCACCACCCTCCTTCAAAATCCCTAATCACAGCCCATACTGGTTCTCAGATGAAAGGACTACTGCGTGTAAATCCCTGCTGACGTTAAGTGTGGTTTATATAAGGGACCTGAAAGAGGGCTGTTGAAGAGAGCTTTATAACTACCTTATGTTATTGGAAGATTAGGGGTAGACAAGAGGACAGGCAAGGGACTGGGAAGAAAGCAAGAGAAAATAACAAAACGTATAGTTCAGATAACAGAAATAAGATTTACAGAAATTATTTTGGCCTAAGTAAAAAGAAGGAGAAAGAGATCCAGGGCAGGATCTTTAAGGATCTCACAGTCAATATTTCCCCTATTACCCTTATTATGACTTTGTATTAAATGTATATGTGGGCGGGGATCCTTGCTGGTATTAGGACTTTATACTCAATTTATTCAAGTTATACTACGAAGAAATTAATTTACAAATGTTACAGAAGCAGAACTACATGAACGACTTCAATCGAATGAAATTTTACCTTGGTCCAAAATAGAAATGGCCAGTTTTATTATACATCTTTCTCTTGATCCCAGTTTTATATTTGGGATTAAAATGTATCTACAAAAGCACTTTAAAACAATTAAGATGATAGAGGGAATTGTTAGAAGTACACATGAAACTGCCTTTGCAAAATTATGACTGAGACAGTGAAAGAGATTTAACTTAACTGACTCCATCTCACTTTTAACCTCCAAGCTGTCCTCATTCATTCCTGGGTGTAGGCTGAACTAACTTTGGGAGAAACTTAGTTTATAGTTTACCATTTAAACAAAGACGGTAGCAGCCCTTTCCCAAAGCAGATCTCCTTCTTGCCTGGGGACTAGATTGCCTTTGTAGGACCAACATTAGCCACAAGATTAGAAATCACGGTTTAGGAGTCATGCAGTTGGAGGCTACAAGATTCTGATCCTCCCTAGACTGCTCCTAAGATCAGTGCTTGACTATTTTGCAGACTCTGCACTTAGTGGATCAGCTGGCATCACCCGGATTAACAAACTGGCTCATCTGGTCATGTGGCCCCTACCCAGGAACTGACTCAGCACAAGAAGACAGCTTCAACTTCCTATGATTTCATCTCTGACCAATCAGCACTGCTGGCTCACTGGCTTCCCCACCCACCAAGTTATCCTTAAAAACTCTGCTCCCGAATGCCCAGGAAGACTGATTTGAGTAACAATAAAACTCCTGTCTCCCGCACAGCCAGCTCTGCATGAATTACTCTTTCTCTATTGCAAATCCCCTGTCTTGAACTGGCTCTGTGTAGGCAGCCAGAAAGATGAACCCCCTGGGCGGTTACACGCATGCTATGACTTGCATAATGGTTTCTCCTTCATAGATTTGTCATTGTTTCTGGTCTATCTTCTAAAATTTTCACCATCAGAAATTAAGACTTTTGAGAAAAACAAAAAACAAAACCAAAACTCCCAGGGCAGTTGGAGTAGTTCTGGATCTGCCAAAGGCCACCATTAATCATCATTCCCTACTTTTCTTTCATACTTTCCAGTTTGGAATCCACTATGACATCCCTTGTTTCTCATTATGATTTTGATTTGTTACAACCCTGAGAAAGAGGTAGAAACTTAAATTATTATCAAAAATGTTTTAATGAAAAAGATGAAGCTCAAAGAGGTTAAGTGACTCGCTCAAGGTCACAGAGCAGTAAAAAAATCTCATTTCCCACATCAGAAACAGAGTAAGCCTGCTGTCCTTTCTAATACTAACACACCAACTGAGAGAAAAGAGAGCCCTGGGGAATTTTCTCTAATCACCCCACATTAGCTGCATAGCACAGATTGCTTTCTGCTTCTGAAATCCCACTGCACTTGCCATCTGCAAAATTCACTTGAGTTCTTCCTCATATTTTGCCTTGTCTTGCTTTTAAGTGTTTAGTAAGTTAATAGGTAAATGGTGTGTGTGTGTGTGTTTGTGCATGTGCGTGTGCGTGTGTGTGCACTCTCATAACCCCCTAATTATATAGTACAAGTATTAGAAACACAAATTAGACTTGTATTCTCACAAAATTTAGCACAGTATCATGCTTATGAAAAAATTAATTTGTATATTAATTTAATTAGATTAGAGAATAACATGGAAAATACAGACATGGACCCTAAGAAGGTATAGAGAAAAGGACAATTTTAGTAGAAGTAGGCCAGGTACTTTCTTGCCTATTGAGTGGATCACTATTATTTTAACCATTCTTTTGCCAACACACTTGGCACACCTCGTTCTTCTTGTTGCACATGCCCACCTCAACCATAACCCTGGATCAACCTTAAAGTCAGCCTTCTTCTCTCCTTACGTTTGTTAGTCTAGACACAAGGTTACAAGCAAGACTGGGTGCGATGGCTCACACCTGTAATCCCGGCACTTTGGGAGGCCAAGATGGGTGGATCACTTGAGATCAGGAGTTCGTGACCATCCTGACCAACATGGCGAAACCCCATCTCTATTAAAAATACAACAAATTAGCTGGGGATGGTGGTGGGCGCCTGTAATCCCAGCTACTTGGGAGGCTGAGGTGGGAGAATTGCTTTAACCCGGGAGGTGGAGGTTGCAGTGAGCCGCGATCATGCCACTGTACTCCAGCCTGGGCAACAAGAGTGAAAGTTGAAAGAAGGAAGGAAGGAAGGAAAGGAAGGAAGCAAAGGAAGGAAAGGAAGGAAGTGAAAGAGAGAGAGAGAAAGAAAGAGAAAGAAGGGAAGAGAGAGAGAGGAAGGGAAAGAAAGAAAGAAGGGAGGGAGGGAGGGAGGGACAAGGTTACAAGCAAGCAAGCACACAAGCAAGGAAGGAAGGAAGGAAGGAAGGAAGGAAGGAAGGAAGGAAGGAAGGAAGGAAGGAAGGGACAAGGTTACAAGCAATGGAACTTACACCTGCTTAAATAACAAAGCATACTTGAACTGAAAAGTCCAAAGGTAAAACTGGCTTCAAATGAAGCTTGATCTTGCAGCTCAAATGATGTAAAAGAAAGTTTCTTTTTGTCTTTTCACTCTGCTTTTTTCAGGCTTGGCTTCATTCTCAGGCCAAGCCCTGACTATCCTAAGAGGCCTGCTACCCAATCCTTTTGCTTTCATTTCCAGCAAGGAAAAGCAAAAATGTGACCCAGTATTCACAGTAAAAACCCTAAGTCATGTGCCCACCATTTTCCTGATTCCTTAGGCCAGGTAAACGGGATAAACTGATAAGCTTAAACTCGGTTCTGTGTCTCACATTAAAGCTGGAAATTGAATCAATTTCCCTAGAATCACATGGATCTTCAAATGGAAATTAGCTACTGGCAGCTACTGGAAAGGAGGAAATAGATATAATTAACACATGCCCTCCATTTTTATTTAGCTTGGCTGGTAGGTGTTAATAGAAGAAATCAAAGAACTCTGTAGAATTCACCAATCAAGCTTTATGATCTCCATTGTCTGCAGCATTTTTACACTAATTACTCTTCCCTCACTCACTTTTCACTCTCTGCAAGGTATTTTTCCTCAGTTTATTAACTCGATCAAGCATTTCTCTTCATAAAAATGAAAAATAGAGGTCACTAAAACCAATGTCTTTTTTTTTTTTTTTTTTTTGAGATGGAGTCTTGCTCTGTTGTCCAGGCTAGAGTGCAGTGGCGTGATCTCAGCTCTCTGCAACCTCTGCTTCCCAGGTTTAAGTGATTCTCCTACCTCAGCCTCCTCAGTAGCTAGGATTACAGATGTGTGCCCCCATGCCCGGCTGATTTTTGTATTTTTAGTAGAGATGGGGTTTCACAGTGTTGTCCGGGATGATCTCCAACTTTTGACCTCAGCTGATCCATCCGCCTCGGCCTCCCAAAATGCTGGGATTACAGGCATGAGCCACTGTGCCTGGTCACCAATGCCATTTAACTGCTATCCTGTTTACTTCACCTCACAGCCAAGCCCTTGCATTCTATATACAATGTAAACCATGTTAAAGTGAGACAAAAATAAGATCACTGTGCAACCCACAAAACATTGAACAACCTTCTCTCCCAGCTAATGTAAGTGACTGGTACTTCTTTACTAATCCTTCCTCTAGTCTCCCCTTTCTATAGATAAGATTTATTGAAATACTAAATCATGGAATTGCCTTCACTTTTTGATAGTGAGTAACTCTGTTTCCTCAGACTCTCCCCAAAATTATCCAATGGAAGGTCAAACCCTTTAAATAGGTTCTAACATCTTCTAACTGAAATGCCTCTCAGTTCCCCATGATGAGAGTTTTTCCCATTTACAACAGTAATAAAACCAACTTGTTCAACCAAAGGTGTATTCCCGGTGGTCTTTGGCTAGAGGCGTTTGCAGTCCTCACTGTATTTGTCGCAGTATCCATTTAAATCCATTGACGTATCCTTCATTTCTCTTTGAATTATTCCAGCATCCTCCAAATGGTTTTCCCTGTCACCAGTCTTATTTTCTCCAATTGATTCCCAGACTCCTTGCTAAAGTGATCTTTTCAAAACTCAGATCTGATTATGTCACTCATCGCCCCCATATTCCTAAGAATAAGGTCCAGATACAATAACCTGGCCTGTGACATTCTCCTTGATCTAGTTTCTCAGCCACAGCAGTCTTAACAATCACCACCACCTCGCTAACTCCAGTTCCATGCACCAGCCTTGATGAACTTGCTTGCAGCCCTTCCAAAACATTTGTCTGAACTCTAGAATGTCCTTTGGACCTCTCCTGATGCCTAGAAATTTTCATCTAGCTAACTTTTACTTGTTCTTAAAGACTTAACCTCAAGCATTTCTCACTCAAGCATTGAGAAGCCTTCTAGAATATTCCCAGAAGTCACTAGTTTGTGTGTGATACTCACATTGCACTGTATTTACTTATTTGTTTTTGTTATGAGGTTATCAATTTCTTGAGGTCTAGAATTTTGTTATTCATCCCGATGTTCTCTGGCAGCGGACTCTACTCAAAGTTCTTCTCCTGCAATGTTTGAGAACATAAATTGTGATGTGAGACATTCTTCTGCTATTCCCGGAAATGGAAGTGGGGGTTGGGAGTTAGGATGCTTAGGAATTGAGGACTGCTTTGTGGGTGAAGCCCAGAAATAATAAATGTTTTGCAATATACCGGACAGCTCTGCACAAAGAATTATCTCACCCAAAATGCCAATAGTACATCCACTAAGAAACACCATAGGTTTTCAATAAGTGTTTGCTTAGGAATGAATAAATGAATGTAAATGAATAAGTAAAATAAAGTAAAAATGAAAGAATACATTAATGAATAACCAAAAGGGGAAAAGCAGCCTGATCATTTACAGATGAAAGTGTACCCTAAGGAGAGACACCGATGGGAAATTCATGCCTTGACAACTTAAAATTTTGTCTTGGTTATATTCTTAGCCTTTCCCCCTAGAGCTGTGAGTGCAAGGTGCAATCTGAATTGAAAGAACTAATCAAAGTGAGGTTGGGCGTGGTGGCTTATGCCTGTAATCCCAGCATTTGGAGAGACCAAGGTGGGTGAATCACTTGAGGTCAGGAGTTCGAGACCAGCCTGGCCAACATGGTGCAACTCTGTCTGTGCTAAAAATACAAAAATTAGCTAGGCATGGTTGTAGACACCTGTAATCCCAGCTGCTCGGGAGGCTGAGGCATGAGAATCTCTTGAACCCAGTGTGTGGAGGTTGCAGTGAACTGAGATTGTACCACTGCACTCCAGCCTGGTCAACAGAGCAAGACTCTGTCTGAAAACAAACAAACAACAGAACTAATTAAAGTGAAAAGACCACATGACAATATCTGGGGTGGAGGAAAAATCAGGCTATCTCACTGTGAGAGGGGAGGCATTCCTACAAGGCCTCTGAGACCATTTGGCCTATGACATCTACCTCACCATTTTTAAGACAAGACCTTCCAGTTGTGACTTGAATTTGATATTCAGTCACTTAACCTAAGGCCCATTACTTGAAGTTTATTGTTGCTGCAAATTAAAATCCACAGGGAGCAGACAGGCACTATGGTTTTATTTGCCAGTGTAAGTACGGTGTGACTCACATCCTCCCTTCAGGGGGATCTTAGCTAGATAAAACTTTTCCAGGGCGCAACTTTTCCTGGAATAGCTTTGTTATTAAAGACATAGGCACTGAATCAAAAGCTAATTGAATCAAAACTGTGGACAATTTAATCTGGAATTTTAGACCCATTTAGTGCATAAATAATTGACATCGAGTGTCTTTTATGCAAGGATGCCAACGGTCTCTGGGTGCCACAGCAATCATTGCCAGTTTTAAAGACAGTGTTTTAAACTTCTTCAATCTGTTTCCACATCCAGCAACATAAATATTTCAATGTAATGCCAACCCATAAATATTAACTGATGATCATGATCTAAACTGTATTTCAAAAAATAAGAGGCATCCATTAAAAGGGTTTCAAAATATTTTACTGACACTTTTCAAGGAAATCTTTTTCTAAACTTCTAATTGCACTAGAGAAAATACCAGTAAAGTCTTCTTGTAAGGATGACCTTCATGAAGGACTTCTGTTCATCTTTATTAAATGTAGACCCCACACATCCCCAACTACAAGTGTTCTACTTCCTCATTTCCTATTTAAAAGAAAGGAAAAAAACTCATTTCCTTTTCCTTACCATTCTTTTGAGACCTATCAAACAGGTAAACTACTCCATACTGATCTATTAATAGCAACTAATGGCTAGTGAGGCACTGTAATTACCTTTTAGTGATGATGCATTAATTCACTAAATTCATTATTAAATCTAGTACTGGAAATGTTTGCAGGCACTCATAGTAGTTCAAGAGAGAGAGATTTGGAAACAGACCAGATCTAAAGCAAGTATTGCCTGGAGTTCTTCAATTTATATTAATGCTGTGGAATATGATTCTGTGAAAGGAAAATAAATTTTGGGACTCCACCCCCTTCTCCCCAAATCACTAAGCCAAAGGCAAAAGTCAAGCTAGGAACTGCTTAGGGCAAACTTGCCTTCCATTCTATTCCTAAAGAAGACAGCTACTAAGAGAAAAAGGTACATACCTCTCTCACAAGAAATTTCCTTGTAGAGAAAGGACAGAGAGAACTGGGTCATCTCTCTGCTCACTGAGATAAGTGCATATCTAATTGCCTCCATTGGAAAGGCTAATCAGAAACTCAAAAGAATGCAATCCTTTGTCTCTTTCCTACTTATGACCCGGAAGCCCCCTCCCCGCGTTGAGTTGTCCCGCCTTTCCACACAGAACCAAGGTAGATCTTATATATATTAATTGATGTCTTGTGTCTCTCTAAAATGTATAAAATCAAGCTGTGCCCCGACCACCTTGGGCACATGTCCTCAGGACTTCCTGAAGCTGTGTCATGGGCATATATTCTTAACTTTGGTAAAATAAGCTTCCTAAATTGACTGAGACCTGTTTCAAATAAAGATTGCTCCTCAGATCTTACTTTCCAGGAAGATGCTATCTCTACCTATAATAAGCGAAGCTGATTAAGACTAGTTGAATGCATATAAGAATTACATTAAATCCAATTAAACATATCTATTGAGCATATTATATACGTAGACACTGTTAGTTAATGCAGAGGATTCAAGAAAAGCAATTTAAAATCTAGTATGAAGAATAAGGTAGATACATAACTATAACTGATGGTAAAGTGAGACACTGTTATAAAAGAGACAACAGGATTGTGGAGCTACAAAAAGAGAAAGAGACTACAATCAGTTGAAAGGATCAGGGAAAGCTCCTTTTTTTTTTTTTTTTTTTTTTTTTTGAGACGGAGTTTCCCTCTTGTTGCCCAGGGTGGAGTGCAATGGTGCGACCTCGGCTCACTGCAACATCTACCTCCCTGGTTCAGGGATTCTCCTGCCTCAAACTCCCGAGTAGCTGGGATTAAGGTGCCTGCCACCACACCCGGCTAATTGAAAGCTTCTAGTGGAGTTATTTGTGAAAGAACTGAGGGATAAATAGGAACATCTGAAGGGAATCTATTTTTTCCATGATTGCTAATGTAGAGAAAAATTATAAAAGACTTTGAAATGCATCAAAAAGATTGCTGATGACTTCGATAGAAAATTAGGTGGTTTAGCTGGGGTCATTACACCTTTCATTGTCTCTGAGATATTTTACAACTCTGCAAATTGTAGAAAACGAATAGCAGTGCAAATAGCTTTTATTCACAAACATGCAAATTAATTTTGTCAGGTGGAAATACAACTGATTTCTTTACTTCTATTCCTGTAATAAGCAAATTTTGTATTTATTTATTTATTTAATATAAACTCTCAAATAAGTGATTTTATTCCTGTCCATGATTGCAGACACTTACAAAAACGTAACATCTGAGTTCACCTTAAGAGCTCAGCTGGGCATGGTGGCTCATGCCTGTAGTCCCAGCTACTTGGGAGGTTGAGGCAGGAGAATCACTTGAACCCAGGAGGCACAGATTGCAGTGTGCCCAGATTGTCCCACTGCACTTCAGCCTGGGGGGCAGTGAGACTGTGTCAAAAAAAGAAAGAAAGAAAGAAGAAAGAAGGAAGGAAAGAAAGAAAGAAAAAAAGAAAGAAAGAAAGAAAGAAAGAGAGAGAGAGAGAGAGAAAGAAAGAAAGAAAGAAAGAAAGAAAGAAAGAAAGAAAGAAAGAAAGAAAGAAAGAGAAAGAAAGAAAGAGAGAGGAAGAAAGAAAGAAAGAAAAAGAAAGAGGAAAAGAACTTGCATAAAACAGGGATATAGATAGCACAAAATAGTTCAGGGAGGATGCAGAAGCAACTTTTAGTAATTGAAATGTTAACGTGAATACAAGGATGGAATAAATATCCCTACTTATTTCTACCTAAGATGTTGGGTAATAATATTTTACAATGTCCTGAGGGTCAATGCATGTTTGTGCATATGTCCATGTAATACACATAGATACAGTACATTCTTCTTCCCACACATATACATACAAACATAATTATTTGCAGTTCAGTTTAGGGCAACTTTAATATGCCACTTTGTACTTTTTCTTTTCTTTTCTTTTGGGATCGGGGACAGAGTCTTACTCTGTCACCAAGGCTGGAGTGCAGTGGTGCGATCTTGGCTCACTGCAATCTCTGCCTTACACTTGAAGAGATTTTCATGCTTCAGCCTCCTGACTAGCTGGTACTAGACAGGATCTCACTTTTTTGCCCAGGCTGGTCCTGAACTCCTGGGCTCAAGTAATCCTCCCACCTCAGCCTTTCAAACTGCTGGGATTACAGAGGTGAACCACCAGGCCAGGCCACTTTGCACAGTTTTTCCAATTATGTTTGGACCTACTTTCTTCACACAACAGGGAAGAGGGCTAGAAATCAAAAGGTTGGTTTGGTATGACTGAGAGTCCTTGTGTTTTTTTAAAAATTTTTATGTTATTTTATTTTTGTGAGATGGATTCTCGCTCTGTTGCCCAGGCTGGAATGCAGTGGTGCAATCTGTGCTCATTGCAACCTCTGCCTCCTGGGTTCAAGCGATTCTCCTGCCTCAGCCTCCCGAGTAGCTGGCATTACAGGCATGTGCCACAACGCCTGGCTAACTTTTATATTTTTAGTAGAGACGGGATTTTGCCATGTTTGCCAGGCTGGTATCAAACTCCTGACCTCAAGTGATTCACCCACTTTGGCCTCCCAAAGTGCTGGGATTACAGGTGTGAGCCACCGCACCCAGACTGACTGATTCCTTTGTTTAAATATACGCTGTGGTGAATCATTTTCCTTTGTGGTAATTCTGTGATGGGCTGGCTTACTGTGGTTTACATGAGGGGACTTGGTAATGAATCACACACTCACTGTTATGAAAGGGGAGTAACTCTCTGAAAAGGATTTAAAAAATTTTCCCAAATTTTGCCATCATCCCTGAGCCCAGTTGATTACTCAGGCTCATTTTATCAGAAGAATTTTTAGAAATACTGTCCATATTTCCTGAGCTTAAAAGCCATTCATGTGATGTGACTCCATTCTTCCCAGTCCATCCATGGGACCATCTGACCCCGGTCCCACTGGAAAATTAGGTCTGTTAGGTCTAGGACATACTGCATTCATTCATATTTCCAGAGTTGGTTAAATCTGCTAGACTAGACATGACGGGTGTTCCTGTGGACCTCACCTCCTGGAGAGCCCATGTAATTCCTAGGAGATGTTGAGGAGTATGGTACCGAATTGGCATTTGTTGGGTTTGGCCAAGATCTGCCACCCTCCAGACCCATGTTCATTCTAGGCATTGCAGAGCCACCTAAAGCATTCACTGGGCATCTCATTTCTCCTTCATCATTCTGTACTGACAACCAAGGGTCAGACTGTGGCCCTCCAGACACCATTCCTCTTGGAGGAACTGGCCCACCCGTACTTAAATGTCCTTGTTGTCAGGTTGGATTCCACAGGGGAGTAATGGCTGACTTCCTAGAACACTTCTAAGTGCCTGTTTAGGTATCCTCAATGGGAACCTTGGACCTCCAGGGTACCGAGGTGACATAAAAGGATAATCATGGATGTTTTTTGTTTCATTTGTGTGTTCACATGTTTCCCTCGTCTCTGGAGCTGCAGAGTACAGATCCCAAAATACTCAACACCAGGAATGTAAAAATCCTGGTGGTTCTCCCAATGTGATATTTTCCCCCATCTTATCTCTGATAAAAATGTTCTGGGTGATTTCTGAACTCCTACATGGAGCAGATATTCATATATGTAAAGTGCTAACTTCACCAGGGTGTGGCTGTCACATGGGTTAATGCTGCGGTTACTCTTGCCTTTGCTGTGCATTCTTGTGCTGAGAATAACTCCCACTGTCATGCACCTGTTACCCCATCATAGCCTCCCCAGAAACAGCCCTGTCCCCATGGCGACCCATGTAGCCACCTTCACTATTGGCTGCCTCACACCAACACCTTTTGCATTTGTTTATACATTTGTTTCCTCATTGCTTATTATATATGAGATATTTTTAATTCTCCTATAAATCAATTGTAGCATGTTACTGCTTCCCTCATTAATTAAAAAACTATATAAAATATTTGACGTGTGAATTTTATATATGTATAAAAGTTATGATTGTATCCTACTTTTAAAATTATTCTTTTTTCTTTCTTTTTTTTGAGACGTCGTCTTGCTCTGTCACCTAGGCTAGAGTGCAGTGGCATGATTTTGGCTCACTGTAACCTCCACCTCCTGGATTCAAGTGATTCTCCTGCCTCAGCCTCCTGAGTAGCTAGGATTACAGGTGGCCACCACCGTACCTGGCTAATTTTTGTATTTTTAGTAGAGACGGGGTTTCACCATCTTAGCCAAGATGGTCTAGAACTCCTGACCTTGTGAGCCACACACCTAGGCCTCCCAAAGTGTTGGAATTACAGGTGTGAGCCACCGTGCCTAGCCAAAAATTATTTTTTAAGACTAACACATTTCATCTACATATAATTTTGAGTAACTCTTTATTAATATACCTTTTTCATTTTTCCCTTTCTTTGACCACTTTATTTTATTTTGTTTTTTGAGATGGCGTCTTATTCTGTCACCCAGGCTGGAATGTAGTGGCACGATCTTGGCTCACCACAACCTCTACCTCCTGGTTTCAAGTGATTCTCCTGCGTGAACCTCCCGAGTAGCTGGGATTACAGGTGCCCGCCACAATGCCTGGCTAATTTTTGTATTTTTAGTAGAGACAAGGTTTCACCATGTTGGCCAGGCTGGTCTTGAACCCCTGACCTCAGGTGATCCCCCCACCTTGGCCTCCCAAAGTACTGGGATTACAGGCATAAGCCACTGTGCCCAACCTTATTTATTTTTTACTTTTTTAATTAATTTATTTTTTGAAACGCAGTCTGGCTCTGTGGGCCAAGCTGGAGTGCAGTGGCATGATCTCGGCTCACTGCAACCTCTGCCTCCTGGATTTAAGCAATTCTCCTGCCTCAGCCTCCTGAGTAGCTGGGATTATAGGCACACGCCACCAAGCCTGGCTAATTTTTATATTTTTATTAGAGAAGAGGTTTCACCATGTTGGTCAGGCTGGTCTTGAACTCCTGACCTTAGGTGATCCACCTGCCTCAGCCTCCCGAAGTGCTGGAATTACAGACATGAACCACTGAGCCCGTTCTCTTTGAACAGCTTAATACAGACCTAAAACTGTATATTGTATGTATGGGATTACGAAGGTAGAAGTAAAGGATGATATTAAGAATTTTTCTTGTAAAAATCTAGCACTCCTAGAATTTTTCCTACCTCATATGCAAACCAAGGATTACTGAAACAGAAGTTTTGAATCTGGAAGCTGTTCTGTAGTCCTTGGTTCTATATGAAAATAAAGCCTTTCCTTGAAAAATACATATTAAATGTAGAATGTATAAATATTTTATATTTTCTTTTTCTTTTCTTTTCTTTTCTTTTCTTTTCTTTTCTTTTCTTTTCTTTTCTTTTCTTTTCTTTTTGAGATGGAATCTTACTCTGTCGCCCAGGCTGGAGTGCAGTGGTGCAATCTTGGCTCACTGCAACCTCTGCCTCCTGGGTTCAAGGGATTCTCTTCCCTCAGCCTCCTGAATAGATGGGATCACAGGCGCATGCCACCATGCTTGGCTAATTTTTGTATCTTTTGTAGAGATGGGGTTTCACCATGTTGGCCAGGCTGGTCTGGAGCTCCTTTTTTCTTTTTCTTTTTCTTTTTTTCTTTTCTTCTTTTTTTTGGGGGGGCAGCGGGGGACAGAGTCTTGCTCTGTTGCCCAAGCTGGAGTGCAGTGGCACAATCTCGGCTCACTGCAACTTCCACCTCCTGGGTTCAAGTGATTCTCCTTCCTCAGCCTCCCTAGTAGCTGGGATTACAGGCATGTGCCACCATGCCTGGCTAATTTTTGTACTTTTAGTAGAGATGGAGTTTCATCACATTGACCAGGCTGGTCTTGAACTTCTGACCTCAGGTGATCCACCCGCTTTGGCCTCCCAAAGTGCTGGGATTACAGATGTGAGCCACTGTGCCTCGTCGTATTTTAAATTTTCTATAACTAAGTATTTTATATATATAAATATCTTTATATGTAAACATAAAAAGATAAATATATGTATGTATAGATCTATCTATATACTTCTCTGTTTATTTTTATATATCCCATTAGGGCACAAGTCTTAATTATCATTCAGATACCTCTTCCACTGTGCCAGGACCCTCACTGCTGAGGGTGGCCACATCCTGAGTAGAGAACATCTTTGATGTTTTAGTCTACAGTTGCAGCTGCTGCATTTTTCTTTGATGTCATGTGACTCATTTGTCACTGCTAGTCCTCTGCTGTTCTGTCATTGACACTACATAAGTTTATGGAATCTTCTGGTCCAGCTCCTATTCAAGTCTTTACATACATCTTCCCTCAGACCACTGTCTGCTAGCAGTCTAGTTTCTCCCCACTGCCTATGTTCAGCTCAGACAGTTCAATCAGATTCCCCATACCACAGCCCTGGTGCCCAGTTTGTCAGCAGCACTAACATTTCCACACTGAGTCTTCTCCTTGTAGAGGTGTGATGTCCAAGCAGGCTCAGGTCTCTTTCCTGGTGGAACCCATAATATCTGTCCTTCTCAGTTCCTATCAATGTACCTCTCACGCCTGTCCCTAACACACAGGAATTATTCTGCCCCTATGTTTGAACACATAGTTATATTGCTTCTATAGACCTGAATTCTAGATGATAAAGATACGAATACCTGTTTATGTTCATCCCTATTAGTTACTTCCATTTAGTACCTGAAGCATAAAAAAAAGTCTTTAAAAATAAGGAGAACTCTAATATGAGAGATCATTAGTCTCTTAGAGCTCTCGGCAGCATTTGAGTTTATCTTGTAAGATGGAATGTCCTGGCCGGGCGCGGTGGCTCAAGCCTGTAATCCCAGCACTTTGGGAGGCCGAGACGGGTGGATCACGAGGTCAGGAGATCGAGACCATCCTGGCTAACACGATGAAACCCCGTCTCTACTAAAAAAATACAAAAAACTAGCCGGGCGATGTGGCGGACGCCTGTAGTCCCAGCTACTCGGGAGGCTGAGGCGGGAGAATGGCGCGAACCCGGGAGGCGGAGCTTGCAGTGAGCTGAGATCCGGCCACTGCACTCCAGCCTGGGCGACAGAGCGAGACTCCGTCTCAAAAAAAAATAAATAAATAAATAAAAATAAAAAATAAAAAAAAAAAATAAAAAAATAAAAAAGATGGAATGTCCTTTGGTCTCTTAATTACGTCCATAAAATGAATGAAACTTTAATAAACAATCTAGATTCCATAAATAGGTTTTGGACATCACAGACATATTTGCTTGTTTGTTTCTAAGTGGGGCAGAGAATAAAGCCCAACCTCCAACATCTATGCCTGCTCTATCTGCCTGACATTGACAAGAGCAGAGGCCAGACATCAGTGGACAGATTCCAAGAAGAGGTTCCTCTCATGTACAGCTACTCTCCTGTCTTACTGTTGGGTCTCATTATGCTACTTAAGAGCAACGCAAAATAGTGTCTTACAGGTTACTAGAAAGCCAGAATAAATAAAAGGAAGGCTTTATTAAAAAACCATATACCCAGGAAAACTCTGGGTTAATACCTACTCAGAAAGGAAGGAAAAAGAGAGATGCCAAAACAGATTATGTATTACTTTAATTGAATCTCTGTATTTGATTTGATTAAGGTTTTTTTTTTTTTTTTTTTTTGGCCATACTTAAAGTTACAAGAGAGTGTATTCATCACGACTTTACATCATATTATGTTCTAGTTAGGTAATTATAAAATAATTAAATTGCCTTCATAAAATTATATGAAAATTCAATGATTACATTTTAGAAATGAGCCACTTCATCCTGTTCGGTTTCTAACCCACAATAAACTTGGCACCCCTAGAGAGCATTGGAAGTGAGACATAAAGTGAGCATTGCTTGGCATTCTTCCACAAAAATTCCTGCTGTGGAAGATTGGCCCTTTCGGATAACATCAAGTACTAAACCAGTATTTAATTTAAAACTCTTTAATCAACGAAGATCCCAACAACTGCTTAAACTTCACTGCGTGCCAATCGTAACTACCAATTATTAAATCACTGCTAATGCCGTCAATAAAATAGGAGCCTTTGAATTGGGGATGAGGGGAGAGTACTGAAACAAACAGGTTAGGAGATCACTATCTCGTTTCTTAAAGAAAAATTCTGTAGTAATTTAGCCGAAATTAAGATCAGAGGTGTTGGCCAGGCGCAGTGGCTCACACCTGTAATCCCAACACTTTGGGAGGCCGAGGAGGGTGGATCACAAGGTCAGGAGTTCGAGACCAGCCTGACCAACATGGTGAAACTCCATCTCTACTAAACATACAAAAATTAGCCAGGCGTAGTGGTGGGCAGCTGTAATCCCAGCTACTCAGGAGGGTGAGGCAGGAGAATCACTTGAAATCGGGAGGTGGCAATTGCAGTGAGCCAAGATCGCGCCACTGAACTCCAGCCTGGGTGACAGAACAAGACTCTATCTCAAAAAAAAAAAAAAAAAAAAAAAAAAAAGGTGTTGAGTCCTTTTTAACTAAAACTGCTTTAGGCAAGTACATCTCACTCAGTTACTCTTATTCTAATTAACATGGTGAAAGTATAGTGTCCTAAAATCTACCATCCTGAAAAAGTGTTTATTTTTGTTTCTTTTTTTCTTTTCTTTTCTTTCTTTTTTTGAAACCAAATCTTGCTCTGTCACCCAGGCTGGAGTGCAGTGGCGCAGTCTCAGCTCACTGCAACCTCCGCCTCCTGAGTTCCATTCTTGGGCCTCAGCCTCTGGAGTAGCTGGGACTACAGGTGCCTACCACCACATCCGGCTAACTTTTTGTACTTTTAGTAGAGACAGGGGTTTCACCATGTTGGCCAGGCTGGCCTCAAACTCCTGACCTCACCTGCCTCGGCCTCCCAAAGTGCTGGAATTACAGGCATGAGCCACTATGCCCAGCCTTTCCTATCTTAATGGTGAAAAGATCAAGACAAAAGAAACCCTTTCATAACTAAGCATCAGGCAACCATGAGAAGATCAATGTATTGAAGGGAAACTTCCAAGTGATGGGTGGTATTGGGAAATCAGAGATTTGACCCTTGAATCAGCAGATATATGATATCTCAGCAGACATCAGGTGAGGTTTGAAAGTCATTCATTTAATTACCTCCTATCATTCAAAGCATTTTAGACTTACCCAGCATGTTTTACATTTCAGTTCACTTTCACATCTATTAGTTTAGCTGCAAGATCATGACAATGCACAACAGGAAGAAGTCCTGAGAAAGTCAAGTCCTCTGAGTAAATTTGGTAGGAATCTATCTCTGTCACCAGCTGGGAAGCAGGCAATGATTGACACATGCAGGTTTGATCAGCTTGTCAGTGCCCGTACAGGAGGAGAGCCCCCTAGGGAAGACAGAAGTGCTTTGGAAATAGAGCAGCCAGTGAGTGGGATCAGAATGGAGACCTGATCTTGGAAGTCTCTCACAGTCAGAGCAAAGCCATTCTCAAGTTAGAGATCAGCCTTTAAAAGGACAAGCTGATTCTGGGAAACATGACTCATTTAAATTAGACAGCAGTTTCTGATTTAGCGATGGTTTTGTAAATTTTTGTTTCTTTCCATATATGTAGGGGTTGTTTATTCATTCTGAACTTTGCTAACAGTGGGCCAACTTCTAAAACTATGGTTATTGTTCTCATAGATGTATATTTTTAATATGCATAATTGAAGACATCTTCGTTTTTTTCATGTCCATATATTTAAAATTTGAGAAAGATAAATTTGAGTGAGAAGACTGGGAAGATGGGAGCAGTATTATGGTTTAGATGACGTGATCATTTCCATTTTCTTAGATTATTAACATTTTCCTATACCTAGAGGAATCAATGTTTTATTTTAGTGTGACAGGCAGAACTGGGATAGCAAGAAAAAGTTCAAAGTTAAAATACCAATGCAGCATTCCTCTGGATATTGAGTTTTCATCTTTTTTTGGCTCTCCACAAAGCAGATTCAAGCTTAAAACTTTCAACGAAAACAAAGAGACCCCAGGATTGAATTATCCCCATAGAAAGTTAAACAAAAAGACCCCAAAAAACCAAAAATTAGAATTAAACCTAGAGATTCCAAAGCAGACCCCAGTAGCAAGATTTTGTTTTCTGTGGTTAAGTGCAATCACTAAATGATGCAGAGCTTTTTTAGGTATCTGTCGCTAGATGGCACTATATAAACACCTTCATTTTCACTTTTCACATCTTCCCAAAGTAGTCAGGAAGGAGGCAAAATATCAGGTAAGGCAATCCTTTTAGTCTTCATGAAATTGCTGCTGTTTATTAATTTAACTAAATCTTTAATTATAAACCTAAACACCTTGTAACAGATTTGCCAATACCTTAATCCTCTATCAGCAAGTACAGTTCATTGACAGGAGATTGGCTCAAAGGCAGCTTTGGGTTTGCTATTTGACAGATAGGAAACTGAATAACAAGAAGGCAAGAAAACTGATAATATGTGAAAGAGAAGACAGGAAAAAGAAATACATTTACATAAAATGTATCATCTTGAATTTTCTTTGGTTTCCATTAAACTGCCGGTGCCTCAGAAGACTGTCAGTTTAATGTTCTATCAGTAGTACCATAATTTATTCTTTTGTTACACCATGAGGATTGAAGACAAAAAGGCCCATGCTAGCAGGAGGCACAAGAAGAGATTATATATGCAAATAATTCTGTAGCTCTTGTACTAGGAGAGGGTTTGTCTTGTAATATTTCTTTGAAGTCACACATAGAAATCTTTGATTGGTCTCCAAAAAGCAAAATTGTGAGGTTAGAAAGAAAAGGGAGAAAACGAAAGACTATTTGAAAAGAGTATGCAAACCTATGATAAAAAGTCAGAAGATGGATGATAACTGCAGCATCTTTTTTTTTTTTTTTTTTTTGAGCTAAGAATGGAGGGGATGAGGGGGTGGGTAAGGCATGCAAAACAATTTGGAAAAGCAAGGGTAAATGTGTTCAAGCCTGGGGAATTGAGGACATCTGGTCATATCCAGACAAAATGTTTAATCTGTGTGACTGGCAGTGGGCAGGGGTAACCCAGCTAGCCTGCCTTCCAAGCAGGTCAGCTGCTCCTTGACTCTGCTTCCCAGGAGTGGTGGGCCGTGTTCCATGGATCTGAGGTGCCATATGCTGCTTCCTGCCCCCAGGAAAGAAGCAGACACTGCGGGAGAATTTTAAAGACTTCAAAGAGCCCGAGTGGACTACCACATCCCTGTAGCTGGCAGTCCTATAGCTGGCAGTCCTGCTTGTCCCGTAAGGTTAGGGAAGAATGGAGAGATGCAGGAGTTGGAATATGTGGGTAGGGGTGGGGTTGGGGATGAGTGAAGTGGAAGAGGGCTGGTTAAATGAGCTCTCCTCTTCCAGCACACAGTCATTCAGTAAACTTTCTCCCTTCCTCTGTATTTTAGCTTACAAACATTGGCTCCTCTCTGAAAAGGTCACCCTGCTTCGCAGACAGAATTTGTGACTCTCAGCAGCTGGGAATACCTTGGAAGATAACCTACTAGGAGAGAGAAAAAACAGAGTCATTATTAAGCGCCCCCCCCCCCCCAAAAAAAAGAGAAAAGATTCACTTCTAAATTTTAATGACAACAAAAACACACAACATTTCTCTTTGATTCATAATGTTAATAAATTCTACTTATCGTTTGCAATAATTCCAAGGTGTTCTAAAGACACTTTTGTATTAGAAAAGAGTTTCATATTAGTTTGAATTGCTTAGAAAAGAAATGCCTTATTCTACCACTACAAGTTATGGGGAAATCTATAGCAGAACATTTTTTACTCTCACTAATGAAGAAAGAACCCAATAAGGATTGCTGAATTTTGGAGATTAGGGAGTTGTGTTTACACTCACAATAAAATGTTAAGCTACTACATCAGAGAAGGCTTGGTTCATTTATTTTGACACAAGTATTTGAAATAATTTAGTTTCCTTGGTAAATGATCTGTAGACTCTTCCAAGTGTTGTTAGCTAAAAGATTATTAATGTGAATTCATTCAACACACTTAATAATTTTGCTGAGAAATGAGATGTGAACACTGCATGTTATGGTCCCAAGAGCTGGAGGAGGGGAGCAGAGAGAGAGAAACAAGGATGAACAGTGTGAGTGAATTTATGGGAGTTCAGAATGAGAGACTGGGAGGCACCAGCAATGGAAAAACGAAATCATGAAATTTGAATTTTGCTATTGTAGGAGTGGAAAGGTGTGATACTTTCCTCGCTCATCATAAAGGTCACAGCCGACACTTGATACTCCTAACAAAAAGTCAGGTTAACAAGAGAAAAGCATAACACATTTTTAAAATCAAAGTTTTACATGACACAAGAGCCTTCAGAAATGAAGACCCAAAGACATAGGGGAAACTGTCTGTTTTTATGCTTAGGTTCTATGAAGAATGAACAGCTACATATATAGGTAACTGGACAAAGGGGTATAACCCAATGGTAACAGATGAAGATGGAAAGCTCAGCAAGACCTGTCCAGCTTCATCTTGGCCTGACCGTGTAGTAAAATTTCCTCCCTGCCAACAGGGCAGGACCCCTTCTGAAATGAGGATCTTCAAGGAAGGAAAGAGAAGGGAGACAGTAACCTTTCTAGGTGTTATGGCTTGCTTTGAGGGAGAAGGGTTCTAGTTTTTACGACTCACCTTGAAGAAGAAGAATTCTGGTTTCTATGACTCGCTTCAGGGGAGAGAAAAGGACAAGAGAAAGTAGGGTGGGAGACAGTCAGAGAGAGGCTTTGCTTCTGAGGCTATTTCTGAAGCCTTGCAATCTCTTTTAGTTTTATGTGCTCAGCATGCCAAAGCACCATATTTTGGAGTATTGTGTTCTGAGTCCCAACACTATCAATTATCATTCAGTTTCAGCTTGAAAAATGAACTCTGTGGTGAGTAAGCACACCGGAGTAGTCACTGAAGTGTCTACATCCTGCTCAACTAAACTGTTAGCATTGTGAAGAAAGCTTTTGGAAAACAAAATATTGATATATTGACTCTAATTACAAAAAATGTATAGCCACAGTCCGACTAACTCCAAATGGGCACATTATTGCAGAGTCCCTGGGAAATATTTTGCGGAAGTAGAGTTTTGAGGGAGAGGTCTAGTGAGGTGGCTCACGCCTGTCATCTCAACACTTTGGGAGGTTGAGGCAGGCGGATCATGAGGTCAGGCATTCAAGACCAGACTGGCCAACATAGTGAAACTCTGTCTCTACTAAAAATACAAAAAATTAGCCAGGTGTGAGGCCAGTGCCTGTAATCCCAGCTACTTGGGAGGCTGAAGTAAGAGAATCACTTGAATCTGGGAGGCAGAGGTTGCAGTGAGCCGAGATTGCACCACTGCACTCCGGCCTGGGTGACAGTGCGAGACTCCATTTAACAAAAACAAAAAAAAAAAAGAAAAAAAAAGAAAAAAAAAATTCAGGGAGAAAAAGTCAAGAAAGCTTGGAACGAGTCACTCCATCCCACAACTTCAACAGTTCTGTCCAGAGCCCGAGGTGCCAGGTGTTTTTTGGCTTTGCTTCTGTGCAGGAGCTCTTGCTTCTCCACCTGAGCACCTTCTTTCTCATCCTTCCTGTAATTCTCCTTTCTTCTCCCACACTGTTATTCCATGAAGTCACCCCTGGACCCTCTAAGACACCCCTGCTCCCAGGCCAGAATAATAACATCCTCTGAATCCCACTGTCCTTTATCTGAATTGCTTTCAGGTTGTTCTATAACTTACTTCATAATAATTTGTACATATAGCTTTATTCTTCATTGAAATATAAGCTCCTTGCAGGCAGTGACTTTGTCAGAAATATCTTTTCAGGTAACAGACACCCAAATATATTTCAATCACTTAATCTTCATACAGCTCTAGGGGTAACATTCCACGTGAACTGTGGGCACATTACTAGGATTTTCCCCATCAACCAATGTAATGTAGTTCACATGTGCTAAATGCATTCACTTGATGACTGTTTCTAATGTCTTCATCCATCAGTATTTTATTAAATTTATGCTGGGAATCATTTCTAACATGATTATACTCTTGCTCCCATGCCAGGCTGCATTAGGAGAGCCTGCGCTGTGTCCCAGAGCTGTGATGACCAATTGTCCAATTTGTGCAGAACTAAGGAGTTTTCCAGGATGTGGGATTTTCAGTGCTAAACTGCAGACAGTACCAGGTAAACTGGGATGGTTGGTCACCCTAACATTGCTCCCCAGCCCCCTGAATATTCTAATACTCTTCTGTTAGAGTTCTCATAAATGTAATCTTTGATTTTCTTGTTTGTGTCTCTCACTAGATTTAAGTTTCTTTTATCTCTGTATCTCTAGCATCTAGCACAGTGCCTAGTACTAAACTGGTACCCTATAAATGGTTGTGGAGTGGATAAAGAATGAAGGAATATATGCATGAAGAAGAAGTAGAAAGGCTGCAGTGAACCATGATTGCACCACTACACTCCACACTCCAGACTGGGTGACAGAATGAGGCCCTGTCTCAAAGAAAAAAAAAAAAAAAAAGCAACAACAATTTTTCCTCTTTATTTCCCCACAAGGACAAGAAATGTATCCTTTCTGTGTCTCAATCCTATTGTAGAGGGTTTTCAGAAAAATAGGGCAATGTGAAGAAAGCAGAGTTTCAAACTAAAGCCCAGAGGTTCATGGAAAACCTTGGCATCTTCTTCATAAGGAAGAGGCCCAAGAGACATACCACAAGCAGCCTGCTCCCACCTCTCTTGTGCAACTCAAATGTTTTCTCTTTTGAGAAGACTTCTTTCACCCTCCTCCCACTCTGGACAGAGTCAGTTGCTTCCCACTCTGGGCTTCTATAGCATCTGTCTTCTCTGCTACTCTGAGGGCATCTTGAACCATCTGTCCCTTATTCATTTTTGGATCACCAGAAGCTGGCATTATATCTGGTCTATAGTAGGTGCTTGTTAAATGAATAAAAGAAAATGTTGAAAGCACAGGGAAATTTATTCACAAGTGTTCCATAAGACAGAGGTAGAAATGAGAGGAGCTTCACTGAACTGAGTTAGGGAAAACATAAAACAAGAGGCCAGGCACCTTTGGCTCACATCTGTAATCCCAGCACTCTGGGAGGCAGAGGCCAGTGGATCGCTTGAGCTCAGGAATTTGAGACCAGCCTGGGCAACATGGTGAAATCCTGTCTCTACCAAAAATACTAAAAATGAGCCAGACATGGTGGCACATGCACCTGTGCCCCCAGCTACTGGGGAAGCTGAGATAGGAGAATCTCTTGATCCTGGGAGCTGGAAGTTGCAGTGAGCCTAGATCAGCCACTGCACTCCAGCCTGAATGGATGGAGTGAAACCCTGTCTCAACAAAACAAAACAAAACAAAACAAAACAAAGAAAACAAAAAACAAAAAATAGAAAGAAAGAAAGAAAGAAATGAAAGGGCTAAATTTAAGAAGACTTTCACCACAGCAACTTAGATTGAGTAAGCAGTTTGCATTCATTATTTCATTTAACCCTAACAACAAACCTGTGAACGCTCAAGTTATCCTTATTTTATAAAGGAGGACACTAAAGATCAGAAAGCTTAAATAACAGTCACGGGTCACATACTTCATAAGTGGCACAGACCAAGCTAGTTTCATATTCCATTTCATTTGACTTGTTTTAAGGAGTTTGGGAAAGCAGCTCCAAGCCTACATTAGAGATAGAGAGGGGATGGGCAGGAAATACTGAGGAGGATATTACTAATACTATTTTAAAAGAGTGGCGGAATGACTCACTCCCAAAATGCCCTTTGGAATATGATAAGAACACATGACTTCCTCAAAGCTCTCACTTCCTCAAGTACTATAGATTTTGAGATTTGGAGGAGGACAAGTCAATGCGCAGGGCTTGTAATTTTATATTTATGAGTGACATGTGACTGAATATGATTATGTGATCTTCAGGGGAAGCAAAATTCAGTCTTAGATCACATCTGAAACACAAAACCCAAAACCCTGGAGGAATGCCACTTATGAAAAGGAGAATCCTTAAAAGAAAGGAAAGTTTGAAAAGGATCCTAGGGCTGAAAGTCATAAATTTTCACAGAAAGTGTGTGTGTGTGTGTGTGTGTAGGTGGGGAGGTATTCAAGATTAGATTTAGATATATTAGATGTGCAAAAAAAAAAAAAAAAAAAAAGCCTTCAAAACCTTCTTTACTTCCTATACCTGCAGTGGTGTTATAAGAAAGTGAAGAAACAAGAGACACTTATTTTTTTCAATTTTGCTAATATACATGTAACGCCTTAACCATCTTTAAGTGTATACATTTCAATGACAGAACAACAAAGACTTTAACTTGCCAATTAAAGTAACTTCTGGATTAAACAATTGTGTTCTGATAAATATTTCATCAATTCCAGGGTCATCTCTTGTATTAGTCCATTTTCACACTGCTACGAAGATACTACCTGAGACTGGGCAGTTTATAAACAAAAGAGGTTTAATTGACTCACAGTTCCACATGGCTGGTGAGGCCTCAGGAAACTCACAATCACGGCAGAAGGCGAAGGAGAAGCAAGTATCTTCTTCACAAGGTGGCAGGAGAGAGAGAGAGTGAGTGCAGTGGAAACTGCCACTTTTAAACCATCAGATCTTGTGAGAACTCCTTCACTATCAGGAGAACAAAATGGGGAAATTACCTCCGTGATTCAATTGCCTCCCACCAGGTCCCTCCCTCCACACTTGGGGATTAGAATTTGAGATGGGATTTGTGTGGGGACACAGAGCCAAACCATATAAGCTCTGTACTGGGGATGTTCGTCCCCTCTTTGTTTATCTACTCAAGTTAGCATTTGTAGGGGAAGTTCTCTCAGCAGTGCAGGCATTGAGCATTCATAAATGATTTTCTACTGGTCTTTGTGACCTGGTGGATAGTTAGAAGGGGTCTCTAGACTAGTATCCACTGAAGTGTAACTGGAAAGTCCATTTTGCCTCTCTGGCTGTTTCTACCAGCATCCTTCCTCAATGCTCCACCCTAAGAGTGGCACATCCAACTTCTGACTATATTTTTCTGGAAGGGGAGAGATGTTGTTTTCTTTCTCTCTGGAAAATACTTCCTTTATATCATATCCTTCTTTTTCCTGGTAGCACTAAGCAGAATGGCTCAGCCTTAATCGTAGATGAGTTATCTTCTCCACATGTTGAAATAAACTGATTTGCGTTTGCCAGGTATTGCTCTTGATAAGGGTGCCTTGTCATAACTTAAAAAGAGGAATTACTGTGGACCAAACAAAATATTACTCTTGTCACATATATAAATAAAACTTTGAAATTAAAAACCTTAGATCAGTGATTGTTAAACATCTTCACTAGATTTTATCTAAATTCAATCTTTTTGTTTTTATATTATTATACTTTAAGTTCTGGGACACATGTGCAGAATGTGCCATTTTATTACATAGTTATACACGTGCCATAGTGGTTGGCTGCACCCATCAACACATCACCTACTGTCGCTCCTGTGGCCCCTACCCCCAAACAGGCCCCGGTGTGCAATGTTCCCCTCCCTGTGTCCATGTGGTCTCATTGTTCAACTCCAACTTATGAGTGAGAACATGCGGTGTTTGGTTTTCTGTTCTTGTGTTAGTTTGCTGAGAATGATGGTTTCAAGCTTCATCCATGTCCCTGCAAAGGACATGAACTCATCCTTTTTTATGGTTGCATAGTATTACATGGTGTATATGTGCCACATTTTCTTTATCCAGTCTATCACTGATGGACATTTGGGTTGGTTCCAAGGCTTTGCTATTGTTAATAGTGCTGCAGTAAACATATGTGCACATGTGTCTTTATAGTAGAATAATTTATAATCCTTTGGGTATATACCCAGTAATGGGATTGCTGGGTCAAGTGGTATTTCTAGTTCTAGATACTTGAGGAATTGCCACACTGTCTTCCACAATGGTTGAACTAATTTACACTCCCATCAACACTGTAAAAGTGTTCCTATTTCTCCACATCCTCTCCAGCATCTGTTGTTTCCTGACTTTTTAATGGTCGCCATTATAACTGGTGTGAGATGGTATCTCATTGTGGTTTTGATCTGCATTTCTCTAATGACCAGTGATTATGAGTATTTTTTCATATTTGTTGGCTGCATAAATTTCTTCTTCTGAGAAGTGTCTGTTCATATGCTTTGCCCATTTTTTGAGGTTTTTCTTCTTGTAAATTTGTTTAAGTTCCATGTAGATTCTGGATATTAGCCATTTGTCAGATAGATAGATAGCAAAAATTTTCTCCCATTCTGTGGGTTGCCTGTTCACTTCTATGATAGTTTCTTTTGTGGTGCAGAAGCTCTTTAGTATGATTAGATCCCATTTGTCTATTTTGACTTTTGTTGCCATTGCTTTTGGTGTTTTAGACATGAAGTCTTTGCCCACACCTATGTCCTGAATGGTATTGCCTAGGTTTCCTTCTAGGATTTTTATGGTTTTAGGTCTTATATTTAAGTCTTTAATTCATCTTGAGTTAATTTTTGTTTAAGTTGTAAGGAAAAGATCCCATTTCAGTTTTCTGCACACAGCTAGCCAGTTTTCCAAACACCATTTATTAAATAGGGAATCCTTTCCCCATTGCTTGTTTTTGCCAGATTTGTCAAAGATCAGATGGTTGTGGTGTTATTTATGAGGCCTCTGTTCTGTTCCTTGGTCTGTATATCTGTTTTGGTACCAGTACCATGCTGTTTTGGTTACTGTAGCCTTGTAGTATAGTTTGAAGTCTGGTAGTGTGATGACTCCAGCTTTATTCTTTTTGCTTAGGATGGTTTTGGCTATGCAGGCTCTTTTCTGGTTCCACATGAAGTTTAAAGTAGTTTTTTCCAATTCTGTAAAGAAAGTCAATGATAGCTTGATGGGGATAACATTGAATCTATAAATTACTTCAGGCAGTATGGCCATTTTCATGATATTGATTCTTCCTATCAAGAACATGGAGTATTTTTCCAATTGTTTGTGTCCTCTCTTCTTTCCTTGAACAGTGGTTTGTATTTCTCCTTGAAGAGGTCCTTCAAATCCCTTGTAAATTGTATTGCTAGGTATTTTATTCTCTTTGTAGCAATTGTGAATGGGAGTTCACTCATGATTTGGCTCTCTGTTTATTGGCTCTCTGTGTATAGGAATGCCTATGACTTTTGCACATTGATTTTGTATCCTAAGACTTTGCTGAAGTTGCTTATCAGCTTAAGGAGATTTAGGGCTGAGACAATGGGGTTTTCTAAATATATGATCATGTCATCTGCAAACAGAGACAATTTGACTTCCTATTTTCCTATTTGAATACCCTTTATTTCTTTTTCTTGCCTGATTGCCCTGGCCAGAACTTCCAATATCATGTTAAATAGGAGTGGTGAGAGAGGGCATCCTTGTCTTTTACTGGTTTTCAAAGGGAATGCTTCCAGTTTTTGCCCATTCAGTATGATATTGGCTGTGGGTTTGTCATAAATAGCTCTTATTATTTTGAGATACATCCCATCAATACCTAGTTTATTGAAAGTTTTTAGCATGAAGTTGTATTGAATTTTGTTAAAGACCTTTTCTACATCTATTGAGATAATCATGTGGTTTTTGTCATTGATTCTGTTTATGTGATGGATTATTTTTATTGAATTGTGTATATTGAACCAGCCTTGCATCCCAGGGATGAAGCTGACTTCATCGTGGTGGATAAGCTTTTTGATGTGCTGCTGGATTTGGTTTGCCAGTATTTTATTGAGGATTTTTACATCAATGTTCATCAGGGATATTGGCATGAAATTTTCTTTTTTTGTTGTGTCTCTGCCAGGTTTTGGTATTAAGATGATGCTGGCCTCATAAAATGAGTTAGGGAGGATTCCGTCTTCTTCTATTGTTTGGAATAGTTTCAGAAGGAATGGTACTAGCTCCTCTTTGTACCTCTGGTAGAATTTGGCTGTAAATCTGTCTAATCCTGGAATTTTTTTGGTTGGTAGGCTATTAATTACTGCCTCAATTTCAGATCTTGTTATTGGTCCATTCAGGGATTCAGTTTCTTCCTGCTTTAGACTTGGGTGGGTATATGCATCCAGGAATTCATCCATTTCTTCTAGATTTTCTAGTTTATTTGCATAGAGGTGTTTATAGTATTCTCTGATGGTAGTTTGTATTTCTGTGGGATCAGTGGTGATCTCTTCTTTATCACTTTTTATTGCATCTATTTGATTCTTCTCTCTTTTCTTCTTTATTAGTCTTGCTAGTGGTCTATCAGTTTTGTTGATCTTTCCAAAAACCAAGTCCTGGATTCATTGATTTTTTTGAAGCGTTGTTTTTGTGTCTCTATCTCCTTCAGTTCTGCTCTGATCTTAGTTATTTCTTGTCTTCCGCTAGCTTTTGAATTTGTTTGCTCTTGCTTCTCCAGTTCTTTTAATTGTGATGTTAGGGCGTCAATTTTAGATCTTTCCTGCTTTCTCTTGTGGGCATTTAGTGCTATAAATTTCCCTCTACACACTGCTTTAAATGTGTCTCAGAGATTCTGGTATGTTGTGTCTTTGTTCTCATTGGTTTCAAAGAATATCTTTATTTCTGCTTTAATTTCAGTATGTACGCAGTAGTCATTCAGGAGCAGGTTGTCCAGTTTTCACGTAATTGTGTGGTTTTGAGGGAGTTTCTTAATCTTGAGTTCTAATTTGATTGCACTGTGGTCTGAGAGACTGTTTGTTATGATTTCCGTTCTTACTCATTTGCTGAGGAGTGTTTTACCTCCAATTTTACTTTCAATTTTAGAATAAGTGCAACGAGGTGCTGAGAAGAATGTATATTCTATTGATTTAGGGTGGAGAGTTCTGTAGATGTCTTTTGGGTCTGCTTGGTCCAGAGCTGAGTTCAAGTCCCAAATATCCTTGTTAATTTTCTGTCTTGTTGATCTCTCTAATGTTGACAGTGGGGTGTTAAAGTCTCCCGATGTTATTGTGTGGGAGTCTAAGTCTCTTTGTAGGTCTCTAAGGACTTGCTTTATAAATCTGGGTGCTCCTGTATTAGGTGCATATATACTTAGGATAGTTAACTCTTCTTGATGCATTGATCCTTTACCATTACGTAATACCCTTCTTTGTCTCTTTTGATCTTTGCTCATTTAAAGTCTATTTTATCAGAGATTAGGATTGCAACTCCTGCTTTATTTTGCTTTCCATTGCTTGGTAAATATTCCTCCATCCCTTTATTTTGAACCTATGTGTGTCTTTGCATGAGAGATGAGTCTCCTGAATTTAGCCCACTGATAGGTCTTGACTCTTTATCCAATTTGCCAGTCTGTGTTTTTTAATTGGGGCATTTAGCTCATTTACATTTAAGGTTAATATTGTTATGTGTGAATTTGATCCTGTCATTATGTTGCTAGCTGGTTGTTTTGCCTGTTACTTGATGTAGTTTCTTCATAGTGTCGATGGTCTTTTCAATTTGGTATGTTTTTGCAGTGGCTGGTACCAGTTGTTCCTTTCCATTATTAGTGCTCCCTTCAGGAGCTCTTGTAAGGCAGGTCTGGTGGTGACAAAATCTCTCAGTATTTGCTTGTCTGTAGAAGATTTTATTTCTCCCTCACTTATGAAGCTCAGTCTCGGCTGAAACTTCTTTTCTTTAAGAACGTTGAATATTGGCCCCCGTTCTCTTCTGGCTTGTAGGGTTTCTGCAGAGTGGTCTGCTGTTAGTCTCATGGGCTTCCCTTTGTAGGCAACCCGACCTCTCTCTCTGACTGCCCTTAATGTTTTTTCCTTAATTTTAACCTTGGTGAATCTGACGATTATTTGTCTTGGGGTTGCTCTTCTCGAGGAGCATCTTTGTGGTGTTCTCTGTATTTCCTGAATTTGAATGTTGGCCTGTCTTGCTAGGTTGGGGAAGTTCTCCTGGACAATCACCTGAAGAGTGTTTTCCAACTTGGTTCCATTCTCCCCGTCACTTTCAAGTACACCAATCAGACGTAGATTTGATCTTTCACATAGTCCCACATTTCTTGGAGGCTTTGTTCGTTCCTTTTTTTTCTTTTTTTTCCCTATGTTTTCTTCTCTTTTTATTTCATTAAGTTGATCTTCAATCTCTGATATCTTTTCTTCCACTTGATCGATTTGGCTATTGATACTTGTGTGTGCTTCACGAAGTTCACGTGCTGTGTTTTTCAGCTCCATCAGGTCATTTATGTTCTTCTTTAAATTGGTTATTTTAGTTAGCAATTTGTTTAACCTTTTTTCAAGGTTCTTAGCTTCCTTGCATTGTGTTAGAACATGCTCCTTTAGCTTGGAGGAGTTGGTTATTACCCACCTTCTGAAGCCTACTTCTGTCAATTTTTCAAACTCATTCTCCATCCAGTTTTGTTCCCTTACTGGCGAGGAGTTGTGATCCTTTGGTGGAGAAGAGGCTTAGTGATTTTTGGAATTTTCAGCCTTTTTGTGCCGGTTTCTCCCCATCTTTATGGTTTTATCTACCTTTAGTATTTGTTGTTGGTAACCTTTGGATGGGATCTCTGAGTGGACAAGCTACTTTTTTTTTCTATTTGTTAGTTTTCCTTCTAATAGTCAGGCCCGTCTACCGCAGGTCTGCTGGAGTTTGCTGGAGGTCCACTCCGGACCGTTTGCCTGGGTATCACCAGCGAAGGCTGCAGAACAGCAAAGATTGCTGCCTGTTCTTTCCTCTGGAAGCTTCCTCCCAGAGTGGCACCTGTCAGATGCCAGCCAGAGCTCTCCTGTACGAGGTGTCTGTTGGCCCCTACTGGGAAGTGTCTCCCAGTCAGGATACATTGGGGTCAGGGACCCACTTGAGGAGGCAGTCTGACCCTTAGCAGAGCTCGAACACTGTGCTGGGAAGTCTGCTGCTCTCTTCAGAGCTGTCAGGGAGGGACGTTTAGTCTGCTGAACCTGTGCCCACAACCGCCCCTTTCCCCAGATGCTCTGTCCCAGCGAGAAGGGGGTTCTATCTATAAGTTCCTGAATTGGGCTGCTACCTGTTTTTCAGAGATGCCCTGCCCAGAGAGGAGAAATCTGGCAGTCTGGTCACAGCAGCCTTGCTGAGCTGCCCTGGGCTCTGCCCAGTTTGAAGTTCCCAGCGGCTTTGCTTACACTGTGAGGATAAAACCAGGTACTCAAACCTCAGTATTGGCGGATGCCCCTCCCCTCACCAAGCTCCAGCGTCCCAAGTGGATCTCAGACTGCTGCTGTGCTGTCAGCGAGAATTTCAAGCCAGTGGATCCTATCTTGCTGGGCTCCATGGAGGTGGGACCGGCTGAGCCAGGCACCTGAGGGTATTGCCTGGTCTGCCAATTGTGAAGGCCCTGAGAAAAGTGCAGTATCTGGGCCAGAGTTCACCATTCCTCTGGGTATAGTTTCTCATGGCTTCCCTTGGCTAGAGGAATGAAATCCCTGACCCCTTGTGCTTCCTGGGTGAGGTGATACCCTACCCTGGTTCAGTTCGCCCTCCGTGGGCTGGCTGCACCCACTGTCAAACCAGTCCCAATGAGATGAACTGGGTACCTCAGTTGGAAATGCAGAAATTACCCACTTTCTGCATCAATCTCACTGGGAGCTGCAGACCGGAGCTGTTCCCATTCAGCCATCTTGGCCAAACCCCCCACTAAATGCAATCTTAAAAGAAAAAAGAATAGGAACCCATTCTTTTTTTTTTTTTTTCAGAAAATGAACTGAAGCAAAACAATTCATTTATGTAAATATTTAATGGGTCTCTTCTATGTGCTTGCCATGGAGCTTGTTGGCTGTATGTCCAAGAGAGAGATTTAGGAAATCAGGGACACACAATTTGACTTTAAATAACATGCAATGCTCCTACTTTTGACTTTGTTTTAACCAGAGAAGCAATGGAAGGCTATAAGTAAGTCTGTAGGTTTTGATTCAGAACCATAGATTACATGTTCTTTACTTCTGTAAGAAAAACTTTTGAAAGGCAAAGGAAACATTTTACCTCACTAGTCTATAGAATAATTATGGAAGTTTTGTTCATTTCAAAAAGAATATTCAATTATATTTTGAGTCTTTGCCTTCAGAAATTCCCATGAGAGTTTTCGTTGACAATGAATTCATTATGTTCTAAGGTTTTTAAAAACTATTAGCCTTCTATATTTGATAATTACATACTGATATATACTGTATTAAGTATATTAAGAATAAAAGCTCTCTTAATGTTTAATATCCACTTTTGACATTTTTGTCTTTTCTGGAATGAAATCGTGTTAACTAAAGATAGTTATCGATTTAATTAAAACTGCACAATGACTGAGCTTTTAGTATTGAGATTAGTTGGACATTGATATCTCAGGCATAGCTGTTTAATTTTCATTAATACTAGGACAAGAACAATTTTTACAAACGACATTTATATTTTCGGTTTTCCAGAAGTCTTTTAATATGGAAAAGGAAAAAATAAAAAGGTGATAGAAAGAACATGAGTTCTAACAGAAAGAATTCATCTGAAAAGAACTGAAAATACAAAGACATAGCTAACCCCAGCTACACCAAACCAAACTGAATGGAACAAACGTTAACTGGAACATTGTCTTAACCTTATGCATTTTCTCCTGGTTGCTCTGATTTATTTTGCTGCTGGTATGGTAAATACATCATTTTTATTTAACTTGTTTGTTTTATCCTTATTCAAGTAGAGTACCAGTCAGGTAAGGATATGGGCAGTGCAACTTTCTAAGAACTAGATGAATTTTTATGGTAGTTGTCTGTCAATTTCAAATTAATCTGTATCAAAGAGCTTTAGTGTTCCTCTACTTCCTCACATTCTCTGCCTGACCTTAGTCACTTTACAACAGACCACAGAAAACGGGGCAAAGTCCCTCATCATTTTCAAATCTATTTTAGGGTCATGGATCAATATATACTGAACACAAACTTTGAGAAATTATACGGACCTTTACCTTCTTTTATATTTTTCTAAATATTGATCTTTATTTCCTACAGTCAAAGAAGGTGTGGAATGGGCAGAAGGCAGCAAGATAAATGGTCTTATGGGGTTGGGATAAAATAAAAAATAAACCACCAGGGTGTTGTAACATGAATGGAGGGTGCATATTACAGGTAAGCATAAATAGTATTGGCATCTAGAATTGAGATCTTTTGAGACCTAAGATTGTGTTGTATGTGCCCTAGTAAAATTGTAAAAGAAGAAATTTTAGGCAATGATAATAGCTAAGCTAAGATTCATTGAGTATTTCCATGTATCAGGCACTTTCTAACAAGTTTTATTGAATTTTCACAATCCCATCCTGAGGGAAGTACTATCATTATTCTTGTTTTACAGATTTAAAAAAATGAGGAACAGCATGGTAAATTGTTAAAAATCAAAAAACTAGTAAATGGTGTAGTACTTATATTCACTGAACTAATACCCCTATTATACCTATAATCCACATATACCTATATATGCAGATGTGTACACACACATGTGCATCCACACACCACACGTATATATGTAGGAATATTCTCAAATAATAAAATTAAATCTGATGGAGAAAATGTACTCTTGATGGAAGTGCCTTGTTAGAAGGTGGAACAGGAAGGAAGGGGTTTTTTGTCCCTACAGTCATTAAATGGCTTCTCTTTCAACAAAAAATACAGTTATCCCTTGGTATGCACAGGCAGTTGGTTCCAGGACCCTTTTGGAGACCAACATCTAAGGATGCTCAAGTCTCTTACAGAAAATGGCATAGTATTTGCATATTGCCTGTGTACATCTTCCCATAAGCTTTGTTATCTCTACATTATTTCCATTATAATATCTAATACAATGTAAATCCTATGAAAATGGTTGTTATTCTTTTTTTTATTGTTTATTGTCATTCTTGTTTTATTTTATTTTTATTTACTTTTTTGAGATGGAGTCTCACACTGTCACCTGGACTGGAGTGCAGTGGTGCAATCTCAGCTCACCGCAACCTTCGCCTCCCAGGTTCAAGAGATTCCCTTTGCCTTAGCCTCCCGGTAGCTGGGATTACAGGTGCCCGCCACCATGCCTGGTTAATTTTTTTGTATTTTTAGTAGAGATGGAGTTTCACTATGTTGGTCAGGCTGGTCTCAAACTCCTGACTTCGTGATCTGCCTGCCTCGGCCTTCCAAAGTGCTGGGATTATAGGGGTGAGCCACCGCACCTGGCCTACTTTATTTATTCATTTATTTATTTTTTATTTTTTTTGAGACGGAGTCTCGCTCTGTCACCCAGGCTGGGATGCAAAGGCACGATCTTGGCTCACTCAACCTCTGCCTCCCAGGTTCAAGCAATTCTCCTGCCTCAACCTCCAGAGTAGCTGGGGTTACAGGCACCTGCCACCACATCCAGCTAATTTTTGTATTTTTGTAGAGATGGGGTTTCACCATGTTGGCCAGGCTGGCCTTGAACTCCTGACCTCAGGTGATCCACTCACCTTGGCCTCCCAGAGTGTTGGGATTATAGGTGTGAGCCACCGCGCCCAGTCCATATTGTCATTATGTATGTATTTAATTGTTTTTATATGTTTTCTGTCTCCAGCTGATTGAATCCAGGGATATGGAACCCACAGATACTAAGAACTGATTAGGCCAATGAAGCAAAATGGCTGCCTGAAAGGGAAGAAAACAAAGGGGGATTCAATGAAAACAGCAAAGACAGAAATCTCCCCAGGAAAGCTGAGAACAGAGATTGGTTGTTGGTCAATTCATTTGTGCCCCATTGATATTCAAGATTGACTGGATTGTTTAACTTTCTTTCTTCACTAACATCAGGTTATTATTATTGGGGCTAGGTTTTTTCTTCCCATTTGTGCATGGTTTAACACATCTTCCAAAATGAGACTGTCATGCAGGGATATACTGTAAAAAAGCATTGGAAGAATGAGAAAGGTGGTACTAGTAAGTCCACTGGAAGATACAGTAGAGAGGAAACATTATTCTGCCCAACAAAATTATAATAGAAATAAGATGGTGATCGTTAGCAAAGAGTTCAAGTTCACTTCCCCTTAGAAACAGCAGAGAGTTCTCATGACTCTCCAGGTTTTTCTTGTTCAGTGGCTTCTCAGAAGGTGATAAGTGAGTAATAGATAACACTCAGAGAAATTAAGCAAGGACTTCTAGAGAGTAGAGAAGATGATTCCATAGGCTAAGAGCTAAAGGGAAAGTCTTGTTTACTTTCAAAATTCATAACATGAAGGAGAGTTCCAAAATGTCCTAGAAAGTTGAATATAAAAGTGATTGCAATATTTATGTGGCCAACAAATATACAAAAAAAGCTCACCATCACTGATCATTAGAGAAATGCAAATCAAAACCACAATGAGATACCATCTCGCATAATGGCAATCATTAAAAAGTCAGGAAACAATAGGTGCTGGAGAGGATGTGGAGAAATAGGAACACTTTTATACTGTTGGTGAGAATGTAAATTAGTTCAACCATTGTGGAAGACACTGTGGTGATTCCTCAAGGATCTAGAACCAGAGGAATATATATATATACCCAAAGGAATATAAATCATTCTACTATAAAGACACATGCATACGTATGTTTATTGCAGCACTATTTACAATAGCAAAGACATGGAACCAACCAAATGCCCATCAATGATAGACTGGATAAAGAAAATGTGGTGCATACACACTATAGAATACTATATTATGCAGCCATAAAAAGGAATGAGATCATGTCCTTTGCAGGGACATGGAGGAAGTTGGAAACTAGCATCTTCAGAAAACTATCACAGAAACAGAAAATCAAACACCACGTGTTCTCACTCATAAGTGGGAGTTGAACAATGAGAACACATGGACACAGGGAGGGGAACAACACACACCAGGGTCAGTCAGGGGGTGGGGGGTGAGGGGAGGGAGAGCATTAGGACAAATAACTAATACATGAGGGGCTTAAAATCTAGATGATGGGTTGATAGGTGCAGCAAACAACCACGGTACACACACACACACACACACATATATATATGTGTGTGTGTGTAACAAACCTACATGTTCTGCACTTGTATCCCAGAACTTAAAGTAAAATAATAATTAAAAAAAAGTGAATGCAAACCAAGGTCTCTCACAGCTTCTCAGGAAGACAATGTGTCAGTGATTCTGATTAAAGTGAATGAACTCTATAGACCAAGGTTGCTCAGGAATCCCTGAGATCTTTATGGAGAACAATCTCTGTATTTGATAGATATGCTATGCAGGATTTTCTGTTAATTAAACCTTTTAATATAAGTCTGTAGCAAGAATCCTTGTATTGAATTCAAATATTTCTTGGTTCTGAGGAAGGGGAAGAGCAAGGAGGGAATTACGGCAGTGAATAATATTACATGAAATTAATCACCCACAGGGAATTTTTTTTTTTTTTTTTTTTTTTTTTTTTTTTTTTTTGAGACAAAGTTTTGCTCTTGTTGCTCAGGCTAAAGTGCAATGGCGTGATCTCAGCTCACTGCAACCTCTACCTCCCGGGTTCAAGCGATTCTCCTGCTTTAGCCTCCTGAGTAGCTGGGATTACAGGTGCCCAGCACCACACCTAGCTAAGTTTTTCTATTTTTAGTAGAGACAGTGTTTCACCGTGTTGGCCAGGCTGGTCTCAACCTCCTGACCTCAGGTGATCCACCTGCCTCAGCCTCCCAAAGCCCCGGGATTACAGGTGTGAACCACCATGGCCAGCCTACTCACAGGGAATTTATAAAAGACTGATTACAGGATGATTGCATCATCCATGTTAATGATTTTCCTATTCTTTATTAATTGTGATTCTAGCTATTGAATCAATGTGATACTTCAGCATAGGGTCTGATAGTCTTCAAAGCTCTTGCTTTTGTGTTAAATGAAGATAAACTATCAATCTCTCTCCTGGAAATTTTTAACCTAATACAAAATCATATTTTTCAATGATTAACAGATTTTTTTTTTCCTGGTAAACTTTTTTTCTTTTATCCCTTTGACAGAATGGCAATGCGGTATGTTATTAGCCTAATAAATAGATATACATGTATACATATGGAGACTACTTTGCAGTTATAAACAAATAAGTTGGGTTTCAAAAATTCAAATTTTGATCAGCTGATTGGAACTTAGAATGATTGTATGTATACAAATATTGTTAGAATGTGGTGTTTTTAAAATATGCTCCCATGGAACACTGGCGTCCCACAAGGGGAATTCTTACAGAAAAATAGAGAGTAACGCTGTTTCTCTAATATTCAGGGTAATGTAATTCATGGATGTCATTTTCTTGGTTTTAACAGTTTTCCCCACATATTTTCTTCCAATAATAAAAGACCTTTTGTCGGTGGCTCATGCCTGTAATCCCAGCACTTTGAGAGGCCAAGGCGGGCAGATCACGAGGTCAGGAGTTCGAGACCAGCCTAATCAACTTGCTGAAATCCCGTCTCTACTAAAAACAACAACAAAAATTAGCTGGACGTGGTGACATGCACCTGTAATCCCAGCTACTCAGGAGGCTGAGGCAGGAGAATTGCTTGAACCCGAGAGGCAGAGGTTGCAGGGAGCAGAGATGGAGCCACTGCACTCCAGCCCGGGTGACAGAGGGAAACCCCGTCTTAAAAAAAGAAAAAAAAGAAAAAGAAAAAAAAAAAAAAAGGTTCGTTTGTAATAGTCTGTTTCCAAGCTGCTGATATAGACATACCCAAGACAGGGAAGAAAAAGAGGTTTAATTGAACTACAGTTCCACATGGCTGGGGAGGCCTCAGAATCATGGAGGGAGGTGAAAGGCACTTCTTACCTGGTGGCAGCAAGAGAAAATGAGGAAGAAGCAAAAGCGGAAACCCCTGATGAACCCATTAGATCTCTTGAGACTTATTCATTATTATGAGAATAGTATGGGAAAGACAGACCCCTATGATTCAATCACCTCCCTCTGGGTCCCTCCCACAACACGTGGGAATTCTGGGAGATACAATTCAGGTTGAGATTTGAGTGGGGGCACAGCCAAACCATATCTCCATTTGAGAGCTTATTGTGAGCTAAATGCTTTACATACATCATTTCATTTGATCTTCACAAGGATCACATTTTATAGATAGAAAAACTCTATCTTATTTTCCACTGGCTACTCAAATGCTAGGTGGTAGAGCCAGTGTGATAAATTTAAAACATGTCCACAGGCCGGGCGCGGTGGCTCACACCTGTAATCCCAGCACTTTGGGAGGCCGAGGCGGGCGGATCACGAGGTCAGGAGATTGAGATCATCCTGGTTAAAATGGCGAAACCCCGTCTCTACTAAAAAAAAAAAAAAAAAAAAAAAAAAAAAAAAAAAAAAAAAAAAAATTAGCCGGGCGTGGTGGCCGGAGCCTGTGGTCCCAGACACTCAGGAGGCTGAGGCAGGAGAATGGCGTGAACCCGGGAGGCGGAGCTTGCAGTGAGCCAAGATCTCGCCCCTGCACTCCAGCCTGGGCGACAGAGCGAGACTCTGTCTCAAAAAAACCAAAAAACAAAAAACAAAAAAAACATGTCCACAAACACTTTCACCTATATGGGCTGGCCTTAGGGACTGACTTGTAACCAATAGAATCCAATGGAAATGACACTGTGTGACTCCTGAGGCTAGGTTAGAAAAAAAAAGCTTTCAACTGGCTCTTTTGTGATGCTTTTCTAGTAGAAACCAACTGGCATGTGAGAAAACTGACCATCCTGAAATCTTCATCCTGAAACCATCCTGAAAACTTCAGGCCACATGTAGGTACTTAGGTTTACAATCCACTATCAACTATGAGCCATGTGAATGAGTCATTGAAACGTCCAGCACAATTGAGTCTTCAGATGCCTGCAGCTCCATGTCCGACTGAAACTGCATGAGACACTCTAGGTGAGAAAACCTTGTTGTTTTGTTGTCGTTGCTGTTTTTGAGATGGTATCTTGCTGTTGCCCAGGCTGGATTGCAGTGGAGTGATCTCTGCCCACTGTAACCTCTGCCTCCTGGGTTCAACGGATTCTCATGCCTCAGCCTCCCAAGTAGCTGGAATTACAGGTGCACAGCACCAGGCCTGGCTAATTTTTTTATTTTTGGTAGAGACAGGGTTTTGCCATGTTGCCCAGGCTTGTCTTGAGCTCCTAGACTCAAGTGGTCCTCCCGCCTCGGCCTCCCAAAGTGCTTGGATTACAGGCATGAGCCACCATGCCCTGCCCTTGTTGTTTTATATCACTAATTATTGGGGCAATTAATTATGCAATTAATTATGCAGAACAGCCAGTAATAGAACTTGGATCTTTTGGACTCTAAAGTTCATCTTAAGGTACACATTTTACTGCTTCTTTAAACTTCTGATACTGTTATTACTTTTTAAATAATAAAATCTAGTATGAGACTCAATTTAGTATGCAATTATATACTTTGCTATTTAAGTTTAGTATATCCATAGTTCTTTGGGTTGTACAAAATTTTCCCTGAATTCTATTCTCTTTGCCTATTAACAAACTAGGAAATCACTATTTTACAATTAACGGTCAAGATCTCATTCATTCAGTTAACATTCATTGAGTATCTATGATCTGTTAGGCAGTGTAAAAACAATGGACCCAAGTGTGAATAAACATAAGCTTCATCACCTTGTCAATGATAAAAGGCTGAGAGAAAATGGGGAGAGATGCACATATAAACAAATAAAACAACAAAATAAGAAGAGTTCTATAATAAAGGAGAAAGAATACAAAGAGGTGATGGTTGAGCAAAGTCGAAAAGTTTAATTTTGGCTGGGCTCAGTGGCTTACGCTTGTAATCCCAACACTTTGAGAGGCCAAGGTGGGCGGATCACCTGAGACCAGGAGTTCAAGACCAGCCTGGCCAACATGGCAAAATCCCATCTCTACTAAAAGTACAAAAAATTAGTCAGGCATGGTGGTGGGCACCTGTAATCCCAGCTACTTGGGAGGCTGAGGCAGCAGAATTGTTTGAATCCGCGAGGCAGAGGCTGCAGTGAGCTGAGATCTTACCATTGCACTCCAGCCTGGGCAACAAGAGTGAAACTCTGCCTCCAAAAAAAAAAAAAAAAAAAAAAAAAAGAATGAAAGAAAGTAAAGTTTAATTTCTCAGGTAACTGCAGGAAGGAGGAGAGGAGAATGGAGAAGAATAAAAAGCCTCCGTGGACTGGTTACTCTATAGTACTAACCTCAAGTTCTCAGTTTAGAACCGTCAAGAAAGAAAAGGGTGGAGATAAGAATCCAAAGGACAAAAGCTAAGATAGCCCTTCTGGAAAAAACAGCTCTGGTAGAATTTTGGGTTTAAGAGAATCCAGAGGTAGGCACTCAGGTGTTATTCTGCCAGGAGAGTTTGTAAGTTAAAGAATGCCTAAATTCAATCTACCAGACGTTGACTTCAGATAAAGACATTTTCTCTCCTTTTTCCCCGTATAAATTAATGATAATCGGCTGGGCCCGGTGGCTCACGTCTATAATCCCAGCACTTTGGGATGCTGGGGTGGGTGGATCATGAGGTCAGGTGTTCAAGACCAGCCTTGCCAAGATGGTGAAACCCCGTCTCTACTAAAAAAAAAAAAAAAATACAAAAATTAGCCAGGCACAGTGGTGGGTGCCTGTAACCCCACCTACTCGGGAGCCTGAGGCAGTAGAATCGTTTGAACCCCGGAGGGGTGGAGGTTGCAGTGAGCCAAGATTGCACCATTGCACTCCAGCCTGGGTGAGAGTGAGACTATATCTCAAATATATATATATATATATAAAAAATCATTATTATTACTAAACAAATTTGTGTTTTCAGAGTAATGAGTGAGGTAATATCTAGAAAGATCCCTGATTTCCTTGCTGAAAAAAAGCAATGCTACAGGGATAGAAGTTATCATTATTCCGGCAGTATTGGTGTACAGTTTAAGAATGAAGAAAACATCTATCTTTATTCAAGCAGTGTGGCCTACTCGAGGGAGCTATTTTTTAACATATTGTATTTCTTGCTTGATTAGGTAGCAAGCAATATTTTCTCATAATGCTTGTCCCTTGCTCACATCCTTCATTCAGCCACCTAAGAGACAGCCCTGTGTGTTTATTTAGTTAGTGAGTTGGTAATTTTGCACCCACTTTTATTTTCTTACCTTTTTTGTTTGTTTGTTTGTTGTGTTTTGTTCTGCTCTGCCCAGTCTTCTTTTGTTTTGGAAACTGTGTTTTTGGGAACAGTTAGGGCTGTCAAACACATGGTCTCATCAGTTCTGCTAAAGGAGAACTTACAATTCAGGTTGGCCAATAAGAGTATTGTATTTCCCTTCAAATAACAGTAATTAGTCCAAGGATGGGTATGTGATCCAGGTGGTGCCAGTATTTTTCAAGGATTGATAGGGATGATTGTGGAGAGATGGTAATCTACTCATATGAGTTCCTGAACTACAAAGATTATGTCTAGTGTTGTCAGGAGTCATCTTCTCCATGATGTAGACACAGCCAGGCTACAAAACAAAACCAATGACAAACACCCACCATAATTAACAGATGAATATATGTAGGCAATGATTTCATTTAAACACCTGGTTCTATGCTAACAGCTTTTGGACTTTTTAAATGAGCCAATACATTTATTCTTTCTTTCTTTCTGGCCTAAGCTAGTTTAAATTAGGATTCTGTCACTTCCAACCAAGAGTCCTGGCTAACTAAATTAATTGTTCTATATGAATTCATAATTTTAGAAACAACTTTCACCATCCATATACACCTCACTACGCTCCTTCCAAACTCCCTGACATATTCATTCAATGTGGTATGGTTGCTAGGAGCAAAGGCTTGAAAGTCAGACTGAACTGTGTTCTACTATCAGCTCAGCCATGTGCAAGTTGTATGATTTTGAGCAAACCCATGACTTCTTGAAGCCTGTGGGTTTTTTTGTTTGTTTGTTTGTTTTTGACAGAGTTTCACTCTTGCTGCCCAGGCTGGAGTGCAATGGTGCGATCTTGGCTCACTGCAACCTCCACCTTCTGCGTTCAAGCAATTCTCAAGCCTCAGCCTCCTGAGTAGCTGGGATTACAGGCACCTGCCACCATGCCTGGCTAATTTTTGTATTTTTAGCAGAGATGGGGTTTTGCCATGTTGGCCAGGCTGGTCTCGAACTCCTGGCCTCAAGTGATCTGCCCATCCTGGCCACCCAACGTACTGGGATTACAGGTGTGAGTCACTGTGCCAGGCGCTATACTGTGCATCTTCTATATTTTTAAGTGATTCGTGTAAAGTGTTCGGCTCAATCCCTAATGGATTTTAGGATCTAATTGAATGTTAGTAATTTTACCACCTCTTCTACAGGCTATCCTGGGCACAAAGAATGTAAAAGAAGGACTTGGCCAACATGTATGTCCAAGGATAATTTTATATTTAATTCCTCAAATTGTATCAGAGTTAACTTTACAGAGGACAGGATTCTCCCTTTAGAAACTTCATGACATTCTGTCTTTGACATCTCAGTATACCTCAATCAAGAACATGCAGGTCAGAGCCATATTCTCTGCTCCAACTGCTCCCAGGAGTTAAGGTAGTCACTGACTTATCTGGGGAGTTAAGTTAAATAGAAACCTCTTCGAGAAATTCTTCCATCATTCCCTTGGCAACTGCAGACCCAACAAGGGGAAGGAGCCCCAGGCAGCAGCCAAACTGGCTGGAAATACTGAAGGGTTTATATTGCAGCACCCATTTTGTGCAAAAAAAAAACAAACCAAAAAACAAAGACATCCTCTCAAATTAGTATTCAACGCTGATATGGTTTGGCTCTGTGTCCCCACACAAATCTTACCTTGAATTGTAATAATCCCCACGTGTGGAGGGAGAGACCTGGTGAGAGGTTATTCGATCATGGAGGCAGGTTCCCCCTTGCTGTTCTCATGATAGTGCATGAGTTCCCACAAGATCTAGTCGTTTGGTAGTTTCTGGTGCTTTCCCCTTCTCTCTCTCTCTTCTGCTGCCTTGTGAAGAACGTATTTGCTTCTCCTTTGCCTTCTGCCATGATTGTGAGTTTCCTGAGGTCTCCCCAGCCATGCAGAACTGTGAGTCAATTAAACCTCTTTCCTTTATAAATTATCTAGTCTCAGGTAGTATTTTTATAACAGTGTGAAATGGACTAATAGACACATTTTCATGAATAGCTAACCTTAATGTTATTGTTCTTGTTTGTTCTGACTGATTCATGTAAGATTCACATGACCCTATTTTACATTCTAAGTTAACAGTGAAAGTTCATCACAGCAGGTATCAGTGTTAATTAGACAATCCAACTGAAACACAACGATTCCAGCTAAGACATCCCTAACCTCTCTAGCCATCTTGGACTATTTTATTTTATATTCCTCAATATGACTGAAGTCCTGCCTCCATTCCCCAACATCTCACTGGCAGACTAGGTGTCTGGTAGGGGTCTATTTCCTGATTCATAGATGGTGCCTTCTCCATGTGTCCTCACATGGTGGAAGGGGCTAGCTAGCTCTCTACGGTCTTTAAGAAGGGCATGACTCCTAATCGTGAGGGATATGCCCTTACAGTATAATCACCGCCAAAAGGCCTTACCTCCTAATACTGTCACCTTGAGGATTAGGATTTCAGCATATGAATTTTGAAGGGGACAGACCCTGAGACCATAGCAAGTGAGACATAAACAGATTCCAAAAGCCAGAGAAAAGATACAAGGTTGATTCTTCCTCAAGGCTTGTATCAGTCTGTTCCCACACTGCTATGAAGAAATACCTGAGATTGGGTAATTTATAAAGGAAAGAGATTTAATTGACTCACACTTCTGCAGGGCTGGGAAAGCCTCAGGTAACTTACAATCATGGCGAAAGGGGAAGCAAATACATCCTTCTTCACAGGGCGGCAGGAGAGACAAGTGAGAAGTAAACGGGGAAAAGCCCTTTATAAAACCATCGGATCTCATGAGAACTCACTATCACAAGAACTGCATGGGGAAAACCACCCCCATGGTTCAATTATCTCCACCTGGTCCCACCCTTGACATGTGGGGATTATTACTATTCAAGGTGAGATTTGGGTGGGCACACAGAACCAAACCATATCAGGGCTGAATACTAATTTGAGGGGATGTCTTTGTTTTCTGGTTTCATTTTTGCACAAAATGGTTCTTCAGTATAAACCTTTCAGTATTTCCAGCCAGTCTGGCTGCACGTGGGGATCACAATTTGAGATGAGATTTGGGTGAGGACACAGAGCCAAACCATGTCAGTGTGTTTCTGAATGCAAATTTGTTTTTTTGTTTTGCTTTGTTTTGTTTTGGCAGAGTCTCGCTCTTGTTGCCCAGGCTGGAGTGCAGTGATGCGATCTTGGCTCACCACAACCTCTGCCTCCCAGGTTCAAGCAATTCTCCTGCTTCAGCCTCCTGAGTAGCTGGGATTACAGGTGCCCACCACCATACCCACCTAAGTTTTGTATTTTTTAGTAGAGACAGAGTTTCACCATGTTGGCCAGGCTGGTCTCAAACTCCTAACCTCAGGTGATCCACCCACCTCGGCCTCCCAAAGTGCTGGGGTTACAGATGTGAGCCACTACTCCTAGCCGAATTTAAAATCTTTAAAAATAGTTTTGAAAGTAGCAAGAGAATGCATGGTCGTTGATGTTGAGGAAACCAGCCCCACACCACCCTGCGGGTACCCTGAGTCCGGGGGAGGACACAAAGGAGTTAGAAAGAGACAGAATAAGCATTTAAAAGGTGGGTCCAGGGGACCGGAGCATTGCTAGTGGCCCAGAGCTCTCGGGCTCCACCCGCATTTATTGGTTTACAAGCTCTTTGTTCTTGGGGCAGATGGGAGGGGTAGGAAAGGACGAGGAAAAGGATTAATCAGTGAAGGAGAACTCGAGTTATTCGATAAGATGTATAGCAGTGGCGGTTTCTGTGAATTTCCTCAAGCAAAGGCATGTCTAAACTACTTAAGATCTTTAACTTATCGGGACTGAAACGGGTGGGAGCGAGTTTCAGGAGGAGCCAATATGTTTGATTATACTCCACTGCTTCAAGGGAGTGTTATCTCCCTGAGCAACCTGTGGAATGCCGCTGAGCAGTTACGATCTCTGGGCATAAAGACATGAAGGCAATAAGGAGACTCTTCTCCTCAGAGGCCACCCATGGCTTCCCATGGGTGTCTCACACAGGGGAGACCAAACCAACTGGCATCCCAGAAACTCTCTTTCCCACAGTTTACACTGGCAAATGAGAAATTATACATAAGTGCTTAGAATAATACCTGACACAAACTAACGCTATATGTATGTAGGTTTGGTCTCCCTTCCTTCCTCCCTTCCTCCCTCCCTCCCTCCCTCCCTTCCTTCCTTCCTTCCTTCCTTCTTTTCTTTTCTCTTTTCTTTTCTTTCTTTCTTCTTTTTCTTTCTTTCTTTCTCTCTTCTTTCTTTGTTCCTCTCTCTCTTTATTCTTTCTTTCTTTCTCTCTCTTTATTTTTTCTTTCTTTCTCTCTCTCTCTCCTTTGTTTAGACAAGGACTTGCTCTGTTGCTCTGGCTGGAGTGCAATGGCATGGTCTCGGCTCACTGCAAGTTTCACCTTCTGGGCTCAAGTGATCCTCCCACCTCAGTCTCCCAAGTAGCTACTTGTAGTGGTGCCAAGTACTACAGGCATAAACCATCATGCCCAGCTCCTTTTTGTAATTTTTGTAGAGACAGGGTTTCACCATGTTCAGCAGGCTGCTGTCAAATTCCTGGGCTCAAGCCTTTTGCTTGCCTCGGGCTCCCAAAGGCTGGGATTATAGGTGTGAACCACCATACTAAGCCTTGATGTTTTATTCTTTTAAAAGAGAAACATCCATTCATAAATACCTTCTTAATATAAGGCCATGCAAGTACAGTAGGATAATGTGTTAACCTGTTTTGGATTGCTATAAAGTAATATGTCAGACTCAGTAATTTATTAAGAGATTTATTTGGCTCATGGTTCTGCACGGTGCCAGCATCTGCTAAGCGTTGGATGAGGTCTCAGGAAGCTTTCACTCATGGTGGAAGGTGAAGGGGAGCAGGCATGTCACATGGCAAGAGAGGGAGCAACATAAAGGGAGGAGACGTCAGTCTCAAAATAATCAGCTCTCCTGTGAATGAATATAGTAATCACACACTCATTACCATGGGGAGGGCACCAAACCATTTGTGAGCAATATGCTGCCATGACCCCAACACCTCCCACTAGGTTCCACCTCCAACATTGGAGATCATGTTTCATCATGAGCTTCTGAGGAGACAAATAGCCAAACCATATTAGATAGATAGGTAGGTATTTAGGTAGTTAGGTAGGTAGATAAGTAGATAAACATGTACATACATGGATGGGTGGATAGGTAGGTAGGAAGATGGATAAACAGATTTAAAATAAGATATTAAACATAGTTAATATTACATTGTTGTTGTTATTTTTGTTGTTATTGTTATGATCTGGATTTCACTGTCTAAAGAGTGGCTCACTTTTATTCCTTTTTTTATTTTTCTGCACTAAAATTGTGATTTCTGATTCTCATAAGGGTCAGGAAGCTACATATTTCAAGAAATGCAGACTTAAGTACACAAATGTCACTGTGTTCATGGTTTATTGAAAGCACCATTGATGGAAGAGATAACTTTTATTAATCACAGAAAAACAAACACAGATAATATTATTTTTGTATACTATGTACAGGATGGAATTTCAAACACTTTAGATAGGGTTGATACACAGAACTACCTTCCTATTATTATCCCATTTCACAGAAGAAGAAATGGAAGTACAGAGAAGTTAACATGCTAGAGGTTTCACAGCTAGTCAGTAGTAGGACCAGGATTCAAACCAAGGTAGTCCAATTCCAGAGCAGAATCTGTCAATGACTAAGTTACCTAATATTTCAGAAAGCCAGAAACAGTCAGATAAATAATCCACCTTGGTTCATCTCTCTTAGTATTTTATTTTCATTTTTGGGGGCACAATTCTAAAACTACTTAAAATAGACTATTATTCCTTTATCAGTTATATGGGAAAGCAATAACTTAAGTTTACTCACTTTTTTTTTTTAAACAAGTATTTAGTGAGCACCTACTAAGTGCCAAAAACTCTTCTGGGCATGGGGCTAAGCAGTGAAAGAAATCGATGACTTCATGGAACTTATGTTCTAGAGAAGTGGATATAGATAATAAACTAAACAAGCATAAATATTGTAAAGAAAAATAGAGAAGAAAGTTGAGTAGACAGGAAAGGCCTCACCAAGCAAGTTATTCATTTGCTTAGGAAGCCTTGGAGAAGGGGAAAGAAATATTGTGTTCACATTTTCCCATTTACTTCTAGTGTCTTTTCCACCAAGACAATTCTTAACTCAGAGCTAGGTCACCACAGGGACCTGCTTGCCAAGATTTTAGAAATTCACACTTCAATGGATGCAAAGTCAGAAGGTTACAGAACCTTTCTATGCAATGCTACCCCATGCTAGGATGCACCCACAAGTCTGCAGTTCATGAAAGATTCTTCTAAGCCAGAGCAGCTCCTATACATGATCAACTCATCATTCAAGAAATGTGTGAGATTTAAACTCAGCCAAACTCCTTGAGCAGTTCAGTGTCCTTTCACAGGGGACATTTGGCTTGTCAAAAGAAAACTTAGATTCCCTGAGGCTTGATCTTAAACTTGTCTGAAGCTGGAGACACTGCATGAGACTTTTGCTTCTCTTTCTAACTTGTATATACGTTTGTTTGTGCTAAAAAGGCAACATTGTCAAAACATCTACAGAGATAATCACAATAGAAGTATAAAATCACACAATGAAATCATGCTGATAAAGAATATGTTTTCGGCCGGGCGCGGTGGCTCATGCCTGTAATCCCAGCACTTTAGGAGGCCGAGGCAGGCAGATCACCAGCTCAGGAGATCACGACCATTTTGGCTAACATGGTGAAACCCGTCTCTACTAGAAATATAAAAAATTAACCAGTGTGGTGGCGGGCTCCTGTAGTTTCAGCTATTCAGGAGGCTGAGGCAGGAGAACGGCGTGAACCCGGGAGGCAGAGCTTGCAGTGAGTCAAGATCACGCCACTGCACTCCAGGCTGAGCAACAGAGCGAGATTCTGTCTCAAAAAAAAAAAAAAAAAAAAAAAGAATGTGTTTTCCCTGATGGGACATATCTCAAAATAATAAGAGTTATTTATGACAAACCTACAGCCAATATCATACTGAATGGGCAAAAACTGGAAGCATTCCCTTTGAAAACTAGCACAAGACAGGGATGCCCTCTCTCACCACTCCTATTCAACATAGTGTTGGAAGTTCTGGCCAGGGAAATCAGGCAAGAGAAAGAAATAAACGGTATTCAATTAGAAAAAGAGGAAGTCAAATTGTCCCTGTTTCCAGATGACATGATTGTATACTTAGAAAACCCCATCGTTTCAGCCCAAAGTCTCCTTAAGCTGATAAGTAACTGCAGCAAAGTCTCAGAATACAAAATCAAAGTGCAAAAATCACAAGCATTCTGATACATCAATAACAGACTAACAGAGAGTCAAATAATGAATGAATGCCCATTCACAAATTGCTTCAAAGAGAATAAAATACCTAGGAATCCAACTTACAAGGGATGTGAAGGACCTCCTCAAGGAGAAATACAAACCACTGCTCAATAAAATAAAAGAGGACACAAACAAATGGAAGAATATTCCACGCTCTTGGATAGGAAGAATCAATATCATGAAAATGGCCATACTGCCCAAGGTAATTTATAGATTTAATGCCATCCCCATCAAACTACCAATGACTTTCTTCACAGAATTGGAAAAACTACTTTAAAGTTCATATGGAACCAAAAAGGAGCCTGCATTGCCAAGACAATCCTAAGCCAAAGGAACAAAGCTGGAGGCATCACACTACCTGACTTCAAACTATACTCTAAGGCTACAGTAACCAAAACAGCATGGTACTGGTACCAAAACAGAGATATAGACCAATGGAACAGAACAGAGTCCTCAGAAATAATACCACACATCTACAACCATCTGATCTTTGACAAAACTGACAAAAATAAGAAATGGGGAAAGGATTCCCTATTTAATAAATGGTGTTGGGAAAACTGGCTAGCCATACATAGAGAGCTGAAACTGGATCCCTTCCTTACACCTTATACAAAAATTAATTCAAGATGGATTAGAGACTTGAATGTTAGACCTAAAACCATAAAAACCCTAGAAGAAAACCTAGGCAGTACCATTCAGGACATAGGCATGGGCAAGGACTTCTTGTCTAAAACACCAAAAGCAATGGCAACAAAAGCCAAAATTGACAAATGGCATCTAATTAAACTAAAGAGCTTCTGCACAATAAAAGAAACTACCATCAGAGTGAACAGGCAACCTACAGAATGGGAGAACGTTTTTACAATCTACCCATCTGACAAAGGGCTAATATCTAGAATCTACAAAGAACTCAAACAAATTTACAAGAAAAAATCAAACAACCACATCAAAAAGTGGGCAAAGTATATAAACAGACACTTCTTAAAAGAAGACATTTATGCAGTCAACAGACACATGGAAAAAATGCTCATCATCACTGGCCATCAGAGAAATGCAAATCAAAACCACAATGAGATACCATCTCATACCAGTTAGAATGGTGATCATTAAAAAGTCAGGAAACAACAGGGACTGGAGAGGACGTGGAGAAATAGGAATGCTTTTACACTGTTAGTGAGACTGTAACCTAGTTCAACCATTGTGGAAGACAGTGTGGTGATTCCTCAAGGATCTAGAACTAGAAATCCCATTTGACCCAGCCATCCCATTACTGGGTATATACCCAAAGGATTATAAATCATGCTTCTATAAAGACACATGTACATGTATGTTTACTGTGGCACTATTCACAATAGCAAAGACTAGGAATCAACCCAAATGTCCATTAGTGACAGACTGGATTAAGAAAATGTGGCACATATACACCATGGAATACTATGCCGCCATAAAAAAGGATGAGTTCGTGTCCTTTGTAGGGACATGGATGCAGCTGGAAACCATCATTCTCAGCAAACTATCGCAAGGACAAAAAACCAAACAGTGCATGTTCTCACTCACAGGTGGGAATTGAACAATGAGAACACTTGGACACAGGAAGGAGAAAAATCACACACCAGGGCCTGTCATGGGGTGGGGATGGGGGGAGGGTTAGCATTAGGAGATATACCTAACGTAAATGACGAGTTAACAGGTTCAGTACACCAACATGGCACATGTATACATATGTAACAAACCTGCACCTTGTGCACATGTACCCTAGAACTTAAAGTATTAAAAAAAAGAATGTGTTTTCCCCTGAATTTTCATAAATGATCTAGCCTAAACATTCTAGTAAGCAACCCCCGAAACAGGATAAATAAAATTTGAGTAAAATCCCAAGTATGAAGAGAATATATTTTAATTTACCAAATAGTTTATTTCTACTGTTTAAAAAATGACTGTCTTAAATGATCATCATTTACTTTGGTTTTTTCACTGCCTTTTCAGGAAGACCATTTCCTCATTCATTAGACATAATCACAACCAGCATCTCCGGCTTTGAATATCATGGAAAACAAAAGCTACAGACCCAATATATCAGGTGATGCTATGATTTCAGGGCAATTTTGTACAACCAGTTATCATAATCAGTGCAGATCTCAGTCTGTGCAAACAAGGAACCCAGTGCAAGAAATGTTAACAAAGAAATGCCTTCTTCAGGAGTACACTTTGCACCTGGATCACTCCCCACTTTCCTCTCCACCTATTTCTTCCTCATCCAAAACTAGGTAGCAATTATCACTGTCTCTCTATTATTGTCCCCTCTTATCTTCTAAGGTTTTCCTTTCTTGGTTTTTCAGTTGTTTTCAAACTTTAGAAGAAATAAGGATCATCAAGGAACTCGTTAGACATATATATATATACACACACCCACATATATATAAACATTATATGTCATTAGACATATAAGTATATATATTTAACATATATATTTAAATTGACAAGTAATAATTGTATATGTTTATGGGATACAATGTGATTTTTCCCATAACATGTATACATTGTGAAATGATAAAATCAGACTAACATATCTATCAAGTACTTATCATTTATTTGTAGTGAGGACATTTAAAATCCATTATTTTAGCTATTTTGAAATATACAATATATTATTAACCATAATCACTAGACCACCAGAACCTATTTCTCCTGTCTAACTAAAACTTTGTACCCTTTATCTTAGTCTGTTTTGTGTTACTATAAAGAAATATCTGAGGCTGGGCAATTTAGAAAGAAAAATAGTTTATTTGGCTCACAATTCTCATGGCCAGAAAGTACAACATTGGGCATCTGCACCTGATGAGAGCCTCAAGCTACTTCTGCTCATGGGGGAAGGCAAAGGAGAGCAGTATGCACAGATCACATGGTGAGAGAGAAAGCAAGCGGGCAGGCAGGAGCCAGGCCCTTTTTTTTTTTTAATTTTTAATTTTGCGTGTACATAGTAGGTGTGTATATTTATGGAGATATTTTGCCACAGGGATACAATGCATAATAATCATATCAGGATATATGGAATATCCATCACCTCAAGCATTTATCCTTTTTTGTGTGTGTTACAAAAAATCTACACTCTTTTGGTTAATTAATTAATTAATTTTGAGACAAAGTCTCGCTCTGTCACCCAAGCTGGAGTGCAGTGGCATGATCTTGACTCACTGCAATCTCCACCTCCCAGGTTCAAGTGATTCTCCTGCCTCAGCCTCCTGAGTAGCTGGGATTACAGGTGCACGCCACCAAGCCTGGCTAATTTTTGCATTTTTAGTAGAGATGGGGTTTCACCATGTTGGCCAGGCTGGTCTCAAACTCCTAACCTCAGGTGATCCACCTGCCTCATCCTCCCAAAGTGCTGGCATTACAGGTGTAGGCCACCACTCCTGGCTTCTTTTGTTATTTTAAAATGTGCAATAAATTACTGATGACTGTAGACACCTTCTTGTGCTATCAAATAGTAGCTCTTAGTCATTCTACCTAACTTTATTTTTGTACCATTAACCATGCCGCCTTTCTCTTCACTACCCTTTCCAGTCTCAGTAATCATTGTTCTACTCTCTATCTCCATGAGTTTAATTGCTTTAACTTTTAGCTCCCACCAACACATGAGAACATGTGAAATTTGTCCTTTTATGCCTGACTTATTTTACTTAACATAATGATCTCCAATTCCATCCATGTTGTTACAAATGACTGGATCTCATTCTTTTTTATGGCTATTACTCCATTGTGTATATGTACCACATTTTCTCTATCCATTCATCTGTTGATGAACACTTACGTTGCTTCCAAATCTTGCCTATTGTGAATAGAGCTGCCAAATGGGAGTGCAGGTATCTCTTCTATATATTGATTTCCTTTCTTTTGGTTATATACCTAGCAGTGGAATTGCTGGATTATATGGTAGCTTTATTTTCAGTTTTTTGGGGAACCTCAAACTGTTTTCCATAGCAGTTGTACTAATTTACATTCCCACTAACAGTGTGTGAGGGTTCCCTTTTCTACACATCTTTGCCAGCATTGTGATAGCTTGTATTTGGATAAAAGCCCTTTTAACTGGAATGAGATGATATCTTCTTGTAGTTTTGATTTGCATTTCTCAGAATATTAATGATGTTGAGCACCTTTTCATACATCTGTTTTCCATTTGCATATCTTCTTTTGATAAATGTCTATTCGGATATTTTGCCACTTGTTTAATTGGATTATTAGATTTTTTTTCTATTGAGTTTTTTGAGCTCTTTATATATTCTGGTTATTAATCCCTTGTCAGATGGATAGTTCGAAAACATTATCTCCCATTCTGTGAGTTGTCTTTTTCACTTTGTTGATTGTTTCTTTTGCTATGCAGAAGCTTTTTAAGTTGATGTAATACCACGTGTACATGTTAGCTTGGTTGCCTATGTGGTTGGGGTATTACTCAAGAAATATTTGCTGTGACCAATGTCCTGGAGGATGTTTTCTTTGAGTAGTTGTATAGTTTGAAGTCTTAGATTTAAGTTTTAATTCACCTTGATTTGATTTTTGTATATTGCGAAAGATAGGGTGTAGTTTCATTCTTCAGTATATGGATATCCAATTTTTTCAGGCCATTTATTGAAAGGACTGTCCTTTCCCTAATGTGTGTTCTTGGAACTTTGTTGGAAATAAGTTTCTCAGATTTCTATTCTGTTCCGTTGATCTACATGTCTGTTTTTATACCAGTAACATGCTGTTTTGGTTACTGTAGCTTTGTAGTATAATTTGAATTTTTTTCATGACATGAGATATATATATATATATATATATATATATGTTTTGAGGTTGCATATTTCACTTTATTTAGCAAATGGTCACACTCGACCCCACCACTGCCCCTGCAGCCTCGCTTGAACACCTACCTCAGGAAGCAGCTCAGTGTGAACAGGAAGGCCTGGATTTCCCAGCTTGGGCCTCATCTGTCACCACACATGCCACACACTACAGAACAAAATCACTGCCCCATGTCCTCAGGAGACCATCTTGTTTGGTCCAGGCGGCCCTCCAGTGTTCAACAGCTGCCTGCAGGGGCCGCAGCCCAGCTCTAGGCACAGACCCCCTGCTCCTGAGATACCAGTGCCAGGCGAGCCTCTGTCTCCAGCTGTGAGGGTGCCAGACCCTGAGCCTGGCCCTGCCACCTGTACCTGCTGGGCAATAAGCAAAATGTATGAAAATACTTCAATCACTTCTTTGAAATAAACTTGGCAATAAATTTATCTTCTAGATTTTCCAAATTATTAATATATAGTTGCTCAAAATAGCTTCTAATAATCCTTTATAATGTGATTCTTTCAGTTTTGTTCTTTTTGCTCAGGATAGCATTGGCTATTCTGGTTCTTTTGTGGTTCCGTACACATTTTAGGATTGTTTTTTCTATTTCTGTGAAGAATGTCAGTGGTATTTGATAAGGATTGCATTGAATCTGTAGATTGCTCTGTGTAGTGTGGAAATTTTAACAATATTGACTCTTCCAATCCATGAACATGGAATATGTTTTCATTTTTTCTGATGTCCTCTTCACTTTCTTGTGAAGTGGTTTACAATTTTTATTGTAGAGATCTTTCACTTCATTGGTTATGTTAATTCCTAGGTATTTTATTTTCTTTGTAGTTATTATAAATGGGATTACTTTCTTGATTTCTTTTTCACTTTGTTTGTTGTTGGTATATAGAAATGCTAGTAATTTTTGTATGTTGACTTTGTATCCTGGCACTATGCTGAATTTGTTGATCAATTCTAATAGCTTTTTGGTGACATCTTTAGATTTTTCCAAATATAATACCATATCATTTGCACAGAAGAATAATTTGACTTCTTCCTTTCTAATGCGGATGTGCTTTATTTCTTTCTCTTGTCTAATTGCTCTAGCTAGGACATCCAGTATTATGTTGAATAACAGTGATGAAAGTTGGCATCCTTGTCATGCTCCAGATCTTAGAGAAAAGGCTTTCAATTTTTCCCATTCAGTATTATACTAGCTGTGGGTCCGTCATATATGGCTTTTATTATATTGAGGTATATTCCTTCTGCATCCAGTTTTCTGAGGGTTTTTAACATTAAGTGATGTTTAATTTTATCAAATGCTTTTTTTAGCATCAATTGAAATGATTATATGGTTTTTGTTCTTCATTCTGTTGTATGATATATCACATTGAATAATTTGTGTATGTTGAACAATTTTTGCATCCCTGGGATAAATCCCATTTCATCATGGTGAATGATCTTTTAGTGTATTGTTGAATCTGATTTGCTAGTATTTTGTTGAGAATTTTTACATCAATGTTCATCAGGGATATTAGCCTGCAGTTTCTTTTTTGATGTGTCTTTGTTTTTTGTATCAGGATAATACTGGCCTCATAGAACGAGTTTCTGAAGTATTCCCTCCTCCTTCATTTTTCAGAATAGTTTGAAAAGGATTGGTATTATTTAAGTTCTTTTAATGTTTGATAGAATTCAGAAGTGAAGCCATTGGGTCCTGGTCTTTTCACTGGGAGACTTTTTATTATAGCTTCAATCTTGTTACTCGTTATTTTTCAGTTCAGGTTTTGGATTTCTTCATGATTCAATCTTGGTAGCTTGTATATGTCTAAGAAATTATCCATTTCTTCTAGATTTTCCAAATTATTGGTATATAGTTGCTCATAATAGCTTCTAATGGTCCTTTGAATTTCTATATTATTGGTTGTAATGTCTCCTTTTTCAACTTTGATTTATTTATTTGGGTTTTTTCTTTTTTTTCTTAGTCTGACAATAGGTTTGCTGATTTTTAAAATCTCTTCACAAAACCAACTTTTCATTTCTTTGATAGTTTGTATTATTTTCCTTGTTTCAATTTCATTTATTTCTGCTCTGATCTTTATTATTTCTTTCCTCCTGCTAATTTTAGGTTTGGCTTGCTCTTTACTTTTCTAGTTCTATAAGATACATTCTTAGGTTGTTTATTTAAAGTTTTTCTACCTTTTTGATGTAGGCATTTATAGTACTGCTTTTGCTGTATCCTATAGGTTTTGATATGTTGTGTTTCCTTTATAATTTGTTTCAAGAAATTTTTAAATTTTCTTCTTAAGTTCTTCATTGACCTACTGGACATTCAGGAGGATATTGTTTAATTTCCATGTGTTTGTATGGTTTCCAAAATTCCTCCAAGTGTTGATTTCTAGTTTTATTATATTGTGGTCAGAGAGGATGTTTGATGTAGTTCCTTTTTTTCAAGAAAATGTTAAGACTTGTTTTGTGGCCTAACATATGGTCTATCCTTGAGAATGATCTATGTGCTAAAGAGAAGAATGTGTATTCTGCAGCCATTGGGTGAAATGTTCATTAAACATCTATTAGATCAATTTGGTCCATAGTGCAGATTTAGTCCAAAGTTCTTTGTTGATTTTCTCTCTGGATAATCTGGTCAATGCTGAAAGTGGGGTGTTGAAGTCTCCAGCTATTATTGTATTAGGGTCTATCTCTCTCTTTAGCTCTATTAATATTTGCTTTGTATGCCTGAGGGCTCCCTTGTTGGATGAATATATATTTAAAATTGTTATATCCTCTCTCTGAATTGACCTTTTGTCATTATATAATGACCTTCTTTGCCTTTTTAAAAATAGATTTTTGTCTTGAAATGTATTTTGTCTGATAAAGTATAGCTATACCTGCTCTTTTTTGGTTTCCTTTTGCATGGAACATCTTTCTCCATCTCTTTGTTTTCAGTCTATGTGTGTCTTCATACGTAAAGGATGTTTCTCATAGCAAAGGATCATTGGGCCTTCTTTTTTAATCCATTTAGTCATTCTCTGCCTTTTGATTGGAAGATTTAGTCCATTTATATTCAATGTTACTATTGATAAGTAAAGACTTTCTCCTGACATTTTGTAATTTATTTTCTTTTTTTTAATTATTATTATACTTTAAGTTCTAGGGTACATGTGCATAACGTGCAGGTTTGTTACATATGTATACTTGTGCCATGTTGGTGTACTGCACCCATCAACTCATCAGTACCCATCAACTCATCATTTACATCAGACATAACTCCCAGTGCAATCCCTCCCCCCAACCCCCTCCCCATAATAGGCCCCGCTGTGTGATGTTCCCCTTCCGGAGTCCAAGTGATCTCATTGTTCAGTTCCCACCTATGAGTGAGAACATGCGGTGTTTGGTTTTCTGTTCTTGCAATAGTCTGCTGAGAATGATGGTTTCCAGCTGCATCCATGTCCCTACAAAGGACAGAAACTCATCCTTTTTTATGGCTGCATAGTATTCCATGGTGTATATGTGCCACATTTTCTTAATCCAGTCTGTCACTGATGGACATTTGGGTTGATTTCAAGTCTTTGCTATTGTGAATAGTGCCGCAATGAACATATGTGTGCATGTGTCTTTATAGCAGCATAATTTATAATCCTTTGGGTATATACCCAGTAATGGGATGGTGGGATTGTGAACTAGTTCAACCATTATGGAAAACAGTATGGCGATTCCTCAAGGAGCTAGAACTAGAAATACCATGTGATTTATTTTCTGATTGTTCTGTAGTCTTCTTTTCTCCTTCTAAAAAGTAAAGGTGATTTGCTCTCATGGTATGACTTAATTTCTTGCTTTTTATTTTTTGTATATCTGTTGTATGTTTTTTGATTTTAAGTTGCCATGAGGCTTGCAAATGGTGTTTTATAACCCATTATTTTAAATAGTGACAACTTAATATTCATTGCATAAAAACAAACAAATAAGCAAAGAGAAAACTAACAAAAACTCTACACTTTAACTCTGCTCCCTCTCCCTTTTTAAATTTTTGTTTGTTTGTTTGTTTGTTTTTGAGATGGAGTCTCCCTCTGTCAACCAGGCTGGATTGCAGTAGCACAATCTCAGCTCACTGCAACCTCCATCTCCTGGGTTCAAGTGATTCTCTTGCTTCAGTCTCCAGTGTAGCTGGGATTATAGGCACCGGCCACCATGTCCAGCTAATTTTTGTATTTTTAGTAGAGATAGGGTTTCACCATGTTGGCCAGGCAGGTCTCAAACTCCTGACCTCAGGTGATCCACCCACCTTGGCCTCCCAAAGTGCTGGGAATACAGGCGTGAGCCAAAAGTGGTTGTAGTCATTATTTTTGATTGGTTCATTTTTTAGTTTTTTACTTAGTTTTTGTGGTTCACACACCAAAATTATAGTGTTATACTATTCTGCATTTTTCTATGTACTTACTATTACCAGTGAGTTTTGCACCTTCACATGATTTCTAACTGCTTATTAATGTCCTTTTCTTTTGGATTGAAGAACCCCTTTAGCATTCCTCGCAGGTCAAATGTGGTGTTGATGAAATCCCTCAGCTTTTGTTTGTCTGGGAAAATCTATTTATTCTTCATATTTGGAGGATAGATCATTCTAGGAGAAAATGGGTTTTCCTTCAGCATTCTCTCCTGTCATGCCACTCTCTCCTGGCTTGTAATGTTTCCACTGAAAAGTCTGCTGTCAGACATACTGGACCTCCGTTATATACTAGTTGTTTCTTTTCTCTTGCTACTTTTAGGATCCTTTATCTTTATGTGAATTTACTTATATAAATACCTTGAGGTAGTCTTCTTTGGGTTAAATCTGCTTGGTGTTCTATAATCTTCTTGTACTTAAATATTGATATCTTTCGCTAGTTCTGGAAAGTTCTCTGTTATTACTCCTTTGAATAAACTTTCTACCCCAATCTTCCTCTCTTCTCCTCTTTAAGGCCAGTAACTCTTAGATTTGTCATTTTGAAGCTATTTTCTAGACCTTATAGGTATGCTTTATCCTTTTATATTCTTTTTTCTTTTGTCTTCTCTGTCTACTTTGAAACAGCCTGTCTTCAAGTTCATTAATTCTTTCTTCTGCTTGATCAATTCTGTTGTTAATAGACTGATGCATTTGTCAGTATGTCAATTACATTTTTCAATGGCAGAATTCTTCTTGATTATTTTTAATTACCTCAATCTGTTAAATTTATCAAATAGGATTCTAAATTCATTCTCTCTGTTATCTTGAATTTTGTTGAGTTTCCTCAAAATAGTTATTTTCAGTTTTCTGAAAGGTCACACATCTCTGCCTTAAGAATTGATCCACGATGCCTTATTTAGTTCGTTTGATGTGTTCATGTTTTCGTGGATGGTCCTAATGCTTGTAAATGTTCATTAGTGTCTGTGCATTGAAGAGCTAAGTACTTGCTGCAGTTTTTGCAGTCTGGGCTTATTACACTCTATTCAACAAGTGGTGCTGGGATAATTGACAAGCAACATGTAGAAGAATGAAACTGGATCCTCATCTCTCACCTTATACAAAAATCAACTCAAGATGGATCAAAGACTTAAATCTATGACCTAAAATTGTACAAATTCTAGAAGATAACATTGGAAAAACTCTTCTAGATATTGTCTTAGGCAAAGAGTTCATGACCAAGAACCCAAAAGCAAATGCGTCAAAAATGAAGATAGACTTAATTAAACTAAAAAGTTTCTACACCGCAAAAGAAATAATCAGAAGAGTAAACAGACAGCCCACAGAATTGGAGAAAATATTCCAAAACTATGCATCAAAAAGGACTAATATCAGAATCTACAAGGAGCTGAAACCAATCAGTAAGACAAATATCAAATAATCCCATCAAAGAGTGGGCTAAGGACATGAATAGACAATTCTAAAAAATAGATACACAAATGGTCAACAAACATATTAAAAAATACTCAACATCACTAATAATCAGGGAAATGTAAATCAAACCTATTGCAATACCACTTTACTCCTGTACAAATAGACATAATTAAAAAAATCGAAAAAATAATCAATGTTGACGTGGATGTGGTGAAAATGGAACACTTTTACATTGCTGGTGGGAATGTAAACTAGTACAACCAGTATGGAAAACAATATGGAGACTCCTTAAAGAACTAAAAGTAGAACTATCATTCGATCTAGCAATCCCACTACTGGATTTCTATCCAGAGGAAAATAAGTCATTATATGAAAAAGACACTTGCACACACATATTTATTGCAGCACAATTTGCAATTGCAAAAATATGAAACCAGCCTAAATGTTCATCAACCAATGACTGGATAAAGAAAAAATAAATATATACACATACTGTGGAGTACTACACTAGCCATAAGAAAGGAACAAAATGATGGCATTCACAGGAACCTAGATGGAGTTGGAGATCATTCCTCTATGTGAAGTAACTCAGGAATGGAAAACTAAACATTTGTATGTTTTTACTTATAAATGGGAGCCAAGCTATGAGGATGCAAAGGCATGAGTATATAATGAACTCTGGGGACTTCTGGGGAAAGGTGGGAGGCTGGTGAAGAATAAAAGACTACAAATTGGATACAGTGCACACTGCTCAGGTGACAGGTGCCACACAATCTCAGAAATCACCATTACACCATTACTAATCCATGTAACCAAAAACCACCTGTTCCCCCAAACTACTGAAATTAAAAAATTCAAAAATAAGATAAAATTTACTTTGTGAGATAGTTGAGATAGTTCTTAAAAATTGTATTTCTCTGATGATTAGCAATGTTGAACATTTGAAAATATATCTGTTGGCCACTTGTTTGTCTTATTTTGAGAAATATTTTATATATACATATGTGTGTATACATATATATACACACATACACATACATATATACACACATACACATACATACATATATTCTTGAATCCTCCCTCTCTTCCTAAAGATTTTGGATCTTTAGGCTTGGGTGGGTCCTAGAATCTGCATTTTTAATATAAATTCCAGGTGGGTTCTGTTAAAAGGAAGTTTGAAGACCACAATTTGAAAAACAGTGTTAGTAGCAGTGAAATAATTTTTCAAGAGAGGATCTACATAAAATTTTAGATATATTCAATGTAGAATGAAGGTTAAACTTGAGAAATGTAGAAATGTAGCATTATGAAATGTTCAGGCAGGGAGGGAAGATCATTCTAACCTAATGCCTTCATTTCACACATGAGGAAATACGGGCTCTGAGAACTGCCCAAAGGTTATATAATAAGTTTGTGGTGGAATCAGGGCTAAAAATAAGGTCTTAACTCCCCGTTCAAGCTCTTCCCCTCTTCATTTTACATTCTAAAATGAAATAGCATTCAAAGAATTAATTAGACATGTTCTTGTAGCTTTTTAACATTTTATACGGCTCTAGCGTTTCTCATTGTGTTTCAAACTACAGCTCCGGTCTATTTAAACATTTTGGGAGAATAACAAAGGAGTTGATCTCCACAAAAGTAGAAAAGAGCGTGGAAAAAATACAGCTGGTAGCAGACAAGCTTTTCTCTGTGAAGAGATTTTAAACAATTATTTTATGTTTTAAATACCTGCAATTAGACGCCTGTATATAACCACTCCAGTTTCCTTCTGGCTTTTCCAAAATAAAATCTTTTTTTTTCTGCACAGGAGGGTCAGATTGTGTCTTGCTGATGCACATCTGATGAGTAAAGTGCATGTATCATGAATGCTAACACCCATTGTTATTATTTTCAAGAACCAGGTATTAAGTGCCTAAGACGCCAACATGGAAAAACAATCCTTTGACAGACTCTTCTTCATTTTTGTTAAACTCTTCTGCATTTCTATAGGATAAAAATCTATTTCAAAGCTGTGCTGCTGGCAGTTTTATATGAAATGTATTTTAAGCATGACCAGTTGTTTTCATGTGGAAGAATACAAACATGACTAACATAAAATGATTATCCAAATTGCACAGGTCTGATTGCTTAGAATATTCACTATTCCAAATGTTCTGTTTCTTAAAGGGAAATATTCATCAGAAAATAAATTGCATATTTAGAACTTGAAATCTGACTTTTTTTAAAAAAAGAAATAAGTTTCTACTTCTTTGCAAAGAAGACAATGAACATATTGGAGTAGAAAAACACTAATGTTGCAACCAGATGACGGAAAGTCTAGTGTAGCTGCTCTGAACAAATTTTAACTTCAGTTTGCTCATGTGCAAAATGCAGGTGATATTCCAACCTATCTGACAGACTATTAAAAAGCTCGTACGAATTTATCATTGTGGGATGATTAATAAAAAATTATTATTTAGTAGCTGATATGTTTATTTGCAGTGCAAATAGCACGAAAATATTATAATGTGATATTAGGAGGAAATGATCACAATATTTAACATAAAATATTACCTATTTCTGGTGAAAGGGCAGTACAATCTTTTGCAAGTACAGCATTACAGAAAGCATTTCAGTAATGTTATTCAGTTTGCTTCCCCAGGGTCTTGAAACCAGCTCATAGGTGCTGACTTGTTCCAACCTCAAAATCTTCATTCTAGGCAGAAATTAAACCAAGTCAAAGGAGACTGGCATACTGCAGAGAAGGGGGAAATACCAAGAGATAAATGATTATGATATACTCTCTCATAGCCCATCAATTCCTTACACACAAATCTTCGGTGATTCTGATACCCAACTAGGTTTGGAACCAAAGCTGTAGATGGTCTAATCCAGTAATTCTCAATCTCCAATACACATTAAATTCAAGAGGAGAATTTAGAAAAAAAATATAGAGGCTTCACACACCCAGATATTTTACTGACTTGAGCATCAGAATTTGTTTTAAAAGTCTCCAGTGATTTTATTAATAATGTGCAACCAGGATCAAGAACAACTGATCTAAGGAATTAAATGAGGAAGAATTATTCCCTTCTGGAGGAGAGGGGCTCAGTTTCCTGAATTCCTTATTCATTGAGGAAACTGAGCTCCTTTCCTCTAGAAGGGAATAATTAAATTTCTGTAAGCATGTATAAATATGAACAGTCAATTCAATTCAACAAATCTTTATTGAGGACCCACATGTTTGTGGTATCCATGCCTATTAAAATTGCCTTATTGATTCATAAGAATGAAAGCAATGAAAAATTATACAAGGCAGGCTGGGCATGGTGGCTCATGCCTGTAATCCCAGCACTTTGGGAGGCCGAGGTGGGCGGATCACTTGAGGTCAGGAGTTCAAAACCAGCCTGGCAAATATGAGGAAACATCGTCTCCACCAAAAATACAAAAATTAGCAGGGCCTGATGTCATGCACTTGTGGTCCCAGCTACTTGGGAGGCTGATGTATGAGAATCACTTGAACCCAGCAGGTGTAGGTTGCAGTGAGCTGAAATTGTTTCACTGCACTCCAGCCTGAGCAATAGAGTGAGACTCTGTCTCAGAAAAACAAAACAAAACAAAACAATTATTCAAGGAAGAATAAGGTAAATGCCACAGGAAGAAAAGCAAGGTGTTTTGGTACTTCCAAGAGCTGAGAAATCGCTTGAGGTCTTTATCAGGAATATGGTATATAATCTGGTTTTAAAACCATAAAATGTTGATTTCTGAATCTGTAGAACTGGAGATACTACTATGACATCATATGCAATTCTACCTCATGCTTCAAAAGTTGCCCTGTGTACCAAAAAACTGTCAAGACTGCTCATTATGGACACTAAAACTACAAAAGCATTTTGAAAGGAATATCACAATAAATAAGAGTAACCTTGGATTTCTTTTAACTTGTGTTTGTTTTAAATTACAGAATTGTACTCATTATTGCAAAAGTCCTGAAAAATTACTTGAGAATGCCTATTAGTGATGGCTATGGAATATGCAGTCTTTCCTGGATATCTTTTTAGTTACTTTTTTAACTACCAAAATATATTCTAATATGTCACTACTTCTCCAATTTCAGGGATACCCATCCAGTTCAGGGCCTCAGCATCTACCATCTGAATTAGCTCAAAGTCTCCTTTCTGATTTCCTTTCTTCTAATCTCTTACCTCATGCAATTCATTCTGCACATTGTGAAATCAGTCATTCTGAAACACTATTGTGAAATGTTTTCAATGTCAAGTGTTATCAATTTTGCTATGAATAATTTTATAGTGTCCATTTATTTGTTTTCTTTTCAAAGTTTGTTCATCAAAGTACTACATGGAAATAATTTAAGAATCAAAAACTATTATAAGGCTTACAGTTGTTTCTTAAATCATCTCTTCACATTCTTAATTTCTGCTTCCCAGAGGACGTCTCTTTCAACTATTTTGGTTAGCTGTTTTCTCCTGGTATTATTTGAATTGATGTGTTTATACCACTACTAGATTTCTCAGTATTGGACATTGCCTATTTATTTCTACTCTAAAGGAGTGGACATTGCCTATTGATTTGCTACTCTAAAGGACAAAGATTTTGCTCAGCTTTACACTCCACCCCTTCCTTCCTGCAATAAACGTTGTAGGGACTGGGGCTATACCTGTGAACAAAACAAAGTCCCCAGTACTTATGAACTTACATTGTGGCATAAGAAGGTAGAAACATAATAACTAAATAACTGAATAATATAATTCCAGAGAAATGACCCATAATATGAAAAAAAGGAAAGAAAGAAAGACAATGGGAAAGGACACAGGTCTTTTTCCTCCCTCTACCCAATATAGTTGTAATAAAACGTTAGATGCTTTCACTGATATGACTAGATAACTACTTGACACTGAAGCATATATTGTACTATAATTACCTCTCATTTATTGTACAACGATTTCTTTTCTCTCAGACTGTAATTTTCTTTGCCTTTGGTTTGTTTTTCATTTACTGAGAACTAATTCATTCCTACCATTCTGCCAAAACTATAAAACTTCTCTCTATATGGTCAAACACAACAGTTTTGTTTTTGTTTTTTTCTCCTCCTCTTCTTCCTCTCTCATCAGTCCTCCCAGGGACCTCTGTCCTCCTGTCTCCCCAGGGACCTCTGTCCTCATGCTCCAGCCTTTTTCAGTAACTTTGCAGGCCTGCAGCATAACTGTCATGTGCAAGCCCCGCTTCATTATCTTCCTAGGATTTCCCTCTGCCTCTCCCCTGGGTGCGTCTCCTTTACCAGCTCCCACATCTTCCTGTTTCTTGATTTAGCCCTCCAGTGGACTGTTGAGAAAGGGTGCACAGGAAGTAAATTTCTGCAACCTTGAGTGACTGAAAATGTTTTTATTCTACTCTTACCCTTGATGGGTAGACTGGGTATAGGATTCTAAGTTGGAAATAATTTTTTCTCAGAAATTAGAGACATTGCTTTGTTGCCTTCTGGATTTCAGCATTGGTATTTGGAATTCTGATGTCATTCTTGTTCCCATTCCTTGGAATGTGACCTAGATTTTTTCCACTGGTAGTCTTAGTGTTCTAAAATTTCAAAATAATTTAGCTTGCACAACGCCTTTTTTTTATGGAGAGGCAGAAATGTGTGCAAAGTGTCAGTCTGCCCCTACTGGAGGGTTCCTCCCAGTTAGGCTACTCGGGGATCAGGGACCCACTTGAGGAGGCAGTCTGTCTCTTCTGAGATCTCAAACTCCGTGCTGGGAGACCCACTACTCTCTTCAAAGCTGTCAGACAGGGACATTTAAGTCTCCAGAGGTTTCTGCTGCCTTTTGTTCGGCTATGCCCTGCCCCTAGAGGTGGAGTCTATAGAGGCAGGCAGGCCTCCTTGAGCTGTAGTGGGCTCTACCCAGTTTGAGCTTCCCAGTTGCTTTGCTTACCTACTCAAGCCTCAGCAATGGCGGGCACTCCTCCCCCAGCCTCTCTGCTGCCTTGCAGTTCTATCTCAGACTGCTGTGCTAGCAATAAGCAAGGCTCTGTGGGTGTAGGACCCTCTGAGTCAGGCACCAGATGTAATCTCCTGGTGTGCCGTTTGCTAAGACCGTTGGAAAAGCACAGTATTGGGGTGGGAGTGACCCAATTTTCCAGGTGCCTTCAGTCACTGCTTCCCTTGGCTAGGAATGGGAATTTCCTGACCCCTTGCACTTCCTGGGTGAGGTGATGCCTTGCCCTGCTTCGGCTCACACTCGGTGGACTGCACCCACTGTCCTGCCCCCACTGTCTGACAAGCCCCTGTGAGATGATCCTGGTACCTTAGCTGGAAATGCAGAAATCACCCCTCTTCTGCATCGCTCACACTGGGAGCTGTAGACTGGAGCTGTTCCTATTCAGCCATCTTGAAACCACCGACCCCCAATTTTCCATGTTATTTCTTTAATAATTTTATCCTCTTCATTTTATTAATACCTTTTTTCTGGAATCATTATTAATTGAATTTCCTCAATGTCATGTTTCAACCTATCATATATAAAATATCAGTATCAGGCCAGGCATGGTGGCCTGGTACTAAAATATCAGTATCAGGCCACACCTGTAATCCCAGCAGTTTGGAAATGAGGCTGACGTGGGTGGATCACCTGAGGTCCAGTGTTTGAGACCAGCCTAGTCAACATAGCAAAACCCCATCTCTACTAAAAATATAAAAATTAGCTAGGCATGGTGGTAGTAATCCCAGCTACTTGGGAGACTGAGGGAGCAGAGTCACTTGAACCTGGGAGGCGGAGGTTTCCCTGAGCCGCGATCACACTGCTACCCTCCAGCCTGGGAGACAGAGTAAGACTCTGTCTCAAAAAATAAACAAATAAAATCAATATCAGTATTTTTGTTTTATTTTTTGAATATGTGTATTTATAACATATTCATATATACACACATATATATGTTTATGTATTTATACACAAGTATAGATACAAACATTTTAAATTGGATGCATGTTTTTCTCTTTTCTCTCTGAGGATATTTATTATAGGTTTTTTTTTTTTTTTTTTTTTTTTTTTTTTGAGACGGAGTCTTGGTCTGTCGCCCGCGCTGGAGTGCAGTGGCCGGATCTCAGCTCACTGCAAACTCCGCCTCCCGGGTTTACGCCATTCTCCTGCCTCAGCCTCCCGAGTAGCTGGGACTACAGGCGCCCGCCACCTCGCCCGGCTAGTTTTTTGTATTTTTTAGTAGAGACGGGGTTTCGCTGTGTTAGCCAGGATGGTCTCGATCTCCTGACCTCGTGATCCGCCCGTCTCGGCCTCCCAAAGTGCTGGGATTACAGGCTTGAGCCACCACGCCCGGCCTATTATAGGTTTTTACGTTTTGAAGTTTTCCTCTATATTTTCCCCTCTATTTTATTTTATTTTAATTTTTTGAGACAGAGTCTCACTGTCACCCAGGATGGAATGCATTGGCTCACTGCAACCTCTGCCTCCCGGTTCAAGCAATTCTTCTGCCTCATCCTCCTGAGTAGCAGGGATTACAGGTGCCCGCCACCACGCCCAGCTAATTTTTGTATTTTTAGTACAGATGGAGGTGAGGTGAGGGAGTTGGTAGGTGAGGTGAGGGGAGGGGTTTCATTATGTTGGCCAGGCTGGCCTCGACCTGACCTCAAGTAATCTGCTCACCTTGGCCTCCCAAAGTGCTGGGATTATAGGCGTGAGCCACAGTGCCCGGACTTTCCCTCTATCTATTATGTTAGAGGCTTTTCAAGTGATTCTTACCTGGTAATTCTTGGCAGTTTATTCATATACAAAAAGGAGGCTTTTAAGCTATAGGATTTCTCAGCTGGTGAGACTTGCTTTAGGAAAGTTGAGTTAGGTTAAGGATCCCCTGAAGAGGCAGCTGGGCTTCCCTAAATATCAGTTTCTGTGTGTCTTTGATTTTGAGCTTCTCAGTTATTTCCAGTTTACTTCTTCCCTAGGGGTATTAAATTTTGCTACCAGTGTTTTGTGAGCAGAATTAGGATAGAGGGTAACTGTTTTTCATGCAGACTCACTCAATCCCCTTGTGTTCAATATGGTGTCCCCTAGTCCCAGCTCTCTGCTCTGTCTAGGGTGAATCCAGGTTTTGTGAGGCCTACAGCTTATAGTCTTTGGGTGGCCCTCTTCCAGACCAAAAAAAATAAATAAATAAACTATAAGTGCAAAATCAAATACAGGAACTTGGAAGGGACCTATGCAAGTGGAGGGCCTATGCTTCATTCGCTTCATGGTAAATCTGACTCTTCATCCTGATTCCTACCAGGGTCCCAGAGGAGTGGTACCTGACTTTGTTGGCTGAAGAGGGGATCTGGGATTTCTATATGCTGCTTACAGTCTTTTCATTAATTCTCTTCCTTTTAGTACTATCCCATATCCTGGTTCTTCACGATGAACGAGTGTCTTCAAGTCCCAAAGCTTTATGGCCCTTACAGTTTAATAGGTGTACTTCTGTTGGGGCATCTGACACCGCAGGCAGTTAGGCTTCAGTGATCTCTGCTGAGCTATCTTTTATCACTCATTCATCTATTTCCCATCATCTAAAATGTGTGGCTATCTCTTAGCTGCTGTTATTGCCCACCCTCTTCTCTTGGTTCTCACAGTGGTTTTATTCCTTTGCTGCCATTTAAGTGGGGATTTTAGGAGAGCACAGAACTAACCAAACAGGTTCAATTTACCGTGCTTAATCAGAAGTCTCATTGTATCTTTGAATATTTTTATGTTTGTCATTAAATCCAATATTTTATTGCCACTTAGATGAATTCATTATACAACTCAGCATTTGTTGTACTACATATTTTAAAAATATATACAGTACTTCAATATTCTCATAACCTGTTTTTTGTTCTTTTGTTTTTAATATCAATAGCTTAAGGGGTACGTGTGGTTTTAATTATATGGATGAATTGTATAGTGGTGAAGTCTGGGCTTTTAGTGTAGTCATCACCTGAGTAGTGTATATTGTACCCAATAGGTAATTTTTCATCCCAGACTCCTTTCCTACCCTCCCTTCTTCTGAGTCTCCAATGTCCATTATAGCACTCTGTATGCATTTGTGTAACCATAGCTTAGCTCCCACTTACACGTGCAAACATTCTGTTTTTTGTTTTACATTCCTGAGTTACTTCACTCAGGATAATGGCCTCCAGTTCTTCCAAGTTGCTGCGAAAGACTTTATTTCACTCTTTTTTATGGCTGAGTAGTATTCTATGGTGTGTGTGTGTGTGTGTGTGTGTGTGTGTGTGTGAATGGGCACTTAGATTGTTTTTTATCTTTGAAATTGTGAATTGTGTTGGAAGAAACATATGAGTTGCAAGCATCTTTTTGATATAATGACTTCTTTTCCTTTAAGTAGATATCCAATAGTGAGATTACTGGATTGAATGGCAGATCTACTTTTAGTTCTTTGAGAAATCTCCCTACTGTTTTCCATAGTGGTTGTACTAATTTACATCCCCACCAATAGCAGAAAAGCATTCCCTTTTCACTGCAACCACATAGATATCTAACGTTTTTTGTCTTCTTAATAATGGCTGTTCTGATTGGGGTAAAGTGGTATCTCATTGTGGTTTTAATTTGCATTTTCCTGATGATTAGTGTTGTTGAGCATTTGTTCATGTTTCTTGGCTATTTCTATATCTTCTTTTGAGAAATGTCTACACCTATCATTTACCCACTTTTTAAAGGGATTTTTTTCTTGCTAATTTGTTTCAGTTCCTTATAGATTCTAGAATTAGTTCTTTGTCAGATACATATAGTTTTTCAATATTTTCTCCCATTCTGTAGGTTGTCTTTATACTCTGTTGATAATATGGTGTTTCTTTTTAGCCAATAAACCAATACTTACTAGATCAACAACCTAGTGTGTTCTCATATTAATCATATTTTAGAAAGAGGAATATTCAAGAAAGTGTCTATATTTTTTAAAAACAAAATTACAAAATAATGCACATTAGTAAAGGAGTTTGTAAAAAAATTTCCTATGTTTTGTGGAAAAAATTTTGCCTAGTTTATTCTTCTAGATAATGTTTGATAAATGTTTGTTAAATATATAAATGTGCCCAGAAATAGTCCTATTTCATCCACTATGCTTCTTGGAACCGCAGATTTGCAAGAAAACTTCAATAAGTACAGTGTAAAAAACAGATATGTAGTCAAGTGAGTTTTGTAAACTCTGAGTTCAATGAATCAAACAGTTTTTTTTTACATCAAGGCTTCTTAGAGCCTGAACTACAATATTCATAGTGAGTCTTTAAAGAGGTAATAATTATTAGTATTTTCCAAACTTATTGTACTACCAATCCTATTTAGACAGCATACTATCAACTCCTTACAAAACAAATTACATCAAGATACAGTTTGAAAATTTTTGTAATCAACAGCATGTTTTCTAATTCTGTTGAAAGACCTAATTTTCGTCCTCCAGGGTAATTGTAGTTCTTCTATTATCAATTCCATTCTAGATCCTGATCTCTTATGCTTACTCTCACTTGAAACCCTTAGGAATATCAGTTTGACCATATTCCTCGAGGATGTAAATAATACAGGAGGAAATGAAAAGCTTGTGTCAGAGAAATTTTAATATTAGAGTTATTGGGGAGAAGCAGGGATGAATAAAGGATAACAATGGGATGGTCAGGCAAAAGCTAGGTCACCCAAATAGTCCTGAGCTGAAGAGCTTGCTTATGCTTTAGGATCAGGGTTAATTTTAAGGCAGAATCAAGTAGAGAAAGAGATAACACCAAAGATAGTCATTAAATCTCTCTCCTCCCTCTGTTCTCTCTCCGATCTTTAGTGTTTGCCAAACTTTCTCTCTGCACATATTAAACATTCAGATTTTGTGGCCAAGGCCTCAGACTATTGGAAGCAGAGTATGTGGAAAAGATGATTCTTAGGACTGACAGGGTTAGAAAATACTGCCCACTAAGACACCACTGTATGTGTGACTTGCCTTGCTATTTCTGACCTTGGCCCTCACATCCATAATTATCCTGCTGGAGAATTTGAACTCAACTTCTGTCATATGTGTTTGCTTAGCTTTGGATTCTGATCACACAGTTTCTGAGCCCATTATCTCATCTTGGTTCTGGTTTTTCTCTCTACTTAATATTTCAGACTGGTATTAAACTGAGTGAATTCCCTTTCTGATTAATCTTGCCGGAGCAGCTCAGAAAAAAATGATCTCAATACCTTCTCCTAATATTTGAGGGAATTGGATGTTAAATAGATGCACAGTAACTGAAGAATAGTCGTTCAGGGAATTTTTAAAAATAGTTAACATAGAATTCAAAAAGTGCAAAAAAAAAAAAAAAAAGCAATAACTAAGAAGTATAATTCTTCTGTCCTGTTTCTGCCAGCTACAAAGTTCTCCTGCATGAAGGCCACTGGCATTTTATGAATTGTTCTGGAAATACTCTAATGAGTTTACAAACATTTGTGTAATATGTGTGCATATATTTCTTTTACACAAATGTATCATGCCATCTACTCTGCTCTGCATGTTGTTGTTGTTTTGCCTAATTTATCTTGGAGATTGTTATAGATTGAATTGTATCCCCCCAAAAAGTATCTTTGAGTCCTAACCCCTAATACCTCAGAAAGTGACCTTATTGGAAATAAGTTTGCTGCAAATTTAATTAGTTAAGATGAGGTCATACTGGAGTAGGATGGGTCTTCAATCCAATGTGACTAAGTGTCCTTATAAGAAGAGACAGAGACATACAGGAGGAATGCCATGTAACAACAGAGGCAGAGATTGGAGTCAAGCAGCTGCAGGCCAAGGAACCCCAAGGCTTGCTGGCAAATTACCAGAAGCTAGGAAGAGGCAAGGAAGGATTCTCACCTACAGGTTTCAGAGGGAGCCTGGCACTACCAACACCGTGATTTGGGACTTCTGTTACAGTAGGTAGCTAGTCAGGCATAAAAAGGGCAGGAGAGCGCCCCCCACGACCATGAATGTCAGACGACCATCAGGTGATGATCAGGCAGTTGTTAACTATCTCTCTAAAATAATAACAGCTTACAGCCAGTCCCAGGGAAAGACAGTCTCCTTATACATAGAAAAAACCTGAAACTGGTGATCAGCAGCTTCCTGGTATGTATCAGGAGTTGGGCAAGCAGGCTCAAGCATGCACATTAAGAGGCAAAATGGCGGCGGGGCGCAGTGGCTCACACCTGTAATCACAGCACTTTGGGAGGCCGAGGTGGGCGGATCACGAGGTCAGGAGATGAGACTATCCTGGCTAACACCGTGAAACCCGGTCTCTACTAAAAATACAAAAAAAAAAAAAAAAAAAAAAAAAAATTAGCCGGGCGTGGTGGCGGGTGCCTGTAGTCCCAGCTACTCTGGAGGCTGAGGCAGGAGAATGGCCTGAACCTGGGAGGCAGAGCTTGCAGTGAGCTGAGATTGTGCCACTGCACTCCAGCCTGGGCGACACAGCGAGACTCCGTCTCAACAACAACAAAAAAGAAGCAAAACAGTGAAGCTTAATGACCTTCCAGGGACATTCCACCAGTAAGGGAAGAATGCCTCAAATGAGCATGTTCACCTCCCGACTGCTAGCAGACCACTGTGCATGAGGACAGCCCACCCCAAAGGAGGAATCCGGGAGAAGGGACACAAGACCCCAGAAGCATGCCAACGTATAAAACCCCAAGACAAAAGGTCGAACCACACACTTGTCCTTTAAGTCCCCCGCTTGGCCATCTTCCAGGTGTACTCTCCTTTCTTTTGTTCCTGGCCTAAAGCTTTTTAATAAACTTTCACTCCTGCTCTAAAATGTGTCTTGGTCTTTCCTTCTGCCTTATGCCCCTCAGTCAAATTCTTTCTTCTGGAGTCAAAAATTGAGGTTTCAGCAGATCCACATGGCTTCATCACCAGTATCACTTCTAGCCTTCAGAACTATAATACAATAAACTTCCGTTATCTTATGTGACACTTGTTTCAGCAGCCTCAAGAAGTGAATACAGAGATCTTTCCACATTAACAGAGAGGTATTTCAGTCTATTTGACAGCTGCATAGTATTCTATTGTATGGTTGGGCCATAACTTATCTACTTGATAAATAAATTATGAACATTTACGTGATTTTTATTTATTTATTTATTTATTTATTTATTTATTTATTTATTTTTATTATACTTTAAGTTCTAGGGTACATGTGCATAACGTGCAGGTTTGTTACATATGTATACTTGTGCCATGTTGCTGTGCTGCACCCATCAACTCGTCAGCACCCATCAACTCGTCATTTACATCAGGTATAACTCCCAATGCAATCCCTCCCCCCTCCCAACTCCCCATAATAGGCCCCGGTGTGTGATGTTCCCCTTCCAGAGTCCAAGTAATCTCATTGTTCAATTCCCACCTATGAGTGAGAACATGCGGGGTTTGGTTTTCTGTTCTTGCGATAGTTTGCCAAGAATGATGGTTTCCAGCTGCATCCATGTCCCTACAAAGGACACAAACTCATCCTTTTTTATGGTTGCATAGTATTCCATGGTGTATATGTGCCACATTTTCTTAATCCAGTCTGTCATTGATGGACATTTGGGTTGGTTCCAAGTCTTTGCTATTGTGAATAGTGCTGCAATAAACATACGTGTGCATGTGTCTTTACAGCAGCATGATTTATAATCCTTTGGGTATATCCCCAGTAATGGGATGGCTGGGTCAAATGGTATTTCTAGTTCTAGATCCTTGAGGAATCGCCACACTGTTTTCCACAGTGGTTGAACTAGTTTACAATCCCACCAACAGTGTAAAAGTGTTCCTATTTCTCCACATCCTCTCCAGCCCCTGTTGTTTCCTGACTTTTTAATGATGACAATTCTAACTGGTGTGAGATGGTATCTCATTGTAGTTTTGATTTGCATTTCTCTGATGGCCAGTGATGATGAGCATTTTTTCATGTGTCTGTTGGCTGTATGCATGTCTTCTTTTGACAAGTGTCTGTTCATATCCTTTGCCCAGGTTTTGATGGGACTGTTTGTTTTTTTCTTGTAAATTTGTTTGAGTTCTTTGTAGGTTCTGGATATTGGCCCTTTGTCAGATAAGTAGATTGCAAAAATTTTCTCCCATTCTGTACGTTGCCTGTTCACTCTGATGGTGGTTTCTTTTGCTGTGCAGAAGCTCTTTAGTTTAATTAGATCTCATTTGTCAATTTTGGCTTTTGTTGCTGTTGCTTTTGGTGTTTTAGACATGAAGTCCTTGCCCATGCCTATGTCCTGAATGGTATTACCTAGGTTTTCTTCTAGGTTTTTATGGTATTAGGGCTAACATTTTACGTGATTTTTAAACTTTTGTCATTAAAAGCAATGCAGAAAGGGAGCAACTTCATACATGTATCACTTCACATGAGTGAGATTATCTTGAGCTAAATACCTAGAGGTAGTGAATAATCAAATTGAAATAAGTTGCTTTGTATGTGAACAAGTGAAGAATTATTGTGACTTGAGTAACCATAAGTTTCCACAGAGGGTATAGTAAAATTGTGTGCCAGCCAATAATGCTAAATGGGATGATTTTGTCTTGACTCCTCTCCCATCCCTCCCCCAAATTGTTTGCCTGCTATGTAACCTTTTAGACAAGCCTCTGTTCTCTCTGGATCTCTGCTGCAGTTGAATTTCTAACGTTCTATTACCTCACATCTTAGGGTGGTTATTATAAGGATCAAATTTTTAAAAAGTTTGTGAAAGCAATTTCCCTACATAAAGATAAGGATTTGCCATTGTCTTTGGTGTAAAGCAATGTTTGATAACTTTATTATCCCTTTCATCCACATCCTATCCACAAACACTTGTTCTGGGTTATAGACTTGCTTCTCATATTTATGTTTACTATGTTTCACTACATAGTAATTTATTAGTCTTTTCCTTTATATTTCCCCACAACAATATAGTATCTTTTCTACAAATGATGCAACCTAATAAATATTTATTCATTGTTGTTTTAGACTAAAGTTTTCATCAGCAAAATTTCTTTTTTCCTAAAGATGGCCTTAGCATTTATTTTTATAGAGTACAGTTTCCATGAACCACTTTCTTCCTCTTTCTTCTCTTTTCAGATTAGAATAACTGTTGGGAATATGTTTTTAACCAATAGACTGAAAAGAATTAGTACAAGATCTATTTAATTGTCACAGCAAGTCCATGATGAGGGCTGCACAAAGGAAGGAGGTAATTTGTTTTCCTGGATCACGAAGGCTTTTCTTTTCTAGGCAGGGTTTAGGATTGGGAACCGTGGTCGCATGATTATTCTTTTTAGTATCCTCAGTCCTCTAGCCTGTCAAGAATTGTCAGAGTTAAGAGTATGCTGTTGTTTATATGATATAATTGGTGAAGTGCTAGGAAGAGTTCTAAGTCTTCTTACATCTCTCCTAGATCATTCCTAGGTACTTAAAATTCCTATCTTCAGAGTCAATGCTTTTGTGAATTCTCTCCCTCAAATGTAAATAGCCTGAAGGACTATCATAATCAACCATTTTCAGTCATCAGTAACTCTGTGTGAATTGGCCCATTAGATTCTTTTCCTGCTGACAATGGATGGCCAAGAAGAAAGTGTAAATTCAACAGAGAAGTTTTCACAGAAAGGAGCTGTGCCCAGACTTTGCCATGAGGGGGCAAAGTAAGTCCAATGACATGCATTTCACTCCGTCTTCTCCTCTTGCTATTGACTGAGCCGGGAGCCTTTGAGCCAGGAATCCCGGGATTGGAGAGGTCTAGAGATTGCACTAAAAGGACCTTCTTCATTGGCCTGCAGGGTCAACTCTTAGGCAAAATCGTGAAGTAGCTGTTACGTTTTTCTAAACTTTCAGTTTGACAAGTATAGGGATTATTTTGGCAAAGCTCGAAATGATCCCTGGCAGTCAAAATGGTTCATCACACTTCTTTAAAACATAATGTTGGGAGTGGTTGTTTTCTGAAACAAGTTACTTACTGAAAGTATTCTGCACTTTTCCTGCCATTTTCCCTTTTTCCCATTTCTGTGGCCATTGTGGGGCTACTGATCTCCATGTACTCTGGTAGGGGCTAATTTTTTTTTAAAGGAGTCTTTCTTTATTATTTTTTTTAATTGAGGTAAAATATACATATATGATTTACTATTTTTACTTTTTTTTTTTTTTTGACAGGGTTTCACTCTTGTCGCCCAGGCTGGAGTGCAATGGCGCGATCTCGGCTCACTGCAACCTCTGCCTCCCAGGTTCAAGCAATTCTCCTGCCTCAGCTTCCCAAGTAGCTGGGATTACAGGCATGCACCACCACACCTAACTAATTTTTGTACTTTTGGTAGAGACAGGGTTTCACCATGTTGGCCAGGATGGTCTCAATCTCTTGAAGTCGTGATCCACCCACCTCGGCCTCCCAAAGTGCTGGGATTACAGGTGTGAGCCACTGTGCCTGGCCTATCTTTACCATTTTTAAGTATATAGTTCAGTGGTAATAAATACATTTATATTCTTTTTCCCCCTTCTCCCTTCTTCTTCTCTATCCCCTCCCCTTTCCAGTCTCTGGTAGCTACCAGTCTACTTCCTATCTTCAGGAAATCCACTTTTTAAGCTTCTGCCTGTGAGTGAGAATGTGCTATATTTGTCTTTCTGTGCTTGGCTTATTTCACTTAACATAATGGCCTCCAGTTCCATTCATGTTGCTACAAATGACAAAATTTCATTCTTTCTCATGGCTGAATAATATTCCATGGTGTATATATACCACATTTTCTTTATCCATTCATCGTTGATGGGCACTTAAGTTGATTCCATATTTTGGCCATTGTGAATAGTGCTGAAATAAACATGAGGATGCAGATATCCTTTGATATACTGATCTCCTTTCTTTTGGAAATATATGCAGTAGTGAAATTGCTGGATCATATGATATTTTTAGTTTTTTGAGGAACCTCCATACTGTTCTCTATAAATGGCTCTACTAATTTGCATTCCCATCAATGGTGGATTAGGGTTCCCCTTTTTCCACATCCTCAGCAGCATCTGTTATTATCTGTCTTTTTGATATAAGCCATTTTAATTGCAGGAAAAGGATATTTAACTTTGCTAAATGTTTTAAGGCCAACAGGATAATCAGTAGTTTCCATTGTACCCTACTGGTAGCTTGAGATTTGCTTGAAGGATTGATGGCCTGCCTTGTTCTCTCTCTCCCTGCCACTCCCCTACCCCCCCTACCGCCCCACCACCACACACACACACACACACACACACACTCATGCTTTTCTGATTCTCTCATGACTAGAAAAACTGTTAGAAAGAACTGAGGTCCCATCTAGGTAAACCTGCCTGGACTGTTGGCTAATTTTTCAGGAATTAGCTTTCATTTCAAAAATAATAAAAAATTATAAATTGAAAGCACCTCATGGAAGAAGCATTCATTTTTCTTGAGAACAGCCAACAAAGTGTAGGTGGTTTTATAAATTAGATTCACCCAAAGATGTTTCAATCCAAATATTACTCTCTGTTATTGATTTATTGAACTTGTCATATTATCTCGTTGTGAAATTTTTCCTTTATGAAAATATTTTCTCTAAATAAAGAAGTCTCCTTTTTCAGTAACAGTATTATTTTTATTAAATTACTGACTCCTTCTCCTCTGCCTAAAAAACCTGTTCAAGCCTCCCTCTATCACATATATATATATCTTTCCTTGGACACTGCTTTCTACTCAAGTGAATGTTTTATGTCTTTCCTTCCTTTCCTTATAGACTCCATGTCCTAACCTCTCATTTTGTCATCAATCAACTGTAATAATACCATTATATGTAATAGGTAATATTTGTTGAGTGAATAATATGTGCCAGGCACTGTGCAGCTTACATTTCTTCCAGGAATCAAATAAAGTAGGTATCATTAGTAGCTTTGTTTATACAGATGAAAACACTGAGGCTTAAAGAGTGTGAGTAGGTTGCTCAGCAAGTCAGTGAGTAGGTGGCAACCACAGAAACACTCCAGTTTTGTCCTATACGTGATATCTAAATCATTGCCATTATCCACAATGTATACTGTCTCCACCAACTTACTGTAACCCAATCACTGAATCTTGAAATACAAGGATCTATCTCTAGTCTTCATCATATTCAATCTCCCAGCCTCAGTCACAATTGGGCATCTGGTACCTTCTTCCAGCTTTTATTTCCACAATATTATACTTTTTTGGTGTCTCTACATTTCCAACTATTCTTTCTGGCTTTGATGAGTTAGCCTCTTAAATTGTCTCTTAAATGTTTGTATGATCTAAATTTCCTTTGCCCTTTGAATGTCTTCTCTGAAATCTGAGTGATTTTAGTGACTCCTATGGCCTCTACAATGATCTCAACTCTAATTCCAGGACCCCTTTCTCCTGAGCTCCAGATTTATCTCTACTTTTATAGGTACCACAACCTAGAAATATCCAAATCAACCTCATTGTCTTTCATTTGAAGTCTGTTTCTCTACATTTCCTCCCTCATTCTACAATATATTTTATATAAACATACAAGCTAACAGACGGAGTAAGAGATATTTTTTACTTCCCTTTTCCTTTCATTCCCACATTTAATCAGTCATCATGTCTTATGTTTTTTCTTTTTTCTTTTTTTTTTTTTTGAGACAGAGTTTCACTCTTGTTGCCCAGGCTGGAGTGCAGTGGTGTGATCTTGGCTCACTGCAACCTCTGCCTCCCAGGTTCAAGCAATTCTCCTGCCTCAGCTTCCCAAGTAGCTGGGACTACAGGCATGAGCCACCACACCTGGTTAATTTTGTAGTTTTAGTAGAAATGGGGTTTTGCCATGTGGGCCAGGCTGCTCTCGAACTCCTGACCTCAGGTGATCACCCAACTCGGCCTCCCAAAGTGCTGGCATTACAGGTGTGAGCCACTGCGCCCGGCCTTGTTTTCTAATTTATAAATTTATCCATGCATCTTCATCATCATTTCTGTTGCTTTAGCTCAGACTCTCATCTTATCTCTTCCCTTTTGGGATCTGGTATTCTGTACTGGACTTTATTATACTCCCTACAACACCTAGCACAATTTTTTTTTATTATACTTTATGTTCTAGGGTACATGTGCACAACGTGCAGATTTGTTACATATGTATACATGTGCCATGTTGGTGTGCTGCACCCATTAACTCATCATTTACATTAGGTATATCTCCTAATGCTAACCCTTCCCCCTCCCCCTACCCCACGACAGGCCCCGGTGTGTGATGTTCCCCTTCCTGTGTCCAAGTGATCTCATCGTTCAATTCCCACCTATGAGAGAGAACATGCAGTGTTTGGTTTTCTGTTTTTGCAATAGTCTGCTGAGAATGATGGTTTTCAGCTGCATTCATGTCCCTACAAAGGACACAAACTCATCCTTTTTTATGGCTGCATAGTATTCCATGGTGTATATGTGCCACATTTTCTTAATCCAGTTTGTCACTGATGGACATTTGGGTTGGTTCCAAGTCTTTGCTATTGTGAATAGTGCCACAATAAACATACATGTGCATGTGTCTTTATAGCAGCATGATTTATAATCCTTTGGGTATATACCCAGCAATGGAATGGCTGGGTCAAATGGTATTTCTAGTTCTAGATCCTTGAGGAATTGCCACACTGTCTTCCACAATGGTTGAACTAGTTTACATTCCCACCAACGGTGTAAAAGTGTTCCCATTTATCCACATCCTCTCCAGCACTTGTTTCCTGACTTTTTAATGATGACCATTCTAACTGGTGTGAGATGGTATCTCATTGTGGTTTTGATCTGCATTTCTCTGATGGCTAGTGATGATGAGCATTTTTTCATGTGTCTATTGGCTGCATAAATGTCTTCTTTCTTCTTTTGAGAAGTGTCTGTTCATATCCTTTGCCCACTTTTTGATGAGGTTGTTTGATTTTTTTTCTTGTAAATTTGTTTGAGTTCTTTGTAGATTCTGGAATCTGAAATCTGATATTAGCCCTTTGTCAGATGAGTAGATTGCAAAAATTGTCTCCCATTCTGTAAGTTGCCTGTTCACTCTGATGGTAGTTTCTTTTGCTGTGCAGAAGCTCTTTAGTTTAATTAGATCCTATTTGTCAATTTTGGCTTTTGTTGCTTTTGGTGTTTTAGACATGAAGTCCTTGCCCATGCCTATGTCCTGAATGGTATTACCTAGATTTTCTTCTAGGGTTTTTATGGTTTTAGGTGTAACATTTAACTCTCTAATCCATCTTGAATTAATTTTTGTGTAAGGTGTAAGGAAGGGATCCAGTTTCAGCTTTCTACATATGGCTAGCCAGTTTTCCCAGCACCATTTATTAAATAGGGAATCCTTTCCCCGTTTCATTTTGGTCAGGTTTGTCAAAGATCAGATGGTTGTAGACGTGTGGTATTATTTCTGAGGACTCTGTTCTGTTCCATTGGTCTATATCTCTGTTTTGGTACCAGTACCATGCTGTTTTGGTTACTGTAGCTTTGGTATAGTTTGAAGTCAGGTAGCATGATGCCTCCAGCTTTGTTCTTTTGGCTTAGGATTTTCTTGACAATGTGGGCTCTTTTTTGGTTCCATTTGAACTTTAAAGTAGTTTTTCCAATTCTGTGAAGAAAGTCATTGGTAGCTTAATGGGGATGGTATTGAATCTGTAAATTACCTTGGGCCGTATGGCCATTTTCACGATATTGATTCTTCCTATCCATGAGCATGGAATGTTCTTCCATTTGTTCATGTCCTCTTTTATTTCACTGAGCAGTGGTTTGTAGTTCTCCTTGAAGAGGTCCTTTACATCCCTTGTAAGTTGGATTCCTAGGTATTTTATTCTCTTTGAAGCAATTGTGAATGGGAATTCACTCATGATTTGGCTCTCTGTTTGTCTGTTATTGATGTATAAGAATGCTTGAGATTTTTGCACATTGATTTTGTATCCTGAGACTTTGCTGAAGCTGCTTATCAGCTTAAGGAGATTTTGGACTGAGACGATGGGGTTTTCTAAATATATAATCATGTAATCTGCACACCTAGTACAATTTTGCATACAGAAACAGACCATCGGACATTTGTTAATTCAATAGATGCATATCTATACAACGATTACGTTTTGTGAAGATCCTCTGTCTTCTAATACTTACATAGTGCTTGCTATTTACCAGACATTATTCTAAAAGCTTTAGCTATATTACCTAATTTAATCATCACAATCTTCCAAAGTAGATGAAGTTATTATTCAGATTTTATAGATGGGGAGACAGAAGTTACCTTGGTTGCCCAAATTTATGCTGCTAATAAATGGTAGTGCTAGCAGTGCTAGAATTAGACTGCAAGCAATTTGGCTTTAAATCCATGCTCTTAACCACTGCACTTCCTTATGTTTTCTTTTGCTCTACTTCTATGTATTACACTCACGTTCTAATTACTTTTTCCATTGTAGCTATAAAAATATAGTAGATACTAAATTCACAAACTTATAGATGTGAATCTGGAACTAAATTCATTTCTCTGCCTCATCCAACCCCTCATCTAATTATAGAGCACTTCAGAATCAAAATTAACATAGAGTTTGAGGAGAAACTGAAGAGTTAATTAGGGTCTACTGATCCAATGGTATGTGAGATACAACCAGCATGGCTCCTATAGCTTGAAGCCAAATAGGCCTCTGGAGTAGGATCTGGACCACTTGGAGAATATTAGCCCTGTCATTTTGGACCATGGGCAGTATTGAGGTGAAAAGACAAGACTGTAAGACAGGACAAAACATAATTTGGAGCTGCCATATAGGACAAGGCAAGTAGATGGTCTGGACCCCATGAGTGAAAGTGAAAGAGATGTCCACATGGAGGAATTAAAGTCAGCAAACAAAGGGGTCAAGTATATAAAGACACTGAGAGTCAACGTGGGTCACGAGAGCAGACAGAAGCAGAGAACGTGTGCCAAAGACAAATGTGCCCTCCAAATCATGATAAACACATGTCAGATGTCTTACACTCTGTGGTAGAGTGGAAAGGTTTTTAAAATGGGTGTTAGAAAACCTGCATTATAACTTGTTTCTACCATCAATTAGAAGTGTGATCTTTGAAAAGCTATTTAAACTATCTGGAGCTCACTTTTCTCATCTTTAAAATTAGGGGTTTCAATGTGGTGACCTCTGATAGAGAGTTGCAAAGCCTATCATTCTTCACACAGTGGTCCTAACGATTTTTAATCATAGACTCATCAGTGAAGAAACCTTTGCAAGTACCTCTATTTGGTAAGGTGCTGCATGGGCAAATTTATAAATTATTCACAAATGTATAAATTAGTAGAAGTGCCACTTTACTAATGTATTACATCATGAAACACAGAAATATAAAAAGAATGAAATAAAGATGAAGCAAATACTATAGTTTAAGTTCTTGTCAATTGTGATGGTATCATATTATCATTAGCATCTCAAGGCACAAACTCAAGGTAGGTTAAGGTTTATCATTATAAATATAAATGCCTATTTCAAATAGTCCTTGACAATTTTTATTTTCTTGCCCATTTCTTGTCAGATCTGATTAGATAGTCATTATTTTTATATTGCAATTTGGCTGACAAAGAGCTCTTACTTGGATTCACAGAAGTGTCAGCAATGACATTTTCTTGTTCACTCGCTCTTACATTATCAGCATAATCTTCAATATAAAGTTTCTTTGCTCAAATCTTTTTGAAACATGTATATATTATGTGAGTTTAACCACATAACATAGTACACAAATCCACTTAACCTGACTTCTTGGGTTTCCTCAGTAGTAGACCCTGAATCAAGGTCTTGGGTGCAGGTAATTTTTCCTTTTCTTTTCTTTTCTCATTAAAACTTTTATTTTAGGATTGGGGGTACATTTGAAGGTTTGTTATGTAGGCAAACTCAGGTCATGGGGGTTTGTTGTACAGATTATTTCATCATCCAGGTGAATGTTCATTATAGCACTATTCACAATAACAAACACACGGAATCAACCAAAATGCCCATCAGTGATAGACTGGATAAAGAAAATGTGGTACATATACAGGTCATTTTATTGGGAAGTGATCCTGGGAAGTGAGATAAAGTGTATGTTAATGAGCATGTTGCTTTTGTGGGCCTAATCCCAACAGCAACCCTCTGAGAAGCCATGTGGAGCACCATTCAAGTCATCCTTTCTTGCATGATGGGAAGGCTGGGGCATTTATCCACTTACTTTCCTTCCCCATTGGTTGATGGGTGTCCCTTGTGGCATGAACCCCTCTCACTTCAGGGTTGCATCTGTTTTTGACAGAGCAAACTCCATGATGTTGGAGAATCAGGAGAAGAAGAGAGAGGCTGGTTTAGAGGTGGAGATCTTTTAGTAAACTGCTTACCACACCTAAGGTGAATTCAGGTGGGGTGTGGTGTTCACAGGGTCTGCTACACTTGGCAAGGGTTAAGGTTAGAATTAGAGTCAGGATTAGTAAACTCTGATAGGTTGAAGTAAACAAAGAAAAAAGAGCATCAGCATCACCATCTCCCACTCTTTCCTCAGGATATATTGAGAACCACATTTTGGCAAAGTATGTATTAACTATTAATAAAGTATAATTTATTTCATAGTTTTGGATAAAATATGTAAACTGAAGCTCTAATATTTTCTTTCCACACCTGGAAGGTCATCTTGAATATCTCTTGGGAGCCTGCATCTCTTTCTTATGATCAGTTTCCTAGCACAGCGACTCAAGGGTCTGGTGCGTCAGGCTGCTGAGATATCTGTTCCGACAAAGACTGCCTCAGTGCCATGAAAACACATCACGTGCTGCAAGTCCTGGCAACCTTTATGTCTCTAATGCAAAATTGTGGATTTCTGCCAAGCATTTACCTGCCTGTTCTCCAAGGACCAGTGTCAGAATATCCTGAAAGTCTCTGGAGGGTGCTAAAACTTGAAGCAGCCAACTTACAGGAAGTACTTCAGTGAGCTGCTGATGAAGAAAATAAAAGAGAAGGAGAGAGAAAGGCAATGACATCTTTCTGCAAGTTGATATATACAGCAAGTTCAATTATTGCATCTTGGATGTTTGTAATTGTGGTGAAGCCAAAATTTTCTCTAAACACATTTTTGGCATCATCCACAATCCTATATTTTAATTTAGATAAATGAATTTCGGCAATTTGATATTGAAAGGACATTGATTAGGTAACTCCTATATGCTAAGCCACTGTAAAAAATGGTATGGGTTCTTTCAAAATAAGTAAAATTTGGTCTCTTACTTACAGTCTAGTAGGGGAAATGCATGCTACATATAAGTAACCATAAAACAAGGTGGTCAGAAGTAAGATCTGTAAGAAAAGTACCATGGACTGTGAAAATTCTAAGAAATTATTTCTGCAACAAGTAATTTATTATTTCATATGATACTAGATAAGCTTAGCCCAAATTCCATGCCCTAGCAATTTCCTTAAACCTAGTCTACTTGGGAGCCTACCAAGCTGACATTTAGTAATAAGCAGATTTGGGTTTAGAAAAGACAAAGAGGTCTGTGATAGGCCTTTACCTCGGTGTCAACTATACTGGCCCCTAAAAACGTCTTTAAGAGACAAAACCAAGTATTTCTTTAATGTCCTATGGCCTAATTTTAAGCCATAAACCTTTTTTTTTTTTTTTTTTTTTTTTGAGATGGGGTCTTGCACTGTCACCCAAACTGGAGTGCAGTGGCATGATCTTGGCTCACTGCAACCTCCACCTCCTGAGTTCAAGCGATTCTCCTGCCTCAGCCTCCTGGGAAGCTGGGACTATAGGTGCACACCACCATGCCTGGCTAATTTTTATAGTTTTAGTAGAGATAAGGTTTCGCTATGTTGGCCGGGCTGTTCTCGAACTCCTGATCGCAGGTGGTCCACCTTCGTTGGCCTACCAAAGTTCTGGGATTACAGGCATGAGCCACTGTGCCCGACCTTAATCCATAAACTTTTTAAAATACAAAAGCAAACACTGAAACAAAAATTATGAAGTATTTGCATTGACAATATATTGCAGTTTTCTTGAGCATGAAAATATCTTCTCAATAAAGACTTAATCATAAAATAGAACCTACGTGCTGCATCTTTTTTTTCTTTTTTTTTTTTTTTTTGACAGAGTCTTGCTCTGTTGTTGCCCAGGCTTTAATGCAATGGCACAATCTTGGCTCACTGCAAACTCTGCCTCCCAGGTTCAAGCGATTCTCATGCCTCAGCCTCCTGAGTAGATGGGATTACTGGTGCGCACCACCACACCCAGCTAAGTTTTGTATTTTTAGAAGAGGTGGGGTTTCCCCATGTTGGCCAGGCTGGTCTTGAACTCCTGACCTCAGGTGATCCACCTGCCTCAGCCTTCCAAAGTGCTGGGATTACAGGCATGAGCCACCACCCCCAGCCTACCTCTTTTGTTTCTTAACCAAAAATCAATTTATAATGAGATTACACAAATGGAAAAATTTACAACAGAAATTATTACAGAAAATCAAGTTCAGCAAAGCTATTGAGAATTATACTCAATAATGCTTCATGTTCAAATAACACAGCATTCTGTACTTTTAATATCAGGTGCAACACATAATCTAGTAAGTACACCTTTTCATTCTGTCCAAAGACAAAAATATTTTGTAATTAATTATGATAAAATCTATTTGTCACGTTGACCTACCTCTTCATACATTTAGAACATATATTACACAACTCTTAAAAACATATTTCTGTTGCAACCTCCAACTTAGTATTTATATATTTTTCTTTGTGTGAGCTTTGCTAAGCTTTCTTTTAATTTCAGAACTTCTCATAACAGCAAACTGTTGAAGTATTAAGTTAAATTCCATTGCTTGATATCCCAATTTTGAATCTACATCACAAAAAGTGTAGTAATATTTTTTACTCTTTTCTTTCGCAGACAGTTTGTGTTGCAGCCTTAAAACTACATATTTTCCTGCTGCTTCAACATCTCCATAAAAGGGCTGTGAGTTTCCAATTTAGGCGACCAGGTGCACCAATGTGATAAGGTCAGTCCCCGCTAGAGGTTCTCCTTCCTACTTCCTTTCCTGACTGTGACCTAGTGACATTCAGACACACCAATGAAATCCCCTTACTCCTTTTCTTGTGTGTCCCCCGCTGAACCTCAATAAAGCTACTTGCTCACAGGTTCTCTCTCTCTCTCTCTCTCTGCTTCCCATCTGCTTGGGTGATCCTGATCCCTTCTTGCTCATTCCCATGTGATTCCCCTCTCAGCATGCAGTGATCTTTTCTCTCTGGGACCTGTGAGCATCATATATGTTTTTTTCCTGAGCCTCTCCTGTTTCTTCTCATGGCCACACCTGACTTACCATCTCATGAAAGATGCAAAACAGAGTGACTATACTTTTTCTTTCCTTTAGGAAGGAGAGTAACAGAAGGATCAGTTTCCATTGAAAGGGCTATGATACAATTTCCAAACTTTAAGTTCAAAAATTATTCTAAAATCCTTGTATTTGTCCATCCTCACATTGCTATAGAAAGCTAAATCATTAGAAAGCATTCCCATGATCCAATCACCTCCCACCCCCCACCTCCAATTCTCAGGATCACAATTCAATATGAGATTTGGATGGGGATGCAGAGCCAAACCATATCATTCCACTCCTGGTCCTGCCCAAATCTCATGTCCTTCTCATATTTCAAAACACATTTGTGCCTTCTCAACAGTTCCCCAAGTCAACTCATTCTGGCATTAACTTAAAATTCCAAGTTCAAAGTGTCATCTGAGACAAGGCAAGTCCCTTCCACCTATGAGCCCATAAAATAAAAAAACCAAGTTTGTTACTTCCAAGATACAGTGGGCATACAGGCATTGGGTAAATATTGCCATTCCAAAACTGAGAAAATGGTCAAAACAAAGATGTTATATGTTCTATGCAAGTCCCAAACCCAGCAGGGCAGTCATTAAATCTTAAAGCTCCAAATTAATCTCCTTTTACTCTGTCTCACATCCAGGCCACACTGAAACAAAGGGTGGACTCCAAAGCTCTTGGACATCTCTGGCCCCTGTGGCTCTCCAGGGTATAGTCCCCACAGCTGCTTTTACAGGGTGGCATTGAGTGCCTGTGGTTTTTCCAGGTGCATAGCACAGGCTGTCTATGGATCTATCATCTGGGGTCTGGAGGATGGTGGCCCTCTTCTTACAGCTCCACTATGCAATACTCCAGTGGGGACTCTGTGTGGGGGCTCCAAACCCACACTTCCCCTCCACACTGTCTTAGTAGAAGTTCTCCACAGGGCTCCACCCCTGAAACTTAGACATCGAGTCATTTCCATACATCCTGTGAAATCTAAGCAGAGGCTCCCAAGCCTCAACTCTTGCCCTCTGTGCACCCACAGGCCCAACACCAAGTGGAAGCCACCAAAGCTTAGGGCTTACACCCTCTGAAGCAATGTCCCAAGCTGTACCTTGGCCCCTTTTAGCCACAGCTGGAACTGGAGCAGCTGTGATGCAGGGCTCCATGTCCCAAGGTTGTACAGAGCAGCGGAGTCCTGGACCTGGCCCATGAAACCGTTTCTCCCTTCTAGACCTCCAGGCCTGTGAAGGGATGGGCTGCCACGAAGGTCTGCAACATGCTCAGGAGGCATTTCTTCCATTGTCTTCATTATTAACATTTGGCTCCTTTTTATTTATGCAATTTTCTTCAGCTAACATGAATTCCTTCCCTGAAAATGGGTTTTTCTTTTCTACCACATGACCAGGCTGCAAATTTTTCATACTTTTATGCTCTGCTTCTCTTTTAAATACAAGTTACAGTTTGAGATTATTTCTTTGTTTATGCCAATGAGTGTAGGATTTTAGAAGCTGCCAGGCACATCTTGAACACTTTGCTGCTTACAAATTTCTTCTGCCAGATACCCTAAATCATCACTCTCATGTTCAAAGTTCCATAGATCTCTAGAACAGGGGCACAATGCAGCCAGTCTCTTTGCAAAAGCATAGCAAGAGTGACCTTTACTTCAGTTCCCAATAAGTTCTTCATCTCCATCTGAGAGCTCATCAGACTGGACTTCACTATCTGTATCACTATCAGCGTTTGGTCAAAACCATTCAGCAAGTCTCTAGGAAGTTTCAAACTTTCCCTCTTCTTTTTGTCTTCTTCCAAGCCCAGATCTCATGAGAACTCTATCATGAGACAGCACTATAGTGATGGTGCTAAATCATCAGAAACCACCCTCATGACCCAATCACTTCTTACCTCCAACACCTGGGCTCACAATTCAACATGAGATTTGGATGGAGATACAGAGCCAAACCATATCAATCCTATTAGTTAGGAAGATATCAGATCAATTATTTAGATATTTCAAATTACACTAAGATTAAAGTAGATGATGGAGACATTGTAATTAGTTTGTAATTCTTCCAACCATCCCTATAGTTATTCAATCAGTGCTTTTCCTGTCACAGAAGATACAGAGAAGGATTACAGTCTGATATAGAAGTCAGCCATGTAAACGAATAATTACCATACACAAATTAAGTTCAGTAACAGAAGTTTGTACTTCATAACTTGCATGGGTAAAGCAGAAGATGACGTGGTGTACTCTGAGGTCAACGGTTTCAAGAAGACACCAATGTTGAGCTGAGTATTATAGCATGAATATGAGTTTACCAGGCAGACAAAGAAAAGATGTGCCCAGGAGGCTCTCTGAGGAAAGTGCTGAATGTATTGAACACAGAAAGAAAAAAAGAATATGACATGTATAGGGAACCACTAACTGTTTAGCACTGTGGAAACAACGGATATAAGGAGTGGTTTAAGGCAAGTGGTGTGAGTGGCTCTGAATGTTAACTAAGGAGTCTGGACCTTATTCTGGAGGTGATGAGATGCCTTTAGTGCTTTAAGTAGCAAGTAAATTGCTCAAAATTTTGCTTTCAGAAAGATCTCTTCAGTGCCAGTGTGGAGGATGAATTAGAAAAATGAGAGCCTGGAAGTACTAGGTTTTGCACATATACTTCTATTCTCCATATGGAATGTTTTCTTTTCTTCCGTATCAGCCCATTTCAAGGAAAGCTTGTATTTTTTTTTTTTTTTTTTCAGAGACAGAGTCTTGCTTGGTTGCCCACGCTGGAGTACCATGGCATGATCATAACTCACTGAAGCCTTGACATTCTGGGCTCAAGTAATCCTCTGGCCTCAGCCTCCTGAGTAGCCAGGATTGCAGGCACACATCACCATGTCCAGCCAATTGTGACATATTTTTTTTATAGATGAGGATCTCACTATGTTGCCCATGCTGGTCTTAAACTCCTGAACCCAAGTGATCATCCCACTTCGACCTCCCAAAAGGCTGGAATTACAGGCATGAGGCACTGAGCCCAGCCATATCAAATTCCTTAATCCGTGAGATTTAACATTTAACATAGGGGTGTCCAATCTTTTAGCTTTCCTGGGCCACACTGGAAGAATATTTATTTGGGGCCACACACAAAATACACTAACATTAACGACAGCTGATGAGCTAAAATAAAAAAAAAAATCATAAAAATATCTCATAATGTTTAAGAAAGTTTACGAATTGTGTTGGGCCACGTTCAAAGCCATCCTGCAAATCCCATGGGCCACAGGCTGCACAAGCTTGGAGCAGTTCCAGACAGTAATCCCAGGATTCTCTGAATTTTAGTTATTATTATGCATCAAGTTAGCCCTTAAGACTCACTTGTACAATGGTGTTTTTTAATCCCAATTTTTTTCTTTGTTTTAGTAGTTTTAATGGCTATATTGAAATATAATTTACATACCATATAATTCATTCATTTAAAGTGTGCAATTCGATGATTTTATAGTATATTCAGAATTATGCAACCACCACCATAATCAATTTTAGAACATTTTTATCTGCCCAAAAAGAAACCCATACCCATTAGCAGACATTCCCCATTTCCAACACCACCAGTTCCAGCTCTAGGCAACGACGAATCTACTCTCTGTCTCTATAGATTGCCTATTCTTGATAATTCATATAAACACAATTATACAATGTATGGCCTTTTTAGACTTACTTCTTTCATGTAACATGATGTTTTCAAGATTTATTCATGTTATAGCATGTATTAGTGCTTCATTCCTTTTTGTTGCCAAATCCTATATCATTTCATAAATATACCATATTTCTTTATCCATTCATCTTTTGATGAACATTTGGGTTGTTTCTAGTTTTTGGCTAATGTGAATATGCTGCTGTGAACACTCATTTACAAGTTTTGTGTGGACATATGTTTTCTTTTCTCTTGTATATACATCTAGAAGTGCAGTTGCTGGGTCGTATTGTAGCTTTATGTTTAATATTTTTTCTTTTTTTATTGATATGGTGTATTAGTCGATTTGTAGATTTTAAACCACCTTGCATTCTTGGATGTAAATCCCACCTGGTCATGGTGTATAGCTTTTCTATATATTGCTGGATCTTATTTCCAAGATTTTTAAAAAATAATTTTTACATCTGTATTCATAAGAGATATTGGTCTATAGTTTTCTTGTGATACCTTTGTCATCTTTTGGTATCAAGGTAATAATTGATATCACTAAATGAATTCGAGAATATTCCCATTTCTTTCTTTATTTTTGGAAAAGTTTGAGAACTGGAATTAATTTTTCTTTAAAGGAAAAACTCACTAGTGAAGTAATTTGGTCCTTGGCTTTTCTTTATGGGAAGTTTTATGGTTACTAATTCAGTCTCTTTACTTATTATAGGCCTATTTAGCTTTTCTATTTCTTTTTAAGTCAGTTTCAGTAGCTTTTGTGTTTCTAGGAATTTGTCCATTGCATTTAAATTATCTAACATGTTGGTACTACTGTCCATAGTATTCTTTTATTATTCTTTGTATTTCTGTAAGGTTGGTGGTAATGTTTCCTCTTTTATTCCTGATTTAAGTATTTTCAACCTTTACGTCAAAGAAGTTCTTATCAAATTGGTTAATCTTTTTGAATAACCAACTTTCAGTTTTGATAATGTTCTCTATTACTTTCTTTTATTTATTTCACTAATTTCTGTTCTAATATTTATTATTTTCTTCCTTTTACTTGCTTTGGGTTTAATTTGCTTTTCTTTTTTTAGTGTTTCATGTGGATGATTTTTCAGTGTTTGAGATCTTTCTTCTTGTATTTTCATATAGGAATTTATAGCTATAAACTTTCCTGTAAGTACTGCCTTCCATAAGTTTTGGTATGCTGTGTCTTCATTTTCATTCATCCTAAAATATTTTCTAATTTTGCTTTTGATTTTTTTTGATGTATTGGTCATTTATAGAATATTGTTTAATTTTCACATATTTGTGAATATCCAAGATTTCTTTTAGTTTTTAAATTCTAATCCCAATTCCATCCATTGTGATCAGAGAAATACCTACAATTTCAATCTCTTTGAATTTATTGAGGCTTGTTTCACAGCCTAGAATACAGTCTATCTTAAAGAGTACCCCAAGTGCTCTAGTGAATGTATATTCTACTGTTGTTAGGTGGATTATTTTATATATGTCTCTAAGGTCTATTTTGTGTGTACTGTCCAAATTTTCTATTTTCTTGTTAACATTCTGCTTAGATGTTCTATGCATTATTGAAAGGGAGATACTGAAATCAACTATTATTGCTGAACTGTCTATTTTTCCCTAGAGTTGTGTTGGTTTTTGCTTTACATATTTTGGAGCTCTGTTGATGGGTACATATATGTTTATAATTGTTATAACATCCTGATATTATTGACCCTTATCGTAAAATAACCTCTCTTTCTCTAACAACACCTTTTTCCATTTTAAGGTTGATTGTGTCTAATATTATAGCAATTCCAGCTTTTCTGTGCTTGCTGTTTGCATGATATACCATTTTTAATTATTTTATTTTATTATTTTTTTCTTTTTTTGCAAAATGGAGTCACTCTGTTGTCCAGGCTGGAGTGCAGTGGTGTGATCTCAGCTCACTACAACCTCTGCCTCCCAGGTTCAAGCAGTTCTCCTGTCTCAGTCTCCCGAGTAGCTGGAACTACAGGCACATGCCATCACACCTGCCTAGTTTTTATATTTTCAGTAGAGATGGGGTTTTACCATACTGGTCAGGCTGGTCTCAAACTCCTGACCTCAGATGATCCCCCTGCCTCAGCCTCCCAAAGAGGTGGCATTACAGACGTGAGCCACTGTGCCCAGCCAATTCTTTTACTTTATTTAGTTTTTTTTGAGACAGAGTCTTGCTGTTTCGCCCAGGCTGGAGTGCAGTGGTGTGATCTCGGCTCACTCACTGCAACCTCCACCTCCCAGGTTCAAGCAATTCTCCTGCCTCAGCCTCTTGAGTAGCTGGAACTACAGATGCGAGCCACCACGCCCAGCTAATTTTCCTATTTTTAGTAGAGATGGGTTTTCACCATGTTGGCCAGGCTGGTCTCAAACTCCTGACCTCATGATATGCCCGCCTTGGCCTTCCAAAGTGCTGGGATTGCAGGTGTAAGCCATGCTACCCGGTCTAATTCTTTTACTTTCAAGCTATTTGTATCTTTGAATCTAAAGTGTTTCTCCTGTTGACAGCATGTAGTTACATAATGTTTTCTTATCTAGTATGACAATCCCTGCCTTTTGATTGGATTATCTAATCAATTCACATTTAGCACTAGTATCGACATAGTTAATGTTTGCAGTTTTAATTTTTGTTTTCTATTTGTTTGATATCTTTTTTGTTTCTCTATTGCCCCTATTGTGTTCTTTTGCATTAAGTGAATATTTTTAGAGTAATATTTTAATGACTGTAATTACCTTTTAAACTATTTTTAAAGTTTTTTTCTTAGTGGTTGCTCTAGGGTTTGCCATACATGTCTTATCAGAGTCTATTCCAAATTTATACAAACTTAATTAAAGTGAGGTGTAGAAACACTACTCCTATATAGTTCTATTCCCTCTTCCTCCTTTTTGTGCCATTATTGTTATACGTATTATATCTATAAATGTTACTAACCCAATAATACGCTGTTATAACTATTACTTTGTAAATGTTATGTCTATCAAAGAAGTTGAGAAAAGGAAGAACAAGTGTACGCAGTCATGTGCCACAGAATCACATCCAGTCAATGATGGACCACATGTATAACATACACGATGGCCGCCCCATAAAATCACACTTAAAAAAAGGATTTTTACTGTCCATTTTCTGTGTTTAGCTACACAAATACTTCCCATTGTGTTATGATTGCCTGCAGTATTAAGTAGAGTAACATGCTGTACAAGTCTGTAGTCTAGGAGCCATAGGCTATGCCATATTGCCTAAGTGTGTAGTAGGCTATACCATCTAGGTGTGTGTAAATATACTCCATGATGTTTGCCTAACGACAAAATTACCTAAAAATGCATTTCTCGGAATATGCCCCTGTCATTAAGCACAAATCTGTACACATAGACTTTGTTATGTTAACCTTCTTATTTACCATTTTCGGTTTTCTACATATGGTCCATTGATGCAAGTCCTTATCTGGTGTCATTTCTTTAGCCAAATTCAACTTGCTCCCTCACTCCTTTATGCTGTTATTAGCAAATAAATTACATTTCTATATGTTCTGGCCCAACAATATATTTATAAACATAGTATTTTATACAACTTCATTTTAAATCTGTTGAGAGATGAAATAAGAAGAAACATGTTTTCATACTTTATAACTAAAATTAATTATGTTATTAATAAATTAAAATAAATTAACAATTAAATTCAGACTGGGGTACTTTTGAGGCCAGTCTCCCAGAGTTTTTCTGAGCTAAGGAGGACTCTTCTTAGCTTTCTCTTTCACTGATTATGTCTGTGAACAGCTGGCCTGTGGTTCAGCTGTTGTTCTTAATAAGGAAGATCTATTGTTTTTGACAGTATCTTTATACTTGAGTTTCTCCACATTCTTTTTCAAATAGTCAGTTCAGGAACAGGTTCAGAGTTCTCTTTTCTTATGGATGTGTCTCCCTCAGAACAAAATTTCTGAGCCACTATGCCTGGTACTGCGGAGGGTGGGGTGCATAGTCTCTGATCTTTCCAGCCTGGCTTTCCTGGTATGAAACTTTTGTGTTATGAGTGTTACAATGAGGGCAATTCAGACCCCAACATTCTTGACCTGCTGTGCTTGGGGCAGAGCCTCTGTGTGGATGGGGGCTACGTGGAGGAAGAGAGCACTTGACTTTTCTACAACACTCACCAGGAATTTAGCCTTTTTATCTTGGAGTTAAGGGGGATAAGAAATGTTGACAGCCTGCCCCCACTGTTGAGATGTGTTAACACTTGATTGGGAGCTCAGGAGGGAATCCATCTTCTTGGCCACACCTACTTGTAGTGGAGCTTCTTTCACTAGTGTCCTTTTAAACATTATGGTTCTGGCTAGGCAGAGACACAGACTGGGCCTTCCCTAGGTGGAGATAAATTCAACCTTTGGTATAAAGGGCCTAGTTTTGGAATGGTAGTTGTGGAGAGTCTGTTTTCTGAAAAGCCAGTAATAATTAACGATCTTCTTTAATCCCCATTTACGGATGAGGTGAAAGTATCCTAATTCACACAAATAGGAATGACAAAACTGGAGTCAAAGTCAGGTGAGTCTAACCTTGAAGGCCTAAATCATATTCTACTATCCACTGAAGGAACAATTTCTTCCTCCATTAAAACTAGAGAATTACCAAAATTATAGGGGAGGAGAAATAAATAAGGGGTTAGAAGGAAAGAATAAAAACAATTCAACAGACTTGGTCTGGATTTCCCAGGAACTACCTCATAACTGGGGGACTTTTTTATTCAAAATATGCTTATGACATATGAAGATACTACCAGCATCTGGCCTTATGTTTTGCCTTTTTTTTTGAGACGGAGTTTTGCTCTTGTTGCCCAGGCTGGAGTGCAATGGCGCAATCTTGACTCACTGCAACCTTCTCCCGGGTTCAAAAGATTCTCCTGCCTCAGCCTCCCGAGTAGCTGGAATTACAGGTTCCTGCCACCATGCCCAGCTAATTTTTGTATTTTTACTAGAGACGGGCCAACTGCGTTGGCCAGGCTGGTCCCCAACTCCTGACCTCAGGTGATCTGCCCCCCTTGGGCTCCCAAAGTGCTGGAATTACAGGCATGGGCCACTGTGCCCAGCCTGGCCTTATGTTTTTGTATTAGCTACATTGCAAGACTCTTAGTGTCTCCTATTTACATTATATTTAACGATCACCTCATCCCATTTACAAATTATTCACAAATCACTCTTTAAAGTTGACATGCTTCTAATGTGATGAAGCAGTTCTTGACAACCCTAATCTTCACTTCTATTTTCCTAAAGTTTTAATTGGCAGAGCATTTTTAAAAATACCTTTTTAACATTTGTTAAGTTAGTTGTATGATTTTTCTTCTCTCATCTATAAATATTATGAATAAAACTAAAATTTCCAATGTTAAATACTATTTGAATTTCTGGGAAAATTCTACTTGTCTTCCTGGGAAAATCTTCCTTTTGCATACTATTAAGTTTCATTTACTAGTATATCTGCAACTAAATGTCTGTGTTATTTAGCTATACTTTTTTGGTTTGGTACTGACATTGTCAAATTTTGTGACTAGAGTGTCGGGCAAAGCAATCAGAACACAGCAGCAGTGGCATCTGTTGCAGATATGACATAGGGTTTATTAGAGGTGGGGAGAATTCACAAGTAGAGAAGTAGTAGAATGCACAAGATCTTCTAATTTCTCGTCCCATAGTTTAGGCCAGAAGGCACGTCCTATAGCCACTTTTGCTATGGGGAAGGGTCCTGTCTCGTTAGGTCGAACATATTTATCAGGACAGGAGGGGGTACTATGCAACATTGGAGCTCTCTAATCTGGAAAGTGGCCTTGTTAGAAAGATGGGGGTGGGATTTTCAGAGCTCACAAGATGTTATGGGCTGTTTTCTCTTCAACTGACTGTGACCTGCTAAACCATCAAATAGAGGAGGATATTAGCCTCAAAGGCCATCCAAGTTTGTCTCTTCTCACAGGATTTGCTTGTTTTTTATAGTAAATGAGAATGCTTTTCTTCTTTTTCAGTGTCATGAACTATCTTGAACAGTATAAAGGTAATAAATCTGTTCTTTGAAGTTTGATATAAGTCATCAATAAAACTGTAAGGGCTTGGCACCATTTTGGGGATAGCTATTTGAAAGCGTTTTTACATTTTTCCCATTATTTTTCTACCTTTTCTTGTGCTAGTTTTCCTAATTTAAGTATTTCTAGAAATTGTTAATATTTGTGTTTCCAAAGTTATGGCATAGTAGTTTCTTATTATTTGAAATTTTTATTTCATTTATTTGGTTATATCCCTTTCCTTATTCTTAATGTGTTTTTGCTCTATTATCTTACAAGATAATAGGGCTTTCATTTTAAGAAAGATTTGTATACATTTGCCAATCATCTTTTCAATTTGTTAATGATGTCATTGTTTAAAATTTTTTAATGTGTGCTTTTTAATTTCTTAAATCTCTGATTTTCCTTAGATTTTCTTGTTGTTTACCTAATTTGAGAGTTTGGTGTTTAAATAACTTATTTTCATTATATTATGACAAAACCAGTTAAAAATGAGTTTTGACTAGGTGTGGTGGCTCACACCTGTAATCCCAGCACTATGGGAGGCTGAGGTGGGAGGATTGCTTAAGCCCAGGAGTCTGAGACCAGCCTGGGCAACATGGCAAGACTTTGTTTCTACAAAAAATAAAAAATATTAGCCAGGGGTAGCACACACCTGTAGTCCCAGCTTCCTAGGAGGCTGAGGTGGGAGGATCATTTGAGCCTCGGAGGTTGAGGCTGCAGTGAGCTGTAATCATGCCACTGAACTCCAGCCTGGGCAACAGAGTGAGATGCTGTCTCAAAAAAAGGAGTTTTTTTCCTAGCAATAATGGATAGCATTTATAAAGTTCTCATAATGAGTCAGAGAGTCTTCAAAACAGACCTATAATGTTTGTACTATTCTATTCCCATTTTCATATAAGGGCACAGAGCACTTAAAATGTCTGCCCAAGCTTCAAAGCAGTATAACCAGGATATAAATCAAACTTTTTTGGCTCTAGAACTTGCTCTTAAATGCTACATAATGTTGCTCTGGCTAAGTTTCAGAATTCTTCTTCTTCTTCTTTTTTTTTCTTTTTCCGAGACAGAGTATTGCTCTGTTGCCCAGGCTGGAGTGCAGTGGTGCCATCTCAGCTCACTGCAACATCCACCTCCGGGGTTCAAGTGATTCTCCTGCCTCAGCCTCCCGAGTAGCTGGGATTACAGGTGCGCACCACGATGCCCAGCTAATTTTTTGTATTTTTAGTAGAGACGGGGTTTCGCCATATTGGCCAGGCTGGTCTCGAACTCCTGTCCTCAAGTGATCTGTCCACCTCAGCCTCCGACAGTGCTGGGATTACAGGAGTGAGCCACCGCACTCAGCCCACAATTCTTGAAAGATATTTTTCTCATATTTCCAACTTGTCTACAATTCTAAAATTTCCTATTTTTTATCGAAAATTACATTTTTTATTTCCAAAGGGTAAACCTTTTATTATTAATTCTGACTTTATTTTATTGTGGTAAGAAAATGTGAGCTATTTCATTTCTGCTTTTTGAAATTTATTTAAGTTCAGTATTGCCTAATAGAGAATCATATTTTGAATTTATTCAATGAGCACTAGAGAATGAGAGTATGATGTATACATACATAATGTAATTATAATCTGAATTACATTATGATTCTTCATTATCTTATTTATTTTTATTTGCATAATCTATCAAAGATTCTGTCTATCAAAGAGCATCTAAAAGTCTCTACTACAAATGTTCTCTTCATAATTCTTGTATTTTTTCTTTACATATTTTTGTTATTCATTGCATAAAACTTTATATTTTCTTCATTGTGAATTATACTGTCATTTTCTTGATAAAATTACCCTTTTTGTTTTTTTCCTTTATGTCTGATATTAATAATTTGCTCCCTACATTTTTTTGTTGTTTGCACTATTTGATGCATTTTTACCAGGGCTTTTTAATCTGTTTTTTAATCTGTCAGTCATTTTTATAAACAGTGTATAGTTTGTTTTATGACTCAGTCTATGAATCTATTATTGATAGGGAGTTTATACTATTTCACTTAATACCATAACTGATAGGGTTCATTCTGTTTTTGAATCTTTAAAACCCTTTTGGTTTGGTTCTCCTTTTGCGATTTCTTTTTAATTAATTAATTTATTTTTACCCTTTGTTATGCAGTGGTTCTTTTTTTAAATAGTAATTTGGAATATATGCACCCTATGCTAATACCTAATAAACTTTACTCTATTTATCTTTTTGTGCCATGCATTTATCCCCTCACAACTCCAGAGAAAATTCCCATTTGAAAATAATGGTAATAAGTCTGCTTTCTCCCTTTTCTTTCACCAAAAATCATCAAAAAGAACAAGAAAAATAAGAAACCAAAAGTGCAGACTCATTTTTAGTGGAACAATGACAGAGTTAATTCCCCAAATAACACAATAGGGGAAATGGCTCCTACAAGCAGTGGGATTGAGCATGAAAGAAGAAAGAAGACACACTGTAGATGTAGATTTCAAAAAAAAGTGTCAGAAAGCACATTTTTGGAAAGTGAAGTACATACTTTGAGGTGGAAAAGATCAATCTTGTATTTAGCACAGGATGCAAGGGCTACTGGCAGATGCTTCCCTGAGACTGGGTTGGTTCTGTGAATCAGAGGAGTCAAGGCTAAATCAGGACTCTCACAGATCAGTCATACTTGCAAGAAGTAGTCAGTCTTCGTGGCAGGAGAGGGGAAGAGAAGCTTCACATTGTGAAAACTTCCACACTTGATTATTTCCCTCTGTTGGGGAAGCATAGAGGTTAAAGTGGCTCATAGACAACATCCTGGATTCTAAGGAAAATTCTAGTTTCTTGGAACATGGCCAAGATCACCTTCACTTTGTGAACCTTTGACAAATTGCTGGTTAAGGAAAAATCTTACCTGTCTGAAAGATGAGTAACCAAAAGAAAGCAGGACAAAAATGGGAAAAGCAAATGCCAGACCAAAAAACCACCAAAAAATGTTGCATTAAAGCAGATGAAAATAGTAATCATGTATTCTGACCTAAAATTTTTAAAAGAAAATATTTATAGCAAAAATCTCTATAAAACAAGAAGAAAAAGAAGAGATACTAGAGTTCAACAGGTGCTGAAAAAACACATCCAGATGATAAAAAATGTAAAAAATGAAATGTTATAACTTTGAAATGAAGGCCTTATGACACAAAACCCAGAAGGCATAAAAGAATGATAAATTAGACTCTATTAAAATGAAAAACCTTGATGAAAAACTTCCAGGACCAAAGGCATTAAACAAATGAAGAAATATTTGTAACTAATTTAATAAGGTACTAGTTTCCCTAATTTATACAAATCTATTGGGAAAAGAAAAAAAAAACCCACTAAGCTAGACACAGTGGCATGTGTCTATAGCACCGGATACTCTGGAGGCTGAGGCAGAAGGATCACTTCAGCTCAGGAGTTTGGGGCTATGATCAGGAGTTGTGTGCTATGATCACACCTGTGAATGGCCACTGCACTTCAGCCTGGGCAACATAGTGAGACTCCCATCTCTTTAAAAAAAAAAAAAGGACAAAAAAAAAAAAAGAGACAAAAAGAAAAAAAACCCTTCACTGAAACAAAATGAGCAAAAGATCTGAACAGATGGATTCTAAAAAGGAAATGTAAATGGCTTTTAAACATAAAAAGATTGTCAATCTTATTTTTAACAAGAAAAATACAAATCAGAGCCATACAAAGATTACATTTCACATGTAAGACTGGAAAAAATTTTTTAATGATAACGTAGTCCCAACATCGTTGGTGGAAATATAAATCATTACAATCAGTTATGTCTGAACAGTGCTTTGGCAACGCCTATCACAATTACAAAAACCTATATCCTTTAACCAAGAATTTCGCTTCTAAAGATTTATCCTACAGATATACTGGCCTGTGTGGAAGATGACAATGTGCTCAGTCATTGCTGCATTGTTTGTAATAGCACAAGACTAAAAACATCCTCATGGGGGGTGTTTAAAGAAATGGTGGTATGTCAGTTCCTGGTAGATTGTATCAATAGCCCCATTTCTTCAGACCTTCCTTTACACAAGTCTTTTGCCATGCCACTTTGCAGGGCCCTTTCACTTTGTTTGGGGTGTAATTCCATGCCCCGTGGCTTTAGTATGTGATTTGCTTTGGTTTATAGCATAATGGCAGATGTTAGGCAAGCAGTATATTAAACATGATTTACATGATTTACATTTACTTGCTCTTGTGCTTAACCTGTTGCCAAAAAAATAGTATGTTTAGGCTATTTCACGGGTCTTAGGAGGAAGGTCAGAGCCATTTGGAACAGAACTGTTTTATATCCATACTATGGAATACTACTCACAAAAAAACAAAAAGGAATGAATTATTGATACTTACAATAACATGGATGAATCTCACATTAGTTTTGCACAGTGAAAGAAGCCAAATTAAAAGAGCACCAACTTTATGATTCCATTTATATGAAATCTAGAAAATTTAAATTAGTCTGTAGTGACAGAAATTAAATTAATGGTTGCCTGAGGATGGGATGGTTTAAGGGCGGCATGTGAATAGACGATTACAAAAGGACATGAGAAAACTTTTGAGAATAATGAATGTGTTCATTTTCTTGATAGTAATGATGGTTTCAAGGGTGTATACATAATTATCCAATGGTATACTTTAATTATATGCAAAAGAATGTTAAAAAAGAAACCTAATGTTAGGATTTGTGAGGCTGAGTAATAGGTGCACAGGTTTTTATGCTGTTCTGTGTTGTTGAGTATGTGTTTGCTGTATTTAATATTAAAATATGTAAATTCAATTAAAAAAGAAATCTAGATTTTCACACTAGAGTTAGTTGATTTAACAAAGTAGTGGGAACAACACATTTCATGAAAATAGAGCCCAAGTCTGTCTTCTTCACCATTGCTTCCTCAGTTCTCAGAACAGTGCCTAGAAGCACTCATCACATACTCCAAAAATATTTATGTAATAAATAATGAATAAACTTAGTTTATATAGCTACCAGTAATTTTCCTATTTTAAAGAAGCTTCCATTCCTTATGATGAAGTTTGGAAGTTATCGAACAATTTTTGAGTGATAGCACATGCTCTGGAGGGTGGTTGTGGAGATGATCAGAAACCTTGAAGTGTCTTTAGTTTTCTTATGAAGATGCAGGGCTTGTATTCAGGCAGTCTGCAACAACACAGCTCTATTAGTTGTTTACATGTGGCAGCCTCTGATTATTGAACACTGATCAGTTTTTGTACCACACTGGTTGCAAACCATTTTGAATCTCACCCCTTTGTAAATGTCACCCACATCAATATTTTGGGCGTTAAAGTATCGCCTGATGTCACACATTTCTCTACTGGGCTTCTATTGAAGTTCAGTATGGGCATCCTTTGGTGTGTGCCCTGCACCCAACTCCTTTATCCTATCACTACCCACACTGTTCAGGCCACATGGTTTGACACTGGCTTGACTTTATCTCCCTAGTTAAGCTCCTTAACTTCTTTTTTTTCACTCCAAGGCAATATGCTAAATTTCTATTTCAAAGTACATAACATCTCTAGTACTCTCTTCTTTAGCTTTCATATGGGGATACAAACTAAATTTGATACTCAATTTTGTATTTGAACATTCCACACAGTGCTCAGAGCCATCTTATTGACCTCTATATTTTAACTCACTGGGTGGGACTTATAAAAGAGAGAAGCCTGGGTCATGTACCCAAATGTTGGCCTACCTCTATCTGCTGAACCTCTGCCATGGACATGCAATAGATTGCCTGTCAATGTGCCAGTATTGCAAATTTTTTTAAGGGAAATTTCTGGCTTTGGAGGTAGCCCTGTTTGGAAGACAAAGTGAGTACTACAGAAAAGCACATCAATAAACATTTATTGAACTGTGTTAAATTTAATTGAAATTAATGGAATTTGGATGGTGGCTACAATTGCAGCTGCTCCCATTTCTTGACTGAATTCCAGTCTTGGTTGAGAACCCATCTTGGGCAAGAACATTTTGACAAGAATCCCTGCAAACATCTTCCATGTCACCTCCAAAGTGGAAATAATGTACCTTAAAAAAGGATATCAGGTAACATTGCTAATTTAAATATTTATCATAACTTCCTTTTGAAAGACAATAATTTCAATCAAATAAGATTGAAACAGATAAGTATCTTATTCTATTCTTTCTCTAGGTATTTTTTCACTTCATCATAATCAAACTTGACTCCTTAATTAAGAATTATTAGAGTTTCTTTTGGTCATTACTTAAAATATAGAAGCTGACTAAATACCATATATCTGAAACATTAAATTCAAAAGAGAAAAAAATTTGAAATAAGTTTTCTGTGATGTTATGCTACTTAGAATTATGTCTGTATTCTTACCTTCATAATGAATAAATCACCAAGACTTGTAGATTCTCTTAAAAATTTATACAAGTTGTTTTCAAACGTTCAAAAAACCAATGTTTCCTCTTCAAAACAAATATTTTATAAAGCCTTTTTTATTTTACAAAATGCATCTTGATGCATAATCTTAAAAGTACATACTATATCCATGAGAATATTAAAGGATAAATAAAAGAAGAATATTATTTAATGTATAGCACTACATATAAATACTTGGGCATAACTCCGATAGGAAACCCAATGAAGTGGTGATATTCTTCTGCCTACTTATAATTAAGCTAGGATTTAAGAGAGGTTAGACCAATATTCAAATGAATGAAATAATTTTTAAAAACATATTAGACATTTTGAAATAAGAATCACTGCAAATGTAACAACTACAAATGCAAACTGATACTAGTGATGATCTGAGTAGAATGAGTGGCATGGTTACCAGAGATAAAATTTTGGTAAAGTTCCAAACAAAACAATATATATTCTTTTCTTACAGTGTTAACTGTTCCTGGAAAATTCAATGTATAATGAAACCATACTATAAGTATTTGGAGCTTAAATGTAAAATGAAGTTGTTTCCAGGCTGAGAACTTTAGATTTTATCTAGTCACACTGGGGATAAATTAAAATTTCTCCTGGTCATTATTTAAAATACAGAAGTTATCTGTAATCTTATATTTAGAATTATAAATGTATGTATTGTTACCTTCAAAGTGAATAAATCACTAAGATTTGTAGATTATCCTAAAAATTTTTATATATTGTTTTCAAACTTTTTAAAAACCAATGTTTTCTTTTCAAAAAAATATTTTAATGGCACTGGAGGCAATGTCACTCTGTTGGGAACCACTGTTCTATGTAATCTTATGGTCTATATAATAACTACTGGTCTATATAATCTGTTGTTGCCTTGCCAGTCTTTTCCTTCTACTTTAGTTTGGCTCTTTGTCATCCCTCACTTGAACCACCCAACTTTTCTCTCTGTTTTGTCTTCTTTGCCTACAATTTACCTTTTAAACAGATAGCAAACGTGATGTTTCTAAAATGCACTTGTGATCATGTCATTCCTCTGTTGAAAACTTCCATTGGCTCCCCACTACTACAGGATAATACAAACCTTTTATTTGTATTTATTTATTTATTTATTTATTTTGAGATGGAGTTTCACTCTTGTTGCCAAGGCTGGAGTGCAATGGCGGGATCTCAGCTCACCGCAACCTCCGCCTCCCGGGTTCAAGTGATTCGCCTGTCTCAGCCTCCCAAGTAGCTGGGATTACAGGTGCCTGCCACCATGCCTGGCTAATTTTTGTATTTTTAGTAGAGATGCGGTTTCACCATGTTGGCCAGGCTGGTCTCGAACTCCTGACCTCAGCTGATACACCCACCTCCGCCTCCCAAAGTGCTGGGATTACAGGTGTGAGCTAGCGTGCCAGTCCGGGATAATACAAACCTTTTAGACTGGAGGTCAGCAATCTGATCCCACCATATTTCAAATCTCACCTTGTACCACTCCCTCCAATGCGTCAATATGTGCTGTGCTCTGCTTTGTGTAGTCTCTAGAACTGAGTAAACTCTCAGGTTTTTCACCAACTTGCCGATCTTTTGTTAGTCAAGTTGTTACTAACATAGTCTTGCTTCAGTATGCATGGGGATTGGTTTCAAGAGCCCTGTGGATACCAAACCCCACAGATGCTAAAGTTTCTGACATAAAATGGCATAGTATTTGTTTATAACCTACATGCATCCTCCCACAGACTCTAGATTATCTACCCAATATAATTATACCCAATATAATATATTTCTAGATTATCATACCCAATATAATGTAAATGCTATATAATAGTTGTTTTACTGTATTTTTCATTTGTATTATTTTTTGCTCTTGTAGTGTTATTTTTTCCTGTTTGTTTTTTCTGTATATTTTCAATCCCCAGCTGATTGAATACATGGGGCAGAAGCTGAGGATACAGGCTGATTGTGTTTCAAAATGCAACTCAGGCATTTCCACCCTAGTAAAACCTTCTGACAGTCTCCCTACCCCATCCCATATTTGCACTTACCATATGTTTTGTAACTATTTGCTTTCCCATTAGACTGCCAGTTATCCGAGGGCAGGGATTTTTATCCTATCTATCCTTGTATTTCAAGTGCATCAAATAGGTGGACAGTATATAGTGGGATCTTTAAAAAGCATTTATTGAATTAAAGTTGAGTGATCCTGTAATAGCGACTATTTGGAGAGTTTGGACATTACTATATACAATCATCCCTTGTTATCCTCAGACAGGTGCTTCCAGGATCCTTGTGGATACCAAAATCCATGGATATTCAAGTTTCTTAAATTAAATGGCATAGTATTTGCATATAACCTGTGCACATCCTCCTATATACTTTAAATCATATCTAGGTTGCTTATAACACCCAATACAATGTAAATGCTATATAAATAGTTTTTATGCTGTATTTTTTTGTTGTTTTGTTTTTGAGATGGAGTCTTCCTCTGTCATCCAGTCTGGAGTGTAGTGGCACGATCTCAGCTCACTGCAATCTCCGCCTCCCAGGTTCAAGTGATTGTCTTGCCTCTGACTCCCCAGTAGCTGGGATTACAGGTGTGTGCCACCACACCTGGTTAATTTTTGTATTTTTAGTAGAGACAGGGTTTCACCATGTTGGCTAGGCTGGTCTCAAACTCCTGATCTCAAGTGATTTACCCACCTCGGCCTCCCACAGTACTGGGATTACAGGCGTGAGCCACCATGCCCTGCTGTATTGCTTAGGAAATAATGATAATTTTTTAAAAAAGTCTATACATGTTTGGTTCAGATGTAATCACCCATTTTTTTTTCTTTTATTTTCCATCTGTGGTTGGTTGAATCCAGGGATATGGAACCCACAGATATAGAGGGCTATATTTTTCTTTTACTAGCCGCAGCACTTACTATACTGACTGATGAGACAAATACATTCCTTTTGACCCATTCTCTAGTTTATATTTTACTTAACTCAGTTTACACATCTCAGAAAAGAAGTCTGTTCCTTCTAAAGTGATTTGAAGCTTTCTTTTTAATCACTGACAATTTTAAAAAATTATTTCCTCATGAATATACATACATACATGTGCAATTTTTTTTTTTTTTTTGGTCAAATTGACCCTCAAGTTGATGGTTTCAGTTTTAAGTATTGGTTCATGATTTTTTGACATATGTACTGCTTGTTCACCAACCCTTGACTTTGTTTTAGTTACTTTTCAGGTTTGACAGTGTTCACATGTATTCAATTCCTTTGCTAATTTGTGACAGAGATCAAAATGAACTAGTCTTAAATAATCTTGCTGTTTGTCCATGCTGGACCACATGGCTTCTCTCTGCTAGTTACCATAAGGGTGGTCATAACCACTCATCATTCTTTTTATACCTATCTTGTTCCTTGCCTGATCAGGATTTAGAAGCAATATTTCAATAATTTACTAATGACTTTCCTCTGGGTCATTAGAAGAAAAATGGTCCCTGTAGAAACAATCTTCTAAATAAATGATAGTGTAGAAACATTTTCTAGAGGCTACAAAGTGACCTCTTGAAATACACTAAATTGGTTCTTATCTGTCGGGACATTCAGATCCTTCCTTTTTTTCACTGTGGAATAGAAGAATAAATTGGGAAAAATGTGCTCTGCAATCCTCTGCCCTGCCTTAGAGTATGTAAATAGCATCATGCACAAAAAATTTTCAAGCTGTCAGGAGTAAAGTCAGTATGATAATTTGGGATAATTAAATGCTTAAGACAATCAAAATAGAACTGATCCTAGTAAGCTTTTCTCACTTGAAGGAAACTTCTCCAAAAAGTAGTTACTGATCTAAATGTCTTTCAATAAGGTTGTTAAATTAATTGTGGTACAACAATCTACAGTTTGAAATATTTCAGTCTTTAAAAAAGGAGAAGCATACCTATATGTATGCACACAGAAAGATAGATGGTTGCTTTTAAAAAAGAAAAAATGTGAATAATTCATATACTATGATCCCATTCACATAAAAAATAGCAGAAACAGAATTGAAATATTTACAAAGAGAGAGGGCATTGACTGGAAAGATACACACACCAAACCATACTCAATTCTGCATTGAGAGCTTTTGTTTCTGTGTCTATTTCTTTCTTCTACCAGATTATCAACTGCTGTATTGCCAGATCAAATACAGGATACTCAATTAAAGTCGAATTTCAGCTGTAAGCAACAAAATTTTGGGTGTAGTTTCCAAATATTACATGGGACATACTTAAAAAGTATTCATTGTTTATCTGAAATTAAAGTTTAACTGAGTGCCCTGTATTTTTATTTGTTAAATCTGGCAATTCTACCTTAAAGAGAATTTAAATTTTTATCCTTGTATTCCTAACACAGTTACAGAGATATAGTGGATTACAATAAATAACATGAGGGGGGTAATTTAGTAAAGAACAATCAAAACAGGTGATTTTGCTAAGTACATTACATATTTATCTCAATTTTCATGGAAATGTCTTCAAATGTCATTAGTGGTCCTATTATAGAAGACACACAGCAGGCAAGTGTCAGAGCTAGAAATGACCCTAAGTTTCTGGGTCCCTATTCAGTAGCCATAAGCAATTGCCAGCTGCATGAAGGTGGAGGCAGAAGTAAAAAGGGAACAAGAGGTGAGGTGTACATTCTGCCTAAGTGGAACAGAGTAGAACTTTGCACAGACTCCTTAATCTTGCCTAGAGGCAGAATGTGGGATGTACTATATGGGAGGCAGGCAAATCTGGGCCTGGTTCCCACCTCCATCACTCATTTGAACAAGTTATGTAATTTATTTTTGCGTCAATTTTCTTGTCTGTAAAACTGGAGTGAGAGGACCTAACTTGAGTACTGATGTGAAGAGTCAATGAGATAATACCTGTGAAGTGATCAGCACAGGGCTTGGCAAGTGGAAGACACTCAGTCAAGCTAACTTAAAGCCCCAGGTTTTTCATTTGTACAACAGAACAACAACAATAATAGCAACAAGCAATAATACTAACAATATTTATCTTGCCTCTGAGTTGTCTTGAGGATCAGATGAAAATACATATATTATGTTGCTAAATTCTAAAGTGTATCTCACTCTCCTAACAACGCAGTTGGTCTTCAGATCAGGACCAGAGTTAATATCACGCCAGAGCATTATTACAGGTTTTTTTCAATGAGTAATTAATTTTATTTTTAAACTTACATACAGTAAAATTGACTCTTTTGGTTTACAAAGTTCTGTGAGTTTTAACACGTTGTATAGGTTTATGTAACCACCACCACAATCCGGATACAGAACATGACTACAGCTTTAGAGATTCTTTTTCAAAGTGTTTTACATTCATGTTGCAAAACACTTTTAAAAATAAGAAAAGAGATGTAGATAAACGTGCTGAAGATGCAAATTAATGAAACCAGCTTTTGTGCACAAATCTCTGCAGTTTCCAGTGTTATCAGCTTTTGTCTGAGCCATTTTTGCTGTCGGCTTTGCAGACTTTCTATAAAAGTAATCAGGCATCCATTCGAGAATTGGGGTCTTTCTTGACACTAAAGGCACATGTCCCAGGCACAAGCCTCAGCATCCTTATTTGATCTTTTTTATACGACCAGGTCTTAAATTTCCGAACCATGTTTTCCCTAATTGCCATTTTCTCTCTAAAATGAAGAAGCTTGGAATAACCAGCACCTTCTTATCCCTTCGGGGAAATTATTTAATTGGGACAAAGGGATATGGAGTTAGAGCAACGACAGGGCTTTCAGAACCCAAAACCTGTCTGGTATAATAACAGAGCCTTACTGTAACCAATCATTCAATCTGTCCCTCTCCCCAACCCCATCCTCTCCATCACCACCTGCCAGGTGCCCCCCTGGGACAATCGACTTTGAAACCAAACTTCCCTCTCAGGTCAGCTCCTGCAACCCCTACTCCCCACCCTTGCAGCTTTCCCCGCAGAAGTGACTTGACACACCGCGCTACATCTGGGGAGAGGGGCGGGTCCGCTCTCCGGGTGACTCAAGTCTTTGCTATTTGCCTTTTGTTTCTGGGATGCCTTTGGCTGCCTTTCTCTTCCATCTGCTTTTAATTTTGGTAAGAGAAAAGCTAATGAATCAGGAATGACTCTCCTCTCCACTAATCTCTCTCTCTCTCTTAAAGTTGGCGCGCTCTCTTCACAAGTTCCATCACTACCCAAGAAGTGAGGGGGCGGGGTGGGGAGAACAGGCGGGAAGGCATTAATTACACCTAAATCTGAAGTTTACGGCCTCAGGTACCACTTTGATGGGGAGAGTTTCTGAAGCTTTCATACAACCTGCAGTGCCTTTGCTGCTGCCGCTGTAGATTTTCAGCTCATTTCTTTCTGGTGCTGCTTCGCGCTGCTCTGTCACGCCTAAATCTATCTCCTCACTGCCAAAGGTGCCTGAATCAGGGTGAATTCCACAAGATTCACCAGCGGTTTTGCTCCTGTCCAAGGTAAATACAGTATGCAAAATAAGGAACCACCCAAGGATGTCGGGGAGGGGGGAGAGAAAGGGATTCCCTCACCTTTTTGGGCACATTCCTCGTTAATTTCCACCAGGAGGAAGCGCGCAGCCCAGCTCCCCTAGTCTCTCTTCTTACATCCCCCTACCTACCACTGCCGAGGTTGGCCTCACGGCGGGAGTCTCTCCGTCAGTCCTGGCCCTCCCCCGCCCCCCGGGTTGGTTTTTCCCAGCTGCGGAGGTTGGGAGGTTGGGCCAGGGGCTGGGGTGCGAAGAGAGTCGGCGCCCGCAGCGCGCAGCCGGGAGGTCGTCGCTACTCTGGTGGAACTGAGTTGGTTCTGGAGGCGGCGGGCGCGGAGGTGAGCAGTGGGAGCCCGCGGCCTGGGAGAGACCCGGCAGGCGTCGTTGGGGCCCCCCCCATACTCGGGTGGAGAGTAGCGTTGGTTCGGGTTGCCACTCTACCCCGAGTCCCACTGCTGCTTTGTTCCCAGACTCTCCCCACCTCTTTGGAGATGACTTGAACCCCTTTGGGATCCCAGGGGCTGGCGGGGCGCGGGCTGGGGGGCGACAGTTGTAGCTCCACTGTCTGCTAATGCCGGAAGGTACAAGAAGAGACCAAAAAGTCCTGTAACCTGAAACTTCCCTCGCATCCTAACCAGGACCGGGAAGAGAGGTCCGGGCGGGGGCGGAGACACCCGGAGGCCGACCCTCCGCGGAGGCGGTGCGGAAAGGAACCTGGAAAGGGAGAAGTTTGGTAGGGAAGGAATTGGGGATTAAGCAAGAAGTTAGACGCGGGGAGACGAGTCTCCTCGGGAAAGGCGGAGGGCGGGAGGCCGGTTGGGTTTATTTAGTGTGGGGCAGGGGAGAGGGAAGACTTTGCGCTCTGGGTGTCGGATGCGCGTCCCCCTCCCGAGTAAGAGTGACTGGAGGGGTTGTGGAGGCGAGGCCGGGGCGGGCTTTCGGAGGGAGAGACTGGTGTCTCTCTGGGACAGAGTGGTGACGACTAGACTCGAAAAGGCCGGTTTTTGCACTCCGGAAGCCGCGACAGCCACCGCTGCTCACGCCTCTCTCCTGCTTGTCCCAGGTCTCTCAGAGGAGCCAGCGAGGGGCGCCAACAAGAGGCGAGGAGGTGCCACCCCGGCGGCGGCAGGAAGAGGAGCGGGAGCAGGATCGCGGAGCCGAGCGTACCGACCCGCCGTGCGTACTTTCTGGAGGGAAGGGGCGGGGGAATCGGCCCCGGAGGGAAGCGCCCGGTGGCGAGGGGGTTAGCCAAGTTCCGGCTGCGGCGCCACTCCCTGGCTTCCACGAGAGGAAAGTTTTTTCCAGACGCTTCCGCGGGTTCGCACCCTCCGGGCCCAGCCCCCTGAGGCTTCGGAGCGGGCGCCGTCCCAGCCCAGCTCCGGGGATACGCTAGCCGCGATGCCTAGGGGGTGCTCCCGGGGCCCCGCCGCCGGGGACGGGCGGCTGCGGCTGGCGCGACTGGCGCTGGTTCTCCTGGGCTGGGTCTCCTCGTCTTCTCCCACCTCCTTGGCATCCTCCTCCTCCTCCTCCTCGGCGCCGTTCCTGGCTTCCGCCGCGTCCGGCCAGCCCCCGCTGCCCGACCAGTGTCCCGCGCTTTGCGAGTGCTCCGAGGCGGCGCGCACAGTCAAGTGCGTTAACCGCAATCTGACCGAGGTGCCCACGGACCTGCCCCGCTACGTGCGCAACCTCTTCCTTACCGGCAACCAGCTGGCCGTGCTCCCTGCCGGCGCCTTTGCCCGCCGGCCGCCGCTGGCGGAGCTGGCTGCGCTCAACCTCAGCGGCAGCCGCCTGGACGAGGTGCGCGCGGGCGCCTTCGAGCATCTGCCCAGCCTGCGCCAGCTCGACCTCAGCCACAACCCACTGGCCTACCTCAGCCCCTTCGCTTTCTCGGGCAGCAATGCCAGCATCTCGGCCCCCAGTCCCCTTGTGGAACTGATCCTGAACCACATCGTGCCCCCTGATGATAAGCGGCAGAACCGGAGCTTCGAGGGCATGGTGGCGGCGGCCCTGGTGGCGGGCCGTGCACTGCAGGGGCTCCACCGCCTGGAGCTGGCCAGCAACCACTTCCTTTACCTGCCGCGGGATGTGCTGGCCCAGCTGCCCAGCCTCGGGCACCTGGACTTAAGTAACAATTCGCTGGTGAGCCTGACCTACGTGTCCTTCCGCAACCTGACACATCTAGAAAGCCTCCACCTGGAGGACAATGCCCTCAAGGTCCTTCACAATGGCACCCTGGCTGAGTTGCAAGGTCTGCCCCACGTTAAGGTCTTCCTGGACAACAATCCCTGGGTTTGCGACTGCCACATGGCAGACATGGTGACCTGGCTCAAGCAAACAGAGGTGGTGCAGGGCAAAGACCGGCTCACTTGTGCTTTTCCGGAAAAAATGAGGAATCGGGTCCTCTTGGAACTCAACAGTGCTGACCTGGACTGTGACCCGATTCTTCCCCCATCCCTGCAAACCTCTTATGTCTTTCTGGGTATTGTTTTAGCCCTGATAGGCGCTATTTTCCTCCTGGTTTTGTATTTGAACCGCAAGGGGATAAAAAAGTGGATGCATAACATCAGAGATGCCTGCAGGGATCACATGGAAGGGTATCATTACAGATATGAAATCAATGCGGACCCCAGGTTAACAAACCTCAGTTCTAACTCGGATGTCTGAGAAATATTAGAGGACAGACCAAGGACAACTCTGCATGAGGTGTAGACTTAAGCTTTATCCCTACTAGGCTTGCTCCACCTTTATCCTCCGCTATAGACACCACTGACTTTGACTAAAAGCAGTGAAGGGGTTTTGCTTCCTTGTTATGTAAAGTTTCTTGGTGTGTTCTGTTAATGTAAGACGATGAACAACTCTGTATAGTGTTTTACCCTCTTCTTTTTCTTGGAACTCCTCAACACATGTGGAGGGATTTTTCAGGTTTCAGCATGAACATGGACTTCTTGCTGTCTGTCTCTCTCTCAGTACAGTTCAAGGTGTAGCAAGTGTACCCACACAGATAACATTCAACAAAAGCTGCCTCAACTTTTTCGAGAAAAATACTTTATTCATAAATATCAGTTTTATTCTCATGTACCTAAGTTGTGGAGAAAATAATTGCATCCCATAAACTGCCTGCAGACGTTAGCAAGCTCTTCAAAATAACTCCATAGTACACAGGAGCACCTGCATCCAAGAGCATGCTTACATTTTACTGTTCTGCATATTACAAAAAATAACTTGCAACTTCATAACTTCTTTGACAAAGTAAATTACTTTTTTGATTGCAGTTTATATGAAAATGTACTGATTTTTTTTTTAAATAAACTGCATCGAGATCCGACAGACTGAATTGTTAAAAAAAAAAAATAAAATAAAAGATTCTTAAAAGAATTACGGTGTGTGCAAGTTTGCTTTGAAAAAAGGATTAAGGGCAGGGTATTCAATGGCCTTGGTTCCGATGATAGTTATTACTTAACATAGCTGAGAATCAAACTGTAGCAATGTCTAATATAAATAGATTTGGGAGATCACCTTGAGATGGTGGATCCTTTTAGTATTTAAATGGAGAGTTTGAGTATTCATGTGACTATATGGTCCCAAAGTTAATGCTATTTATGAAACAGTTTTGTAAGAGCATAATGAATTGATTAAAGCTAAGCGTTCTGTACAATAAACAGTTCCCAGTTTGGGGCTTTTTCAAGGCTAATGAAGTTATTGTTGGTCTAGAAAAATAGTGTTTACTTAATAAAACTCTGAAATTGTTCTGTGGATTTTTAGAGCAGAATTTGAAACAAATATGCAAATAAATATGAAGATAAAATGTCTTAAAGATAGACTATTCTGAAATAAAAGATATAAAATATAAATTTAAAAAATGTTTCTCAATGTCATACTGTAAATTGAAACTTAGATTTTCTTGAGGATATTTTTAAAAAAACATTTAAAGTGGAACATAAATGGTCTTTAGTTTATCAGAGACCCAGCTAATATGTTTAAAAAGTTGACATGGTTGAATATGAACTTGAGGAAATAACCACAGATAAATGCCTACATCTGTCAACAAATGTCTCAAGTATTTATAGGTTCTTAAGTTCAGTGTTTTAAGAATTTGAGGATATTATGATTTTAGCTAAGCTCTTCATGATATAAGTATATACACCTTCGTGAAGAATAAATCACAGGTGTAAATACAGGCAATCATTAATTGATACTATCCATAATATACAAGGCTTTTGTTTTTTGTCAGTTTATTATCTGCCATTTAAGCTGAAAAGTAAATTCCATTAATCAATCTTCAAGCTCTTTTATCAAGTGATTTAAATGTAGCCATTATTGCTTAACTGAAAGTATTAGGTAAACTTGCATCAGTAAGTCTTAGGGCCTGCTTTTCCTTTGAACTGGTTATGTCCTTCAGTGCTTTATGTTTGAAATAAAATCTACATTTTCTTATTTTTATAAATAAAATAGGATCAGATAGTATTTTAGGTTCTAGAAATCTGCTGATTCCTTCCTTGAATTAAATTCAGAAATTTTCAAAGTAGGGCTAAAAATAAGTAAATCTCTTCCTTTTTATAGGTTAGATTATATAGTCAGAATATGAAGCTGTAATTCCTTAAATTCCATCAGGCTTGTTTTATGAAATACAGTATTTATTATTTAAGGGTTATATTTCAGATCCTATAATTACCTCAGAAAAAGCTAAATATTTGGCACTTAAAATTCCATCAAACAGTTTAAGTGTTCATCAGAAATTCCTACTGTCTGGTTGCCATTATTTAACAAGAACAATGTGATACTAATCTGTCAAAAATAGTGACCACTATCTTAGCAAACTGTTGATGGACTTCAGTTGGTAAGTCTTCTGATATTGTAGAAACAAATTATAATATTGATAGAGCCTCTGTTGAGAAGAATTGTTTCTTCATCACATGATAATCTAAGAGTTTAAAGTGGAGCTTTATTTAAGAACCAGGAAAGGAGTAGATTCGTTAGTGTAGCTTTTCTCATCAACTCCTTGAAGCAATGATGAATCTGATAAAGTGAAGCCAAGTTATCCCTGTTAGGTAGATGACTTCTTTGAGGTTATAATTTATTGCTTCTTTTTCATGCCCCTACTTATTCTTTTGTATGGACTTTCCAATTACCACTGCTTTGTTTTCCATCACATCACTCCTTCCTGTTCTCCAAAATATGGAAATACAAAAGTCAATAAAAAGAAAGAACACCTTATTCTTAAGATAAAAATTGTTATTATTTGACAACATTAATATTTTGCAGGCCTAATACTTTTAAGTCTATAAGTCTACAGAACATTCTAAGTTCCTTGGAAGATAGAGGCTATATAAATTCAATAAGTATAAGGGGATATGGGAAAAATAAAAGTGTCACTTTATTTAAAAATAAGAGAAGTCTGTTTTAAATACTGTTCTTATTATTAATGCAGTATTGACTCTAGAAACCTGCAAATATCCATTTTTAATATTTTAGTTGGTAATACTCTTCATTACTAAACGTAAAATTTTCAACATAAAACACCCTTCATTTATCCTTTACAAGTTTCATTTGAAGAAAGTTAGAAAAAATACTTAGAAATTCAAGGACTTGATAAATCCCTTAATTTAAAAAGCTATTCAACTATCCCATAAATTTTTATTTTAAGTAGGAAACGTTTTAGGATAATACAGTTATTTGGCCCTGAATTATAACTGCCCCCTTTGATAGTATCCATTCTGTTTGCAGCATTCGTTTTTGTAATAGCAGTTTCGCTGCTATGGGTGTGATTCAATGGTAACCTATAAGGCAAATTTGTACAGGAGCTGATAGATTTTTCTAACAAAATAAGGAGACTTTGAAGCACATTGAGTAGGATTTTTTAAATGAATAGGAGTTTTTAAGGAAAAAGAGTAGGAGCTGGGGGGGGGGAAGGCTGTTTGAAATAAATGAGCAAATCACAAATAATAAATCCTTTAGAAATATCTTTATTGGCAGTAAGTGTGGATTTTGCTCATCTCATTATTTAATTAGAAATAACATATCTTTGTCTTCTGTCTTTTTAATTAAAGTGGCTGTAAAAAAGAAGGTTCAGATGAACTGAGATTGTTTCCTTAGAAATTGTTTGACTCTTTTCCTTTGACCTAAAACAGGGCTTACCTTGTTTAGGACGTTAGAGGCTTTGCAACTCTAGATTGTGACTCTTTCATATCATTTTAGTTTTTCTCCCAAGACCACACTAAAGGAGACATCATGAGATTTGCAAGGTTAAAAACAATTTTGCACGTGCTTCCTCCTGCTCCGAAATCCAGTCATCCAGCTTTCAGAGCAGCACCGTAAAGTGAAGACAGACATTTTTTAGATGAAATTCTGGTTTCACTTTTACACTTGTGCAAGGATTTTTAACAGTAAAGGAGAGGAAAGGGAGAAAGTTATATTTCTAGACAATATATGAAAATTACCTTGATACTGTATTTTTAAGATCTTTCACCAATACTTGCAGTGCTGCACTAGAAATAATTAGTTTAAGAAAATACTTTCCATATTGTCCAGGTGATCCTGTCACCTTTTAGATGAGGAAAAACATCTTCTTGAGGATGTTTTGTACAGTTATTTTCCCATTGTTACTCTTAGAAGCTTTTGTTTCAAAAAGGCAGGCTCATTTTATTTTGTTTTATCTTAGAACATTTTAGCAGCTCTTTGTCATGGGTTAAAAAAATCTAGAATTAAAAAAATGTTTAATATATGATTTGTATCATTTTTGACAAGAATACAAATTCTTAGTAGTTCAAAATTGGAAGGGCTCTTAGAAGTGTCAAGTTCAGCTTTCCATTCTACAAATGAAGTAACTGATAATTGTGACTTACTACGTTATACAGTGACAACCAGGACAAAATCCTAGGGTTCTAGATTCCCCTTCTGGTGCTGTTTTTACCAGATGATGGCATTACTAATTGCCTGCCTTGAGGCGTTTGAAATCCCCATGTCTATATTAAAGAAAGGAAATTGCTTTGGTGAATTTATTTGTTTTATTGTTTTTGCTTTGAGTGAATGCTTCAGTTTGCTCTAGATTTTACTTTCAGTTTGTTAAAAATTACCATGTTTAAACCCCCCGAAAACATTTAATGTTGTTGAAATGATTTTTTCATAACAATCTTACGAGTCTATGATATAATAGGAAATATTTTGGAAATTTAATGGTGATATTTCTTTGGAAAAGAAAAATAAAAACTCTGGAATGCTGTGCTGGTTTGTGTAATTCAACCTTAAATGTGAGTTAGCTCAGCTGGTGAGAAAACTAAACAAATGAGACCAAGTTCATGACTATGAAGTCAGTCAGTCACCAGGTGAGACAGTCAGCTTTGCATTCTCTGCACTGTTCTCCTAGCTCACGCCCACTCCAGGTGCATGCTGCTATCCTCCAAGGGCCTGGACCAAACAGGGAAGTTAAATCAATGCAAATCCATTATCACCCTGGAAGACCAGGGGACTGACCAGCCAAACACTGCCACCTCGACTGCTGAAGTGCCAATTTACTGTCTTTACATATGTAGGACACACACTACATCTCAATTTTCTCACATCGTGGTATTTATGCTGCAGATTGCAAAAAGCTTATAATTTGTGTGAATTTGGGGAATCTAGCATGAGTACCTTTCAAGGTATTGCATGGGAAATTAATTAGGTTTGCTTTATTATTTTAAAAAAGTGTGGGTTAAGATTAAGCATCATGATTACTATATCATACACTTACACATAAATGTTTATAGAAACAGAAATAGAGTTTATATTTAGCTGACATTTTATGATGATAGGACTTACTTATGGTCCACAATTTAACTTGGTTAATGTAAGGAACCATTTGGTCTGAGGAAGCAGAAGCTTAAGATATGACCCTCTGTAATACTTTTTGTGAAAAGTAAATATTAAAAATACATTTTAAAGGACCGAGGATGTTATCGAGATAGGCTTTAAAAATAACAAAAACAAAATGGAAGTTTATAGATTTATTTTACCCCTTCCCCTTACAGTCCTTTTTTTTTTTTTCTTTTTTGACAGAGTCTTGCTCTTTTGCCCAGGCTGGAGTGTAGTGGCATGATCTCAGCTCACTACAACCTCTGCCTCCTGGGTTCAACTAATTATCCTGCCTCAGCCTCCTGAGTACTTGGGATTACAGGCGCACACCACCACACCAGCTAATTTTTGTATTTTTAGTAGAGATGGGATTTCACCATGTTGGCCATGCTGGTCTTGAACTCCTGACCTCAAGTGATTCGCCCCCCTTGGCCTCCCAAAGTGCTGGGATTACAGGTGTGAGCCACCATGCCCAGCAGTCCGTTCTGTTCCTATTACTTTTTACTTTCTTCCTCCAAAGAGAGCCATGACCCACATTTCAAGGTGACCTTACCCAGGGGAACTGGACTGACTGTAACATTAGGTGGGTCTGTTTACAAATACATGTAACTCTGTGACAGTTTCAATTTTACAATACAGTATTACATTGTATTCAAGGAGGACTTTAATTTTCAATTGAACACATTCTGTGGTGATTCTTATAGACCATTTCAACACTGGCTATAAAATACTTTAAAAAATTTTTAAATTAACTCCTGTTTTGTAGAATATTTTGAAGTACAGGAAGGGATAAGTACCATGAGTAACACTATGACTAAGGAAAACAGAAGCGCTAATGTCCAGATAAAAGGCCTTCTCTTTATTTCACATGTATCCTGCCTTTTCGTTACACTTTTTTGAGCATTCTTCACTACCATGAAAAACTATTTTAACATCTGGTTCTGGTGTACTGTAGACAATCATGCGTTTTATACATACAGGCTATTGCTTGCAGTTTTAACTTTGTTCTAATAAGCATTGTTGAACCCCCCTGTGTTTCTGCCTTTTGCATTTTTCCCTTAAGGTAGATCCTTGAGGGAGAATTACTGCATCAGATGGTATAATCTCTTTTTTTCTAACTTCAAAACATATTTTTGATGCCTATTTAAATTTTGATGATGAAATATAGATCATAGCTCACTGTATGTTTTAAGAGTTTGACATCAAACTTTACACAGTAATGAAATGTCTGTGGACAGGATTTTGAACAGAAGTAAATATGGACCAAGCTGTCAACTAACCTGCCACTGTTTTAAATCCGTGAATTTCTATTCTTTGTTAAAATAACAATTTAGAAGATAGCTAAGCCCATAGCCCAATTATGAGTGAGTGAGTATATATGTGTGTGTGTGTGTGTGTGTATGTGTGTGTGTGAGAGAGAGAGAGAGAGTCAGGGTGGGGAAAGACAATGTGGGGTATGGATGAACATCTGGGAAATAAATTTAGCTAGTTACGAGTTAGGAAGCAGTTATTAAGACAAACCTGTTTTTTGGCCTGAATTCTACTCTTTTATTTATTTTTTTTAGATGCCTTGTTTGGGTATACTTAGAATTAAGTGAGATTTCATAGAAGTGAATTAATTGTGCTAATCTTCCTGTTAATTTGCTTTAAAATTTTAGTAAGTTCCCATGAATCATTTTTTCAGATCTTGCACTGGATTTTTAAAAATGAGTTTCTGAGATAAACTTGCTTCTAATTTAGTTGTGAGGACAAGTAATGATAATAACTAACATTTCATGGTGTGCAGCTTTTCACATATAAGATTTATTCTCATTTGAAGAGGAAATTGAGGCTTAGAGAGGATAGATGTCTTGCCCAAGAACAACTTGGTAGTAAGAATCAGATACGGGATTTGAACTATTGTTTTTTTCTGGGGAGGGTGTTGGGGGAGCTTTCAGGATCCAAGCTCTTAACTCCTGCTCTAGAGGAGATGTGAATGATGATAATGTCTGTGCTTTTGCTAGCATAGAACATGATAAACACCACCAGAGATTCAAACAAGGTGATAGGAGGTTCAAAGTAAGGAGAGATGTTGTCTGGTCAGTATAATCCAAAAAGAGTTCATGGAAGAGTTAGCTTTTATGATGATTTTGAAGAAGAGGCAAAGAGAGATGATGGGTAGAAGAGAAAACTCAGGTCAGAGAGAATAGCATAAGCAAAGAGAATGGAGGCACTTGAAGACCAAGTGTTCTCTGGGAACAGTAACATTTGGAGTGTAATATTTACAAAGGAGAATAGTGGAGCATAAGACTAGAAAGATAAATCTGCGGCTATGATAAATAGTTTCTATACAATTCAGTGGACAGTGGGGGAGCTCTTGGAAGTCTACGAGCAAAGGAGTTATATGCATAGCTGTGGCTGTACCCAACAAAGATGAGATCAACCCCCTTCCTAAGTTGGTTTGGATATCAAGACTGATGAGACCACACGTACACCAAGAGAGTATACACAGGTTTATTACTTGCATAATGTGACTTTCTGGGGAGAGCAGGACTTGGTTTTGTTTTTCATTGTGATCTGGGTTGGGGCCACGGTGAGGCTTCAGGTTTGTCTAGTCTTCGCATCCCAGCAGATGCCAAGGGATGAAGTTCATGGGCCCTGTTATAGGCTTGCTCAGATATGGGACAAAAAGTGGGAGGAGGAGGAATAGACCTTAAAAGTTATGAGTACTCAGACATCACAAATGGAGTCAGACTCTTAAAATTCACCACTGATGTTTGATGACTGAAATGTGCCAGGGCTGATTTAATTGATTTTGAACTTGTTTAAATAAACCATTATTGTACTCTATGAGACTTGCAGCATGAGGTCAGTAAGAAAGGTGAGAGTTCCATTGAATGTCTTCTTCAGAAGTCCATGGTGTGTATTTTAAGAAGTGAAATGCAGGCCTTGGTCATCATCAATAATTTCTGAAATTCTGAGGGGGATAAGAAGTGTTTTGGTGAGGCCTTTTAGTTTAGCTTTAGTGTGGGCTGATGTGTGACATTTGTTTATATTTTGGCTATCTGTGAGGCAAGAAATTCCTAGAGATTTTTTTTTTTTTTTTTAGCGCAAAGTAGGGTGACCTTGGATAAGGAATTGCTGTTATTGGTACAGATCAGACTAACTGACTAGATAATTAGTAATGCCCCAATAATATATACAAATATACATACTGGACCAGTTGTTGGTTAAGCATCCTATAGTGCTAAGATGAATGTGTAAAGTTTGGTTGTTTGTGCTGGCTTTTGAGTCCCATCCTTGATCAGGGATGTCCTGGTTAGGGAATGAATAGCAGTAGCTCACTAGAGGGCATCATCACATTTTATGGTGACCTTGCATATGAAATACCTTTTCTGATTACTCAGTTGATCCAAAGAGACTCTCCAGTTGGCCAGTGGGCCTGGGAGAAGGGTGGCCTACAGCACCATTGCCTCTGGCAAGGGGCTGAGGACAGGAGAAACCACCTCCTCCTATAGGTTGGATATGCCAGGAGGCCTAGGTTTGCTTCTGGTCTGTAAGTACTATTTCCATTTTTGTCTAGAGGCCTCTGTAACTAACTGTGCTGAGTCTGCAGAGTGCTGTGTCAATGATCCAAGGCATAAGAGGCAGCTGGGTACATAGGATCACAGGCTTAGGGGCCATGAGAGTATTTGTCTTCAGAAAGGCCCAGTGTGCAACCAGAAGTTGATGATCAAATGGTGTGTGGCATGGGACTGAGGAGGGCAGCTTCCTGTATCAAAACCCTGTGGGCAGCTTGCAGGTTATCCATAGACCCAGGAGGCATGAGAGGAGGTTTCTAAAACCTCTACAGTGAGGGAATCTCTGGGGTATATTAAGGATACTGCTTATTGTGTGCAATTTGAACAGATTATAGAGAGTTTAGTTAAAGGAGACCTCATTCAAGGTGGGCTGTATTAGTCCATTCTCATATTGCTAATAAAGACGTACCCGAGACTGGGTAATTTATAAAGAAAAGAGGTTTAATTGACTCACAGTTCAGTATGACTGGGGAGGCCTCAGGAAACTTAGAATCATGGCAAAAGGGGATGCAAAAACGTCCTTCTTCACATGGCGGCAGCCAGGGGAAGAGCCGAGCTAAAGGGGGAAAAGCCCCTTATAAAACCATCAGATCCCAGCCTGGCCAATATGGTGAAACCCCATCTCTACTAAAAATACAAAAATTAGCCAGGCATGGTGGCACGTACCTGTAGTCCCAGCTACTTGGGAGGCTGAGGCAGAAGAATTGCTTGAACCCGGGAGGTGGATATTGCAGTGGGTTGATACTGTGCCACTGCACTCTACCCTGGGCAACAGAGTGAGACTCTGTCTCAAAAACCAACCAACCAGCCAACCAACCAACCCACCCAAACCATCAGATCTCATGAGAACTCACTCACTATTGCAAGAACAGCAGCACTAGGGTAACCAGGTCCCTCCCACAACTTGTGAGAATTAAGGGAACTACAATTCAAGATGAGATCTGAGTGGGGACACAGCCAAACCATATCATTCTGCCCCAGCCACTCCCAAATCTCATGTCTTTATATTTCAAAACACAACCATGCCTTCCCAACAGTCCCCAGAGTCTTAACTCATTCCAATATCAACTCAAAAGTCCAAGTCCAAAGTCTTATCTAAGGCAAGTCCCTTCTGCCTATGAGCCTATAAAATCAAAAGCAAGCTAGATACAATTGGGGTGCAGGCACTGGGTAAATTCACCCATTCCAAATGGGAGAAATTGGCCAAAATGAAGGGACTACAGGCCCCATGCAAGTCCAAAATCCAATAGGGCGGTCATTAAACCTTAGAGTTCTAAAATGATCTCCTTTGACTCCATGTCTCATATCCAGGTCATGCTGATGCAAGAGGTGGGCTCCCACAGTCCTGGGCAGCTCCACCCCTGTGGCTTTGCAGGATATAGCACCCTTCCTGGCTGCTTTTTTGGCTGGCGTTGAGTATCTGTGGCTTTTCCAGGCACACAGTGCAAGCTGTTGGTAGATCTACCATTCTGGGGTTTCAAGGATGGTGGCCCTCTTCTCACAGCTTCACTAGGCAGTGTCCGGTGGTGAATCTGTGTGGAGGCTCCAACCCCACATTTCCTTTCTGCACTGCCCTAGCAGAGGTTCTCCATAAGGGCTCCGCCCCTGTAGCACACCTCTGCCTAGATATCCAGGCATTTATATCCAGGCATTTCCCTATATCCTCTGAAATCTAGGTGGAGGTTCCCAAACCTCAATTCTGTGCACCCTCAGAACCAACACCACATGGAAGATGCCAAGGCTTAGGGCTTGCAACCTCCAAAGCCACAACCTGAAATGTACATTGGCCCCTTTTAGCCACAGCTGGAGCACCTGGGACACAGGGCACCAAGTCTGAGGCTGCACACAGCAGGGGGGCCTTGGACCTGGCCCAGGAAACCATTTTTCCCTCCTAGGCCTCTGGGCCTATGATTGGAGGGGCTGCTGGGAATGTCTCTGACATCCCCTGGAGACATTTTCCCCTTTGTCTTTGTGAATAGCATTTGTCTCCTCATTATTTATGCAAGTTTCTGCAGCAGGCTTGAATTTCTTCCCAGAAAATGGGTTTTTCTTTTCATCTTCATTGTCAGGCTGCAAATTCTCCTAAATTTTATGCTCTGCTTCCTCTTGAATGCTTTGCTGCTTAGAAATTTCTTCTACCAGATACCCTAAATCATCTCTCTCAAGTTCAAAGTTCCACAGATCTCTAGGGCAGGGGAAAAATTGCCACCCGTCTCTTTGCATAGCAAGAGTGGCCTTTCATAGCAAGAGTGGCCTTTACTCCAATTCCCAATGAGTTTCTCATCTCATCTCCATCTGAGACCACCTCAGCCTTGACTTTATTTTTCATATCACTATCAGCATTTTGATCAAAGCCATTCAACAAGTCTCTAGGAAGTTCCAAACTTTCTCACATCTCCCTGTCTTCTGGGCCCTCTAAGTCTCTAGGAAGAGACACATTTTTCTGTCTTCTTCTGAGCCCTCTAAATTGTTGCAACCTCTGCCTGTTACCCAGTTCCAAAGTCACTTCCACATTTGTGGGTATCTTCACAGTAGCACTACACTACCTGGTACCAATTTACTGTATTCGTCTGTTCTCACGCTGCTAATAAAGACATACCTGAGACTGGGTAATTTACAAAGGAAAGAAATTTAATTGACTCACAGTTCAGCATGGCTGGGAAGACCTCAGGAAACTTAACAATCATGGCACAAGAAGAAGCAAAAACATCCTCTAAACATGGTGGCGGCAAGGAGAAATGCTGAGCAGAAGAGAGAAAAGCCCCTTATAAAACCATCAGATCCATGAGAACTCACTTACTATCACGAGAACAGCTGCATGGGGGTAACCGCCCCCATGATTCGATTATCTCCCAGCAGATCCCTCCCACGACACATGGGAATTATGGGAACTACAATTCAAGATGAGATTTGCGTGAGGACACAGCCAAACTATATCGTGGGCCAATTTGCGAGTAGCAGCATAAGTGAACTTCAGTAAAATTTATAAATGAGGAATATTTGCCTTCAGAAGCCTAAAAAGTCCTAAAAGATTGTTTGCTTATCTTAACATTGCAGGTGTTAAGAGAGGGCCACTAATTGTTTTCTGACAGTATCAGAGCTGGGGCAGTCCTTGACTGACAAAATAATTCCCTGTAATTTAAGTGATATGGCAGGGCCTTCTACTTTCTGTTGGGCAATGCCCATGTCTTTTTGTGAGTATTTGTATTTTTTGAATGAGTATGTCAACTGAATCTTTGAAGAGGAGGATGCCATCAATGTAATATCATATCTGTGTTCCTGGAGGAAGGTGGATGTGATGAAGATTATGGCAGCAGAAATTGTGTGGGAGGGCAGGGTTGTTGATATACCTCATGGACAGTCAGGTAAAGTTGTATTGTGTCCCTTGGAAGGTGAAGGCAAATTGGAACAGAGAGGCTGTTGAAATAGAAACTTAATAGAACGGATTTGCCACATGTATAATAGGAAAGCATTTTCCAACTACTGATTGGATAGAGTCAATAATTTCAATAACGTCAGGTATGAGAGCCTTAATTGAGGCACCATGGCATTAAGGTTGTGATAATCTGCTGTTAGATGCCATTCATTTTTATCAAGTTTGAGCATTGGCCAAACTGGGCAATTAAAAGGGAAAATAGCAGAAATGATGGCGCCTTCCTTTTGGAAGTCTTACATGGTGGATTTTAATTCCTGTAGGCCTCGGTTTAATCTATATTGGGCTTTTTAACTATTTTAGCTGTGAGGGAAGGCCCGTGGTCTTGGTTTAATCTATATTGGACTGTATTAACTAATTTAACTGTGAGAGAAGGTCCATGGGGTCCCATTTTGGTAAGCCAATTTTAAGTGCCAAAAACCTAATTTTATTTCGATTTATTACTTGTGAGGTCAAATAATTCATGTGCACTATGGGATATTTTAGGTCAATGGGCACTGTGACTGTGGGAAATTCAGTTAAGGCAATAGTGTCAGTGGTAAAGGCGAGACATGAATAATTGTCATCAAAGACAGTGAGCAAGCTAAGAGCAAGAAAAGAAAGACTCCTAGGTGGAGGTGGTCATCAACTAGACAATGCAGTTTCAGTCTACCAGTTGCTTTTTGGTTGCCCTGTGGATGGCAGGATCATCATCTTCTCACGACCCCCACCAAAGTGGTTTGAATTTTATGTTTGAGAATGATACACACACACACACACCAAGAGGGTATGAAAGGATTTATTACCTGTATAATGGGACTTTCTGGAGAGAGCAGGGCAGACATCCAAGCTAGTATAGAAGGACTTAAGCAAAGAGAGGAGAGTGGCTCTGATTTTCTTTGTAGGTAGAGGGTCAGGCCAGGATAAGGATTCCTAGGTTTGCTTGGTTTGAATTCCCTCCTGCTTCTCCTCTGCCCGCCATTCATGCCGACATAGGAGGGGGTTGTGAAGGAGTAAGAAATAGGGAATGGGAATAACTGCGGACTTATTAGTTTGCCCAGATGTGGGGTGAGAGAAGAAAAAGGAGGGGTAGTATATATGTAACTTGCTTCTCTTTTGCATGTATGGTATATGAGATTATGGGCTAAGTGATGCAAATAATTGAATTTCAAAGTTTTAATTTTTTAATTTTTTGATGTTAAACTGTAAACAATCACTACATTTTGGTGGCATTTAACATTTGCGAAGAATGATAATAAAATAATATGAAATCCTGGTTAAGATATTGTATATGGAAAAGAGGACCATAGGAATGCCATTTACAAATCTAAAATGGAAAAAAAAATAGCTCAAAAATGAAGCACTTCCCTTAAAAGAATAGTAACACTATTTTACTTTGACTATCCAGATGAGGTCATAGATTTCCTTTGTGACATTAAATGATCCGTTTTTATGCTATTGGCTGCATCCATTTGTGCAAAAATGCTTTCCAGAAACTGAAACTTAGTTTTGAATATTGGTATAAGACCATTGTAGGTAAGTAAGGCATTTCAAGCCTTGTTTTGAATGTGTTGACCTTAATTATCAGATCTAAGGTCTACATTTATCATATGAATTAGATGGTTATGAAGTTCTCTTTTTAGAGTTAAGAAAACTTTGTCATGTCTTTTCAGCTTAATCTTAGCTGGACAGGTGTCCTCTCAGTAGAAAAGCTGAGAACAAGCATTCCTGCCCTTCTCATGTATCTGCCAGAGTGCTAACCCCTGTGTCCTCACCAAGGCCCAGCTTTAAGGGCTCCTTTGCTGCTTATGTAAACTGACCTGATGTACACTGCAATCAAGGTATTTTTCAAATAACCTGCAGCTTCACGTACAAATCAGCTGCTTCTTATTTTAAGTGACTGGTCATAAAACCAAAATTACCATTCAGTCCAAAGAAACAACTTTTTTTTTTCAATTAACTTGACCTTTAGAATAAGATAGAAACTGTATTTTTAGATTGACTTTTCCCTACACTTGACTGTTTTGCATGTGCAGGTTGCCATAGTGTTAGTCTTTGGTAAGAGATGTAACAGTACAAATCAAAAGCAAAGAACCACTGAGCTGGATTTTTCTCTGTGTGTCATCTACCCCTTGATTGGACGTAATTGCTTTGGCATTGAGAAAACGTGACTCAATTCTTTGACTTCATGTTAGGAAGAAAGTGGCATTTAACTAAACACAACCAGCAATGTTGATGTTTAGGATATTTGACAATTTGTTACTGTCCTTGTTTTGCTTGAGAAACTCAATTTGCAGCCAGCATTTTGCTAACAGGACCGAGTGCAGAAAGCCAATGGTACTTGACTGGACGGGACTAGTTTTGGCCAGTCCTTGAGTTGAACAGCGTTCCAAGCCAGACTGAGGCTTGACTCAAGTGGATTTTCTTACTGGCAATGGCTTCTGGAGATTCTGGCAGTACCATAGTCTCCATGGGACACTGAGTGCATGAATTTGGATTAAATTCAACCGTGAGTGGCAGATGTTGAGGTACATGTTTTTTTCTTTTGTGTTAAGAGAGGAGGTTTGAATCAAGAAATGATATGGCAACTTTGTTCCACAGATTTCTCAGGAGATTTCTAGCCTTATTGCTCCTCTATGCCTAGTAGGCAGCCCTGATCCTTTTGGTCTAAATTGGCTTGAGTCTAGAATCCTGTGAGGATAAGCCCTTGGGAGACTCCACTTCACCCTACAGTAAAAAGTGGACCAGTCTTTACAGGAAGCCTTTTATGTCTGTGTGTGTGTGTGTGTGTGTGTGTGTGTGTGTGTGTGTGTGTGTGTCTGGATTGGGGATCAACTCAACTTCTCCATATATACTTTTTCTGACTCTTAACTGTGTAGTTTGCATATTGAAAAACAAAGTATCTATTAATTGCAACTATGGTGTAAGCCCTACATTTCCTTTTGGGCTATGTGGGTTTTTGTTTTTGTTTTTCCTTCTGTAGCTAAAATGAACCATCTCACTGTGGTTCACATTAGTGAGGTTTCAAGAAATATTTAATCAAGATTTTCTAAGGGTCAAGGACTGTGCCAGAGCATATGGGGAACAAAAGATGAATAAGAATGGAATTGGTACATTCTTATAGTAGAAATTGGGCAAATACACAGGTAACTATAATACAAAGCAAAATGTGAATAGAAAGGTACATAGGGTTGTGAAAACCCAAAGGAAAGATTATTTTTATTTGGATGACTCAGAGAAGACTCCATGGAGTCAATGTTATTGGATTTAGGCTTTGGAGGACTAGAGTACTAGAGGCAACCATTGATTGCCTGCATAACAGCTATTCCCACCCCACCCCCATCCTCCTCCTGGATAGTGTAGAGGCTATTCATTTTGTAGGCTGAAATGCTTGCATTTCCTGCCTCCTGTGAAGCTAGAGAATGGGCATGGATGGTTTCTTTCAATTGGCATCTAACAAAGATCTACTGAAGGCATGCTGGAAAACATTTTCCTTCTCTTATAGAAAAGATGTATGAGAAAAACTTCTCTCCCCTCCACTACTTTTTTTTTGAGACAGAGTTTCACTCTTGTCACCTAGGCTGGAGTGCAATGGTGCAATCTCAGCTCACTGCCAGCTCTACCTCCTAGGTTCAAGCCATTTTCCAGACTCAGCCTCCTGAGTAGCTGGGATTACAGGCATGCACCACCATGCCCAGCTAATTTTGTATTTTTAGTAGACATGGGATTTCACCATGTTGACCATACTGGTCTCGAACTCCTGACCTCAGGTGATCCACCCGCCTTGGCCTCCCAAAGTGCTAGGATTATAGGCATGAACCACTGCACCCAGCCTCTCCTTCCCTTTTCATATATATATGTGAAGATATGATGCCTGGAGCAGTGAAAGCTACCATGCGACTATAAGAAAAAGAAGCCTGAAGACAATGGTCAACATGCCAAAGATAGCAAAATAGAATGATGGAAATCACGTGGCTCCTTCTAGCTCAGACTTATTACTATGTAAGTTAATAAATGTTTATATCATTTAAGGCACAGTTACTTGTGTATTCGGTTACAAGAAGTTTATAAGCATTCTAACTGACAGAGTAGGATTTTTCTAGGTAGTTTGGGGTCATAATGGGGAGTATGGCAGGGTGAGGTGGTATTGGAGAGACACTATTCCAATCCATATAAACAACGTGAGCAGAAGTGTGTAATGGAAAAAGTCAGGTTGCACTAGGGAAGAAGCAAATGGTTTGGTTTAGTTAAAATAAAGAGAGGATGGCAAGTAGGAGGAGGTAACTGGTAAGATTTGGGACAAGGTCATGAAAAACTTTGGAGCCATGCTTAAAAGCTGAGAATTTATTCAATCAGAAACAGTAAGCTGTGGAAGGTTTTTGAGTAGAAAGAACTAGAATCAAAACTATGCTGTCTTTTTTGAAGAACCTTTTCTCTTCTTACATATACTGTATACTTTCTTGTGGTTACACTTTTTCCTGTTGAATTTTCTGTCCTGTCAACAAGAACGTATAATTTACAAAGTAAAAATTAGAAGTACAGAATATTATGCATTTCATATCACTGCTCTTTAAACTTTAGATAACTGCTTAACGATTTTGATTGCATAACGTAGTTGTCCTCTGATTGACTCTCTTTTAAGCATCTCTAGGATCAAATTATTTTATGAACAATATGGAAACAAGAAGACCTATTAGTGATTCTTATTCTATTTTTAATATGCAGTTATTTTGTACTTTTAACAAGTGGTAAAGCAATTTTCGGTTGATTTTTTAAAAATGAAGCCTTTTTAAAGATTACAAAAAAAAATCTTCATTGTTAACTATTCGGGAAATTTTTTGAAAAATGGAAACAATAAATCAACATAGTTTTTTTACCTTCAGACCCCTATTTCCCTTTAAGTTTTTTTTTTCCTGAAACTAATTTATTGTTAAAAGATTGAAGATGATGCATGAAAATATTTAAATTTAAGTAGAAAATATGTTATTGGCATAAATAAAACTTATTTCGTGATTTGACAGTAAAATGTTACATTATCATTTAGATAATGTGTTCTTCAGGACACAAGCATATTATTCATTAGAAGTCTTAGTTTAGTTCAAAAAATGAAGGCAGATTATCTCCAAGTAAACAAAGCAGTTGCTCTTTCTCTGTAAAAACAGAAGAGTCTCAGTTTTGTTCTGGATTTTCAAAAGACAATCACAATCCAGCAGAGGTTACTCTTGTTCTGAACAAAGCTTTTAATAATTTTGTCAGAGGATTTGCAGCATAATTCCATTATCACAAATTCTGAGAAAACTGCATACAAGACACAAAATATTTGATAAACGAGGGCAGAACAATAAATGTAGCCTATTTGTAATATATCAGACAAAACTAGTTGTTGCTATTATATTTGGCATCAAGCATTATCCTTTTGTTTGCAACTTTTAACTTGTTTGTTGCATATTGGGACTATTATAACTAATTGCCAACACAATGGGGTAATTTCTAGAAAAATTTAGATCCATGTTAAAAGTCCTTTACATTCATTTTTTGCATTGATTTAAATAGGAAAAGTTTTCGAATTAAAAAAAAAATTGACTTTATCAGTTCTGAAAATTAAAAAACCCATCTCTCCTTTACAAGAAACATGTGTAGTTGTGTTTTAGAACAGTGCTTCTCAAACTGTAGTGTGCGGAGGAATTATTCAGAGTGTTTGTGAAAGTGTAGTGTCTGTTTGAGAAGGTCTGGTGCGGAGCCTGAGATTCTACATTTCTAACCAACTCAGTGCAGAAACCATTGGTCCAGGGACTACACTTTGAATAACAAGATTTTAGAGGAAGAGAAAAAAGAAAATGTGTTTGGAAAACTGTCTGATAGATCAATTTAATTACACGTAAGTTGCTCATGAAATGCTGGCATCAGGAAAGGCTGTCATTCAATACTAAACAATTCACAACTGCAATAATGTATGAGATTTTAACTCGGTTACATTTTCCAAAACATTTTTCTTTTGTGCACTTACTAACTCCATAGCTCTGTCACTCTGACACAACAAGTTTAATCTAGAGTTGACTGCAGACATCAAACATAAAATAAGAGTTCATATTTTGGATTTGTGTTTGTAAGGAAACTTGAAATGAGCCTTTTCCAAGTCTTTGAAGATATTTAAATGTAGTCATTTTCATTAATTGCTCTTAACAAGTAATTAATAATGTGTTTGGAATTTCACAGGAGCTTATGTCTTTAAAATGCTAGATTTGTGTTTGATACCCTCTTGCAGACATTCAGGCTAATTACTTATTGGCTTTTCATAAACACTTAAGAGTGGGAAAAGAAGAAACCTAAGTAGAACGAATCCTGTAACTAATAACAGATGAGATATTCATTATGTAGAGAGTGTTTTTGTTTGTTTGTTTATTTCTTTTCCTTTCAAAATGTTGAACTTTGGGCATTTAACAGAAATGTAACAGATATTTCTACAAAGCAGCTTTTTTCCTCATCTCGTGAGCAAAACCATCTAACATAAGTAAAGGTTAAAGGAAGTAAATATTTATCTCAGTGGTTACAAACTGCATTTTAACAAGTTAGAAGCCGACTCCTCTGGCTCACTGTCTTGGCTCCAGATAGATGGTCCAGGGTCCTGAGGCATGGGAGCAGGGCTCACCCAGCAGGGCTCCTTCAGGTGAGTGTGAACAGGGCCCTGGAGGCAATTCCTAAGGGTGAGAGCCACATGCAAATTAGTTTTTTTGAGAACTGGCAGTTTTCTCTGCCTTATCTGTGGATGTCAGCAAACTAGTCATTAAATGTATTTCTGTCAAGGTTCATTTGTCATATTTCGAATTCTTTAAAGATTAAGTCTGAGGTCAGCAGTGAGGACCACAGATCTTAACTGTAAGTTATACCTTTATCATACGCTACAAGGATGTCAAACCCTGGTAAGTCAGTTACTAGCCTGAAGAGATTTTCATTTCACTTTAAATTATCAGATTTTCATTGTCTCCTCATTAGCATGTCAATCTCAGTTTCTATGGTAGGGAAAACTCCCTAATTACAAAATAAAAGTAATTAAGAATAAACCTTCATGAAAGAACAGACAGGTTGAGCCACACAGCTTTAACAGAGGTGTTATGATCTAGGTTATGTGATATCAGAGACACAGCTGAGTGCTCATTAAGTAACAGGACATTTCATAATACGTTAGTTCTCAGCATTTTTAACCTCTGCTGTCTACCTCTTTTCCTCCTCTTCTCCCCATAGCAAATTGATTTAACCTCGGTTGAGCATTTAATGAGTGTCCACTTTACGCCAGGCATTATCCAAAACAGCACCGTACTAAGCTTTCATTCTGGCCTCTGTTCTAGCACAGAACCCTCCTCTCACCCTCACATTTATACTTTGTGGCTTTGTATCCGGGGTAGTCTTGAGGAAGCTTTTGGTTACCGGAGCTATACAGATGTGAAGGGATGGTCTCCAGCCAGAGGACTTCAGTCATCTGCATCCATTAAGATGTGTGTCCTGATTGTGCTTCATAACAAATATTCTTAGAATGCCAGAGGCTAATTGGAACCGTGCCAAGTGCTGCATTATACCTGTGCAGCTGGCTAGGCTGAAGAACTGCTCGGGTAACACTTTTTATTTGTTCAAAATTGTTTCCTTTTTTAAAACCGCTCTCAAGATGAAAGTACAAAACTTAAAACACTAATTAAGAGGCTTAAAACAGTAGTAATCATTAGAATGACAGCACTGAAACCTAAAGTAAGCCAGAGTAAAAGATAAGCAATTAGTGATGTTGCAATTTGAATATGTTTTATTTGTCAGAAGTATGAACTTCTTTTATTAAGATATGGGGTTTTGCCTAGATTTAATTTTAAATTAATTTAGCTTCCAATCTTTATGGTATTGATCAAGGGATCAAGATTGTATTGAATATGGTACTGACTTCTCTGTCTACTGATTTTCTGAGCTTTTAATACCTCTAATAATGGCCCATACTACTGGTTCCTGCCCAGGTGACTATACAGCATTTAGAGGTGCAATCCAGTGGATGCTGTCTAAAACCAAAATGAAGTCTTGGGACTATTATTAACCTCATTTTGAGAAGGAATAATAGACTTAAAAGGGTTAAGAGGCAGGCACTTTTGGCAGGAATGGGCAAGTGAACCTCAGATGTAGCTGCAGTGGGCTTCCAACACAGGACTTTTTCCAGGAAAGGCATTGGCCTCTCTGCTTCTCTTTTGAACACAGCTGATTTAGCCACATTTTGATGTGCCATGGTGTCTGTTAAAGCAATTCCAAACACGAGGGGAATCTCCTTGATGTTATGTTCTGTGTATATGTGTCCATGTGCACATGAATGTGTGTGTGTGCATGTGAGCGTGGTTGTTGTGTATGTTCACCTCTAACTCTCCTACTCCTGAACCACCAAGAAGTGCTGGGAATGTGAGATTTTCTGCCTGGATAGTTCCCTCTTGTGCCATCAGATTCTGTCAATGTTTCTCTTTATCTTGGATAACTCTTTCAGGAGTCACTTAAAACGAAATGGAAGATTATAGAACTAATTTAACATTAACAAATTCATTTTTTGGTGGTGTTTTTGATGAAAGCAAATAAAAGTGAATGTTTTCATTTTCTTTGGTTGTCAGTTGCAGGTTGAGGAAGAACCGAGTAGCAGAAATTAGAATAATGGAAAACAACTTCTGTATCTTTTAAAGCAGCTTTTCAGTTGGAAGATGCCAAGTACAAACTTTAGTACATCTTTTTTTGCAAATGAATAAGAGACGTACAGACAAGGCAGCAGGAGACTTAATACATTTGTGCATTCTCCATACTCTTGATATATCACTACTCTTATAATAAAGGAGGAAAAACAGTTGGCAGGCTGGAAAATAGTTCCTTCTGAAAGCTAGTTTTATGTAGAGTGAAACTTTATATGATGTATTTTTTTATTTTCCAGTGATTTTGCAAAATAATAGAATAAATACAAATTGAATACAGCAGTTTTTTTTTCTAGGAAGAACAATTGTTGGGCATCTTTGCTTAGAACTGGGAAATTTGTACCTCCTGGGGATAAAGTGTTAATAATAATGGTAACTGTCTACTTTTAGTAAAAAGAAGTTTATTTACATTATACAAAAATCCTCATTTGGATGAACTTTTTACATAAGGTGGTTATTTCTGAATAATTTGGTTTCTTTCCTGGTGTTTATGTAGTTCTACATTTTGTACTCTTCTAGGTCTTTCAGAAATGAGTTGAACCCACTGTGACAATTATTGTTTATAATATATCATTAAGAAAAAATACATGTTTCAGAAAACTAAACCACCCTGTTCTGGGAGGCTCAAACATTTAAATATAACACATTTTTGGAAAAATGTTGTTTTTTCCTAACTGAAAGCATTAGCAGTTCATATTATTATAAGTTTAAAAAATTTTCTTTTTCTAACCATGTTTTGTAAACACAAATGTGCATTCTTCCTTTAAGAAAATCAACATTAAAAATGACCACTGTATATCCTTTTTCCCTATAGAGTATATTTGTTTTAATTTTTCTAAAAATTAATCTCATTTATATATTTCCCTTAAAAATAACTGTTATGAGCCAGGCACAGCGGCTTATGCCTGTAATCCCAGCACTTTGGGATGCTGAGGTGGGAGGATCACTTGAGCCCATGAGTTTGAGACCAACCTGAGCAATATAGTGAGACCTTATCTCTACAGAAAATTTTTTTAAATAAAATAAAATTAGCTCAGTGTGGTAGTGCATGCCTGTAGTCCTAGCTACTCGTGAGGCTGAGGTGGGAGGATCAATTGAGCCCAGGAACAGAGGTGTGGAGGTTGAGTTCACGTCATTGTACTCCAGCCTGGATGATAGGGCAAGACTCTGGCTCAAACGAACAAATAAACAAACTGTTGTGGAAAATTGCCAAAATTAAAATATTTAGTTAGATTCAAAATGTACTAAGTACTAATGAAGTCAGTGAGTAGTTTATTTATTTTACTTATTTCACACAGATTATTCCTAATCTGGAGGCATCTGTCATTTTTCTGGACCACTATAATATTTTTTACATGAAAGAGGTGAAAAAATATCTAATATAATTCTATTGATTAAAAAACTTCCAAATAATGCATGGTTACTTATTTTTCTTGGCATGATAAACAAATATTAGCTGAAATGTTCTGTTTAAAGCTTTCATGAATTGAAACATTTGGACATTGAAATGTTATCCAAAGGGAACTGAAACATTATCCAAAGAATATGCGTTTTTTAAATCAGACCCACAAAGCTAACAAAGCAAGAAATATGTTTTCATATCTCTCACCTACTAGCTCATATGATGGGATTCTTCTAAATTTATTTTCATTTGGATGACAGAAGTGCATGCATTTCAACCAGAAGTTTTGAATGGAATAAGATTTCAAAAATTGTGTGTTGATTTCAACTACAGTAGATTCCATTTATATTTTGAGATAGCACTTTATGTAGTATTTCAAAGTGTTAGATTGTATGAATAGGAAGCTGGAGTTTGCGGAGGCATTCACAGAGTAGCATGACTAAGCCCTTGGACTATGGAATCAAACAGGACTATGTTCAAATCTTGGTCTTTCTCACTTCCCATGTGCATGAACTTAGCCAAGGTACATGGCTTATGTGAGTCCCAATTTTCCCATTTATAAAGTAGATTTCATAGTAGTATTTACCTCAAATTGTAATGACAGTTGAGTGAAATAGTACATATAAAGTGCTTGGCATTAGAATGTGGTCAGTAAATATCTGTGTGTCAGTTTCTTCCCCTGCCCATCTGATAAGCTCAGTAATGACTTACATCTATTACATCTCACCTATTTGGAAAATTGTGTTGTTTTTAAAATTGTAATAATTAAAAATTTACAAGAGTATTAATATTTTATATAATACCTTTATTACATAAAAATATTTTATTTGTGCTCAGTTTAGCCTAACCCTATAGAATATGATGAAGAGGCGGAACTACATTATGATCCTTATTTTTCAGTTGGGAAACCAAAGCAAAGAAAAATTAATGCAATTGGCCAGAGTTGCACAAGACATAGCCTAATAGGAGTTAAGTATTTAAGTTAAGATTCCACAGATTTAGAATTTCATTTGAATGGGAGAAAACAAATTATATCATGAAGTGGTTGATATAATTGATTCTATAAAGAGGGCATTAAACACATTGATTTGGAAAGCACTGAGTTTTCCTTCGCAGTTGTTTTTCATGTTAATAATAGTAGAAAATTTTCCATATACCTTAACTGCTTTCAAATTTATTTCTAGAATACTGACAGAAAAAAAAAAAAAACACCTTACTTTTGAGTGATGGAGAAGTCTTTCAAAATATCATGCTAAAGGGAAATAATAATCTTTCTTGGCACTTAATTCCAAGTAAATGCTTAGCTTAGCTTATGATACACATGTGGTATTTCTCAAGGGCTTTGACACTGTAGTAGTTGTCATGCATTTTCTCACACAGACATTGCACTCTATATTTCATATAAAATTCTATTCTTAGCCATATATAAATTGCTACTTTGCTAATTCACAATTTTTTATATACAATTACTCAATTTTGGTTTCACCAAAATACATATTATTTGCCATTTTGTTGAAATATGCCCTGCAAGATAAAATATGCTTGCTGTTAATAAGTATCTGACAGATTAAAACAATTAAGAAAATAAATATGGTGGCCTAATTCCCTGGTCTGTTATTTAAGTAGCTTTTCACCTGATTAACCATTCTACATCTACAGACCTATGGAAAGAATTCCTAATTTTATTCCATCTTCATTTGCAATAGGGACATAAATGTCTGTTGATCTTATCAAATTATTTTTAAGAATTTAGGGATTTTGTCAGAATCATTTCAGCCAACCTGGTTAGTCCATTTATACCATAGCCCCAGGTTTCCTATATCCACATATGCCATTGAGACATACTAAGGCATGGAAAGCATCTCACAAGAGAAAAACTTTTACGTTATTTAAACAGTGTCGTATGCACGAAATAAACAATATGCTGTTCTTGGTTCACCAAGCAAGCACTTTGCCTCTCTGGGTCCCCAGTGAACTGCTACTCATTAAACCCAGATACATTTGGACGTTAGACCCCCTCTCTAACAAGGAAAGGGGTCACCCCAAGGAGGAATGCAGGCCTGCCAGTCAGAGTCATCTCCCATCGGAAACCTGCTTTAATGAGCATTTTCTTGCCTCTCAGGGCAATCCTCATGCTCTCACTATGCTCTCAGCAAGAACACCTGGGATTCTTCAGCCTTGCCATGTGTGGAGAACAGCCCAAAAATAAGCCTGCTAAGACTTCCAAGATGGATTGCTAGACTTTGTGAGTCACCTCTGAAACCTAAAGCTCTGTGCTTTGTGATTTTTGTTTGCATCATTAGGATGAGGAATTTCAGCAAACCTAACCACAATTACTTGTGACTAATCTTAGCAGATATAAAAGCAAGTGTTTTCTCTTTCAAACCCATATACATATACAAAAGGCAAATAAAACATTGAATTGGATAACCTATTCCCAGCTACTCTTCAATAAAATACTCATAAAACAAAAACTTTACAGTATAAATATGGTATTCTACTAAAAATGCAAAATATATTTCCCAACCTGATGCAGCTTTGTAAATATACATTAACATTCAGTGTGAGTAAAGAATAATTAAATTTCGTGCATTAAACATTTCACTTTGTGTCTTCATAACAGAGAGAGAGGTCATGTCTGGAAGGACTCATGGGCAGGCTTGTATTCTCATGAGACTAAAGCATAAACCTAACTGGATTCTGCAGAATACCTAGAATGAGATTTATCATGCAAGAGCTATGCTTTGCCAGAGTGAACTCCTGTGCCCATATTCTGTGTCCTGTCCCATGTTTTACGATTAAGGAGACATATCAATGTTAGAAGGCTGTGTGTTGCTAGTATGCTTTCATAACAAGGTATGAGCCAGAACCTGGAAACAGAAAAAGGATGATTTAATACAACGTCCTGATAAATATGGATTCATTGATTGAGTTAGAAAGGAAGAGCACAGAAAGAAAAGACCTGAAATGGTGGCATTGGTACCATAGAGTATCTATTCTAGAGCCAAAGGAAACCAAAAAAAAAAAACATGCCTGAATAAGCTATCACCTCTCAGTTACTTATGGCATAGGGAGAAAGGGAGAATATGGTTAAAGAAAATGCAGATAAAAATTGAAACGCTAATTTCACCTGGTAGTTTCAATTTGCCTTAACCATCTAAGTACATTTTTCAAAGCTTAAAGTGATTTTGTCAGGTTCACGGAATTGCAATCTTTAATGCCTCACATTCATGTCCAGATGATAAATGATGACCTACATTTCCAACACCCCATTAGCCAATGTTCTTAAATCACTTGAGCAATATTAGCCCTCACAAACTTTAAGAATACCAAGTATTATTACCCTCCTTAGTTTGTGGAGGAGAGAAAAATAGAGGTTTATATACATAAGTGAAATCAGTTGTCCAAGAATATACTGTGTATATTAGGGCTAACTTAAAACATATATCCCCTGATTCTGCTCAGATACGTGATATTACACCCATCTTACTTTCTACCCAAAGTTACTGGTTCCTAGACTAGGAAGTGCTATAATTTTAGAAACTTCTAAAGGAATGCAAATTCTTTTTGGCCAAATATGACTCACAATACAAACACAGGAATAATTGTTTACTTCTGTAAATTCTAAGATAGTGCAGAAATGTAATTACCTTAGGGCCAGACTAGAATAACAGTAAAATAAAAACGGAAGAGAAGATGTTTTTATAGAAATTAAGTTATGGGAGAGTAAGATATATATCCAGAAAGCAGGTTTCTGCCTTTCAGAGGAGAATATTTTCTTAAAGTTTGTGAAAGGGTGCAAGGGGCAAGGGTTGGATTGGTTCTCAGATCACTGAGGGGATTGGCAGGAGACTAGAGTATGGAACCACTGGGATGCTGGAGTTCATCCACATGGGCTTGGGAGAGCCAGTTATTATACTGGGATTACAGGTGTGAGCCAGGGTGCCTGACCTAAAATTGTGTTTTTTACAAAGTAATAAATGCTCAAAATTTATCACTCCCTAATTATTTAACTACATTTTTTACTATTATCTGTGCCTTTGAGGTTATTTATGTCTATTTGTATTAATGGTAGGAATGCTAAAAATGGCATGCAACTATGCAGTTCTTTGTAACTCTACTTTTGGTAACTTCATGTTGAAACTTAAATTTGATAATGGTGGGAGTATTTACATGAGGGAAATTGGCAAGCAGCATAGCTTGATTTATTGTTTTGTTGATTATCTAAATCAGGATTCAGTGAACGAGGGCATGCTTGCTATCTGTTGTAAGTAAAGTTTCCCTGGAACACAGCCACATCCATTTACTTATGTACTGTTTGTGACTAGTTTTATGCTACCATGGCAGAGTAGTTTTGACAGAGATGTTAGACCCAGAAAACCTAAAATATTCACTGTTTGACCATTATAGAAAACATTTCCATACCCTTCATCTAGACTTTAAAAAGTGATGAGTAAAGTGTTAAAAATGCAAATTAAACTTAAAAGCATGTTTTATTAGTAGCTATTACATTGTGAAGAGCACACAAAACTGAGGAAATACTTTTTTTCAATATTGGAAAACTGTTATCTGATTCAGTAATCACTCACAGTATTGACTATTATGTTTGAACTTAAGTATGCTGAACCAAAAAAGGGTTTTAATTTAATGAATATAATCTGTATGAGGGTGGAAGATAGCTTAATAATAGATCACATGTCAGACTTAATGACAAAAATAAAAAGATCAGGCAGGCATGGTGGTGCATGCCTGTAGTCCCAGCTACTCGTAGGAGGGGGGAATTTGTAGGGGGAGATAGGAGGATCGCTTGATTCCAGGAGGTGGAGGCTGCAGTGAGCCATGATTGTGCCACTGTACTCCAGCCTGGGTGACAGAATGAGACCCTATTTCTAAAAAAAAACAAAAACAAAAACAAAAAAGCAGGCAGAAAATAGGTGTTTCCAAGGATATGAGGACATGGAAAAGTTGGAACTCTTGTGCACTGTTGGTAGGAATGGGAAATGGTGTAGCTACTATGGGAAGCAGTGTGGTGATTCCATAATTTAAAAAAAATTAAAAATATAACTACTGTATGATCCAGCAATCCCTCTTTTGGGTAAATATCCAAAGGATTGAAAACAGAGTCTTGAGGAGATATTTGTGCACCCATGTTCATACCAGTATTATTCATGATAGCCAAGAGGTAAGTATCTTTCAACAGATGAATGGATAAACAAATGTGGTATTTATACACCATGGAATATTATCCAGCCTTAAAAAGGAAGGAAGTCTTGTGACATGCTACAACTTGGATGATCTTGAGGACATTATGCTAAGTGAAACAAGCCAGTCGCAAAAAGACAAATACTCTTTTTCACTTATATGAAGTGTCTAGAGTAGTCAGATTCATAGAAACAGAAAGTAAAGTGATGATTGCCAGGGGCTGAGGGGAGAAGAGAGTAAATTGTCATTTAATGGGTTCAGAGTTTAGTTTTGTAAGATGAAAGATTCTACAGATTGGGTACACAGCAGTGTGAATACACTTAATACTACTACTGAACTATACATTTAAGAGGTGTTAAGATGGCAGGTTTTATGCCGTTATTTGTTTTGTTTTGTTTTGTTTTTTGTTTTTTTGAGTCAGAGTGTCACTCTGTCACCCAGGCTGGAGTGCAGTGGTGTGATCTCGGCTCACTGCAACCTCTGCCTGCTGGGTTCAAGCGATTCTCCTGCCTCAGCCTCCCAAGCAACTGGGATCACAGGTGCCTGCCACTGCGCCCGGCTAATTTTTGTATTTTTAGTAGAGATGGGGTTTCACCATGTTGGCCAGGCAGGTCTTGATCTCCTGATCTCATGATCCCCCCATGTCGGCCTCCCAAAGTGTTGGGATTACAGGCATGAGCCATAGTGCACAGCCTGTTACGCCTATTTTACCGCAATTTTTAAAAAAGAGTTAGTGGATTGAGATACAACTCTGTTTGTCAAATTATAGTTAATTGCAATCATAGATTGGCTATGGATATAGGAATTGAGCAAAAATCAACTAAAGCATTCTGTGAGAATCAGTTGGAATTTATAATAAAGTATATTGTATATTTTATTATCATTAGTAAACTGTGTGCTACATATCCTTTATATTAGTAAAGTTTAGAATAAACTTACATATGTAACATATATAATATAGTATATTCTATATATAATATATATACACATACATACACACATATTCCCAATGAAGAGCTGGTTGTTAATATTTACCAGCACACCACTGTCAGGATTGGGCTTTCTTTTTTTTTTTTTTTTTTTTTTTAATTATTATACTTTGAGTTCTAGGGTACATGTGCATAACGTGCAGGTTTGTTAAATATGTATACTTGTGCCATGTTGCTGTGCTGCACCCATCAACTCGTCAGCACCCATCAACTCGTCATTTACATCAGGTATAACTCCCAATGCCATCCCTCCCCCCTCCCCCCTCCCCATGATAGGCCCCGGTGTGTGATGTTCCCCTTCCCGAGTCCAAGGAACTGAACAAGGATTGGGCTTTCATCCAGGGACTGAGATCCGCTCTGGTGGAAGGATCCCAGGTGGCCTGGGTTCGGGTTCCCAGGTTCTATTTCTGACTCCTCCACTTAACTATCTGGACGACTCTGGGCAACTTGCTTAGTTAGACTCAAGTGTTAGTTTCCTCATCTGTTAAATGAGAGCCAGATTGAGTAGTCTATAAGATTTTCTGCTATTAAAATCTATGACCAGCCAGGCATGGTGGCTCACTCCTGTAATCCCAGCACGTTGGGAGGACAAGGCAGGCAGTCACGAGGTCAGGGATTTGAGACCAGCTTGAACAACATGGTGAAACCCCATCTCTACTAAAAATACAAAAATTATCCAGGAGTGCACCTGTAATCCCAGCTACCCAGGAGGCTGAGACGGGAGAATCGCTTGAACCCGAGAGGTGGAGGTTGCAATGAGCCGAGATTGTACTACTGCACTCCAGCCTGGGCGACAGAGATAGACTCTGTCTCAAAAAAAACAAACCAAAAAAAAAAACAAAAAAAACTATGACTATAACATTGTAAATTCCGTGATGAAATTAGGGGCTGTTTTTTGTCTTTGCATTTACATAAGCACTTAGCATAGTTCTTTGCACACTCAATATCTGTCAAATTAAGTTGAATAGAATTTTTCTCAAAATGTTGGTGGATTCTTAAATATAATAATAGCTAATATTTCCTATCTTACTATGTACCAGCTGCTTTATCTCATGTAATTCTTTTAATTCTATGTAGTAGGTACAGTTATTGGTTCCACTTATACAAAGTAATGAGATTTTCTGAGATGTCACAGCTAATAAACGGCAAACTGAGATTCCAACTTGGATCTATCTCACTTCACAGAAACCCTCTTAACCACTATGCTACACTACTTTTTATCCAGAATTAAGGTCTTCCCTGAAATGCTAATCATGGAGAAGCCTTCTGCAATGCCAGACAGTGAAATGACAAATAATTCTTTACATCTATTCATTGCAACCCTAGAGATGCTATCATCTGTGTCTCAAATTTAGTTTACAGCAGGATCATCTGCAGTTCTGAAATGCATATTCCTGGGCCCTGCCCCCAGACCTATTCAGTCAGAATCTCTAGGGGTAGTGCCACAAATCCACATTTTTATTTTTATTTTTGTTTTGTTTTGTTTTTATTTTTTGAGACAGAGTCTCACTCTGTTGCCCAGACTGGAGTGCAGTGGTGTGATCTCGGCTCACTGCAACCTTCATCTCCCAGGTTCAAGCAATTCTCCTGCCTCAGCCTCCCAGGTACCTGGAATTACAGGTGTATACCACCACACCCGGCTAATTTTTTTGTATTTTTAGTAGAGATGGGATTTCACCATGTTGGCCATGCTGGCCAACAACCGACTCCTAAGGTGATCTGCCCAACTCGGCCTCCCAAAGTGCTGGGATTACAGGTGTGAGCCACCACACCTGGCCAAGAAGCTACATTTTTATCTGAACTACGATCTTGATATGGGAAACGCTAGACCACATTTAAGGGAAGCACCAGCCAAGAGCAGGGACTTTCAAACACTTTTAACCACAACCTAGAGTTAAGAAAACATTTTGTATTGTGACCCGCCATTCATATACCTATGCCCACAAAAATGTGAACTTTCTGATATTTTCCAACTCTGTTCCATTCCATCGTACTTTTTAAAACTAATGGTCAAGTTTCACAAATTGATTTTATTCCCCACTAGTGGGTCACAATTTGCAGTTTATAAAATACTGACTTAGAAAGGTTATATTTGTACCACATGCCTTCTTTTTTCCTGATTTAAGAGTCTGCACATTAGCGAGACAGAAAGTCAGCTGTCATTCCTGTATACCTCAGTTAGCTCACCTGATTATTCCCGGCAAGGCTGGATTTACTCCTTATCTTCTCTTCCCGGAAAGAAAAGGATGAAGTTTTTTCCCTTGAAAGGGTTTTTGAAAGTGTCATTTAGTGATTTCCATTAGTCCCACCACTCCATTGATAAGGGTTATGGCAGCTCTGTGTCCCATTAGTGAGCTCTTTCCCCTTCAGCTCTGTGGGACAGGCTGCAGGGCCCACATCTGCATGAGCATCTCTTACCTGGCACAGCACAAAATTTATTTAGCATTTGGCCTAGGGTTTGTCCCACTGTTCTAGAGTTTGCTACCATTACTGTTGTAGGTATGAATCATTTTTCAAGTGTAAGCTTGTGACTTCTTTTTTCCTGCTGAAATTATTGATCAAGGGGATTTCTGAATGATTTTGTGTTGGATTTAGCTAAAAAGAGTTTTATTTTCCTCCTGCTGCTGAAATAATCTCACATACCGTCATCTTAGCAAGTCCTTTAGATTTCATTTGGGAATTAAGATATGAAAGCTCTTTCCAGGGTTATTTTTATGGGATGAGTATGTAAGCTGAAAATAGGAAATATAGTTTGGTTATGGGGAGCTACATTTGGAATGATCAAGCACAAATTCCTAATTTATTTTATGTTAGCAAGAGAAGGCCGTCTTTGTTTTTCTTCCTTTCCTCTCCTTTTATTCTTTTCTTTTTTTTCCATTTATTCAGCTACCTATATGATACATATTTATCGGAGCCTACAGTGTACCAGGCACTGGTGTAAAAATGCAATGCCAACATGTCCTAATACTCAGGAGACTACAATCTAATGGTGAGGGAGACTCTAGTTAATCAATAATTATAATGTTTTAATGAAAGAGATATCTGAGTCAGGGCAGTCAGGTAAAGCTGTTTCAAGGGAGTGACACTGAGCTAAATTTCAAAGGATGAGCACAAGTGTGAAGAAGCCAAAGAGGGAGGTAATAGAGAATTTGTCTCAGTTTGGGTTTCCCTGAATGCAGAGCCTGCAATAAGGACTTAGAGGCAGGTAGTTAATTTACAGCGTGAGCCCCAGAAACTGGAGTGAGAGAGTGTGAGACAGAGAAAGAAAGACAAAGTCAAAGTAGATTGAGCTTATTGCCAACTGTGGACCACTGGGACTTGATTCCACTGGGGACTGTGGGAGGAATGTAGGTACTGTAGGATTATCTCTCCTCCCAAGGACAAGTTGGGGGGGGTCTGTCCATTATCTCCTATCTTTATTGGGATACAGGATGTGTGTGTGTGAAGGCTGGGGTGGTGTGTAAAGAACTGACTGTCTGGTTCTCCTCTTTCTTTGTGGCCAGTGACAAATGGGGTGCAGTTGAGGGAGTTTTTTAAATCGTGTATTATTTTCTAAATGTTCTTCATTTCATGTGAGAGTTGAGGCTTGCTTAAATTTTCCTCAATCCAGCTCATGATTCCTTGCAATTTGAACAGATTATTTCCACAGTCTGATCTCAATGTTAAGTGTTGTGAGTGCTCATTTGTTTCCATGTTCTGTGTTTTAGTGAAAAGTTAATAGTGGCAACAAGGACCGTTCTCTTTATGGCATTTGGAACCTCTGTATAATATAAGTTTACCATCCATACTTTCTCATGTGAAAAGAAGTATAATATCATCTTAAATAGGAACATCTGTGGAAATCAACTTTTGCTTGATAAAAACCTTTCTAGAACTGCTTGGGTTTTGTTATTCCTCATGTTTATGAGTGCAAGAAACTAATCAGAAGAATTATATTAATTTATTCATGATCAGTAAGCAATAGAGACCATACCCAGTCTCATAATTATAATGTTAAAAAGAACACTATGCACTAATACAAGAAAAAATGTGGATAGAAAAATGATTTAATAATTTAAAAGCAAAATATAAAATTTAGGAATATAATTTATCAATAAAATATTATTTTCTCATAATATCCTCTCAAATCATATAATCAAGTTAGAATAGCTTTCCTCATAATAATTTGTAATAGAGACTATTCTCTTGCATAAGTAAAATGAATTTTAGTATAAGAGAGATAAAATCATTGCTGGAAATATTAATCAAATGTTAACCTACTTTTTATTCTTTATATTTTCCAGATTCTATTTTTGAAATGACTTATAGTACTTCCTCTAAACATTACAATTTATGATTTTTTATTATTTTAAATTTGGCATGCTGAGATTACTTTTTTAGCAGATTCAACCTTTTGCTAACTTCAAGATGAAAAAGGGCTTAGTTGTAAACAGCTACTTCAAAGTAGAGGTTTATGAGATTTAAGAGCTTTCTTAACAGCACTAACAAGAAAGAATACTACAAATAATGACTAGCATGTATTTTATAGTCCACATTTAGTTCTTTTTTTCCCTTGGAACTTTGGAGTAAACAACCGTTCTTTGTGGGTAACATGGTCTTAAATAATTAAAAAGTATTTTTAGGGTAAAAACCTTTTACTTCATTTGAGAATTTATATCTTATGGAATTAGGTTTTAAGGCTGTGGGTGCTCAGATACAATTATTTATCAATAAGGCACCTTATAAATGCACATTATGACACCATAAAGAATAGACATGCAAGTATTGTCATGTCTGCTCTAAAAGTAGAGCTAGTGAATTACAGATTATAATTAGAATGAGGGACTAAATGAAATTTGGGCCATGTGCAGGGCTTCCTGAAATACATGGCTGCCAAATGCTTATGGTCACATTTTAAATATTTACTTAAATCCAAGGGGCCAATCACTTTTTATACCCAGTCTTCAGGACCACCTGTCCCAAGCTACAGTCAGCATGCTATTAACTACTGTTGTTTCCATGATCACTAATAGCATCCATTTCTCTTACTGTACAGTATTTCAACATGATTATAGGAACATTAGAATTTTAAACTTGGAAAGAACTTCTAAAATTATATGTGTGGAGTGCTTTTCCATTTCAAAATCAGTTAGGTATATGGAACACTCACATAAATGGTTAGTAACTGGTTCTCTAGGGGAAAAAAAGCTCTGATTTAAAACTTTTGACAATCTTTGTGGTGTAAAAATTCCCACCATTTCAGGCTTCCAACATTACTTCACAGAATGTGGCATTGTTTTTATAGTATTTCTACCACACAGATATGTGTAAATAAATTTGACAAGTCTAGATAATAGAAATACGTAGTAAAATAATTAGGAAGTAATGAATTTTGAATATTTGTAGCCATTGTTTTTAATGTAATTTGCTTAATTGTAGGTTTGTGTAATTTAATTTTTATTGTTGGCTGTGTTTCGAAAAAGGCTTGCCAAGTTCCTAAAATTTAACAGTCGGTTCCCATGAGCTGGTACAAGCCAGCTTCAGTAAACTACTGGGCTGTAGAGATATTATAGCAGATATACAGATGAGGAAACTGGAGCTCAAAAGGAAGAAAGGAAATTAAAATGTATTGACCACTTATTTGAAGCCATGCAGGCTGTTGTACAAATGTCATAACTCATACAAGCCTCAAAAAACTTTGTGAAATAAGAAGTATTATTCCAGTTTTACAGATGTAAAAACAGAATTTTCCAAGAGTCATAGTGCTATTAGGTGACAAAATCAAAATTAGAACCCAGATTCCTGGCTCACAGGATTCTTGCTTTTGTTTGCTCTAATGTATCTTGCCCTCTAATTTCCATATAAGTCATGTGAGAACACCAGAGATGATCATGTCACACATGGCGAGATACAGCAATGGGCCCTGTGCCTTTTAAGACACTATTTTTTAGTTGTGAATATGGCTATGGATTTTTAAAATTACAATATCTAAACAGTGGGTAATTATAACTGTGTTGCTCTGATTTCAGAGATAAACTGGCTTTAGATTTTTAGTAATTAGAAAGCTTAGCTAAAAATAAGCATGAACAGGAAAAATAGAAGTATATATACATATATATACTACATATTACTGTTATCTAGGCTTTTCAAGTAGGATTGATATTGTCAGCATTCTCAATGTAGTATAGAAGTTATCATATTGAGTAGTAAAATACAGTGATGGGTGAAGAACATAAAACTTCAAAGATTACAAGTGATTTTCAAGAACTCAGTACTGTTAGGACCAATGGCTCAATACAGATGAGACAGAAGAGAGAGATGTTCAATAAACAGTGTCTAAGGTGAATCTTTTATTCATAATAAATAACTTGCTACCTTTGTTTTAGTATGATGCTTTTAGTCAGATATCAGCAACAAATAGAAATCAACATAGAACAAGCTAATCTCCATCATGAAGTTCTTTGCAATCACTTTGAAGATTAATGTAATGTGATATTATTATACACTATTATACAAAAAAGACCAGTGCAAATGTTGTAAGAGAAAAAGATATTAAATAGCCATAAAAGATTTTAGTTATAATTAAGGCACCTTGTAAGGAGAATAAAAATGGATTTAAAAGTGAAAGATCTATCTTTTTGAAAGTCTCATTTTAAGTATATTGTTAATTCAAGTTAATTTTTAAAAATGTTTTTAAGCCGTATAAGGTTTGTGAGAAATTTCTGTTCCAATATTATGGTATTCACAAATAAATATTGGAGATTATATATATATATGTGTGTGTGTATATATATTTAAAACAGGTACTGTGCATCTTTCTTAGTATGATTAAAATAAGAGTTCAGAACCATTGGGTCCAGAACCAAATCTTGTCTCTTTGTTTCGTCAATAGGAACTGCACTCATTTCAAGACTGAAAAGTACTTTAAATTTGGAATGTTGAAGGTACCTTGGTAATGTACATTTTTGCATTTCTTTTATGCTCTCCTGTCTTCTAAGTGTTTTAACTTCCATCAATGAAATTTCTTCGTTCCAAATTATATCACCAAAAATGACATTTGGAACAAACATCAAATTTAAACAGATTTCATTGCTTCTTGTCCACGCTTTTCTTGGAAACCACAGAGAGAATGGCCTTTGGGTGATCCACTAGTTGTTTCTAAATGGGAAGCTCCCTGCTTTTCCCCAAGGCACCAGCAGCTCTTTCACACATTGCCACTAGCAATGAACAGTCTCAGAAGTTCTCGAAAGATGGTTTTGTCACTTGTCTTACCTCTCTTCCTGTTGACTTGAAGCCTGACAAACAGTGATAAGTAAGAGTGACAAATGGCCATTACTTACTCTCCTAGAGATCTCCCATAAGGAAAAAGCCTGAATGTGGAGCTGGACATGCCTCCATTACACTCCCAACTTGAAGAAAACAGAACCCAATACAACTAAAATTGTCTAATTAAATTATTTGCAAGTAAGTAAGTTAGTAAAGGAAGGCACTCATGCCCAAAAGAATGTGAAAACAAGAACATAGAGTTAGAGTTTACCTCATCAACTTATCTTAATGTGTTTCTAGTATCTTTATGCAGGCATTTTTGTTTCAGTAATAATTTATGCTAATAGTATCTAATATGTAAACAACTTAGTTTATTCTAACAGTGCTTCTAATTGTTCTATATTGTGGAATTATTATAAGGCAGACTCATTGCATATCTTATCCAAGGACAGTTATTATTGGAAGTGCAAGAAAACCTAATTAAAACATTTTAATACTTCAACACAGTCATCCATTACCAATCTGTGACACTGCGTGGATTAGATGTATATTGTATGCTTTACACAGTAGTGTCCCCTTATCCACTGGGAACACATTCCAAGACCCCCAGTGGATGCCTGAAACCTCAGATAGTACCAAACCCTATATATAATATGTTTTTTTCCTATATATGCATACCTATGATAATGTTTATTAATTAGGCACCATAATGGAGTAACAGCAATAACTAGAACAATTATTACAAAATGCCAGCATCACTACTCTTGCATGTTTGTGCCATTATTAAGTAAAATAAAGGTAACTCGAACACAAGCATGTAAGCACTACCATACCACAACAATGGATCTGATAACTGATGTGGCTATTAAGTGACTAATGGACAGGCAGTGTATACAATGTAAATACAGTGGAAAAAAGGATGATTCACAGGATGGAGCAAGATGGCACAAGATTTCATCAGGCTGCTCAGAATAAGATGCAATTTAAAACTTATGAATTGTTTATTTTTGGAATTTTCCATTTAATATTTTCAGGCCAAGGTTGACCATGGGTAACTGAGCAGAAAATGAAACTGAAGATAAGAGGGGACTACTGTACTGTTGCACCTCAGTGTTAACCATTAATTCTCTTTTTGCTCCAAGATTCAGAAATCTAGGCCAGGATAGTCAAGATCTGAGTTATTGTCTGGTGATTCAGCCAAAAATCATCAAAGAAGTTTCCTCCCCAAATTCCTTGCCTTGCTTCATTATCTGTCCTCTGTGTTATTCTTAACACTATTAAAATATAATAGAGACCAAGAAAAAATTTATCTCTCTCTTGCTAACCATGTCTCATATATTTGTCTGAGTGTATAAGCATTATAATTATAGACACTTCCAAAGAACATAGAGATAAAAGGAGACATCTAAATCAATGTCCAGAATGCCAGAACTATTATTACTTAATATGAGACAGAGAAGCAGGTTATAGTTTTGAATATTTGTCTTAGGATTAGGAAAATGTAAAAGAAACCTCTTGCGTTTGGCGTATAAGAAGAGACAGCAGCAAATTGTTCTGTGAAAGAGACATAAATGAGAGTATAGGGAAAGGCTGATAGCAGGACCTGGAATCATACTACACTGGGTTCAAGTCCCTGCTCCACCTTTTTCTAGTGTGTCTGTATCACCTTGGGTGAGCTACTTAACGCTCTATGTCTTAGTTTCCTCATCTTTAAATGACATGGATCCACCATTGTGTATCATACAGAATACCTGCACTGTCCTAAAAATCCTCTGAGTTCTGCCTGTAGATTCCTTCTCCCAACCACTGACAACCACTTATCATTTGACTATTTTGACTGTTTTTACTTTAGATTTAAGATGATGTATTCATCATTTGTTTGGATTTTTACAAGATTTTGACTTGTTTCTTTTTGCTTCAGGAAAAATCAGCATAATAACAGTCTTAGTTTATTTTGATTTGTTGTAGCAGAATACCTGATAATGGGTAATTTATAAAGAAAAAAGATTTCTTTAGTTCACAGTTCTGCAGGCAGAGAAGTTCAAGAGCATGGCCCTGACATCTGGTGAGGGCTTTCCAGATGCATCGCAACATGGTGAAGGTCACAGGGGAAACCGACACATTTGAAGAGACAAAACCCAAGGAGCATCCTGACTTTCTAACAGCCCAGTCTTACAGGAACTAATCCAGTCCCATGAGACCTAATCCAGTCTTGCCAGAACAAGAACTCACTGCTGCAAGATTGGCACCAAGCCATTTATGAGAGATCCACCCCCAAGACTAAAACAACCTCCCCCTATGCCCTACCTCCCGACACTGCCACTTTGGGGATCAAATTTCAACATGAGTTTTGATGGGAACAAACACAATATATCTAAATCACAGCAATAACAATAGTAACAGCACACCTAACATTTACTGAGTGATTGCAATATGCCAGGGACTGTCCTGAGAACTTTACATGTATTGACACATTTCATTGTCAGAACAATTATGCAATTAGACACTAAAGTTAGCTCCATATTATAGATGAAGATGTAGAGAGAAATTTGATGACTTAGTCAAGTTCACACAACAAGCAAGTGCTAAAGCCAAGTTTTGAACCCAGGCAGTCTGTCTTCAACCATCATTATCTGATGAAATCAAAGCTTTTAAGCTTCATAAATCATATATGAATTATTTACATAGTATAGAGCTAGCATTCCAGTTCAGTGAATGATTATTCAAGTATTACTTTAAAAACAATTTTCCCTTGAGGAAGTATAATCACAAATAAAATGTTCCTGAGAATTCAGGAAAAAAAAAAAGTATGTTCTTTGGTTCTTGTGTCAGTCATGGAGACAGAAGCCCCGCTATGTATTTTAAACAGAAGTTACTTAATACAGCAAATTGATTACAAAATGTTGGAAAGGCTGGAGATGCAAAAAAGAAGGTGATGCAGTTACCAGGGATTGATGGCAATATGAAGTCACTACCACATAAGCTTGAGAGTAAAGGGAAGAATGCTGTTAGTCAGAGCCCACACTCACTGTAACTAGGGCTACTGGAGTATCCACCCATGCTGCGGGGCATTTGGGACCACAGCAGCTACTACCTTGCAGAAAGCTAGGAGTCAAGAAACTCACAGTTACCTGTGCCCACCACAGCTGTTTTTGGAACCAGATCCAAGGCTGCCAGAGTTTGCACTGCTTCCGTCATCTCTGAAACCATGCTTCTAGAGCAAGAAGCCTGGACCTCACACATACCTACTGCTGTTGTTACTGCCTAGAACAAGGTCAGAAACAGAGAAGGAAAATAAAAGTGGCTTCTCCCTTTGTGCCACCTTACATCTCCTGCCATTGCCTCCCATTGACAAGACTACTCTGCAGACACCTGACAAGGGAATCTGAGCAATAGACGTGGCAGAACTCCAGCCCCTAGTAATGCAGAGAACATCGGAGCCAACAGGCAACTTTCTGTTATAGCACTTTGTTTGTTTTAGAAACAACAGAAACCATTTAAAAATAAACATATATTGATGAACTTATTACTCAAGAGAACAGCCAGGGTTATTAGTTGCCAACACTGGGTCCCACCATATTTAAGCAGGAAAGTCAGTCATTAAAGGATATGCTGGATAATCCACAGAGATCACAGAGTCTGGGGAGTCGGGCAATGAGGGTACCCAGCCAGATAAAATGCCTGGACTGTACCCCAGGGCTGCTTCAGCAAAAGCACTATTGCCACCTCTGGGCACAGACGCCATGCTGTGTATGGCTAACACTGGGCATTAACCACCAGAATCTCCACTGTCCATTCTCATCAAAAAATGGATTCTATACGATGCCTGCATCTTCACTTTGCTCTCTTTAGAATCAAAGTCTTGCACTATGTGTTTATCACATGCCTATCTGCAAGAGCGGTGAGGGAAAACAAGTTTCTGGCATCTACCTTGGGAACATGGTCCTCGTAGTGTCATTCAATCCTGGGGATAAACCATTGTTTGCAAATTACGTGACATAATGACCATGTAGCCGTTAACTTTTGTTTGATATACATGCTACACGCCAGCTACAATTATAATCGTTTTACAGATATTCATAGTGTTCTATGAGGTAGCTACTGTTATCATTTCTGTTTTGCAAATGAGGAAGCAGAACACAAAGGGATCTTTTTAATGAGCTCATGGTCCCATAGCTACAAACTGCCAGACCCAGGATCTGAACTTAGGTTTCCTGGCTTCTAAGTTAGCTCTTAGCCACTCACCTGTACTGTACACGATAAATGTTCAGTAAACAGTAGCTACTTCTGTTCATCTTTTTTTTTCCCTGGCACTTGTGACATAAAGAGGGGAGAAGTCAGAGGATGGTGGAGAGGTCCTCAGAGGCCAGGTCATTAAGGAGCTTGGAATCATATTGAGGAGTAAGGATTTTATTCTAAGGGTGATCAGTTCCCCATCCAACAGCATATTCACACCCCCTGAGCTGGAGCATTGGCAGTAGAAGTCAGATCTGTGACCAAGTGACAGTTAAGAGTGCAAAGAGGGAGAGGAGAAGGGGAACAAATGTAGAATTCTTCTTGTTGTTGCTATTGTTTGGTTCTAAAACATTTTTTTTTAACATGAGTAGAAAGAAGAGTCCAGGAAGCAGGCTCAAAAAGACTGGTCAGAGAGCTAAGAGGAGAAACAAAGGATATTATTATTCTAGATTCCAGGAGCTATCATTTGAAGAGGGTGAGAGTGGTCAGGAGCCACAGCTACTGCAGGGAGGTCAAGGAAGAGAATGAGAAACTGATCTTTAAATTGAGAAACGTGGAGATTATTGAAATTATCTTAACAATAGTAATTTCAATAGGATAGTTAAAGTAGATGCAAATTGCAAAAGACTGAGGGATTAACAGCAGAATGTGGAGATAGAAAGCACAAACAACTTTTACAGGATGGGCGATTGAGAGGGGAAAGAGTAAGAACATATCAAGGGTAGCTTCTTTTTTATGGGAGAAACTTGAAAATGAAGGAAGCTGGTGGGAGGATCCAGTTGAGAGAAAATTGATGATGTAGACAAGAGAAGAGATAATGACAACAGAGAGACCTTGAGTAACTGGGAGAAGAATAGATGGAGGGACCAGTCTTAGGTAGTAGTTTCTTTCTGCAGGACATGAGGAAAAAATGGCGCAGTTATAGACACGTCTGTCTCTGTGGGGAAAGGAGTGTGAGAAAGTCCTCTCCAGAAAGACACCATTTTTTTCCCCATGAAATATGAGAAATATCATCTGCTGAGGCAGAAGAGTTTCAGGATGGGGTATGGTGTCTAGGGAGAGTGATGGAGGTTAGGAACAGCCACTGAAGGGAATGGGAAAGACAGCTAACCAAAGGGTGGCTCAGTGGCCCAGGGAGCTCAGCTGAGGTGAGAGACAGTATATTTTCAGCATGATTTTCTGTATTAGTTTGCAAGAGTCTGGCCATAGGATCATAGAGACTGGGCATAGGAGCATAGATCTGAGAAGGGTCCTCCATTAGCAGGGCGGGAGCAGAGGCATTGATTCTGAGAAGAGATGTGCTGAAATAATGTGCCATCAAGCCTAGGCTGTATCAGAAGAAACTTGGAGAGAGAGGTGGCCCAGGCTGGTGTAGGGGAATGGAGGATGACCTGTGATCACGGCACATTGGCAACTTTCATGAATTCAAAGATAAAATATGTCAGGAGCAATGGAGTGAGATTTTTGGAAGGATAAGGACTATGATCATAGCAGGATATTGAAGCTGTTTCAGGTGATGATTCCTTAGGGTAGGAACCTGGGAGTGGATCAAGGCAAAGGCTGCTGGAGAAAAACTCAGAGTTGAGAGATTTCAAGAATATTTAGAGCTGTAACTTAAGAAACAAAAATTACTTTTTAAGTGAAATGTTTTACTTACCTAGAGTCAGGAGGGTTTTTTTCCTTCCCACAACTCAGCTGAAATGATGATGCGATTACTTTAGTGAATATCTCAATTATCAACTTAGACCTGTTAGGTGTTCTTTAATAGCAATGTTGCTATGCAGAAATGTTCTTGATTGTCCTACATAAGGCAGGCTAACTCATAAAACAAATAAACCCAAAAATGTATCACGGCCTAACCGTGAGAGAAGAAATGGTATAGACTATGCTTCAGCCTAAGAACCAGGCAGATATTTGATTGAATCTATAAAAAAATTTTTTTAAACAGGATGGGATTAAATAAGATATGGATATATTATACTTGGCTGCTTTCCCTTTGCTTTTTTTTTTTTTTTTTTTTTTAGTTTTGGTTACCAGCAAAGCGTCGCCAAAAGATATCCATACTTAGAAATGCATGTAGGATCACTCAATGATGTGCTAAACACTCGTCAAAAGCAGAGATAAAGGATTTTGGCCAAGGACAGATAACAGAGGATGGATGGCCTAAAGAGAGGAGAGAAAAGAAGAGGACACTACTGTCTGCCTGAAACAGGAGTGGCTGCTGACCCCAAGATCAACAGCACCAAAGTGGAACACATTGTCTTCCTCTCGGAACAAACGCCTCTGCCTTCCAACTTCTTTATTTCTGTCACTGCCCCCACCCCACCCCCCAGCCCAGTCTTCTAGTTTGCTGGATGTAGACACTGGAAGTTACTGTGTGTTTCTCACACTCTCCTAAGTCCTGCAGACATCTCATAAGTCATCAGAAGCCTCTCGATTAATCCTTCATCACATCTCCAGCAGCCTGAAGAATGCTTTGTCAGGCTCATGACACTCTGCTGCTGGAGGAGCAGCAGTAGGAGGGGTTGTGGGGCCATTCTTCCTTAGCCATCCTACCTGGTGGGTGACTCTGGGTTTTCTTGCAGGTGGTTGGGATTGCCCTAGGAGTGCTTCTGTGGATTGGGTGATGAGACTCTACTCTTCCAAGACTCTGCACCCCTCCAACCCTGGGATAAGATTCTATTAAGTGCAGTGCAACTACATGCCATTTTTAAAAGGCAAAGCAGAAATACAGGGCTCCGCTTTATAGATTAAAAGCTTACAGGAACTGTATGGCATTGATTTTTTAAAACCACACACACATATGCACACACACAAATGTGCACATTTACACATGCAAACTTTTTTGAAAATTCTCATGTGTGAGTGTATTTAATTCTGCCTTATAGTGAAATTACAACACCAAAGAGGCACCCTTTAATTAGCAACATTCTTATACAGAGATATTAATGGTTATGCTAGCTAGGGTAGGCTAATTGGTGAAACATATAAACCCCCAAATATATAATGAAACAAAAAAAGAGGGCAATTTCTTGCTCGTATAAGGTCTAAAATGGGTTTTTCTCATTGATAGCTGGCTCTCTTTTCAGAAGGAATTCAGATCCTTTCATCTGTGGCTCTTCAACATGTAGCTTCAAAGGTCTGCTTCAAGCCAGTGAAAAGAAAACACATATGAAGAATAGATTGCACATGCAAGACTTTTCCAGGCCTGGAAGTGGTACTTATGACTTTCACTCACATCCCAACAGCCAGAACTCAGTTATATGGGAAATGTAATCTAACTGTGTGTCCATGAAGAACAGGACATCTGGGAAGCAATTACCAGTTTTTTCTACAGTGGTATAGCAACTGGGTCAGTGTGGAGAATTTACAGGGCATCAAGGAAGAACCACTCTTCTGTACCCAACATGGTGGTGGAGGTACACTAGAGACTCTTGGTAGAGGAATCGGTGAGACCTACAAGTGAACAGGAAGCCAGTGCTTACATTTAGGGGGAAATATTTGAAATTCTAATAAAGTTTTTTCAACTTCTAAAATATAATGAAAGGAATTTTCTTAAATGAACACACTCTTCAATAATACAAAGTTGGCAAATTGGCAGGTTGAGATGTAGGCAGTAGCAATGTGAACTAGTTGGAAGTAGGCAAGAAGCCCAGACTAGAAAAACAAAGCCCAGGCAAAAATCCAAGAATGCCAGGGCAATACCAGCATGAGAAATCAGATAAGTGAATAGAAACCAGGAAGCCATAGAAATTTTGGAGCAGAGTAAAATTAAAGTTACAGAACCCGGATGTGAGACCTGGCCCTACTATTTACAAATGGACACAAGAGAACCCACTTAACTTTCTCTGAGTTTGTTTATTCATGTGTAGATTTGGAGTAGTCATATCTACCTCATAATAACTGGAGAATCAAATGAGATGATGCAATGAAAACTCATGTACCCTGGCAAAAGGAGAAAAAGGGCTGATTTTAAGTGTTTCTGTTTTTATAAACTTAGGGTTAAGGAGGGCACAGTGCTATTTAGGAAGAAGAAGATTTGAAACCTCTTTTTTTGACAGATAAATCCCTGGTCCTGAACTGGCAGAAAAGGTTGAGAAGAACTACCTTGTGTAAACTCTATCTTCATGGGGAAAACTTGCAGATTCAGTTTCCTTTATAAAAGTCCATTCTTCCTGGCTTCCTGCATGCCTTTCTCCCTCACTCCTTTCTCTCTGCTTTTGCTTCCTCTTTTTTCTTCTCTCCTTTATTTTTCCTCTGTTTTTTTCCTCCATCTGGTTTCTTTGTTAGGTGAGCCTGGACAGTGAGGAGAGTGTAACCAATTTCCTGTATAAGGATTCTAGACAGGAGCTTGCTAAGGTTGGGTTTTAAGGGTTCAATCAATAATAGAAACAAAAAGGATGTGCTGCTGGCAAATGTGTTATTTGATGTAACTCTTTAGGGGAAAAGCTGGCAATGTACACTCTTAAGTTGATCGTTCTCTTTGACCTGCAAGAATTTTTCATGGTATCCAGCATAAGGAAATAATCAGAAAAAATAGAAGCCTTATGAATAAAGATGTTCATCATAGTTTTACTTATAGCAATAAAAAGTTTGAAACAGGCTAAATGCTCAAAGGAAGACAAATGGTAAATTCAACTATGTTATATTAACACAATAAAATATGTAATTATGTTTTGAAACACCTTGGTAAAATGGAGAGTATCATGATAAAATAGCAAATGAAATTAGCAGATTGCAGAATGATCACAACCAGGCCAAAGGTGGAAATGAATCATAATGACATCAGTTGCTGTTCATGAGTGGATAAATATACTTTTTTCTTCTTTCTACTTTTCCATATTTTCTATATTTTATAATGTACCTATATTATTCTTATATTTGAAAACATAAAGTGAGTTCTAGTTTCTGCAAAAGTTATTGATACTAATTTTTCTCATCTTAGCCGTGTGCTGGTGTAACTAATAGCAAAACGAGTTCACTTTGTGCACCATAATGTAAAGTGGACTTTTTAGAAGTGAATACAAATGTCTATATAGATATATCGGTACCAGATACATATACATGTATGAGTTTTAGCATTAGAAATTCCACACTCATAAGTCACAGTTTTGCTTTATAGGATTTAATTGGCAAGAAGGAAACAAATATAAATTGGTGCAAAATTTTCAGTCTGTCATTAGAATAGCATAGATTCCATGGCCTGACTTAAAGCATTTGCATGTATCACAAGGATTCTGTTGGAATCAGAGTTGGAGTGAACTTTTCTCTGAGATGATTTGATGATTCTTTTTAACTCTGTCCTCTATATCCATGGAAGCTGTGCCTCCTTGTAAAAATATGGTGATGGGGACTACAAGTAATGAAAATATTTAGATAATCGCTTATAAGCATTGACAAACAATATCAAAGGCCGTTACCCCATAGACCTTCCTGAGAGTGGCTGGGTCCATTGCAGTACACAATGGGAGATGAAAGAACTTAATGTATGTAGCCATATTCAAAAGTCCATCTAATTTGAAAAATGTTGATTTAGATCACTCGAAAGTTCCAAGGAAGACTTAAATGCATTGAGTAGTCACTGTGAGTTGAGAAGAAGTAAATAGATTATCAGGCAAACAGGTCATCAACAGCTAGTCCAGAAATTCAAAAAGGACTCCTGACAATGTTCTGGAAGAATCATGTGGTATTATACCACTAAAAGGATAGGGAAAGATGGCTGAAGTAGAGCAAAATATTGTTTTCTTTATTAAACAAAAAATTGTATGAACCATAAAAGGGATATGGAGAGTTCCAATTTCAATATGTACAGCTTTATTTGGATTCATTGAAAGGTGTAGTACCTCCTACAACCAGGTAAAATTGCATTCAATATTAAAATTACAGTACAGTAAACCATAAAATTTACCCATGAGACTGAAAATGACAGATCTAGAATAAGTAAGGAAAATATACCACAGCTGACAGAGAAAATATATGACTTGAATGTGAATTTCCTGCCTATGCAAAAGAAGGTTTACTCTGAGTCCAGGAAGCATCATGGTCTATTTATGATAATAGAAATTTGTAGGCATCTGGCTTCAGGTGAACCTCTCTGATATTTGGCATCAATATTAGTCCAGGCACAAAGCTGTATTTTATTTTCTTGCAGGGCTTTCATGATGAAATGGAAAATATTGATTTATGATCACCCCACCATAGATCAGTCCAAACACATGGATTTTGTGCTTTGTTTTATTTAAAGGGCCCGATCAGAGATTGCTGTTTTGCTTTATATTCAAAGCTTCAGGTCAGTGTTTCCCAATGTCAGTGTACATAAGAATTCCTTGGAGCATTTATTAAAAAGGCAAATTCAAGAGCAATTCAAAACTAATATTTCACAAAGAAAATCAGAATAGTGATTATGACTGGGAGGGACATGAAGAAACTTTCTGAAATATGTAAAATGCAATACTTTACTACATGTGTTTTATTTCATAGTTATAATTTTTAACAAAAACGAATACAATTTTAAAATACAAACTGTTGGGCTAGGCCATAGGGGAAAAAGTGCCACAAGGATTGGGCCTGTTTTAATAAGGTTGGGCCTGTTGTTGACTGGAACAAACTTACCTACCAAACATCAGGCATGAATAACAGAAAAAGGGCGACAGATTTTAACTTGCTTCTAATCTTTATGAAAGCCCCCACTCAAGCCTATTTTTATAGCAAGCAAAATCTCTGCTGTTTTTTTTCCCACAGTGATCTCAGAAACTGTTACCTTGTGAAGGCATCCAAATTAGTCAAATCTTGAAGGTTTTGTCTTTGTATAGCCAATAGACCAATAATTGGGTTGAGTTATAGTTCTCAGAAGTGCATAGTTACTGTCCTCCAGAACTGGCTTTTTAAGATTTCCTTTTATCTCTTGTCCATTTACTTTTTTAAGGTCTGCTGCAAAACCGAAACAGCTCCTGTTCACATTCTAATGGAGAGAACAGTTCAGACTTAACCTCAGCAGAATGGAAGTATTTTCACACCAACTGTTACTTCACTCAGATCTCCTCATGTGGTTCACAGAACTCTTTGGTGGGCCCAGTCACTCCAGGATTTTATTTCTTGCAGACATGAGCTTATGTTCAGTCCCTGGAGGATACGGTTTGGGTAATTCTTGCTGGCAACACTCTCCTAAAGCCTGTCATGAATCTCATTGCCCCATCTGCAGAATACACTTCCAGAGGAAAGCCACTAAAGTACTGCAGATGACAAATGGGACATTCTCCTAAGCTAAGTAGAAAAACTACCCATCACCTCCCTCCATTGCTGAATTATACACAGCAGAAATCATGTACAATGTCAAATCGACCTTGATAAATTCTACTTGTTAACCCAGCAGAGCACCTCCAGCAATGAAAAGGGAAGGTAAAGGAGAAAAAGTGACCTCAGAACTAACTTTTTTATGTCTCTCAGATATGAACTCTTTTGCCTTCAGATGTTCAAGTTATTAATTTCTTCCCAGCTTTAACTTGGTTTGGCTCCTAGTCCTAAAATGAAAAGATGACATTTGAGGTTTTGTGCTGGTAGATTAAAAAAAAAAAATCCCTCTGCACACAATAAGCACACACATTTTTGAGCAAACTACAACCAGACTTAGATGCCTATGAAATAGGATAGGCTGAATTGAGTCACAAAGTAATGAGTTTTCAGTTGTCTAGCCAAGCTCATGTTTGTCTCCTTATTTGCTTACTCCCTGCCAAAACAGAAACATCAGAGTAACAAAAAGATATCAGAAACTAGCACTGCTTTAAAAGGAGACACTATCTTTAGTTTGCTCATTTATTCAACATATATTTATGGGATGCCTGCCATATGCCAGACATTGTTCCAGGCACTGAGGATACAACAGTCATCAAGAGACCTAAAAAAGTCCTGTTCTCCTACTATATGAAATGTTTTAGGATTCATAATATGAAAATAATAGTAATGATGATGAGATGAGCGATATGATACACAGTAGAATAAATATGTCATTTTTTTTTTTTTTTTTTAAGACGGAGTCTTGCTCTGTCACCCAGGTGGCAGTGCAGTGGCAGGATCTCGAATCACTGCAAGCTCCACCCTGCTGGGTTCAAGCGATTGTCCTGCCTCAGCCTCCCAAGTAGCTGGGATTACAAGTGCATGCCACCGCACCCAGCTAATTTTTTGTATTTTTAGTAGAGACAGGATTCACTATGTTGGCCAGGCTGGTTTCGAACTTCTGACCTCAAGTAATTCACCTGCTTGTCCTCCCAAAGTGCTGTGATTACAGGCATAAGCCACTGTGCCCGGCCAAGTTTCTTTCTTTTTAAGGCTGGATAGTATTCCATTGATGTATGTATCACATTTTGCTTATCCATTTATCTGCCAACGGACACCTGGGTTGCTTCCACATTTTAACTTTTATGAATAATGCTGTTATGAACATGGAAGTACAAATCTATCTTCAAGAACCTGTTTTGAATTCTTTTGGTTATATAACTAGAAGTAGAATTGCTGGATCATATGGTAATTCTATTTTTAAGTTTTTGAGGAACCACCATATGATTTTCCACAGAGGCCATACCATTTTACATTCCTGCCAGTAGTACACCAGTGTTCTAATTTTTCCACATCCTTGGCAACACTTGTTATTTTCGGGTTTTTTTGATAGCCATCCTAATGGATAGTAAGTGATATCTCATTGTAGTCAAACTGTGTTTTTATTATTACTGTAAATGTTAGAAGAAAATAGAGGTGACTTGTTTTAGTTTAATTTAATTTATTTAGGAGACTGGATCTTGCTCTGTCACCCAGACTGGAGTGCAGTGGCATGAGCATAGCTCACTGCAGCCTCAAACTCCTGGGCTTGAGAGTTCTTCTTGCCTCAGCCTCCTGAGTAGCTGGGATTACAGGTACAAGCCATCACATCTGGCCTGGAGGTGTCTGCTAAACACATGAGGCTAAATGAATATGGATGCAGATCTATGGTATGTAATCACCTGTAAACACCTGTAGCTTTCACCAGTCCTTCACCAGGAGTACCTATTGAACTTTCTCAAACCCTTCAGGTAAGTCAACCAAAACTTAGTGATCTGGAGTCCCTTTCCTTCATGATACCCACTTACCAGCTCAGGGTCCAGACAGAATCCTTTTCTTGTTCTTGTCACCCCAACAACAGACACAACATTTTACTGTCTAGAGCACAATTTTCTCCGTACATAAGATTATTACGGAAGAGAACAATAGGAATGCAATCTGTAAAATGGGAATTTTAGGCCCAAGTAGTTAACTCACTACTTAGCTTCCAGGCTCTAAGTGGGTGGCAAAATAGGCAATTTTCAGCCTCCTGAGCTCCCCACAATAAGTCAAACTTTTTATATGTCAACAGCTTCTTACCTTGAACTGTGTAATTATATCAAATCCATTTCACTTCTTACTGTCACCATTCTTCACTTATCTTTAGGAAATGACTCAAGGTACCCATCATGAATTACCTTGTGACCATCAATGTACTCCTATTGATACAAAGATAAATGACAATAATTTTCTAAAATAAAGTCTGTTGGCAAATCTAAATCTCTTTCACTTAGGAACAACTGTCTTTTTACAGTAGTATTTACTGTACAAGCATGCACATGAACAATGACTTCCTAAGGCTTTTAAATTAAATGAGAACAACATTTAAAATTCAATTCCTCAGTCACACTGTATTTCAAGTGTTCAATATCCACATGTAGCTATTGGTTGCCATAGGTATGGAAATGTTTCCATCATCACAGAAGTTTCTATTTGATAGCATTGTTCTAGGGCATTCATCTTTTTATAATTTATGCAGTTTTAGATAAATTAGAATTGTCTATTTAAATTACATGTTTTAAGGTCAATTTGATGGTATCCAACAAAGTGAGTACCAAGACATTTCTGGGGCAGTTTTTGGGGGATTTGCAGTGCCAATAGAAGAGGTAGAGTAAATCTTAAAGGGCCTTCTTAATGCGTGATATTTTGCTACCAATAAACTCTAACAGTTAATACACAGTTGTGGGCATCTTTGGATAATCCCTGATCAACTCCACCTGGGACTATTCTCTAGTTTCTTAGTAGCTGAGGCAAAGAGGTAGACATAGTGCCTGAGAGGGTGGTAGCTACAAAAGTATATATCTGAATCAAAAAGTAAATAAAAGAGTTACATGATCCCATAACAATGGGACAGTGCATAAGGAACTGAAATTGTTTACTGATGATGTGTTATTGTCTTTGATTCTTATTCTGAATGGTAGGACCAGGGACATTTAATAAATTTAAACAGAAACCTATGTTGATTTCTTGACAAATGATTTGGTACATAATATTTTTCCTTTTATAAACTTTTCTGTTAGTAACCTGAACATAGCTAAAAAATTCAAATAGCATCAAAATCCTTATAATGACAAAATAATAATCTCAGGTTCCACGCCCTCTGACTCTCCAGCCCAGTTTCCTGGAGACAACTACCTAGAGCTTTTTAATTTGCTACTTTTGGCAGTTATTCCCAAATCCCCAAATAATATGCGATTTGGCCATTCTTTTTATTTATCCATTTTAGACATCATTCATTAACTTTCTTATTATGTTAGATGATTTTGTTATATGGAGGCAATAACTACTGTTATATCTCAAAGGATGCTAATGGGTATGTTTTCTCAGATGCTAATGGGTGTGTTTTCTCTTTTGAAATTTCTTTTCTGTTCTGTGAACTATTTTTTCCTGGGCCTTTTTAGTCTTTTTTAAAAAAGTTTTCTTTTATTTGTTTGTTTTCCCCACTGTCTGTTTATGTTAGAGGCTTTTCTCAAATGTCTGAGTTAGGGTTAATTCCTCATATTTACAAGTATCACCAAAACCTATGTGGCTTGCTGACAGTCAGCTTTTGCTTTAGGTGGATCAGACAGAGAGCCAGCTCTTGCATTAGGGGCTGCTTGAATGTCTTGTCTCCAGAGCCACTCAGTTGCTCCAAGGAAAATACATTCAGCCTTCTGCTTGGGAGTGCAATTCCTGATTACAGGTGCTCTCTATATCAGAAGGGTTTGTCCAGTTGTTCCAAATACACACTCAATCAACCCATTATGTCCAGTTCTAGGCTTCACTTCCACGTTTCCACTCTCATTCCTGCTCCACTCTTAAACCTCTCCCAAGTTCTAGGAGGCAAATGTGCTCCTTCTTAGTCATTCTTTTCTACATTTAATAAGGTTTCAGCTTTCTCCTACTTCATCAGATATCATTATTCCTTTTCCTTTCGTCCTCCAGAAACAAAAAGAATAGAAGTTCTTTCTGTTATTGTGGGTTTCTAGAGACTTTTTTTCTTTACTAATATTCCACCCCGTGCCCTACTACTTTTTGTTTGTTTGTTTGTTTGAGGCAGAGTCTCTGCTGCCCAGGCTGGAGTGCAGTGGTGTGATCATAGCTCACCACAGCTTTAAACTCCTGAGCTTAAAGGAATCGTGTCTCAGCCTTCTGAGTAGCTGAGACTACATGCATGCACCACCACACCTGGCTAATTTTTAAATTTTTTGATAGAGATGGGTTGCACAGGCTGCCCTCAAACTCCTGTCCTCAAATGATTCTCCCACCTTGGCCTCCCGAAGTCCCACGGTTACAGGCAAGAACCATCATGTCCAACCTCTTAACTAATATTTAAACATAGTTTCTGGAAAGAGAGGATACTAGTATTTGTGGCCAGCCCACCATCTTTAAAAGTAAGTCAGTGTAATGTTTTCCAATGATAACCATCATATTATGTTAGAAAGTTTGTCTATTTTAAATTTTTCCCCATATTTTAGATTAGAGTTTTCTTTTAGACAGCTAGACATGTTGGAACTACCATGGATTTTAAAGTCAAACAGACTAGTATTATAATCCTGGTTTTACTACTTATTAGCCATATAATATTGGAAAAGTTATCTAATCTCTCTAAACCTTATACTTGTAATAGGAATAATAATATTTATCTTGAAGATGTTTCATGAGAATTAAATGAAACAAGGCCTATAAAGCATATAAAACAGTACCTGGCACATAGTAGGAACTCATTATCTTTATTAAGTTTATTTGTGAGTTGTTTGTTATTACAAACAAATTGCTTTTAACTCAAATATCAAATAATCAGACTCTAGCTTAGATAGCACTTTTTCCAGGAAGCCTTCCTGATTTAAGATTTGGATAGAGATGCCGTGTTTGTGCTCCTGCAGCACTCGTCCTTGCCTATTATAACACCTCTCAGTCACACTGTCGTGGAATTGCTTGTTTAATTGTCTTTCCTATTAGATTGTAAATTCCATGTGAATGGGGACCTAGTCTGTATTGTTCATTTGTTATCTCCCATGCCTATCACTATGCTTGGCACAGAGTTGTACTCAATAGATACTTGTCGAATGAACGAACAATACCATTCTACTTTTATAAAAATGGCTATATTAGATTTTTTAAATGTAAAGTGTATTCTGTGCTTTAAGTTTCTTCTGCAAGATGAAATTTCTTATGGTACTATTTAGAAAGATAGTAGAATAATCATCAAACAACCAATATACACAAACTTGGAGGAACAAAAAATTGAGTATCAAAGTGACCCTGTATGAAAGGCAAAATCAGTTAAAGAAATCAACCCCTCTTTCCTCCTCCCTGCCATGACTGAGCACTGAGGCTTTGTAGCTAAAGAAAATGCAACAATTCATTCAGAAATCAGTATCAATTTTGCTTTTGTTACTGCTTCAAAGTCCAGTTTCCACTTAATTGCTCTGAAATCTAAATAATTCCTCAGTCAAAAAACAAATAACAACAACAACAACAAAAAGCCCACCGCAGTCTCTGGATGGTTTCAATTTGGTGGCATTGCCTGAGGCTATAAATAGACCGCTTCTAACCCAACAAATGAGTTTCCATTTCTCTTTTTGGAATGCTTTCTTCCTTAACCCCTTAACCTCACCACTTGGATAGACCTGCCATCATCAACTAAAGGAAGAGTTAGGAGAAATGGGATACTTTTGTGGTTCTTGTCTCTGAAGGAGGAGGGAAGATTCTGCTGATCCTGAATTAACTCCTAAAATACCTAGAAGAATTAACATCTTGGATGTTCAATCTATTTCAACTTATTAATAATCACAAAGCTACTGAATGTGGTCACAGTAAGACTGAAGCCTAGTATTTATACATTCTACCACTGTGTTTGGTAGAATCATTGAGAATGGGGCTTTGTTGTTGATACTATTGTTATTACCTTTGTTATTTTTGATTGAAAATAATCTTAGTCATCATCATTCTAAACATTTCATTTTAACAGATGAAAAAGCGGAGGCCCAAAGAGCTTAAGACTTATTAAATGCCAAGTTCAAATCTATATAATAATGAGAACAATAAAAAATCTCACTAAACAAGCTGGACACGTTGGCTGACACCTGTGGTCCCAGCATTTTGGGAGGCTGAGGCAGGTGGATTACTTGAGGTCAGGAACTCGAGACCAGCCTGGCCAACATGGTGAAACCCTGTCTTAACTAAAAATAAAAAATTAGCCAGGCATGGTGGTGCACACCTATAATCCCAGCTACTCAGAAGGCTGAGGCAGAAGCCTCCTGAACCCGGGAGGCGGAAGTTGCAGTGATGCAGTGAACTGATATCACGCCACTGCACTCCAGCTTGGGCAACAGCAAGATTCTGTCTCAAAAAAAAAAAAAAAAATCGGACTAAATAGAAATAATAACTTCTTATAAACAGATAAAACGTAATTGTATTTGAAATATTACCTTTAAGTTATTTACATATATTTAAATATATATGATTCAAGTACCAAAACTTGGTGCATTAGTTTAGACTACAGTTAAAATATCAATTGGTTTATGCATACTATGGGAATTATTTACATTCAGAAATTCTTGCTTATATATGCAGTTTAAGATGTACTTTTTTCATATAGAGAAACTATCATGAATAAAGAGTAGGAAGTAAACGGCTTTTCTTCAGAGGATGTCTCTATTCTTATATCTCTATGCTTCAAGATATAGAGGCAGCAGTGGTACACACAGCAAGTCCATTTCTGAGTTGATAAAGTTGGGGGGGTGCAAGGTGTGATATGAATTTTGTTTTTCTTATAGTTGCATCATTCAAATCCTGTAGAGATATTTTGAATAGACAATGGCCTAGTGACCCTCCCAATCAATCATATCACCTGGCAGGCCATCAAAACACAATTTGTAATATGTTCACTGGTAGGGTCATTGTTTTCACTCCTTTTATAAGCTAAAAGATGGTTTTGGATTAAACTTAGATTTTCTTAATTCATTAGAATCATTTCTGCTTTACCAATAGAATGAGCTCGAATATCACTTGGGTGATTTGTACATTTCTTGATTTTGTTTTGTTTTCAGACGAAGCCTCACTCTGTCGCTCAGGCTGGAGTGTAGTGGCACGATCTCAGCTCACTGCAACCTCCACCTCCCAAGTTCAAGTGATTCTCCTGCCTCAGCCTCCTGAGTAGCTGGGATTACAGGCACACACCACCACTCCCAGCTAATTTTTGTGTTTTTAGTAGAGATGGGGTTTCACTATGTTGGCCAGGCTGGTCTCAAACTCCTGACCTCAGGTGATCTGCCCACCTTGGCCTCCCAAAGTGCTGGGATTACAGTCGTGAGCCACTGTGCCCAGCTCATTTATTGCATTTTTAATCAAGGGCCTGCCTATCCATGATCAAAATTTTTATGTAATGATAGTTTTCAGGAAAACAGTAGTTCTTACTTAACCTAATGAGTGGCTGTCTTCATAAGAAAGCTAAACATTGCGTGCAAGGGCATGAGTTTGTGAAGAGCTATTGCAGAACATTATCCCAAAGGTGGCAGAAAATCAATCACTTCATAAGTACACCAATTTGTACGGTGATTAGGCTACTGAGATGGACCTAAGCATTCATTTTTCAGTGGGATTGAAGTGTTAATGCTGAGCAATAAAGCCTTCCTACTGGGTAGACTCTCGTTATCTTAGAGATGATCTTTTTAGTTTTTCAGGAAGCTGGACCTAGTTAAAATCCTCTTGTAATTTTTATTTTCGAGGGTTCATAAATAATTTCTATATCCTTTGTATTTGATTCGTCAGAAATGAATGTACAGGAATATTTTGTCTTTCCTAGTTGAGGTAAAATTTATCAATGATATTCAGCCCTGACGTTCTCCATTCCTAACTATTAATACATATTCTGAATGGATTGTTTCAGTGAGGATATTATTTGTCGCAAATAATAAAATCCGATAATAGGGGCTGAAATAATCAGAGTAATTTATTTACATAGAAACAGAGGGTAGGTAGACTCAGGCAGTCCAGAAGGACTCTGGGCCCTATTTTTTGCAAGGTTTTATAGATCTGCCCTGCTCGATGTTGGCATCATTCTGTGACTGGCTACCTGCATGGTTTTATTACAGCTTCCAACACCCATGCCTTTTATACTTTCTCATTCATATCAACTGTGGGTTGCAGAGAAAGGGGCAGGGAAACTGGAAAAGTAAGAATGTTTTTGCCACAAGCAGTTAGACAAGAGTCCTGACCTTTGGTTTAATTGAATGATCCTTTATCAATCACACTAGCCAGGGCATGTCATTCTCTGACTGAGTAAGATTATCAGAGCCCATGTTTGCAGGGGTGGGTAGAGAGGTCAATCCCATCTAAACTCATCTTGACCACAAAATTGGGGACAGGTAGAGTGGATATTGTTGAGACAACCTTAATTTTCTCCACATTGAGCAAGTAGGAAATGAATTCATTTTATATTATTTGCATTCTAAAATCTGAGAGATTTAAGGGTAAAACTAGCATTTAATATGATGGTCCCAACACTTATTTTGCTGCAGTAAATTAAGAGAAGGCATTATCATTCATCATCTTGGTAGGTTTATATAAAATTCTTTCTTTTTGCTGCAACTCCATCTCTTTTTTCACTATGGAGAGAATATTGAAATAATGAGTTGTAGAGAAAACCTAGAATCTCTTTCATTTTGTTGTCATCATACTTTTCTTGCATCCAATTTAACTGGCTACAATGTAGCAGAAGTCATGACATGTGGTTGAGAACCTCTATATTTAAGGTATAGTAGCAACTACTGGTTATAGATGGTATGAATGATTGCTATATTAGACATAGACTAGACCAAAAGAGAAATATGAAGTCCTTTTTTTAAAAAAAATGTTTTCTAAGCTTGACATAGTGTAGTAAAAAGAGTGCAAGATTTGAAGCAGCATGCCCCCTTAAGGACATGGGCAAAGACTGGGCAAGTCATTTTACTTCTCTTATGTTTCAGAGACATAAAAATACTTAACCTACCTACTGTGCAAGAGGTTGTTGAAAGCTTAAAAGAGATAATTTATATGAATACGTTTTTTAAACTGTGAGGTGCTATACAGATTTCATCATGAATTAGAAGTTGAGTATTACTGTTGGAGACTGAGAGCTCCTGGCAGGTAGTACTGTTTCTTTATCTACCTTCCTTTAGTGTCCGGCAGTATCCTGCTGGTATTTGTCTAGCAACAACTCTTTGTCAAATAAATAATAACATGAAAATGATAACAATAAGGTTGATAATGGTAATTAGGGAAAATATCATATGTATTGGAAAAAATGAATTAAATAGAAGGAAGAGAGTATATTGGATAAAAAGTTTAAAATACTCAAGAAAAAATCGAGTCCCATAATTGGAGTTAATAATCTATCGACAAAATAGTGAATGCATCCCAAATTCCATGTGCCACGGGCTATCCACTGTTTTAATAAAAGTTTGCAGCTTAGATTTTTAGATGATTTTGCCCCTTTGGGAAATATCCCTAATTTTTTTTTTTTTTTTTTTTTTTTGAGACGGAGTCCGGCTCTGCCGCCCAGGCTGGAGTGCAGTGGCCGGATCTCAGCTCACTGCAAGCTCCGCCTCCCGGGTTCACGCCATTCTCCTGCCTCAGCTTCCCGAGTAGCTGGGACTACAGGCGCCCGCCACCTCGCCCGGCTAGTTTTTTTTTTTTTGTATTTTTTAGTAGAGGCGGGGTTTCACCGGGTTAGCCAGGATGGTCTCGATCTCCTGACCTCGTGATCGGACATCAAAGAGAAATGAGATTAGCTTTAAAGCTGAATTTTCTGGAAGACACCTATACTGTTTAGCAAAAATGTACCTGTATTTTCTTTTCTTTTTTTTTTTGAGACGGAGCCTCGCTCTATCACCCAGGCTGGAGTGCAGTGGTGCAGTCTCAGCTCACTGCAAGCTCCACCTCCCGGCTTCACGCCATTCTCCTGCCTCAGCCTCCTGAGTAGTTGGGACAACAGGCACCGGCCACCACGCCCGGCTAATTTTTGTATTTTTAGTAGAGACAGGGTTTCACCTTATTAGCCAGGATGGTCTCCATCTCCTGACCTCATGATCCACCCGCCTTGGCCTCCCAAAGTGCTGGGATTACAGGCGTGAGCCACTGCACCCAGCTTAAAAATATGTCTGTATTTTCATACTCTGGATGCGGCTAGAGAATTTACACTATGGATGAAGTTCTTATAAATCTCTAAAAAAGAAATAAAAATCTTTGCTATTTCAAGTATGTGCCTGTAGTTCTATAAAAATTAATGATACTCTTCATAGGAAACATGATGCTTTAGACACATGTGTTTTTACTCTAAAACTTCTTTCTGTAACTAAATGTTGTCACATGCCCCTGATTTATTCCCATCTACAAGCACTACAAATTGTGCTAGGATGTACATAGAATGCACAATTAGATATAATTCCTGCTGAATTGGGGTGGGGGGAGGAGTTACTCCCCACAAAATTCTCAGCAAAGCATCTTCTGAGGACTGCAATAGATAACCCACAAATTTCAGCTACAAATCTTGGAAACTGTACTGTTAGGAAGCAGCACTTTAACTGATGGTCTGGTATTTCCAAAAGATAATGTCACCATGACATTTTCAGTCTTTTAATATCTTTTTATTGAGTCCCTTTCGTCTCATCTTAGACCTGGAGCCACTTGAGCTAGAAGAGCTGAAATGCATTTTTGTTGTTCACTCTGTTTTTGTTTTGCCTAGCTGACTGGGCCTTCACGGGATGATCCCCCAGGTTCTAAGTGGGAGGCATCTCGCTGTCTCTGTCACTGCAACAAAGATATTGCTTATTGCAAAATAGGAAAATGTTCCCTCTGCCATGGCTCTCTCTGGAGTAGAGAAATACCTATCACTAGTCCTCCTGAGTTGAACTACCAAGCTCATTCCAAGTCACCCTAGAAGTAATGGAGGGCAGCAAAGCTCCCAAGTGTATATCTCCCTTATAGACTCAAATGGGTATACTTGGCCAAGATTATTACGTGTGTGTGGCTTTTGCCATATATACATAGACACATGTATATATACACACACGTATATATATACACACACATGTATACACACAATGCACACATCACCCAGACATATATAATATATGTAATATTATATATTTATGTGTGTGTGTGTGTGTAAGGTGTCTAGTTTACCATATAGGAGGACTAGCTAAAAACTAGAAATCACCTGTATTCAGAAAAGAACATAGTCAAACAAAGATAAACATTTTAATTGGTTATTTTCTTTCCTACTTTATTACATGAGTTGTTCCCATGGTTGCTGATCCATAATCTCAATGTCACAATCATCCCTTTGTCATAGTTCTCTCAATTGCTCATTTCTCTCTCTTCTAGATAAATTTATTAACAAAGGTTCCAGAAAAATAGAACCAATAGAATGTGTGTGAGTGTGTGTGTGTGGGGGGGGGGAGAGAGAGAGATTGATTGATTGATTTGTTATAAGGAATTGATTGGTTCATGCAGTTATAGAGGCTAGCAAATCCAAATCGAAGGCTGGAGACCCAGGAGAAACTGTAGCAGATAAAGTCCAAAGTAGTCTCCTGCAGAATTCCCTTTTGGTCAAGGAAGCTGATCTTTTTGTTCTACTAAAAGCCTTCAGCTGATTGGATGAGGCCCACTCACATTATGGAAGACAATCTGCTTTACCCAAAGTTCACCAATTTAAATGTTAATTTTATCCAAAGCAACCTCAAGTTGTCACAGAATTAACCATCACAGATATAGACAGAACTATATCTATAGATATGGATATATAGATTTATCTTTTGCACTCTCTTTTTCTCTTGCTTGGGTCAAACAGACCTGAATCTAAATTCCTGCCCGAACAATTATTACTCCTGTCATGTTATGGAACCTCCACAAGGGTCAGTCTCCTCCTTTTTGGAATGGAGGTACCATAGCTATTCCTTAAGATTATTTTAAGGGGCCGGGCGCGGTGGCTCACGCCTGTCATCCCAGCACTCTGGGAGGCCGAGGCGGGCAGATCACGAGGTCAGGAGATCGAGACCATCCTGGCTGACACAGTGAAACCCCGTCTCTACTAAAGAATACAAAAAGTTAGCCGGGAGTGGTGGCGGGCGCCTGTAGTCCCAGCTATCGGGAGGCTGAGGCAGGAGAATGGTGTAAACCGGGGAGGCGGAGCTTGCAGTGAACCGATATTGCGCCACTGCACTCCAGCCTGAGTGACAGAGCGAGACTCTGTCTTAAAAAAAAAAAAAAAAAAAAAAAAAAAAGAAAGATTATTTTAAGGGTAATTGAGGTTACACATATAAAGCACCTGGTACCATGTCTGACACATAGTAAATACTAAACAAATGGAAACATATTCATTCATTCAAGCAAATGTTTATGTAACTTGATTCTTTCCACTTCCCTCTCTCTACTACTATCATGCTGGTCAGGTTATCCTGATCCATCCCCTCAGTACTTCTTCAGTAGCCTCCTAAATTATCTCCTCACCTGGCCCTAGGGTGATGAAAGAAAGCCTGACTGATAAATTAAGATTTAAGAGAAGCATGGATATACCTGGAAAAAGTGTTTTGGTGGGAAGTGGAAGGGGCAGAGAGGAGAAAAAAAATGTCAAACAGCCAGAGTATTCAGATGGAAATCCAGTTCTGTGAGTTTTAAAAAGTGATATTCCTTTTATTTTGCTCAACAATGTGAAAACACTCTTGATAAGAATTCTTGACACAGTGAAAGTGAAATGTGTTATTTCTTTCTTCTTTGTTGCCTGCCAAAAACAAAACATATGGATTGACCTATGAGAGGAAAGCATGTCAGTTGCAAGCAGAGCACACCCCAGAGAGAAGGCGCACCAGGCTCCAGGCCACTCTACTATCAAAATCAAATGTTGACTTTTTAACTACTAAAGATGAAGGTTGCCATTGAATCAATATTAAAGCAGGTGGGACACCAGGATGAGGTCTCTTCCATCAAGCACTTACTTTTTATAGTTTAGTCTAAATAGTATTTGATCCTTCTGCAAAAACCTTTGGACTCCTTAGCAAATTAAATAGGTGTACCATGGCCTAGTAACCCCAAATCTGGCATTTTAACATTTTGATGTAAAATGATAACAGGGGTGAGTCAAATAGAGGCCTTTAACTCAAATCTACAAAAAAAAAAAGAAAAAAAAGCCATTACGATGCCTGCCTGTGAGTTATGACGGGAAGTGCTGAATTTATAACCTGCATGTTTGCCTGCACAAAACCAATCAGTTTATGTACATTTTCCAGTGATATGTCAATTTTTTCCTAAGTAATATGTTGGTTTGGGTCTTCCATAGGCTTAAACTCTGACAAAACATGCAACATAGATTTTTGCTACGTAGGCAGGATATTAAAAAGTTGCTTTAATATGGCAATTAGCTATTTTGTTTTTCCCCTCTATCTTGACTGTTCTGGCAGGGCTTAGAGTTTAGACTGTCCTTGCCCTCTAGGAAAAGGAGAACTGGCTTCTGATTAATTAAAGCTCTGGGTTTGATGGTAAGAAGGATTACTTTTTTTCACAGAAGACTTAACAGAAATTTGTATCTCTGGTCAAAATGCAGGCAGAAAAGAAGAGGATGTGTCCCAGGCTAGAAAATATTCCCTCGGGCTGAGGTGGAGCATGGGGAAGAAGTGGAGAGCGGCAACACCCTGTAGAAGAAAGGACTGTGAAAATGTGTAGGTAGAAGGCCTCATGGGTAACCTTGTCAGGACTCCTGCACCTCACATATGGCATGAAAGCCACCAAGAACACCATGAGAGGCAGTGTTCAAATGTTCGCAAATGGGAAGGTCGCTGAGCACCATCCTTCATTCCTGCAAACGTTGCCATCATTGGCCTTGCAAGCCCTGACCTGGCTGTCTACAGCCTTGCAAGCATGCGCCATACTTCTTACAAGCATGGACAGTCTACACCCAGGGATCTTGTTTGATGTGTCATTAGCAAGCACCTCTGCAGAGGCCAGGAACCAGGAGTGATGCTTATCTGTGCTCCTAGGCTTTATAGACCTTCTCTGAGTGGGCAGCTTTCCTCTTAACATTTCAGAACACCCACAGAGCAACAGCAACAACAACAACAAAAACATTTAAGGTGAAGCAACTTCAAATCCTTTGAGCTTGGATAGAGATTCATGATGACTCCATTATACGACTTAATTAAGAATTTATATTGGTCCCTTATAAATACATATACATTGTTTAGCAAACCTTATTTGGCGGCACTCTGCAAAAACTGGAAACTTCTTTATTATACTTTCCTCACAGGAGAGATTTAAATAATTATTCTCACTGAACCCCTAAATAGAACATTGCAATATTTAATACCCAGAGTTTTGAGAAGAATGAACCTCTTATTTTGCCTTTAGAAATGCGTTTTGTTATAGGAAACCCAGGTTCTACCTTCAACCCCCTAAGTTCTCCCTTTTCAATTAGCAAGAAATGCCAACTATGGGATGTGGAGCTCCTCAACTGTTAAATATTAAATATGGGATGTGGAGCTCCTGAACTGTTATTATATTATAAATATTATAAATCAGTGTCATTATTCTGATGATTTCCAAGGGAGACGACTAAGGGAAACTGCATCAAGATATAGGAAAAGTGATACTTACTGACTGTGTGAACTTATTTCCAACACATTCTCTTGCAGTCCTGCCATAATCTCCCCTCCAACCAGTTCTTAATGGTAATGCAGCACTGGGCCCTCCTTTTATCAATGGATTACCCAGAGACAGAGACATAGGGACCCAACTCTCTAACTCAGGTGGAGATATTTCCAGGTAATATGGCAGATTCGGCTCTGTATCCCCATCTCCTTTGGGAATACAATACCTTTCCTGTTGCTTTGGAAATGCCATATTATCAGCATTCTCACTGGACACAAAAGAGCCAGTATTTATACTTACCCTCATTGTGTCTTCACTGCCTACCTATGTCATCCCCTACACATACATACACTCTTTTATAAAAACCATGAGAAAGTTAGGACTTTCCCATTTCCTGATAAATGATAAATCCAAAGTAAATAGTCCCATAAAGTTTTTCTCCATTCAAATTGTTTGAATCGTACAGATAGGTAGAAAAAAATCACCGTATCTGAAATAGGTTTGCTATCCCTTAGAGTTTAAACAAATAATGAAGGTATTATAAATTTCCTTCAACTCTCAAGGCAAATGTCTCCAAATATCCTAAGTTCTGACACCACCATCTTTTTATTTTCAGTAAAGAGCATGTGCAGTTTTCCCACCCCTGACGCTGTAACTGGCTGGCACATAAAACCCACAGGTACCTGCAGGCAACTGATTATAAAGACACCTCCTTTCCCTAACGTATTGATTCCCACTGCAATCTGCCTGCATCTACTGTATTTCCTGGAAATCGCTCTTGCAAGGATTGCTCATGACCTTGCAGAATCAATCCAGTGAACACATTTTGGTCCTACTTTACTTGGCATCTCCCTTATGCTCTTCTTCCTCTTCTCATTTGACACACTCTCCCTGGGCAATCTCAGCCATACTCTGGGCTTCAGCTCTCACAGACAGAATTAGGATTTCTTAACCTATATTTCTAGCTCCAGCAGCCTACTAAATATTTCTACCTGGGTGTCCAACAGCATCTCCCACTTAACATATCCTAACCATGTTCGAATATTTTTCATTCTCCTCTCCTTATAAACTTGTTCTTCTTGAACTCCCCACCTGGTACTGTTCGTATGTCCCTTCATTGTTGGGATTAGCATGATTGGAAGAGAAAGACTGATCCCTCAGGACCAGGCATGAGCCTGGAAGAGAAGTCTATGGGGAGCAAGATAGACACCTAAATCATGTGCATGTGCAAAGCTAGTAATAAAATGGCAAGTGAGCTCTGAATCAGAGGGACGCAGACTGACTGGATGCCAGACCCAAGGGGACCCAAAGGCAGGAGTCTGAGGGCCTGGAGAATGACAGCAAGACAGGACACCTGGAAAAACTGCTTGGAAAAGGCACGGTGAACTGAAACAGGCCACTGTGTACTAGAATAAAGTGCAGGAAGGGAAGGGACAGTCAGTGCTTTACAAAATACTTTCATACTTTTATTTCATCTGAGAAATAAAACTCTGTTATAGAGATAAAGACTTGAGTAAAATAATCCCATGTCACAGAGTTGGAAAGCGAGGGAGTCTGATCTCAAACCCAGGCTCCTGACTTCAGGTCCTAAGTCATTTCTGCACCTGTGCTCCAGCCACATTCAGGGCAATCCAAATAAAGGTGACAATAATGGTAATCCTGAAAATGACATTAATATTTCAGCTGCAGCTGTACCCTTGTAATGTTCTCATTTTCTGCTCTCTCCTACCTGTACGTTTGAAGGTGTCTTTGAAGCCAAAAGAAGACAAACATTTTACTTCAGTAGCCTCTTGCTATTTGCCAGTAACACTTTTTTGCATGAAAAGCAACCAAAAAGGAATAGAAAGGAGAAGCTGATACACTACTTATGGAGCCAAAACTGATTTATTTTGCCCTGGGCTCACTACTTTTATGACTCAGGTTTTTTGTCTAAAATTCCCTGATCAAAAATATAAAGTGTTCAGCACCAAAGCCAGTCATCACAAAAGAAGACAGAGAATTTTTCTTTTGTCTTTTAATGTGAGTCTTAAAAGTGGTCAACTTTATTATGAGGTGCTATGGCCTGAATGTTTATGTTCCTTCAAAATTCATATGTTGAAATCCCAGCCCTACCACCGACCCAGTAATGATATTAGAAGGTAAGCCCTTTTGGGGGGTGATTAGGTCATGAGGACTCTGCCCTTGAAAACGGGACTACTGCCTTATAAAAGAGACCCCGGATAGCTGCCTTGCTCCTTCCACCATGTGAGGACACAGGGAGAAGACACCATCTATGAACCAGGAAACGGGTCCTCACCAGACACTGAATCTGCTGGTTCTCTGCCCTTGGACTTTCTGGCCTCCAGAACTGTGAGAAATGAATTTTGTCGTTTATAAGCCACCATCCAGTTTGTGGTATTTTGTTATAGCAGCCTGAACAAACTAAAACACGAGGTGTATTTCTTGGCAATTCAGTTTGTTTTAGAACATGATGGGCTGTGATTCTAGAATAAAATATTTGCAAAGTGGTAGTTAACAAAACAGAACAAAAAACCAAATGAACAAAGCACCAGTTTAAACAATCAAATTACAGATTGAATACAAACTAATTACCAATATTCTCCCTGATGGATGTTTGGGAAGGCAAACATAGTTTCACTATTCTCCTGCATTTCATAAATTACAATAATTTATGGTTTACAATGTGCTTATGAAGGCAGTGGTCTTTAGAAGAGCTGGTTATTATATTGCCTAGATTGTTTAAAACTGCAGGAGAATAGGGCGAATCCATGTAATGAACAGTTCTAACTGGATATTTTTTCTTGTTATTAGAGAAAAAATGGGCTGCTAAACAGATGTCTAAAGTTAAATTATATTTCTCTTATACATAAAATACATTTTTGCTTTACTTTTTTAAAATTGTAGACACTGAATTACATTACAGATAGAAAGCATTACATTACAACAAATAGCAATAGAAACAATAGAAAACAGAGACAACAACAAAATAAATCACATACTCTAATATAGCAACTATCACTTCCCTTCCAGTCATTTTTCATATGCATGTATTTTACATGGTGAGAACATACAATTCCATTGAGTAGATATATCATAGCTTATTAAATTGTCCTCTTGTTTTCCATTAAGATTCCTTCTGATTATAATTTTATCTTAATAACTGGATTTTTAAAATGCATGATTGGCATTTTAAAATGCATGATGTTAGCCAGGCGCAGTGGCTCATGCCTGTAATCCCAGCACTTTGCAAGGCCAAGGCAGGTGGATTACCTGAGGTCAAGAGTTTGAGACCAGCCTGGCCAACATGGTGAAACCTCGTCTCTACTAAAAATACAAAAAAAAAAAAAAAAAAAAAAAAAAAAAAAAATAGGCTGAGGCAGGAGAATCTCTTAAACCCAGGAGGCAGAAGTTGCAGTGAGCCAAGATCGCACCACTGCACTCCAGCCTGGATGACAGAGGGAGACTTCATCTCAAAAAAAAAAAAAGCGTGATGTCTTCGGGGGGAAATGTGTTACCCTTATATATCCTATACAAATATAAGCCCAAATTCACATATTGACAATGTTTTGGATATATACACCCATCTCCTCTGTCCTACAATGTGGTTAAAGACATGTTTCCCCCACTAAGTGTCATGAATCCCGAAATGGCTCTGCTCCAAAACATCTGGAATCCTTTGTGTTAAGTGTTGTGCACAAAAAATGGCAAACACCTGCAACTGTAATATAATATGCCCTACACCGCACCTACTTATTCTACTAATTGCTTGATGAAAGGAAAATCATATTTTTAAAACCCAAATGTTTATCTCAGTGTTGCTTGCTGGTAATGAACCTGGATTTAGAAGCCAAGCAGACCTAGGTTCAAGCTCTGATTTTACTCCTTGCTTCTATGGACAGGGCAGCTACTTTGTTCAACTCTAGGAACACATTCACGTCAGAATCTATATGAATGGCACCCCCTGGATTAGGGACCAACACTACTTTGTGTAAGTGAAAGTGCAGAGCCACTTTCCTAGACTTCGGTTGGAACACACTCCTGAAGTTGTCCAAGGCAGCTGGTGAGGCTGTGGGTAAATTACTTAATCTCCGAGCCTCACCTTTGAAATACGTAGAACTGGAGAGTGATAATATACTACCTAATTTATTGGGCTGTTTTGAGAATTACAGGGGAGAACATTGTAGTAAAGCATTTAGTATAGTGCCTTAAAGTGCCTTAATGTAGTAAGTCTTCAATATGTATTAACTCCTATTATAATTTTCCCAACATGTATACTTTTCAAAAGAAGGAATTAAAAAGATTGACTGTTGACTCTTTTGCATGCTTTTCCATCATATGGTTGATTTCTGTTCTTGGTTACTACATCAGTCTAATCAATTCAGAATGGAAGAACAGCATGAAAATAAATAGAATAGAATAACCATCTGCTGTGATTCTCCATCCCTGAGCCTGAAGGCTGGATCTAATTTTATCTTAAACCCAAATCACAAAATATCCATGAACTAAGCTGCTTGCAATTCAAAGGCTCTTGAGAAATCAGCTTCAGGGATCTCTTTTAGCTTGGATGGGATTCAGTGAAGCCATAGCTACAGCAGGGACTCCTTAGCTAAGGAAACAGGAGCAGTTGGGACTAGAGACTGGGTAGAGCTAGAAGCCATGCAGATCAAGTTCAGAATGTTGTGAAAGGAATCTGAAAGGCAACCATGTTCAGGAGTGGTCAGAGAAGAAGGTGAGCACAGTCACAAGGGCCTGTAGAAAAATCATTTGAAAATCTAATAAACACTACTGAGTGTCTGCTATGTGGTAATTCTTGGAAATAAAGATGACAATTCACATGAGCAATAATACCATCATTTATTCTCATGAAGTTTCCCTACTTTTATTTGTATCTTTGGCATGGGATGGAGGTAGATTTAGTCCAAAGGAAGAGTTATCACTCAGATACAGAACTAAGGTTCCAGTCAAATCACAAGTCTTAGAGCCAGCTCAGATGCTTCCTAAAGCAATTATAGATGTCTGGGTTATCTAGCTTAATCCCTCTGGTGGCTTATAGGTCAGGAGGGAATAAGAACTACATGGGGTCAGCTAATGTGTCTTCCCTTGCTGCTGCTTACATCCAACCCCAAAGGGATTGGGAACAGATCCAGCTATTTGAAGACTGAATGGAGGAAGTGAGGTGATAGAGGGGGCATGAAAAAGAGCTGTCCAATTAGGTCCACTCCCTCAAGGAACCAGTCTGTAATGAGTCAAACTGGGCTTTCAGACCTACAAATTCAGAGAAGGATGTTTAAGAAGAGATAAAATAATCTGAAAGTGGACAATATGCTGCAAATTAAAAGATATTTTGGATGTGAACTCTTCTCCACGAGATGACAGTTTAATCACACTGAATCCTCAGCATAAAATGTAGTTTTGTCAGATAGATTTTAACTATAATTTACTTTAACCACCCTGCTGCAGTTCTGAGACAGAAGGCAGCCAGCTCTGTCAGAGCAAACTCAATTTGTCCTTTACATCATCCAAATGTTCTTGTCTCAAGTGAGAAGCCCCAATAACCATGCACAGATTTCTTTATAAATTACTTATGTTTTAGATGCTGTATATTTACCACTTCATCATGTTCCCTTTTAGGTTTAAGTTTGTAGGACATGACTCATGTCATATTTCTAGAAGGCCAAAGCCAAGTGAATGTTCTTCAATATAGTAACATTCAAGGTTGCAATTAATCTTACAAGCTTCATTTAAGGAAGGTATAAACCAGGCCAATAATTCACTCTAAAGTCATCAGTTTAGGCCATCAAAGTCATTTCTCATTTCAATAATAAAAAGGATTGTTTTCTGGGAAGAAACAAAAGTATATACACAATACTTCTAATACTGATATATTCAACTCTCCTATGGAGATCTTTATACAAGTGGAAAGTTCTTGTTCTAGGTCAGGTAGAATGCTTTCACAAGTGAATTAATATTTCCACACAATGGCACAGAGATGACATGATGTGTAAAAGAAAGCTTGATGGGCCGCAGCTGAGGAGAGTTGACATTCCAGAAGAAGAGGACAAGAAGTGAAGGAAAAGAACTGGGAGAGGAGAACTCAGAGGAGGAGGACAGGAGGATGAGAACTGGAGCAGGAGAACTGGGGAATGAGAACTGGGAGATGAGAACTGCAGGAAGAAAATGAGGAGGATAACTGGAGTACAGCTGATTTCAAGATTAGGAGCCTATTCACAGCCAGTTATCAACACAGGCATATAAAGAGGTTCCGGATTGTTTTATGTGAGGATTACTTGGTTACAAGAGGCAGAAACTTGCTGAGCTTAAGATAGGCTGGGGAGGGAGGGGGTGCCTAAAGACTCAAATGCAAGAAGAACAGTCTGGTCTCACAAAAGAATGGAACTACCTCTGGAAAAGATCTTTGTCTCTCCAGACCACATTGTCTCTCCGGACCACATAGTCTCTCATCTTTGTCTCAAGGTTCCCACTCATTTTACTTTCTATAGATTGGCTTTTTCATATTTTGAAATGCACAGGCCATACATGGCTACCAGCCCCAGCTTTGCATCATTTCCAATTCTAGGGCTGCTATAGACTCACTGAGTCTTTGCATGGCCGTGCCTCTGAGTCCCAAATCCAAATCCTTCTAAGAGAGAGTCTGACTGGTTCTATTTGGGTTAGGTATCCACTGGGCTGACTCCTAAGGCTGGCTGCCCATTTAGCAAGGGTTTTTAGGGCAGAATCTCTGAGAAGGAGTATTGGGGTAGGAGGAATGATTGGCAAAGGAAATGATTTAAGAAACACAATGGCAATTTCTTAGCAAATTTTCTTTGCCTCTCTCTGTTATATAATTACATCCACATTTTAGTTCCTTGAAACAGACAAGAAAATACTGTAAAAAGATGCACAAATCACCGCAGAGATGTGAATACATTAATTCACTAGCACCTATTTCAAGATTCTATTACCAAAGAATCAGATTAATCAGTCAATAACCTATCCAGCCAGTAACCAATAGCCTACCTAGTCCCTGAAGAGAAACTGTCAAGGACAAATAAAGCGTAATTGCAGTTAAGGAGGAGAATGTGTGACAGATGAAGGTTACTGGGTGCCCACAAGCCTGACCTGTTTTGGCTCATTATACATCCAAACTCCCTCCCATCCTGTACCTTTGTACATGGACACATTTACCCTCTTCTTTGCTGTGCTAACTCCTATTCTCTCTACAGTACTCGTGGGTTTAATTGTATCCCCCCAAAAGATACGCTGAAGACTGCTCTGCCTATGGAGTAGCCATTCTTTTGTTTCTTTACTTCTCTGATAAACTTGCTTTCACTTAAAAAAAAAAAAAAAAAAAAAAAAAAAGATATGTTGAAATCCTAACCCCAGGGACCTATGAATATAACCTTATTTGGAAACAAAGTATTTTCAGATGTGATCAAAAATTAATCAAGTTAAGGTGAAGTCATACAGGATTATGGCAGGCCCTAAATCCAATGACTGGTGCCTTTACAAGGAGGGTGAGATTTGGTGACAAGAAACACACAGGAAAGAAGTCCATGTGACAATGGGGGCAGAGATGAGAGTGATGCAGCTACCAGGCAAAGGACACAAAGGATTGCCAGTAGCTACCAGAGGCGAGGAAGAGGTGGGGAGGATTTCCTCCTAGAGCCTTCAGTGGAGATTGGCCTGCTAACATTTTGACTTCAGACTTTTAAGCTCCAGAACTGTGAGAGAATATATTTCTGTTATTCTAAGCCACTCAGTTTGTGGTACTTTGTTATGACAGCCACAGGAAGCTAATACAAGTGCCACGTGTGCTCAAATGTTGTCATCTCAGGATCTACTTCCCAGATTATTCAAAGACTGTGTTGGTGCCCTTTCTTTGTAATACCATGCTGTGCTTCTTGCTGCCATAGCTACCATCTCTACCACAGTAGAGATCACACTGGTCTATTATTGTGTAGTTTTCTCTCGATTCTCAAGATTTCGAGGTGCCAGAAACTGTCCTTATTTTTATGTCTAGCATATAGTGGGAAATGCTCTATACGTCTAGCATATAGTAGGAAATTCACTAAGTGCTTATTAAAATAAGATGATTTTTTTCCAAATGTATAAATCTACAATGCTCTTGTGTAAAATATTTATATCTCAAGAATTTAATACATGCACATATGGAACAAATTAAACTCACATTGTTGAATGTCCACATTTACGTATGCTACAGGAAGAAATTAGGAAGCCAGATAATTGAATAACTGAGTGTACCAACTTCCATTTGGTTGCCCCCCAGCCCTGGCTAAAATAAGGAGAAAATTTTGAATTTAGAAGTATGTATACTGCTTTGAGGAAGAAAAAATAGGCCTCAGGTTGGTTTTATGAATTTAACCCTCCATAGAATCCTTTTCCAGTTAAATAAATTGTAATTCATGAATTCAGAAATGTGGTACAAATGCAGATGGAGATAAATAGCACATGAGCCATTTGAGGCAGGCAGATTCACTGGGGAAATTGGAAACTATCATCAGGAGAGTTAATGGAAAGTCCACTAATCCTAATTTTTAGACAGGATAAATGGAGTTGTGTGCTTCCTATCTGATTCACTCTCACATTAGGTCTGCTTCTCTGGAGAGGATGGGGGGCTGGTCCCATTTCCCCCTGAAGTGTGTAATCACTGCTACAGTGCCATTTTGAGATATCTGCTACAAATTTGGGATGTATTTTTATTTTTCTAAATAAATAGCTAGGATATTCTCTGTATTATGTTGGGATATTAGTTCTCTGTAGTGTGAATAATCACTACTTAATGTTAGACCATTCTTCAGATAAGTGGCAGAAATTGTCTGCTAGGCTCAGGAGGTGCTAAGCAGACAGTCTCATCAACACATTAAATGGCATAATTACACATTCCACAATGCGTGTTACTATGGTACTTTGATAGGAAGAGTCTATTTTTATCTTTTTTTTTTTTTTACACTTGAAAGAGCTTCAACTTCTAGATTCCAAACACAGTCTCTAGAATAAGATTACACGTATAGATGCTGAGATTCATTCTTCCATTATGTGTGTAAGTGTAAGTGTTAGTGCTCACTTAACCAAGCTTCTGAAACTTGTTACTCACATTCAGTTCATAGATCACACACAAGTGTGTGGTAAACACTGGGCTGCTTCCCCAACTGTCATTCCGTTTTTAATGACTGCCCTGATACAGGTCAGGGATTGGTTTAGAAATGAATGTGAAACCCAATTCTGGCCAATGAGATGTGAGAGAAGTTTGCTGAAGTCAGGGATGCTGGGAGGGGGGATCTTCTAAGAAACTTGTCCTTATTCCTAACAGAGAGCCATAGGAAGAGATAGTGTCTCATCTGCCTCTGGACATTGTTTGTTCTGGATGTGAGATGTAAAACTGTTATAGCCACCATGCCACTTGAGGAAGAAAGACACCCCAAGATGGCAGAGCAGAGAAATGGAAGAACTCGGGCCCTTGATGGCATCTTTAAGCCAATGAATCAAACTAATTTGAAGCCTGCTCTACTTGGAGACTTAATGATAAATAATAAATTTTCTTAATATTTAGGCCAGATGTTATGTTCATTTCATCTCAAGGCATTCAAAGTGCCACACCCTGCTTAAATTCCACTGTAGAAATGGCAGACCTGTGATGAAATTAAAAATCTAGTAATAGCTGTGTCACTGCCTATAGTGGACATGTACTTTTCTGTCTAAAGTTTCTTTGACATGCCTTCCTTTCCAATTTCTATTCCATGTAGTCTTCAGGCACACCCCTACCTCTGCCATCCCTGGTGTCTGCAACCCAGGATTTGACCATTGCGGTTACCCTGGCAGCCTGGCTGCAGTGACTCAAAGTAGACCAATGATCAGCGTCACCAGAAATTTTACTCTACCTGTTGAGAAAGGGGAATCTTTTTCTGCTAGAGTTTCTAAGCTGGTAGGTTATCATCTTAGAACTGCCAGTGGCCATTTTTGCCATCACATGAAAGGAACCTGAAAGAGAGTGAAGCCAACAAAGAGGAAAGAAACCAAGAAAGTTCAAGAAGGAGGGAAGCATGTGTGCCATGATGCTGTCCACAACTGTGCCAGAAGCTCAGATCTACACTTGGACCTTTCAGAGACATAAGCCCAGAAGTTTGAGTTGGTTTCTTTATTGCAATAAAAAGAATCCCAGTTAATTCAGAATTACATTGATAGCTACCATTTTCACAACATCAGTTATGTTTCAGGCACATTATGTTCATTATCTCTAGGCTCACACGGACTCTGGAATGTAATATATATCTCCTTTACAGACGAAAAAGCTGAATCTCAGAGGTTTCGAGTGATATGCCCAGGTCTCACCCTACTGACAAGCAGAATGGAGATAAAAATCCAAGGTCTGCTAGGCTCCAAAAGCAGTGCTCTTTGCCTTCTCATTATTGACGTTAGTAATGCTCACATTCATTTCAGAGAGCCTATCCTTTCTTTTGAAATGTGTTTATTTTGCAAATAATACTTGATCTTTTTAGTTAAAGAAAGTGATGGGTTCAAAATTTCATTACCATGTCTTTCCTCATTTCCCAGTATTTTTTGTACACAGATAAAGCCGCTTGATAGAACAGTTGCAATTTCCCACCTCTTAACTCTTGCTGTTCTCTTCTGCAATTTCCTCTTGTTTCTACAATATCAAATCCTATGATGATCTAGCTCAAATGTCACTCTCTTCACCCAGCCTTCTCCAATATCTCAAGGTGAAAACCACCTCTCCTTTTAACTCTTCCTCTACTGCATTCCTGCCTTTCCAATGACAATCTCGTTTTGCCTGTTAATAAAGTTATTTAGTAGTCTTTTATCCCTTAATAGAATGCAATCTCCTTAAGTAGTGTGTATCTGACCCTACTTTGCATCCTCATTACTTAGCATAGTATGGTTCTATAAATGCTGAGTGAGTGAATGAATGAATGAAAGGCATTTAAAGACCCATCTTCACAGCTCTAGGATTGTATCAGGGTCTTTGAACCTCATATGGCAATGAATTTGAATGAGGTAAGCATCCAATAATGAAAATGACTTGAATTAGCACTTAAACCCTCAAAGAGTGAAAATAGCTCTATTATGTACAATACTCAATATCTTGTTTTCCATTAGTGGCATGCATTTGTTGAGTTGTAGCCACGTTTGTATTTATATTTTTCTTACTTGCATCAAATAGCTATTATAGTAAAACGTGTCTTTGAGTTCTTATTTCATGTCTTTTTTGAATCTGTTCCCTCAATGACTTTATGTCATGCCATTGTTTCCCTCTTCCCAGAAAACCTAAATGCTTTATTCTAAGAATACACTTTCTACTAACATTAGGTGTTCTAAGTCAAAATCGGTTCCATTCTTGATTGATGCTGGCCTATGCCTAAACTGTTTCTGTAAAAACAATGACTTACTGTGTTTTCCAAAGTCTCTCTTCTGTTATTACACAATTTGAACTCATATTAATTTTTCTGTCCATTTTTAATAGGATTATTGATTAGTTTTCTCATACATTTTCACTTCTAAACCATCTTTATAAATTTATGTTTAAAAATGCCTCTACTAGCTAGATTCTAAAAGTGAGGGAGGGGCGCTTCCTTTGTCCAAATACAATCTTTGGAAGACAATTCCATATCAGATATATTCTGTGATAAATTAAATTTAAAATATACAATACTGTGTTTAAATATTTTAATATCAAAATTACATTATAATTATTGTGTTGAGATATTTTTAAAAATTAATTGTAAAAGCTTAGATAAGCCATGTTACATCAGCAATCTCATGTATTTTATAGTGGCATTTTTAGGTAACAATATTTGAATAACTTTTCCTAAAATGTTTGTATGTATGAGCCAGTTTATGGGAGGTGACTTCAAATTGTGTGAAAATGGACAAAATAATTGGCATGGAACAATATACTAATTAGAAAAAAAAATACCCAAAGCCAATGTTATATAACTAGTTTTTTGTAGTTTATAAAGCTAGTTTTTTGTAGTTTATGTATATGAGATTAAGTTTTCCATGACACGTGGATTAACACCACAGGGATACAGGATCGCAGTCTCTTACCTCCTTATCCTCAAAAGCAGAAGAATGAAAGTAAACTTGTAATTATCAATAATAGGCAAGCTTACAATAAGTTGCTTTGCCTGCAACCATTTCCTACTTTTTTAGTTTGGAATAACAGATAATTTCTAACCAGTTACCAGTAATCAAATTCCTCCTCTTTACTTATGTATGATCCTATGCCTAAAACATGTTTTTGTGTTTTGATTTTTGGTTTTAATAAAACCTGCTTTTTAAGGATCTCTCAAGATTACTGGCTACTTAATTTGAATATACTTTGCTCTCTCCTTCTCCCCTCTTTCTTTCCTTTTTAAAAGAGCTTTTGACTTCTGCAGTGTGGCATTAACAAGGAAAGAAAACCTAAAGCCCATCTAAGTTTTTTATCCTTTTCCTCTCCCTATTTTTTATCGCCTGAAACCCAGGATTAATTTTCTTTTCTAACAACTCATACCACCACAGTTTAAACTTGGGGAAACTGAGGCTATGCAATCGTTAGCAGGATGGCGATATTCCAATATTAGGTAATGGGATATTTGAAGCATTCTGGAGTGTTAAAGTAATTTCATATGCAACATTAACAGAAAACCTCTTCTTAAAGTAAATCCTTGAATTGGCGTCTTAGGATAGCTAAATTTCAGGTACTGTAAGAGGAAACACACTAGTTCCTGGAAAGAAGAAATAATATCTTAATTCATGTCAGTAGGAAGCCAGAATCCAAAGCTCTACTTTCTCTTTTCCACACATAACTAGTTGTGTAGATGCAGGCAAATGACTGCACATCTCCAGGTATAATATTTTTTCACGCCAATCTTGAAACTGGTAACACCAGGATTCCCATTCTAACTTAGGACTTCCCTAAGTCGTTGAAGTAGTAAATTTCGAAGACCGCTTCAGGTGTCAGCAGTGATGGTTGGTTAAGTCTCTGCTTCAAGGAGCCTGTGATCTTGTTGGGCACCCTCATTTTCCGAAGAAAAGTAAAGCTACCACATCTGTTTATCTTACTGGCTATACAATACTCATCTATCATTGCCTCTGAACAGTTGAACATCTCTGAGTATTTCCAGAGGCAGAGTGACTGTATTGTATTTTCTTTATCAACATTATTTCAGAGAATTTAATATGTACAATTCAGTATTTTTATTTTTTTATTTTTTTATTTTATTATTATTTTTTATTATACTTTAAGTTCTAGGGTACATGTGCACAATTCAATATTTTAAAAAGTAAAACCACATTTTAACCAACATGTTTCTAATATGTACATCAACAAATTGCACACCCACTAGAGTATTTTATAAGTTGAATATGATGTCACTAAATATTATGATCTAATTGCCCTCAGATACATGTTCACAATTTGTTCTTTCCTTTATAGCTATAGTGGATGCCTCCAGTGTATGTCAGTTTAGCTACAGGGCTAAAGCTTCTAGTAAACAAGAGTCCCCCAGTTACTGACTGCAACTCATCTGTCTGACCCACCACCTGGATTCGGATACACAGAGGCACATGTCTACGCCAACGCAGTCACATGCACCAAATGTGTGCAATACTGTTTGAAAATGCTTTACATGATGGAAGTCTTACTCCCTGTAATAAACTGGAGCACCATTACCTTTTAGGAGAAAGAAGAAATGTACATCAATGTTCCTAATCAGCCACATTTACAAAATAACACTTGAAATCCTTAAGGACAAAAAGTCTCTCAACATTTGAAGAAGATATTCCAGGATAAAATCTGATAAAGTTTCTGATAAAACTTGATCTCATGTAATCTACCCTTCAAAAATTCTCAATCCTCAGACTATCAAAGAAGCATTTTTCTGTCTACAAGTGTCTCTTGCTCATTTATTAAAAATCATAAATATAAATATTAATCAGAAATATCACTGCATGACATTGAAAAACATTTAAAAATTATGGTTATTTATACTTTTCTACCTCATATATAAGTAATATACGAAAGCTTATTTTATGTTTATTTATGAAGTGCAGTTTTTCCTTGGAAAAGACACATAGCCAATTATGATTTAATGTTAATATGATGTTTTAGTAGACTATGCAAATTTCACCAGATAATTATCTCATTGTGTTTATATATAAGCAAGACAAAAAAATACTACTAAGACTTCCCAGACTTTAATCTTTATAATTAAGTGCTTGCTGTTATTTTTATTCTCTTATGTATTACCATAGCACTCCTGTGCTCATCGTGATTATGACACTCATCAGCTGTGTTACAGTTGTGTGATTTTTCAATGTCTCCCCACTATAGTAGAAACATTTCATAGGCGAGGACGTTATGGTATATATTCATTGTTTTAATCTCTGTGCATTACTTGATAGAGATGGGGTGGGTGTGTGTGTGTGTGTGTGTGTGTGTGTGAGAGAGAGAGACAGAGAGAGGTTGATATCAATTATGTTCCATGTCTTTACCTCCAAAGTGAAACGTATAATGATAATTAAGTTTGATACTTTTGATAATCACAGTTAAATAACAATGTTTTCAAATAGAAAAACCAGAAGGCACCTAGGAGAAAGGGTAACAAAATTCTCAAAATACTAAAATTGATTCCTGAAAGGATCAATTCAAATTCACATAATATGTTTACAAAGTGTTTATAGAGCAAGTAAACTGCGTAAAAGTGGAACAGGGTGCTATTAGTAATTATGCCAGGACAATAGGCTTAAACCAGAACTGTTTTGGGTACAGCAGGATGTTATGTTATTTCACCTCTAGCAAATACAGACAGCAAAAAATGCTCAATTGGCGGGGCGTGGTGGCTCACGCTTGTAATCCTAGCACTTTGGGAGGCCGAGGCAGGAGGATTGCCTGAGCTCAGGAGTTTGAAACCAGCCTGGGCAACATGGCGAAAACCCGTCTCTACTAAAATTACAAAATACGAAAAATTAGCCAGGCGTGGTGGTGCATGCCTGTGATCCCAGCTACCCAGGAGGCTGAGGCATGAGAATCGCTTGAACCCAGGAGGCGGAGGGAGGTTGCAGTGAGCCGCTGCACTCCAGCAAGGGTGGCAGAGCAAGACTCTGTCTCAAATAAAATAAAGTAAAATAAAATAAAATAAAAGCTCAATTGATATTAAACCATTAAGAAGCACGAAGAACAAGCCAAAAATGAAAAGCAATCTTTTAAAATAAAATTAGTCTGATTGGGATAAAAATAAGTTATGGAGAGTCAAATAGGTACCTAAATTATAGGCTAGGAAGGACTAAAAGCTTTGACTGCTTTGGGGTAACTTACGACTTGGAGAACTAGTTCATTTGGGCACAGCAAAAGGAGAAAGGCAGAGCATTGGGTTGGTTTGGGTAATTGTCTATTCCAGATGCCCAGGGTTTAGACAACTAAGAATCCTGATGCTCTTAGATTTGACTCTCAATGAATGTTATTTCTCTGGCAGATACTTTTCTCCTTTGAGATGGGCCTGGTTATAAGTAAGAAAGAGAAATTCCATCACCAACTCTGAAAGGACCTTTCTAGGGAAAGTTGTTGATCTTTGTATTTAAATTATTTCATTAATTGGTTTCAGTGACTTTTTTTTCCTATAAAATCAGTAGTATTTTTCAGATAGTAACTATTAAAAAAATGGAGACTTGCTTTAACACAGATGGTTGAGCTCTGGATTAGTGTTGCAGACAAGTATTGAAATGCCAATGTAATGGTGGTTGTGAGCATCAAAAAACATTTTTTTATAAGTACTTCACAAATGCACCAACTCTGTAGCACTTTTTATGTTACAGGCTGTATTAGGCCATTCTTCTACTGCTATAAAGAAATACCTGATACAGTAATTTATAAAGAAAAGAGGTTTAATTGGCTCACAGTTTTGCAGGCTTTACAGGAAGCATGGTGCTGGCATCTGCTTCTGGAGAGACCTCAGGGAGCTTTCAATCATGTTGGAAGGTGAAGGGGAAAGCCAGCATCTCACATGGCCAGAGAAGGAGCAAGAGAGGGAGAGGGCAGTTGCCATACACTTCTAAACAACCAGATCTCACGAGAACTCACTCATTATTACAAGGACAGCACCAAGGAGATGGTGCTAAACCAATCATGAGAAATCCAAGCCCTACCTCCAACACTGGGGATTTCATTTCAACATGAGATTTGGGTGGGGACAAGTCCTCAGACTGTATCACAGGTAAATGCTCTAAAAGTACTAGTGAGTAATAAATCCCTTTGGTACGGTTCAAGACAGGCTTAGCTAGCACTGAATTCTAGACTGACCAAAGCAACATCATCTTACGTTTTTATGTTTTAAGTTTCATTTCCTGATTCGATTTTCTAAAAAGGTCTATGATCTGGGCATTACCACTTTAAAATGAGAAAACAGGTTCAGAGGCTTTTCTAAGGTCCAGGGCTAGGAGGGATTTGAAGCCCTTCAAATTGCAGGGATTTGAAGCCAGTTCTGATCCTAAACTGGGCTATTTCCCTAAGCACCTCACTAAGCCATCTTTATAAAAATATAGAGTCCTGGCTGGGCATGGTGGCTCGTACCTGTAATCCCACCACTTTGGCAGGCCAAGGCAGGAGGATCATTTGAGGTCAGGAGTTCAAGACCAGCCTGGTCAACATGATGAAACCCTGTCTCTACTGAAAATACAAAAATTAGCTGGGTGTAGTGGCAGGCGCCTGTAGTCCCAGCTACTTGGGAGGGTGAATAGGGAGAACTTCTTGAACCAGGGAGGTGGAGGCTGCAGTGGGCCAAGATCACCAAGATCACGCCACTGACCCCAGCCTGGGTGACACAGACTCCCTCTCTCTCTCTGCCTCTCTCTCTATATATATACATATCCCCAACTCAAAACCTGATTTCAGTCTAAACTGAAATCAGCCAGTTATTTGGAATTTTGAAATTTTGAATGCCTTGTCCCCTAGAAACCATGTCACGAATGCTGTTTGGGTTCCTGTGCAAGCCCATCAAAAGCTGGGTGGCCTAAGAATGTACTTAATCATAGTCATGACAGTATCAGCCTGAGTTCTAACAGTCTCAAAAATTAGGAGGCAACCAAGGCTAGAGAAAAGTAAGAAAAGCACCTCTGCCTTGTTCCTGGATGCAACTTTGGTTCTGAGAAATGTTGGAAATAGACCACAATGGGGTCAACTCCTCTTGCATGTCCCAGGGCTCCTCTTCCCAGACCTCTGTCACCTGTGCTAACATGTGGGCTCTTGTCACCACCAGGTCTCACATATCATTCATTGGGATGGTTAATTTTATGTGTCAACTTGGTTAGACACAGTACCCAGATATTTGGTCCAGCATTTTTGGAGATGTTTCTGTGAAGGTATTTTTTAGATGAAGTTAACATTTAAACCTGTAGATCTTGAGAAAAGCAAGTTACTGTCCATGATGTAAGTGAGCCTCATTCCATTGATTGAAGGCCTTATGAGAAAAAGACTGACCTTCCCAAATGAAGAGGGAATTCCACCAGCAGACTGCCTTTGAACTTGAACTGCAACTCTTTCCTGTCTCCAGCCTGCCAGCCTTCCCTGCCTCTGATTTCTGTTTCTCTGCGGACCCGTGATTAATACACTCACTTACTCACATAAACTCACCCCAACCTGCACATGTGGGGAAGCTGATCTCAGTTTAGAGGTAGAACTAGCCTGTAATAATATATGCATGATTGATAGACATTTAACTTTTCAAAAAAATTTTTTTTTCCCTGAAAGAAGAGTCCTGTTAATGAAAGAATATTTCAATTTCTAAAATTTCTGAGTTAGAAAGTAACAAAAATGTAAAATTTCAAATTGTAAAATTTCTAACTGAGTTAGAAAGTTAATTAAACATCCAGACAGTTGAGAGGAATTGGAAGGTGAAGTTAGCCATGGGAATCACTATGGCTAAAGGCTAATCCAATCTGAACATCTGACCCTTGCGTTGTACACTCAAACCCCCAACTTAAAAAATGACTACTAATTTACAGTTAAAGCTATTAATGTTTACATATTACTTCCTGCTTCCTGTGGGTCAATCTTGGCTGTTTGCTGAGTTGTAGAATGAAATAAGTCCTTGTAAGCATGAGTCTCTGGTGCAGTCTTATTGTTTCTTTGTACTTCTTCCCTTTGTACTCTACACCCAAATGACTTACATGTCTGCTTTGGTACTTGGGCTCATTCTGTCTTCCTAGTGCATAACTTCCACTGCTTCATCTCCAGCTATCAAATTCCTACCAATTCATCTGTGCCCAGGTAACTCCCGTCTTCTCCCTGAAGCTTCCTAATCTACTCCAGTCCATAGGTATCACTCTTCCCTTTGAACTTCTTTAGCGCATACTGTCAGAAAACCTGGCATTTCAAACACTGCTTTTATTCTGAGTTAATATTTCATGAATCTCTTATTTTCCTCGGTTAGGCAATATGTTCTTTGAAGATAAGGGCCATATTTGATTTTTCTTTTTTTGCATTTCATAGTTTACATATGCATACACATCTTACATTTAAAACAAATATTTGTTGACTCTATTTAAACAGGCTAAGGAAGATACAATTAGGAATAAAACTAAGTAATGAAATCTGAATTCAGATATAAAACAAATACTTCTGCTTCTGGAATTTAAGATTGCGTGTGTGTGTGTCACATAGAGAGATACAACTTTTATAACTTAAGTAATATAAGCATGAACTCTAATGATATAAGAAGTTATTCAAGATAGATTTACGAAAAGTGGTTTGGATAGGTGACTTTTCCAGGATTTTAATCTGAAGAAGATATATCTTCATGACTAATTATTGAAAAAGTAAAGGATTAATCAAGAAATGATTCCTATAGTTTGGGTAATGAATGTCATATTCTTGCTTTATACTACACACTAAAATAAAGTTCAGATAGTTTTAACACTTATTATTTTTAACCAGAAGAAAGAAATAAAAATAAATAAATATTTAACAAACCTCTGAGAAGAATACTTTCCAAATTTGAAACACTAGGAATTAGGGGAAAATTTTCCCAAATTTAATTCTATAAAAAATGTTAAATTCTGTATATAAATTGAAAAAATCACAAAAATTTGAAAACCAATAATAAACTAGAACAAATGTCTTTACTAAATATAACAAACAATGATCTATGACAATGGGTATTATGCATAGGAGAAAGGACATGAACTTTGGAGTTATAGGCTGACATAGGATAAACGTTGCTATTTGCATGCCTTTGGGTTAGTTACTTACCTGCTCTATGGCTCCTTTTTCTCATCAACAAATAAGAAATGGCAGTGCTCTCTCGGATTGCCTTTTTTTTTTTTTTTTTTTTTTTTTTTTTTTTTTTAAAGAAATTACTGACTACATTTTATTTTATTTTTTTCTTCCAACTTTTATTTTAGATTCAGTGGGTACATGTGCAGTTTTGTTACCTGGATGTATCGCATGATGCTGAGGTTTGGATTACGAATGATCTTATCACCCAGGTACTGAGCATGATATCCAATAGTTTGTTTTTCTTTTTCTTTCTTTGAGACAGGGTCTCACTCTGTCACTCAGGTTGGAGTGCAGTAGCATGATCAGGGCTCACTGCTACCTCCACTTCACAGGCTCAAGTGATCCTCCCACCTCAGTCTCCCAAGTAGCTGAGATGACAGGCATGCCCCACCACACCCAGCTAATTCTTGTATTTTTAGTAGAGATGGGTTTTCAGCATGTTGCCCAGGCTACTCTTGAACTCCTAGACTCAAGCAATCCACCTGTCTCAGCCTCTCAAAGTGTTGGGATTACAGGTGTGATCCACCGTGCCCAGCCAATAGTTTGTTTTTCCAACTCTTGCCCACTTCTTTCCTCTCCTCGTAGTAATCTCCAGTTTCTACTGTTGCCAGCTTTATGTCCACACATACCCATCGTTTAGCTCCTTCTTATAAGTGAAACCATGCAGTATTTGCTTTTCCATTCCTGTGTTAATTTGCTTAAGAAGATGGTCTCCAGCTATATCCATGTTGCTGCAAAGTACATGATTTTGTTCTTTCTAATGGCTATGTAGTATTCCATGGTATGTATGTACCACATTTTCTTTATCCAGTCCACTATTGATGGGCACCTACATTGGCTCCATGTCTTTGCTATTGTAAATAGTGCTGTAATTAATATGTGAGTCCATGTCTGTTTAGTTGTAGGAATTGTTTTCTTTTGGATATATACAGAGTAATGAGATTGCTGGATCAAATGGTAATTCTGTCTTAAGTTCTTTGAGATATCTCCAAAGTGTTTTCCACAGTGGATCAACTAATTTACATTCACACCAACAGTGTATAAGTGTTCCCTTTTCTCTGCAACCTCACTAGCAGCCTCACCAGCATCTGTTGTTTTATTGACTTTTTTTTTGGAGACCGAGTCTCACTCTGTTGCCCAGGCTGTAGTGCAGTGGCGAAATCTCGGCTCACTGCAAGCTCCACCTCCCGGGTTCACACCATTCTCCTGCCTCAGCCTCCTGAGTAGCTGGGACTACAGGCGCCCACCACCACGCCTGGCTAATTTTTTGTATTTTTTTTTTTTTTTTTTTTTTTTTAGTAGAGACGGGGTTTCACTGTGTTAGCCAGGATGGTCTCGATCTCCTGACCTCGTGATCCACCTGCCTTGGCCTCCCAAAGTGGCCATTCTGACTACTGTGAGATAGTATCTCATTGTGGTTTTGATTGTATTTATCTGATGGTCAGTGATGTGGAGCACTTGTACATAGATTTATTGGCTACTTGTATGTCTTCTTTTGAGACATGTCTGTTCATGTCACTTGCCATTATTTAATGGGGTTGTTTTTTGCTTGTTCATTTGTTTAAGTTCCTTAGAGATTCTGGATATCAGACCTTTATCAAATGCATAGTTTGCAAATATTTTCTCCCATTCTTTTTACTCTGTTGATAGTTTCTTTTGTATAGCAGAAACTCTTTAGTTTATTTAGATCCCACTTGTCCATTTTTGTTTCAGTTGCAACTGCTTTTGAGGACTTAATCATAAATTATTTTCCAAGGCTGATGTCCAAAATGGTGTTTCCTAGGTTATCTTCATGGATTCTTAGAGTTTGAAATCTTACATTTAAATCTTTAATCCATCTTGAGTTGATTTTTGCATATGGCAAAAGGTAGGGATCCAATTTCATTCTTCTGCATATGGTTGCCAGCTATCCTAGCACCATTTATTGAATAGGGAGTTCTTTCCCCATTGGTTGTTTTTATTGGTTTTGTCAAATGCCAGATGGCTTTAGGTGTGTGGCTTTATTTCTGGGCTCTCTATTCTGTTCTATTGGTCTATGTGTCCATTTTTGTACCAATATCATGCTGTTTTTACTTTTGTAACCTTACAGTATAGTTTGAAGTTGGGTAATGTGATGCCTTTGGCTTTGTTATTTTTGCTTAGGATTGCTTTGGCTATTTGGGGCTGTTTTTTGGTTCTATATGAATTTTAGAATAGTTTTTTTCTAGTTCTTCGAAAACTGACATAGATGGCTCTTATTACTTTGAGGTATGTTCCTTTGATATCTAGTTTATTGAGGGTTTTTATCATAAAGAGATATTGGATTTTATCAAAAGTTTTTTCCACATCTATTGAGATGATCATATGTTTTTTAAAAACTCTGTTTATGTGAATCACATAAACCCTTTATCACAGTTTATTGATAAAATTTTCAATTGTATTTTGAAATTCTGTTTATGGTGAATCACATTTATTGATTTGTGTATGTTGAACCAACCTTGCATGCCAGGAATGAACACTACTTGATTATGGTGAATTAACTTTTTGATGTGCTGTTGGATTCTATTTGCTAGTATTTTGCTGAGGATTCTTTCATCTACATTCATCAGGGATATTGGAATATAGTTTTCCTTTTTCATTGTGTCTTTGCCAGATTTTGGTATTAAGTTGATGTTGTCTTTGTAGAATGAGCTAAGGAGTCCCTCCTCCTCAATCTTTTTTAATGGTTCCAGTAGAATTGGGACAAACTCTTCTTTGTATGTCTGGTAGAATTTGGCTGTGAATCCATCTGGTCTGGGTTTGTTGTTGTTGTTGTTGTTTTGGTTGGTTGGTTGGTAGGTTTTTTAAATTGCAATTCAACTTTGGAACTTGATATTGGTCTGTTCAGAATTTCAGTTTCTTCCTGATTCAATCATGGGAGATAGTATGTTTCCTAGAATTTATTTATTAACTCTAGATTTTCTAGTTTATGTGCATAAAGGTGTTCCTAATAGTCTCTGAGGATATTTTATATTTCTGTGGGATCAGTTGTAATGTCACCTTTGTCATTTCTGATTGTGCTTATTCGGATTTTCTCTCTTTTTTTCTTTATTAATCTAGCTAGTGATCTATCAATCTTGTTTATTTTTGCAAATGACCAATTTTTGGTTTTGTTGATTATTTTTATGGGTTTTTGGGTTTCAGTTTTGTACAGGTCCACTTTGATTTTAGTCATTTCTTTTCTTCTGCTAGTGTTGGGGTTTGTTTCTGTTTTCCTAGTTCCTCTGGCAGTGATGTTAGATCATTAATTCATTAATTTGAGATCTAACATTTTTTTTTCTGTTTTTTTTTTTTTTTTTTTTTTTTTTAAAAGACGGAATCTCGCTCTATCATCCAGGTTGGAGTGCAGTGGCACAATCTCAGCTCACTGCAAGCTCCACTTCCTGGCTTCACGCCATTCTCCTGCCTCAGCCTCCCGAGGAGCTGGGACTACAGGTGCCCACCACCACTCCTAGCTAATTTTTTTTTTTTTTTTTTTTTTTTTTTTGGTAGAGATGGGGTTTCACTGTGTTAGCCAGGATGGTCTCGATCTCCTGACCTCATGATCCACCCACCTTGGCCTCCCAAAGTGCTGGGATTACAGGCATGAGCCACCATGCCCGGCTGAGATCTAACATTTTGATGTAGACATTTAGTGGAATAAACTTTCCTCTTAACCCTGTTTTTACTGCATTCCAGAGATTTTGGTATGTTGTGTCTCTGTTTTCATTTATTTCAAAGAATTAATTTTCTTGTTTGCCCAAAAGTCATTCAGGAGCAAGTTAAGTGTATTTTTGTTGTAGCAGGCATCATTCTTTCATTTAATTTCCAACCACACATCTAATTGTGTGGTTTTGAGAGACATTCTTGGTATTGGTTTGTATTTTTATTCCACTGTGGTCTGAGATTATGGCTGGTGTGTTTTCAGTTTTTAAAATTTGTTGAAACTTGCTTTATGGCTGAGTATGTGGTCAATCTTGGAGTATTTTCCATGTGCAGATGAGAAGAATGTATATTCTGTAGTTAATGGTGGATTATTCTGTAGATGTCTACTAGGCCCAGTTGGTCAAGTGTCAAGTTCTTAAGTCCAGAATGTCTTTGTTAGTTTTCTGCCTAAATGATCTGTCTAATGCTGTCAATGGGGTGTGAAAGTCCCCTGCTATTACTGTGTGGCTATATAAGTCTTTCCGTAAGTCTAGAAGTATTTGCGTTAGGAATTTGGGTGCTCCATTGTTGTGTGCATATATATTTAGGATAGTTAAGATTTCTTGCTGAATTGAACCCTTTATCATTGCGTAATACCCTTGTTTGTTTTTTCCTACTGTTGTTGGTTTAAAGTCTGCCTTATCTGATGTAAAAATAGTCACCTCTGCTCCTTTTTGTTTTCTGTTTGCATAGTAGATCTTTCTCCAACTCTTTAAGCTCATGGGTTTTTTTGTGTGTGTGTGTGTGTGAGATAGGTTTCTTGAAGACACCAGGCAGATAGTTCTTATGTTTTGTTTTTAATCAAACTTGCCACTCTGTGCCTTTTAAGTAAGGTGTTTAGACCATTTACATTCAAAGTTGATACTGAAATGTGACGTTTGATTCTATCATGAAGTTCTTAGCTGGTTGCTTTGTAGTTTATATTGTGTGGCTGCTTTATAGGGTCTGTGGGCTATGTATACAAGTGTGTTTTCATGGTAGTAGGTATCATTCTTTCATTTCCATGTTTCGAATTCCCTAAAGGATCTCTTGTAAGGCTAGTCTAGTGGTAAATAATTCCCTTAGTGCTTGTTTGTCCAGAAAATATTTTATTTCCCCTTTGCTTATCAAGCTTAGTTTGGTGGGATATGAAATTCTTGATTGGAATTTCTTTTATTTAAGAATGCTGAAAATAGGCCCCCAATCTCTCCTGGCTCATCAGGTTTCTACTGAGAAATCTGCTGTTAGCCTGATGTGGTTCCCTTTGTACATAATCTGACTTTTTTCTCTAGCTGCCTTTAAGATTGTTTCTTTAGCACTGACCTTGGACTATATGGCTATATGCCATGGTGATGTTTGTTTTGTATAGTATCTCGCAGGCATTCTTTGGATTTCTTGTATCTGGATGTCTGTCTGTCTAGCAAGATTAGGGAAATTTTCTTGAATTATTTCCTCAAATACATTTTCCAGATTGTTTACTTTTTCTATCTCAAGAATGCCAATAATTTATTGGTTTGGTTGCTTTACATAATTCCATATTTCTTGAAGATTTTACTTATTTTTAAAAATTCCTTTTTACTTTTTTTTTTTTTGTCTGACTGGGTTAGTTTGAAAGACTAGTCTTCAAGCTCTGAAATTCTTTCTTTGGCTTGGTCCAGTTTATTGATAAAGTCTTCAATTGTATTTTGAAATTTCTTAAGTGAGTTTTTCAATTCCAGAAGCTCTGACTGATTTCTTGTTAAGATGTTTATCTCTTCCTTTATTTTCTGGATTGATTTAGATGTTTTCTTTGTGTGTGTTGATTTTCAATCTTGTCTCTAATCTCATTGAGTTTCCTTGCAATTCATGCTTTGAATTCTTTATCTGTCATTTCTGAGTTTCCATTTTGGTTAGAGACCATTGCTGGAGAGCTAGTGTGATCCTTTGGTGGTGTCAGTACTCTCAGATTTGTCTTGGTGTCATAATTCTTATGCTGGTTCCTTCTCATATGGAGATGCTGGCACTTCTAAATTTTGTGGTTATTTTTTTGAAGGTAGGATTTTTTTTCTTTTTCTTTTTTAAAACATATTATTGGCTTTTTTTTCTTTCCCTTTGCCTTTCCCCTCTTCCCTAGGGGGTGGGACTGTAGAGAATGCTGTGTAGGGTCTTTTGGGTTTGCTTCTATAGACATGTGCAATTCCTTTGGCAGGTTTTATATTGGGCTGTTCAGCTTGACTTTCAAGCCAGTGGATGGCACTTATAGGCATTGGCTAGATATATGCTTGATTTTTGTTTACTGACAGACACTATCTGTTGCTTCAGGCAGTAGGCTGATTTGTGGAATGCACAGCAATCTGAGGTCCAGGGAGCATGGGGGCCAGGAGAGGCAGGACTAGACCAGGCAGCTCCACCTACAGGTCCACTGATGGCAGGTACAAGTACTAGCACAGAGGGAGAATTCAGTGGATAGTCACCAAGCGCCCAGTGGTGAGCCTTGGTGTGGAGCTGGAAAACCTCCTTGGCCCCAAATTCTCTATATGGTGTTTGGGGTGGCCTAAACTCCTAATTCAGTAGAGTGGGCATTCTAGATGCCTGGAGATCTGCCTGGGCATGGAGTGAAGAGGGCCCCCCTTCACCAAGATCTCTACACAGTATGGGTGGGGAGACTCAGGGTGCTGAACCAGCCAACCAGGTGCTCTGAATGAATGGAGATCTACCTGTGTGTAAAGGAGAGAGAGCACGCCCCACCAGGTTCTCTGCACAGATGCTTTAGGCAAGTTGCTGCTCCAAATGCTTAGAGATCTGCCTGGTTTGGAGTGGAGAGGGCCTCACTGCACCATGATCTATGTCTAGGAATGGGGGGGTGCATCTCAGGCTGCTGAACCATATAGTGGGTGCTCTGAATGCCTGGAGATCGGTCTGTGCCTGAAGCAGACAGGGCCTCTCTGCACTGGGATTGCTACACAGGATGGGTGGGGTGGGTCAGGCTGCTAATTCAGGTGAGCTGGTGCTTCAGGTGCCTGGAGATCTTTCTGGGCATGCGCAGAGAGAGCCCTACTCTGCACCATAATCTATGCCCAGGTTAGCTTTAGAAGTTGGAAAAAACAAAGTATTCTCCCTTGGTCTGGGTTGCTTAGATCCCCAGTGGAAAAGTAAGTCACCGAGAGAGGCTATAGGCTCTCTGCCTCTCTCATATACTGGGGTTTTACTCACTTCATCAGCCAGATGCTATCATGAGGGTTGTTTGTTGTATTCTCCTCCCCATGATCTGGAGTGTCCTTCATGATTCCCACGTATTCCTACTTTGCTTCTTGAATTAAAGCTCACAGAGTTGATGTTTATGGATTATCTTGCTATTTCTAAGTGGCTGAGGCATGCTAAAAGCCTCTTAATCTACCATCCTCAGATACTCTCTAAATGAGGTAAATGTATGTGCTTGGGACAATGCCAGGCACATAGTAGTCACTTAATAAATGGTAGTTTTAAATTAATTACATAAGAATCACTCATAATAAATATAATAAGACCTCTAGAATGCAAGCTTCCTGAGGGCAGGGGGTTTTGTCTGTTTTGTTCACTGCTGTATCCTCAGTGCCTAGAACAATGTCTAGCACATATTACAAGATGTATAATAAATATCTATTGGATGCATTAATAGGCAGACCACTGAAAACCCCAGATTAATAAGATAATCATGTAGTTATTAGTCAACAAATACCTGAAAAAGTATCCAATCTCATTGTATCAAGTAAATTAATATTAAAGCCAAATAGTATACCCACCTCCACCTTCTCACTGGTCTTCCACATGATAATTATCTATGTTTACCAGATTGTAATTAAATGAATACTTCATGCATTGCCTGTGGTAGTATGAATCTGTATAACCCTTTTGAAAAACATGTTAGAATGAATCAAGAGCCTTAAAAATGCTCATATCGCATGGATTCCATAATTTTCCTTCTCACATATATTAATAAATAACAATCCTGTGACTTTAGAGGCTGAGGCAGGAAGATGACTAGAGGTCAAGAGTTTGAGACCAGACTGGGCAATATAGTGAGACCCTATTTAAAAAAAAATTAAAAATTAGCTGGATGTGGTGGCATGTGCCTATAGTCTGAGCTACCTGGGAGGTGGGAGAATCACTTGAGCCCAAGAGTTTGAAGTTGTAAGTGAGGCATGATTGCACCACTGTACTCCAGCAACATCCTGAATCAAAAAATTTAAAAAAAAAGAATTCTAAATATGAAAAAGATTGCTATACAAAGGTATATGCTATGGCATTATTTACAGTAGGAAAAAAAGCAAAAGCTACCTAAGTGCAGGAACATTGTTATAAATTATGCTACATTTATTGGACACAATATTTTACAACTATTAAAGCTGATTTTGGAAATATAATGATACTGGAAAAAAGGAAAATACAAAATTTGTATATACACAAATGTATTCATTTATATATGATATGTATATTATTCTGTGCTGATAGTTATGTAAAGAATAAGATGAATAGAGAAGGTAATACACAAATTGTACAAGTGGTTTTCCTTTGGACCACAGGAAATTACTATTCTGTCTTTTGCTTACCTTCTGAATTTTACAGATTTTCTTTAATGAATATATACTAATTTTATTTTTATTTATTTATTTTTTTTGAGACAGGGTCTCACTCTGTCACCGAGGCTGGAGTGCAGTTGCATGATCGTGGCTCACTGCAGCCTCAACCTCCCAGGCTCAAGCAATCCTCCCACCTTAGCCTCCCAAGTAGTTGGGACTACAGGCATGTGCCACCATGCCTGGCTAATATTTTTAATTTTTTTTTGTAGAGACGGGGTCTTGCCACGTTGCCTAGACTCTTCTCAAACTCCTGGGCTCAAGCAATCCACCTACCTCAGCCTCCCAAAGTGCTGGTATTACAGGCATGAGCCACTGTGCTTGGGCCTATAAAGCGGTGATTTTTCAGAAAAGCTTGTTTTCTTTCTTTTTTTGTTGTTAAAGAGTATATGAAAGGTTTTTGGCTTGGGATCTATACAAAAGTAATCTAAATAAGCCCATCTAAAATATTGAAGGACATGTTTTCATTGGTTAAAAAATTTAAAACACTGGTTTACCATCCCATTCTAAACTGCCATATGTATAAAGAAATTTTTACAACCTCTGAACTTTAAATGTACATATTTTTGTTTTCTTGTTTTCTTAATCACATGAATAATATGTTCCCTTCCAGGTGGTAAGCTGTTAAGTCAGGAGGTGTTTGTTGTTGTTATTTTTAACTACATATACCATAAAATTTTTTTTCAATAAAAAATTGAAAATGAATACATTAGACTTCACATTTGTCTTCAGTGAATTTCATAATACTTTTTTAAGTTTGTGAAACATAGTTATTTATTTTATAAATAAATGTTAGAAGCACTCCAGGAGAAGGAGAAAGACTTGATTTAGGCATCTATTGCACAAGCGTCTGTGAACATGAAAATTTTTTAAAATGTGGAAAACATCACTTGAGAGTATTGTTGAAATGCATATGATAGACTATGAATTTTTGAAAATGGCCCAATTGTCCCATAGAACTGATGTTTATGTTTTCTTTGCAATAAACATAGAAATTGACCCTCCCAGTCTCAAAATGTGAGAAACTTTCATTTGTCTTACCTGAGTCACTTTCTCAGGAAATCAACAATTAGGCCTCCCAGAGAGTATCAAGGAACTGAAACTTATCGGATCATATTTGAACAATGAGACACCAGACCCCTCACCCATCACGACCACCCACTAACCAACCACCTGCTTCCTGCTGACCAACACCTATTACTTACTCCTTCCTAATTTATGTTTTCCCACACACAGTTAGATTTCTTCCATGCTACATAAATTCCTAATTTTAGTCAGTTGAGGAGATGGATTTGAGACCGATTTTCCATCTCCTTGGTTGTAGCACTCTAATAAAGCCTTCTTCCCTGCCAATACTTGTTGTCTCAGTGATTGGCTTTCTGTGTGGTCAGGAGCAGGACCTAAACTGAATCCCTAATGGATTTTGTTTTCCTGACTGGGAACATGTTGCTTGTTGCTCAGCTGCCATGGGCTGAGTTTAAGAAGTCCTCCTAAGCAGCTTCCTAACCCTTTTTTTTTCTAGAGGTGGGTCTCCGTCTCCCTCTCTCTGGCCCTGCCACTGTTGTCCCAACCATACTCCTGATTGCTAAAGAAGAACAGCCTTTGAAACTTGTCATGTGCATCTAGATGATCAAGTGTCTTCTGTGGGCCAAGACAGTGGGATCTTCTCCTCTCAGTTTGGGACATTCCAAAGGAATTTCTATTTGCAGACTGAACAAGCTCAACCGAGAGAGGAAAGTACGCTGACTGTTTCATTTTGGACATCCATGGGGCTTGTTTGTTGATGTAGTAGTTGGATTGTGTTTTGGTGATTGCTTGTTAATATGCATGCATCCATATAGTTATGGGATATCAGAAATTGACAAACTATTTTTTTTCATAATATTGTTTGGCTCCAATATACTTTGGAAATCTGGAGAAGTTTGGCCTCTCCGTGGGCTTCATTTTGCTATCGAATGGGAAAACGAGATGGAGTTCCATGTGCTCAGGCTTTATGCTGCTGTTCTAAACAGAGTTGATTCAGGTTAGTACATGACATTCTTCTGTAGTGCTGTTTGTCCCAGTGTTCTTTGGAGTCTGGGGAAGTTAGGCTTTTAAAAATCAAACTGCCATGGAAACTGCCCCAAATTTTGGTTCACAAATTTGATTTTATTTGGGGCTTCATTGAATTACCCACTGGGGCAAACAAAGTTTAGCCATGTAAACATATTTGTAGACTAGTGAGTTTGCATTTCTATCTTATCACTAAAGTTACAAGTTATTGGATTTTTGTTTGCATAGGGTGTATACATGTTTAGATGTGTTTATGTGTATGGACATTTATCATGTTAGATGTCATGACTACCAAATTTGGTTTATAAGTAATAGAGTACTCATAGGTTAGGTAAATAAGTCCAAGCAATTTTTAAGTTTATCTGACTTAAGTAAATCTTTAATAAACAAACTGACTTTGAAATTATTGGTAAAATAAAAATAGAAATGTCTTTGGAATTGTCAGCATACATTTTTGTTTGGATTCATATTTTGAAGTGTCAGAATTTGTCACAGAAGGTTATAAAGCCATGAACCCAGCCAAAACAAAATGACTTTTGTTTATGTGACTTTTTTGACAAATAAGACAAAATTAATGTTGATTAATAAAAATCACTGAATCTGCTATTGACAAAAACACTCATGTATTTAAGTTTAAGTACTTACTCAGGTAAATACCTGATATTCGCAGACTGTTTAAAAATGGTTAACAAGGCTGGGTGCAGTGGCTGACGCCTGTAATCCCAGCACTTCGGGAGGCTGAGACGGGCAGATCACCTGAGGTCAGGCATTCAAGACCATCCTGGCCAACATGGTGATACCCCGTCTCTACTAAAAATACAAAAAATTAGTGGGGCACAGTGGTGCGTGCCTGCAGTCCCAGCTACTTAGGAGGCTGAGGCAAGAGAATCGCTTGAACTCGGGAGGTGGAGGTTGTAGTGACCCAAGATGGCACCACTGCACTCCAGCCTGGGCAACAGTGTGAGACTCTGTCTCAAAAAAACAAAAAGGTTACAAATGAACTAATTTGAAATTATGACTAGCTTTGTCTAATATGTCAGTTTTCAGAAGTAATTGAGATAAACTGTTTTTCAAAATGAAAAAAAATGAGTAATGTAAATGAGATAAATGCTTGTAGATGAACTTTTTGTGCAATTTAAAATGTTAAAATTACTTTTGTTGCTTATCGGATGCCTGGGTCATTTCCAAATAAGAAAGGGTTTTTATATGAGGAAATATGTTTTTTAAAATTGTGGAATGTTCTCATCTAAAAAATACTAATATCTGATAGTTCAGAATTTCATGCTTCCTAGTACAAAAATGTCATGTGTGGTCTGTGTAAATGATGTTTTGTCCTGTTTGTCTTTGTGTCTATCTTCATCCACATACAGAGAAAATAGAAAGCTGGAAAAGTTTAAATAGTGAAATATTTTTAAAAATATGATAGAAAATTAGATAAATGTGGCTAATTAACGTTGCTCATAAAGCTCATAGTTTTGATGAAGGTAAAACAAGAAATATTGTAAAGAAATACATTGGCAGTTTGGTAATTGTTTTTTTAACATAGTTAAATATGAAGCTAGATTTAGCAAGGAGCCAAATTTCACATAAATGCTTGCATTGCTTTGTTCCACACTGTATTAGCTATTCTGCATGGATAGGATTAGCATTAAATATTTACTGGTCACATGCCTGAAGTAAATTTCTTAATTGCGCAAAATGTATGGTGGTGCTGGTGGATTTAAATTTATATATCAGGAATTTGTATATCAAGAATTAAATATCCATCTGTGTTTTGTTTTTGGTTTTCTGTTTTGGAGTTTTTTAAGGCTCTGGTAACACTGTAGTTTCCAAGGTAAACTGAATGGGAGAAAAATTGGGGGTTGGTTTCCTGTTTATTTGATTTTGCTCTTAATTTTTATTTATTTGTTGTTTGTTCTACTTTGGGCTTTACTTGTACATACATATATAAAATCATGTTTTTTTGTTTCTAATGGAAAGCTTGTATTTGGTTCTATGAATGGTCATTTTGTTTCCTATGCATTTCCAACAATTCATCATTTGCTCTATTTATCTAAAATTCCTAAGCTATCTTTGTCAAGCTACCAGAAAATGACAGTGCACACCAGGTATTTAAAATTGGATCAGTTTTGCTTACCTCTGATGATCTAGGGAGCTGTCAGGGCTTTAAGATTATGGCAAAAAAAATAGAAGACTTATTTTTATAAGTTCTGAATAGAAATAGTACATCATTCATTTTGTTATTTTGAAAAGTAAGTGAGAATAGAAATGTTCGATGGTGTTTATTTCTAAGGTAATTCAGTTCAATCAATAATTTGAGTTGGTTTCAGGTCTTTTCCTTTAGGTAATGAGGAAAACCTGTGAAACTGTGATATAGAAACAAAGTTCTAATGTCAGGAAATATTGGCCTTGTCCTTGAGAAAATTACATTGAGGAGGATTTCTCTCAAATTATTTTAGTTGTGTTTATCATTATTAAAATTAAGTCAAGTTCACTTGGATTAAGTAGTAATAAAAACGTGGCACTTTCTAGTGATTTTTGATCCCATTCCTTTTGTCACTGTTGAGCCTTCAGGTGTGTACTTGAAAACAAAATATGTACAAGTGTTGCACTGGTTTGAAGATTCTAGTGTTGAAAATTACATAAACAGTAGTCAGTGCTGTATCTAAAAACCAATCTTGGAAATGTATGATACTCTTTTCTTTTTTTTTCTTTTTTTTTTTTTGAGATGGAGTCTCACTTTGTCACAAGGCTGGAGTGCAGTGGCACAATGTTGGATCACTGCAACCTCTGCCTCCCAGGTTCACGTCATTCTCCTGCCTCAGCCTCCCGAGTAGCTGGGGCTACAGGCGCCCGCCACCACGCCTGGCTAATTTTTGTATTTGTAGTAGAGATGGGGTTTCACTATGTTGGCCAGGATGGTCTTGATCTCTTGACCTCGTGATCCACCCACCTCGGCATCCCACAGTGCTGGGATTACAGGTGTGAGCCACTGCGCCCAGCCAATGATACTTTTAAAACAGCTGAAAAGAAATGGTTGTGTGCTTGTTCTTACTTTGTTATTGTTGTATAGTATTTAAATAAAAGGAGATTATCCTCATTCTGAATTTCCAAAACTGAATTTTTATTTACCATTTTTTGGATGAAAGAAAAGCTAATTATCTTATTTTGATAAGTTTGACATAAAACCTATCACATTTCTTATGCTTTTGATCGGAGTTTTGTCACTAGAATACTAGCCATTAGACATATGCAAGGAGTAACCTAACCACTTTAATACAGTGGTTTGAAGTCTTGGAGGCAGTAACTATTAGATACCAAATCACAGTGTTTTCACTTGTGATATGTTAGCATGATAGGACTTTCTGCAGTATAAATATCATCTTAACTAATCCTTGTGCTAAGTTAAGGCTTTGACTCTTGGGTCTGAAAAAGGCACCAACTCCTGCTAACTCTGGAGCTTTGACACTAGTCAAAGCCTCATCTTCTGACCCTGGAGAAGGTGACAATCAGAATGAACTGCTTTCATGAGACACAGGGCCAGAAATTTAAAAACTATTTAATCCCTCTAGGCCCAGAGACTATCATCAAAGTGGGCAGCTGAGATTGGAAGGGCCAATGTTGAGATAAAATTAGGTAAGAGTTTTTCTATAATTAAACATTAATATTGAAAGCACACTGGTGCAAGGCCAGTATCTGGGCCCCTGTGTCAGAATAACAGAGTTTTTTTTGGAGCATTGATCTGTTCTTTAATAGAAAATTGTAAAAGATTATAAAAGTTTATGGAAATCATATGTTATGGTCAAACTGATTAAAATTACATTTGTTTATAAGGTTTATAGAAATTAACTTTAACATTAATAATATACCATATAAAGGTAAAATTTGGTTTTCTCTTTTGAACAAAATTTCTGTGAAATATTAAGAGATGCTAAAAAGATTTTTTGTTTACCTTTTGAGTAAACTGTAGGAAAAAATGAGGGGAGAGAGACAGATTTAGTTGGTCACATGCTGTCTTCATTAGGTCTTATTGTTTGAGAAACTGAGTCTCCTATGTATCAAAGAGGAAACATGTTTGTTTAATCATTTTGGCTAAATGACTGACTATTTTATAGTGACTTGTGATCCTCTTTCGTGATATCAAGTGTCTTAAATCTTTGATACTTGACAAATTTTCCAAAAGCAAAATTGCACGTGCTAAATTCAGTCGTCGTCTTTTTTTTTTTTTTTTACCTCAAACTAACTTTTTTTTGGATAGTGGGTCCTCTGAAGTCTGACAGAGACATATTACATTTATTTGGTATGTTAGAACTATACAGGAAGCATTGTCAAATGTAAGGTGGTGTTTACTTTTGTTTGGGTTATAGATGTATATATAGATATGTATTGTTAATGTGTATTTCAGGATTGTATGAGATTCCTGAAATTCTGATATGCTTTAATATATGTTGTCAGTATGTCACAGAAATAACCAAATTTTCTTGTCAATTGTGTCTTTAACTATGGCCTAAAACTTTTGTTATCCACAGTTGTTTTACTTTGATTCTTCTCAAAAGCAGCTTGCAATCAGCCACAGACCAGAGCTTGCTTTTTTGGGAGAGTTCATGAAAAGGACTCTTGAACACAAGTTTCTAATAACTTTGGAGGTTGTGCCATTGGACCACAGAGATAACTTCTAGGACTTCAAATTAAAAGGTGGATGTGTTCACAAAGATTGCTAACCCATATGCAACAGAGCAGGTGTTTAGCATGGACTGGGCTAATAATGGAGGACTGAAATAAATTTTTATGGCTTTTTGTGTGTTTGTTTAAAACACTGCTGATTTATTTTGTTTTGTTTTTCAGAGTCTGGAGAACTTTTTTCCTTTTGAGCTACTCATAGCTTTCAACAATTGAGTGAAGTCCTTTGAACAAAATTTGAGATGTATTTCTCTCTCTCTGCCTGATTTCTCCAGAATTCAGCAACTATTTGTGAATATTCTTAATTCATGGCAATGTGGTTGCTTGCATAATTTCAATAAAAATCTGTTTTATTTTATAATAGGACACAGTTGGAAGAACTGGTTATTTTCCCAGGGCTTTGAATGGAATGGCATGTTTTCAGATATGAGCAGATTGCTTTGAGAAATTGACTTTATAGAGCCAATGAGAATCCGTTAGGAGTGGCCTCATGCCTTGTCTATGCAGTTCCTTCACAGGGTTTCTGGCCTGTGGTAAGTAGAGTGTCACTTTTTTTTTTTTTTTTTGAGATGGAGTCTCACTCTGTTATTCAGGCTGGGGTGCAGTGGTGTGATCTTGGCTCACTGCAACCTCTGCCTCCTGGGTTCAAGTGATTCTCCTATCTCAGCCTCGTGAGTAGCTGGGATTATAGGCATGTGCAACCACACCCAGCTTTTTTTTTTTTTTTTTTTTTTGGATTTTTAGTAGAGACAGGGTTTTACCCTGTTGGCCAGGCTGGTCTTAAACTCCTGACCTCAAGTGATCTGCCTACCTCAGTCTCCCAAAGTGCTGGGATTTCAGGTGTGAGCCACCACTCTGGCCTAGAGTGTCACTTTCTGACAGGCCCAGGAACTTCGAGTTGTTTTGAGGCCTCATGAAGTGAGGGATTGGCCCAATCCATGTAGGTATCTGCAGGTGCAGAGCATCCTTGGCTTGACTCAAGAGGCTGTTGGAGGTTGAGTCTGAGATTCTTTGTGAGAGGTTCCAGCAAAGCCACTTTAGGAGATCTTATATTGACTGATTCTTGCTGCACTTTGTGTGGGTAATCAGGTCAAGTATAGTGGGACTGAAGCTTATTTTGCAGGTAGGTTGGTCCTGCTGTGATTCATCTTTGGTACAAATAGAGGACTAGAGAGAGAAAGATTTTGTTTCAAAAGAACACTCTAGTATTAGATTAACCTTTGACTGTTGGGTGGCCATGTGTTCACCTATGATATGGAGCTGCCTATGATAACTCTCCTCAGCATGAAGCAGCCACAGATATTGACAACCAGATTCCCCAGGACTGAGGAATTTACTAACATAAATATAAAAGAAGGAATGAAACTAGCCCAATTGTCCCACATAACTGACATTTATGGTTTCTTTGGAATAAACATAGAAATTGACCCTCACAATTTTAAAACTTGAGAAACTTACATTTGTCTTAATCTGAGTTGTTTTCTCAGGAAACCAACCATCAGTTCTCCCACAGACTATAAAGGAACTGAAGCTTACCAGATCACCACATTTGGATAATGAGACACCAGTCCCCTCACCCATCATGACTGCCTAACCAACCACCTGCTTCCTATTGACCAACTCCTCTACCTTACCCCTTCCTAATTCCTGTTTTCCCATACACAGTTACATTTCTTCCTTGCTACATGAACTCCTAATTTTAGTCAGTTGAGGAGATGGATATGAGACTGATCTCTCATCTCCTTGACTGTAGCACCTTAATAAAGCCTTCTTCCTGACAATACTCATTGTCATAGTGATTAGCTTTCTGGGTGGCAAGCAACAGGTCCTAGACCAAACTCCTGGTGTTTCATTAATATTTCCAAAGACAGCTGAAAGAGATGTAAGGTGACTGTGGCAGTACCAGGGAACCAGCAGAAACAGCAGCTTTGTGGATATTCACATGTAGCCCAACAGTCGCCACATAGAGCCAATAAGTACAAAACTGAAATCAGATTATTATTCAAACAAAGTTTCTATGTTTTCTATAGATTCATTGATACTTTTGGATATTTTTATGTTTACAATTGTGTCATTTGCAAATAATCAGAGTTTTATTTTTTCCTTTCCAATCATTATAAACTTTATTTGTTTTTTGTGCATTTTGACTGGCTAGGATCTTCAGAACAATGTTAAATAAAAGTGGTGTTCCCAATTTTAGGGGGAATGTTTTAAATATTTTGCCATTGAGCATAATATTTCCTGTAGACTTTTACAAATAGATACTCTCCATAAGATTAGGGAAATTCCTCCTGTTTCTGGGTTGCTAAAGGAGGTTCTCTTTTTTTCTTGAGTAAAAAAACTGTGACTGCATATTGAATTTTATCAAATTATTTTCCTATGTCTGTTAAAATTATTCTATTTTTGTTCGGCAAATATGATGAAGTACATTAATTTGACTTTAGATGTTAATTTTTGCAATATTGGAACTAATTTAACATTGGCTTGTGTTTTTGCTTTCCTGTAACATCTTCGTCAAGTTTTGTTATTAAGGTGATACTGACCTAATAGGAAAAGTAGGAAGTGTTCACTCTTTTTCAATTTGCTGGGAGAGTTTGGTAGGGTTGGTGTTATTTCTTCCTTAAATATCTGGAGAAACTGCCTGATGAAGCCATTTCAGCCCAGATATTTCTTTGTGAAATGTCTTTGAATTACACAATTTCATTATTTGTCGTAGTATTATTCAGGCTATTTCTTCCTGTGTCTTTTATGGTAAATTATTTCATGGTGAATTTTCAAAAATTATTTGGATTACTTTCTAACTACCTTTCACTCATACTACAAGGTAGTTGTGTTATTCCTTTGAAATAAAGTAGGATCATTTTATTCTGTCTCGATTTAGAGTTGCCATGTCATTGGATTTTTGATGTGTGTGTATGTATTTCCTTTTTTTGAGGAAATGAAATATTAATATGGTTCTGAATGTTAGATTCATGTAAAAAGGTCTTTCAAAGAAAGGACTTCCCCAAGTCCTTCTATCCTATTCCCACCACTGTATCCCACTATATCTTTCTTATTCCCTTTTTTTTGTTACACAAAAGGTAGCATATTTTGTTTTTTCGATTTGATTATTCTACTTAATATATTCTAAAAATCATTTCATATCAATTAATAGAGATCTCCCTCTTCCTTTCCTATAGCTGCTCAGCACTCCATTTTGTGGATGTAACAAGTCTACATAATCATTCTCCCATGTATGAGCTTTTTGTGTAGTTCAAATATTTTTCAGTTACAAACAATGTTGCAGTGTGTTTTTGTATTGTAAAAAGTGTATCCTAAGGATAATTTTCTGAAAATGGGATTGCTGGGTCAAAAGGTATTAATGAATTTATGTGTAGTTTTGTTATAAATTTCCACATTTCCTTGGAAAAGGATTGTACTCATTTGTACTCCCACTAAAAATGTATGAGTGTACCTGTCTTGTCACAGTTGTGCCAACAGAATGTATTATAACACATTTTAGTTTTTGTCAGTCTGATTGGTCATAAATGGTATCTGTGTGATCATTGTCTTTTTTCCTAATTATGAATAAGATTGAATATCTTCTCCCAAGTTTAAGGGCCACATTTTAGGCCATCTTTGTGTTGCTATATAGGAATACCTAAGGTGGGTAATTTATTTTAAAATGAGGATTAATTGGTTTGTGGTTCTGCAGGCTGTACAAGCATTGTACCAATATCTGCTCAGTTTTCTGAGGTAAGGGCCTCAGGAAGCTTATAATCATGATAGAAGGTGATGGTGAGACATCATGTCACATGGCAATGGCAGGAGCAAGAGAGAGAGAAGGAAGAGATCCCAGCATCTTTTAAACACTTCGATTTCACATGAACTGACTGAGCAAGAACTCACTCATCACCAAGGGGATGGTTCTAAGCCATTCATGAGGGATCCACCTCTACGATCCAGTCACCTCCCACCAGGGCCCACCTCCAACAGTGGGGATCACATTTCAATGTGAGATTTGGAAGAGACAAACATCCAAACCATATCAGGCCATGTGTACATATTTTGTTTATGTAAATTGACTATGTATTTTGCCCATTAATTTAAGAAAGTTTTTAGTCTTTTTTGCCTCAATTTTGAACAGCGCTTTATATATCAGGGATATCAGCTTTTTGTGTTCTGTTGCAAATATTTTCTCCCAATTTGTCAGAGAACTTTTGACTTTGTTTATAGGTAGGTTTTTTCTTGCCATGTAGTTTTTTTTAAAGCTTTTTTTGAAATCCAAGTTATTGATTTTTTAAAATTACAACTGGATTTTAGGTCATAGAAAGTTTTCCTTTCTACATGCTATAGAGAAATTTACTCATTTTTTTTTTTGTAGCATTTGTATGGCTTTATATTTTTTACATGTAGGTCTCCAATCCTTTTGGAGCTTGTTCCTGTGTTTGATGTGATACAAAGATATACTTTTATCAGTTGTCCCAGCAATATTATTAAGGTGATGGGCTAAAAAGTTCATCTTTGCCCCAGTGATCTGAGATGCTACCTTTAGCATATATTAAATTTCCATGTGTACTTGGGTCTATGTCTTAACTTTCTATTCTAATACTGGTATGTTTGTCTATTCATGTGCCAATTCCTCAGTGCTTAATTGTAGAGGTTAATGGTATGTTTATTTTCTTTTCTTTTTATTTATTTATTTATTTTTAGATGGAGTTTCGCTCTTGTTGCCCAGGCTGGAGTGCAATGGCACGATCTTGGCTGACTGCAACCTCCGCCTCCCAGGTTCCAGCGATTCTCCTGCGTGAGCCTCCTGAGTAGCTGGGATTGCAGGCGCCCACCATTACGTCCAACTAAATTTTTTTGTATTTTTATTAGAGATGGGGTTTTACCATGTTGGCCAGGCTGGTCTTGAACTCCTGACCTCTGGTGGTCCACCCACCTCAGCCTCCCAAGGAATTACAGGCATGAGCCACCACATCCTGCCAGTATGTTTCAATGAGCTTATTTTTAATATTAAAATTGGTCATTTGATTCATTTGTTATTACTTTTCCTAGATTATCTAAGCGCTCTGTTGTAGGGGAGTAGGGGCAAGTTTGCTGTTAATCAAACCTAAATATTCTGGTCATGCTTCCAAACACTAGGTGAAGATAAATTCAGGAAGTCCAATTATGTGCCAGATATTTGCTGCTGTGTTTTGGGCAAAGGTCAGATGACATTTCTGAAAAGGTGCCTCTGCAATTCCAGTGTCTTTGTGACCTGCTGCAGTGATGTTGCTGATGGTCTACAGACTGTGTTAGCCCTAGGGTTTCCTTAAAATAATGCAGTTTTGTTTTGCTGGAAGTGTTTCTTCAGGTGAAATTAACAGAAGTGAGATTCTTGGCTCAAAAGGTACAGGAGTATGTAATTTCATTGCTATTGCCAAATTCTCTTCTAAATTATTATAATTATACTAGTTGGCATTCTTACCAGCAATGGATAAGAGCTCTTGTTTTCCCACAGCTTTGCCAACAAAATACGCTGTCCTACACTTTTTAATTTTTGCCAGTCTGATGGGGGAGAAATGGCAACACTTGGCTGCAGTATTTTGCCCTCTGTAGATGCAGGATTGGGCAGCCAGGCTTCCATCCCAGAACACCCCAGTGCAAGTGCATTATGCCACACTCGCTTCACTACCTGGAGCATCCCTGCAAGAGGCCCTTTGTGTCATCTTCTGGTAGCAAATCTCAGGCAGGAATATTCCAGCCCAACAGAAAGTATCTTGTAACGACCTCAAAAGGCAAGTGATCATAGTCTTCATTCCAGTTCTCCCAAGGATTGATTTCTTTGCAAAATTGCTTAACCTCTACTCACCTTCCAGTTCACAAACCAAGAAGTACCAAAAGGGGAAGACATAATAAAGCACACAAGCTCCTGATATACCCTTGTACCAGGGAAATGACTTGACTTTCCTTGACAGAAATAAGAAGGGCTATTTCCTGACTTTTTCAAGACATCTCTGTGTACTAGGAGAAACAGCAACTACAATAACATTAAAATGGTGTTCCAATTTACTGATTATTCTACTGGTCTAAAAGATGCCACTTGTAGAAATCCTTTTCCAGCAGCAAGTGCCAGAGAATGTCCCAGATGGGGGGTGCCTCTAAGTTAAGTACTACCCTCTAAGTGAGATCTATGGATATCTCCTAAGCAGTCTGGGGAATGGAGTGTCTAATTATGAAATCACTGGCTGATGTTGGAGGAAATGATGGAACTTCTGAGAAATTGGGTGACATGGCCTTTGCTAATATCTGCCCTCAATGTATTTAACGCAGAGATCTGCCAGTTAACACAGAGTGAGCTTTTCACCCACACCCTACCTAAAGGCTCTGGGACCTCAGATGTTCCTCTCTTCAATGAGAGAGCAGGGGAGACTTTATTTCCTGCTAGTTGTAGCATCTTTCCTTCTCCCTATCCTACTCAGCCAGTTCCAGATCCCTGGCAGCGCTGTGTGAGCTCACTTATTTTAACCCTCTCATGCCCTGCCTGGTCACCTTCCCCAATCTTGCAAGATGCTGAGGGATCAAAGCAGTATACATCTTCTTCTATACACAGAGACTTCTGGAATGGACTCCCCCACCTAGCAAGTGAATAGCTTCCTGGGAGACTTTTTAATAATTAAAATGGTGGAGCAGAGAGGCAGGGAGGAAGACAGGGAAGTGGGAGGCTTATAGGATATAGCATGCTATAAAACCTTCTAAATTCACTGGTGACCAGGCATAGTGGCAACTTGCCTAGTCGATTTCCATTCCAATCAGTTCTTTATTACTAAGTTGAGTATCCAGTTGATAGATGAGCTGAGACCTTTAAATCATCCAAATTCTTGCCACCTGTGAAAGTTTTGTAGTCTGGCAAAAGGAACAATAAAACCAGTAACAAAATTGAGTAATTTAAATTGTTTAGACATTTTCATTATCCCCATGTCTACTCTCAAATAGCTGTGTCTGGTGTATGTTAAATGATTATGCAAATGTAAAGTATAAAACTAACCAGCTAATTTTTTTGTACACGGTTTGAATCCCACAGATTAATAGCCCAATTTCTCAAATAATAAAATACCAAGACACATAAGCTAAGTACCTAGCACATAGTAACCACTCAAGTGATTTTTGGAAGAGCTAGAATTTTGTGAAAAATTTTATGTGTAATTTAATACATGCCTTTTCTGGGGAGAGAGTTTATCATTATTTTCAATGAACTATTACTCTGCTATCCCCACCCCAAAGGATAGCAACAACCAGGTTAGAGTATGGTATTATTTTAAATCTGTGTTCAATGTTACACATGTATTACAGTAATAGACCTTTCATTATATAATCTCATACTTAGTTGCTAAGTATATATAACATGGTCTTTGCCATAATTATTAGTGACTATTCAAAACAATGAAAACAAAGATATAAGCAAATGTTAATTTAGTACATTAATAATGTTCTTGAGTGTTATCTATTTAGCTTGAAAACATTTTTTATCCATTTTTTCTTGCCAATAAACAGTTTTCTTTTCTTAATGGTGTTACCTTCTAAGAATATTTACTTTAGAAAAAATATAAATTTTTGCAAGTATGAACCACAAAAGATGTTTAACATTTAAGAGTTTTTATGAATCATTAAACTGTTGGCAAGTACTAAGCCTATTACCATAAAATTCAGATATTTTAGTACATAAAGTACTTATTAATTTGAAAACCAAGCTATTAAAGTAAGACAAATATGGAAATGAATTATGAGATCCTATAGGAGTTTTAGGGAAATGAATTATGAGGTACCTATAATGACAGGCAAGATAAAGAGAAGAAACATGACAAAAATCTAAAGAATGAGTGAATGTTTGACATAATACAGCTCAAGGCCATATAAATTACTTCCACCCAGAATTATTAACTTAAAATTCCAAGACCTCAAGCAAAATATCGTAAAGCAGGAAAATACATGAAGTGCCTCTCTGGACTTCATTTGATCCACAAAGAAGGACTTGGTGACAACATGGTAGTGACAGAAACAGGGAAAAGTGGCCATGTCATCTTGGAGTTCACAAAAGTAAGAGAGTGCAGTGCTGGACATTTCTGGACATACATTACAGACTAACTTCAGAAAGTTCTAGGGAGAATCAGTATACCCCAACAGCCAGAGGCACAGAGGACAAAAATGACTCATGAAGATCAAAGATCCTGAGAAATGAAATTCTGACCATATTTTAAAACAACTCAAAGAGATGAGGTTGTGGGATGCGAGGGATTGATATCAGGAGAAGCTGGCATGGCTGTATAGGCAGCTCCCTAACAAGCCCAGGATTTTAAAAGACCTAAGTCAAAGATGGAGAAAAAAGGAAACGCAAAGGCAAGAGCAAACAACAGTGCAAACTGTTCAGAATAGTGTCAGGGAAGTGAAAAATCAAAGCAAGCAGAGACTTGAATTAAGAAAGAGAAAGAAAGTTATCAGCCTAAAAATAACAACACTTGATAAATGTCAAGTTGTGCAAACCATGAAGTATATATTATTATTTCCTTTATTTTATAGAGGAGAAAATTAAGGGGAAAAGAGGCAATGTAGCTTCTGTGATATCATATAATGTGTAAATAGTGCAGCAGAGATTTCAAACAAGAACTTCTGTTCCCTACTCGTATCTCCTTGCATGTGGAGGAACATCCTTTAACCTGGCCTTCTTCATCTCTCTCATCCTTCTACTGTGATGATGAAGGAGCAAATACCTGATTGATAAGTTTGGAAGGAGAATTTATACTAGCCAGCCCCTTCCTCCTTCTCTCTTGAGAGAGAGGTGCCCCAGCAAGCACATGTCCTTAGATGCTCTCAACCTTGAGATAACTTAGAGGTTAAGGCCTTGCCTCCTGGGAGAAGATCTGCAATAGCCCAGAGATGCCTGTGACTGTCTGGGAAGGTCTGTCAAATCCTGGGGTGCAGCTCCAGCTCACTAGCTCCCAGACATGTCAAATACTCCAACATCAGCTCTATCAGTCATGCAGATATGTTTGTTTCCCATCAGCCTCAACTTTATGGGCTCTATTTCTTATTTGGTTCCAAATACAGTTTCTCAAAGACTTCAACAATCCCCTTTTTAATCTGACCTCAAGCCTGAGCTCCTAACCACTAAGCAATACCACTTTGCTATGTCTTGTGTAAGATGGATTATGGCTTACAGATAACAGAGGTAACTGCCAGGTTACTTTGTGACTACCTTTTCCAGAAAATTGAATATATTTTTCTAAATTAGGAATGGCAAAATATGATTAAGGGAAAACTGAAAATCAAGACAAGAGATGGAAGAATAAAACACCCTGTAAATTCTTTGAATAAAGTCAAGTTCTCAGACCCAGAAAATGATATTGCAGCCTTAGGTAACCACTTACGAGTCACTATCAGTCACAGTGGAGAAATCATGGAGTATTGGAAAACGTTTCCAGAAGACTGGAGATGGGAAAGTGTCCTCGGTCTTAGTCAAAAACCTTAGTCAAAAGGCTAAGCAATGGTAATCTCAGAAATTACAACCCCCTAAACATCAACCCCCCAGAAACCTATAGAACAGGTCTATGAGAAAATAATATACTGAAAAACTATAGTTAAGATGAGTCCACTAAAAAAATGTAAATTCATTCTATTAACATTTCAAATACGTTTTTTCATGCATTTATCAAGAAGTACTAAAAACTCATTCTATTAACATTTCAAATACATTTTTTCACGCATTTATCAAGAAGTACTAAAAATATAGCATATTTTATTCTATAAAATATGTTCTATAAAATATGAGTTTATTCTATAAACTGAAGGGTCCAACTCAGTCTGACAGCAATTAAAATTTTTTCTCCCCGTTGGAGAAATCAATTTGCATAAGAATAAGAGGTTCTTCCCCCAGGCATCTTCCCCACCCAGGACTTTTGTTTTTTTTTCCTTTTCTGCACTCTGTCAGCAGTTAACACAGCCCCACACTTAAGCCTTTTTTTCTTTTCTCCACCCTGTCAGGAGTTAACTTATAAGCAAGGAGTTTTCCCTTCTTGAAAGGCATCTTATTAGACTAGGACCTCAATTCACAGGACACTTGTTTCCCCTCCCTTGTTTGAGAAGGACCCAGTGCCTCAGTTTCACCTTAGCATTTGGCTTATGATAAGGAGGCAACAGCCAGTCTGGTGAGGGACACCTGGGGCTTGATGAGTCTATGCACTCCCTGAGGCAGTTCTTTTGTTCCAACTGAATTCTAAGCTTTGGTCAAAGCCCTAGGAAAGAAAACTGAATCTGAGGGATCCAGAGGCAGATGACAATAGAAGTTAAAAGGCACAGCACAAATGAGCATGACTAATTCTTGCCAATTAAGCCAAGCCTCCCATTTAATGGATAAAGGTCATGCTAGTATCCATGGCATAAGTGAGGTCTAGGGAACTCAAAGGCTACTGACACCAGAGGGAAAGGCAGCACATGGGTAAGAGCAGATATTCCCACCTCCTAGCCTCCCCCAACATTAGCCTGGGTGAAAGCCATATTGGCACCCATGGGCAGCACCCTGTTGAGGTTGCTGGGACTCGGGAATATAAGGATGAAAAAAGGAAAGAAGATGCTTTCTCCTTCTCTCCCTCATGTACCCTTGGTATTTGCTAGGAAGATAAAGGAACCAGAGATGCCTAGCTCCCCTCTCTCTAGATGAGTAGCCATTCATGTTCAGTCTGTCCCCCATTTGAATGCATCCTGAACCCCTGGGGCTCCTTTGAAAACAAAAACCTTCTTTGTCCCTTTTTCCTCCATGATCCTCTCTTCACAGATGGATAATTGTGTTTCTGTATTCCAGGACACTCCCCTCAGATGCATCCTCCAAACTGAGAAAAACTGATTTCCCAAACCTTAAACTGGTTGGCTTAGAATTGAGGTCAGGGGAAGGGAATCCAGAAGCCTGACATGCTGGCAAAAGGGCAAAAAAATAATTTTTTTTTAACTAGTGGGACTTTTATCTTCTCTCTCTCTGTGCAAACTGGTACAAATAATGATAAGGATCACTCTTTATATTCTCTGTAAAGTTTTGATTAATGAAAAACAATTTATGAGGTTGGTCTTAAGCTCTAGCCAATCTGGTATGCTTTGTGTGTCTTAATTGAGGCTTGTTGGTTTCACTTGTGAGGTCACTTTTGGTAAAGTTCAAAAGCCAGAAATATTGACTGCTTGGTATTGCCAAAGTTAATAAGGAATTTAAAAAGAATTTAAATTTTAAAATTTAAAATTCTTAAAGAGCATGCAACTTAATTAAAAGTGAATATCCAAGTTATAGGTATATTTAAAAGGCCTTGTTTTTCTCTTCTTGGATCTTGTTTTGCTGGAAAAAGGTTTTTTGTCAGTCGACTGAATTGCTTTTCTCCTCTTTGTCTTGCCAGTCAATGCACACATAGTAGGCCCTACAATAACTTATAATGCCATGGGACTCCCTGGGAAAAACAGAAAAAGTGCCACAGATTCCATTTTAGGAGAAACCTCTGTTTTCCTTATGGAACCCCAGGAATTAGAGGCAGATAGATCCCTCTCAAAATCTGTTTTTGTCTGCCAGCTATGCCTGTTTATTAGGCCATAGAAACTGCATGCTTTCCTAGTCCTGCTCTTAAAGGGCCCCATCCAGAGACCAATAATTCAATTAGGAGATTGGCAAACAAAAAATTTTATAGCTACTGGATCTTCTTCTATCTGTCTAGTTATATAGGTGTTGTATGTGATGTCTATAATAAAAAGAGCTCTAATTAATTGTCCTAGAGAAAAATAAGTGATTAGATCAAATATTTTGTGAGGGAAAAATAAAAGCTGTAGCACCTTTTACTTCATATGACTTTAATCTTTGAGAAATAAAAACAGTCTTAATGATTATTGGTAAAATGCAAATGTTGTTTAAATGTAAATAGGTGGTCTAAATTATACAGGTCAGATACTAGGTTTGCTAAATGTTTTAAGGTTATAAATTGCTTATTTAGCTGTTGAGGACTGTCCCACTTGCCAGCCTCACAGTTGGTAAGTCCTGGGTACATATGGAATTAACCATACCCTTAACTATGCTGGAAGAAGTCAGACTTTATTGATGCCTAGTGCATAACTAAAACAACTTGCCAAATCTTACATTAAAGTTAAAAATTGGTAAGATAACCATTATAATATGTAATTGAGACTGCTGAAAATAGATTTACATGCAAAGTGTGTAAGAACAGTAAAATGTGTTTTTAGTAAAAGATTATAGGATGGCATGGAAATGTAAATATTGCCTAGGGTTAAAGGATTGTTTTAAATTAGGTAAGAGGAAGCTAAAGGTTTAAAAAAGTTATGGAAAGTTTCTAAAAATTAATTTTGCAAAAGAAATTCTGTGTGTGAACATTTACTAAATTCAAAAGGGTATTATGTGGTTTCTCTGTAAATTGATCATTGAAATAAAAGCACAACAAGGTTTTCTTAAGTTACTAATCTGCCCTTTAGCAAAATTTGTAAAGGGTTATAAAAGATTTATATGAATCTCACCTAATGGTCAAACTGGTTAAGACTGGATAGAATTGTCCATAAGGTTTCATTTAGAAAATTGGGTTGACACTAATAGTAAACTAATGTAAGGGTAAAAGTTGACTTTCTCTCACTCATACAAGATTTTAATGTAATAGTAAAGAATAATGAAAGATTTACATTTGCCTTGCAGATAGACTCCTATGGAAATGAAAGAGAAGACAGGAGACAAATTGTTTGGAAAAGCTAAGTCTTCCCTCTTAATGAGCAAAGGTTTTCACCTGGTTTAAAAATTTTTGTGACATTATTTTGGCAAAATAACTAACTGATGGTAATCTGGAATTCTGTTTCATAGAATCAAGTGTTTTAAACCACTAACATATTTAATAGGCTTCCCAAAATCAAATTTTGGCTTCAAGGTTGTCCTTCCTGACCCCTAGTTTTTGGATGCTACAGAGGGCCCTTGAAGCATCCAAAGAGAGTAAAAAGGATTACCTGATGTCTTTAGGTATATGGGATTGCCAAAATGATGTTTAATCTTCAGGTTATATTTTAGTGAATAATAATAATATCTGTTCCAAAATAGTATAGGATTTAAAAAATTCTAATGTCTGAGTATTTGTTATCAGTCACAATTAAGGTTGTTATATTTGGTCATACAGAGATAACCAAATTTCTTTGCCAATTATATTTTTGACTGTAACTACCCTGGAAATTTTGTTATCCATAGACAATTGTTGTCCTGTTTTGATCCTCTTTAAAAGTGGTTTATAATAAGCTATAGAACTTTGACAGGTGCTCTCAAATGCAGGTTTCTGATAACTTTGTAAATTGTGACATTGGAATAAAGGAAAAACATACAGGACTCATGAAGAACTGAAATGTTTAGAAATATCAGTACAGTACAAGAGTTAACTGAATTGACTAAACTAATAGAAAACTGAAGTAATCTTTTTTTAAACTTTTGCTTAAAACATTGCTGATCTTTGTTTTGTTTTTCAGAGTCAAGGAAACTTTTATTTTGAGCTATTTACAGTCTTTAATAATTGAGTAAGGTAGACTCCTGTGAACAAAATTTGGAGCATGTTTGTTTCTCTTTGCATGGTTCCTATAGAATTTGGAAACTATCTGTGAGTATTCTTATGACAATATAGTTATTTTCATCAATGCAATAAGAATCTATTTTCTTTTGCAATAGGATGCAATTGGAGAAGCTTGTTGTTTTACCAAGGCTTTGACTGGAAGGGTATACTTCCCTTTAAGGAATCAAGCTCGACTTGCAAAGCTGATAAAAGCCCCTTGGGGAAACCAGCCTCATACTTTGTCTACACAGTCCCCGTACAAGGTTATTAATCTGTAGTGAGTGAAGAATGTCACTTTCTAATAGGCCCAAAAATCGCATATTCTTGGGATCCCAAGAGGAGAATAATTCACTCAACTCATAGGAATTTGAGGGTACAAATCCCTGGCTGGTCTTGGTTTTTAAAAGTCCTATCTGAGATTCCTTGTGGAACAAAGTCTATCAAAGCCAATTTAAAAAGACTGTAAAAGTAATTATTCTTGCTGCACTTTATGCAAGTAATAAGGCCAAGTATAAGACTAAAGTTTATTTTGCAAACAACTCAGTCCTATTATAATTTGTTTTTAACAAAAATGAGGACTGAGAAATTATGTTTCAAGACTTACTATGCATTTGTCATTAAATTGTAGACTCATTAGTTGTTGTTAAGTTTTTCACCTCATTTTAAACTAACCCTGCTTATTCCCGTGAACCAACCAGCAATCTCCAACTGCAGCCCAGAAGAAACAAAAAGAGATGGGTAGTATAAAAATCTGGATCAATATTCTAGTTCTGGGCAATTATCCTGCAATTCCTGCCAGGTGATGGAGGTGAATGGGGTGCCCATAACCTGGAGGTTTCTTGTTTTGGGAAAATAAGACCAAGGGAGCTCACCAAAGCCAAGCCCCATGCACCCAAATCTTAGCAGGCAAAACTATAGCCACCAGTTACCTGGGCATGCTGGTAGCCTTGGAATTTTTGAGCTGTCCTTACCTTTACCTTTTGCTTTGTTTTGATACATGTCTTATGATAACCTGGTTTGTCTCTTCTTGCCTTTAGGCCATTGAACTCCAAACAATCATGCAACTAGAGCCTCAAATGATGGCCCCCTTTCACCAGGGACCCTTAGATAGGCCTCTGAGGGAGAGTTGACTGCTGTTATTCAAAAACAGCACCGCCTGTCAGCAGAAAGCAATTAAGATCAATCGTCATCCTTATCCTTATTCTAACAGCTGTTAGATGTACTTCTTTAGATGGGGGAATGATAGAGGCAGCAGAAAGCAGTTAAGATCAATCATCGTCCTTATCCTTATTCTAACGGCTGTTAGATGTACTTCTTCTGACGGGGGAATGATAGAGACAGCCAAATGCCTAGGCAGATAAGGAAGAGTACCCAGAGAACCTCCGACCCACCAGGTCATTGTGCACAGGGGGCTTGCCTAACCATACCTATGGTGAAAACTTCTGTCCCTTAACACGTGCAGTAAGGGAAATAAATCAGTGTGGAGTGGCTCAGACTAAGGGCCCACATGAACACTGGAAGAATGGGGTGGAGCCACCAGGAATCCACACCTTATGCAGGGAAGGGACCTGGCCTCTTCAGCTTGTGTGTAGAGGCCTGGTATTCAATTTGTGAGGTAGAAACCTGCGTGCAGGACCCCTCTTTTTTATGGAGAGCTTTCCTTTCACCAATAAACTCTGCCCTTTTCACCTTTCAATGTGTTCACCTGCCTAATTTTTCCTAATTATAAGATAAGAACCCAGATTTGGCTGAACTAAAGAGCAAATAAATCACCAGACTCTGATTGTGCTACTTTGCATATGTTATGACGTGCATGGATAAATTTCTGTTAGAATTGCCATGGTAGGGAATTCATTAGCAGCTGGAAGGATGGTATTGATCAGTGGTTATCAAACTTTAGTATGAAGGACTTGTGAAAACATAGATTGCCAGGTCCCATTTCCAGAGATTCTGATTTAGTAGGTCTGCAGAGGATCCCAAGAATTTGCATTATTAACAAGTTCTCAGGTGGTACTGATGCTGCTGGTCCAGAGGCCATACTTTGAGAACCACTGGTCTAGATTATCTCCAACTTTCATTCTAATGCTAAGATTCTGTGTTTCAATAATCATCTTAACTTTTTTTCATGAGAGACAGATCTCTACTCTCTTGGGTCAAGACTTTAACACAGGAAATTTTAAAAAATCATATCACTGAGGAATATAGTTTAATCACTTAAGCCACTATATCTACTTTTCCCTCACTTCTTTCTTAAAATGCTGTTTTTTCCCCCTTTTTAAAAAAATTCTGGGTTTTCCCTTTTTTAAACAGTTAAAATGCTTTATTTTATAACTGGTTAGAGGAAAAACCAAACTACTTTTTCTTTGCCTCATTTCTTCATCATTATACAATTTTGGACACTGTTATTATTGTTCTCTCCCAGGAAATTACACTGGAAAAACATACTTAATGCTATAAAGTAAATGATCAGTATTATGTAATGAGAATATTGTTACAGTGTTTTAAAACTCTGGAAAGAAGAATTTTTTGGCTTAAGGTGAACATGGGAGTGGGTGTTTGTTGATGAAAAGATGGTGTGTGTGCGTGTATGTGTGTGTACATTCCACAAAAGTGTAACGTTTCATCCTTAGTTGCTTCAGATTACTTTACCATACTATTTTTTTTTTAACATTTTCATTATTTGGATTACAGCACCCCAGCGGTCTTTAGCTATTCCAAGAGGTGTCATGCAATTCTGAAAAGTTCCTCAGAATAACATTTTAAGTTACTTCAATTGAAAAAAATAAATATTTGCTATACAGACATTTTCTAGTCTAGTAAAAGAGACAAAGATAAATGTTCATACTTGAAATATACAAAATATCTGGAAATTGCTTATACGGTATTTAAACTTCCATTCAATGCTAGTTCCCAAATGAATTACAAAGTGTCCTATACCAGCATCTTGGAATCTAAATCAACATAAAACACCTGACACATTTTGAAATGAAAAAAGAAATTCACATTTTCAAGCAGTTCTCAATTATCTAATTAATAGATCATCTGAAATAGCTGAAAGTCCTAATAATTATTTTTCTTTAATTTGAGACTGTGTTTTTGTACTTACAGGTGAAGAACTGTTTTCCTGATGTCCTAAGAATTTTATTCCATTAATGTTATAGGTGCCACTAGAGGAGCTGGAAGGTGTTCCTGGCCTTTTGCAGAAGAAAGCTTTCTTCTCAAATCAATACAAAATCTCTTCTAACTATCCCAGAGCTGGGGGGAGGAAGCAGAGAGTATGTGGATTTGAAAGCACTTCTCGACCTTCAGGTAAAAAGAAATAGCTTAGATATTAACATTATAATTACACCAATTAGATGCTAACTTTATTTGATTTTCAAAAATAATCAGGCCCCTGCTAATTGTGTGTATACAGAAAGAAATGAGAGTCCATATTCTTTGTAAACACTAAGTACACTTTTTTGTTCTCTATCAATGAGCAATAGGCAGCATGTGGATCTCACATATCTGAAGACAGGGCATATGGGCTGATTAAATGGGGTGTTAGGAAAGATCTGAATTCAGGTTAGCACTGCCAGCCCTCTGTTCCTCCAGTCCACTCCCTGTAACCAGCTCCCACTGACTTCATCACGGCCACCCAATTTCTTCCTACTCCAGTGTTTCTCAACCCTTTAAACCAATGCTAACTTTTCATAAATATAAACATCTTATTCACACTTTCCCCAGAAATTTTAACACATTCCTTAGGACTAGGGGAGTAGAAACTTCAGTTAGGAATCTCTGTATTTTCTTTGTAACCCAGCAGCAAAAACAATGTGGTTGTGTTTTGTTTTCTGGAATTGCCATTATAAAAATAATAGTTTTATTATGTTTTTATAAATAAAACTAAATTATAAAATTGAACATGTCTTCTCAAATTTTTCACCTGCCTCTAACCATCCCCCACTTCCCAGAGATTCTAGTATTTCTCTAAGAGCCCATTCCTCAAGTTAAAAATTATTGCTCTAATTTCTACATCATGACCGGGACCTGCTGTATAACTTGTGGGGCCTAGTTCAAAATGAATATGCAAGGTCCCTGTTCAAAAATTATTAAGGATTTCAAGATGGCTACAGTGGAGGATTAACCAAGGCTGGGACCTTTCTAAGCTTGGAGTCCTGGGTGATTGCACAGAATACATGCCACAAAGCTGTCCCTGATCATGACTTTTAGCTTCTGCTATTCCTCTGATTGACTTTCTCTGTGTGTTTCCTGATTCCCAAGAGCAAGGATCTGATTGGCTAAGATAAGCATTTCATTCCAGAAGTTTTACTGGTTGCTGGCAGGCATATTCATTGGAGAGGCCCCTTGGTCAGTCAACTATGTCAGAACCAAGCAGTTGTGTGTGATCAAGGTGGGGGATTTAAATGGGAGTAGAGAATGGGTCTACTACTACAGTACACGGTCACCAATGTAGCCACGATAGTGGACAGGGCAGTTTTCTTAGGAGTGGACATGGGTAGACAGGCAATCACTGATGCTGAATACACAATATAAATATATGCATTTCCAATTTGAGCCTGATGTCTGTGTAAAATGGAGTAATAACATTTCAGAGGCTAGTTTAGGGGTGATAGATGAGATAGTGGCCTAAACAAATGGATGTGAAACCCCAAGAAATCATTATTACCATTGCAACTAAGGGAGTGCAAACATAGTGGAACCTGATTTAACATCTCAAATAGTCCAGCACTCAAAAATAGGCTGGTAACACATAGGCTATCAGGGTATTGTCTTGTGGTGCATGCTCAGGATGACTATTGCTGTGAACTAAGCAACACAGATTCCATGTTCTGAAGACAAACAGACACAAGGGATTGTGTCTTTGTTCATATATACAAAGAAAATTGGCACTAGAACTGGATGAGAGTCAAGAGACAGTCTGTTTAGTAGGCTGTGGCTTGTGATAGTCCTAATCTGTTGATAAAATAATGTGTTTCCTTCTGGAAAAGAGGAATTTTCTAACGTTCCCCTAAGAAAGGTTTCAGCTGCTCTCAGCTCTGTCAGGGACTAGGAGTGATTGTCCTGTTCTGGGTTATTATCACTCTGATCACACCAATTCCTCTTCTGGGCTTAAAAAACTCATTCTCTCTCTCTCTCTCTCTTTCTCTCTCTCGAGGATTTTTTTCAAAACTGTGATATCTTTCTAGTTTAACTGCTGGATCTAGTCATGGGTTTTTTATCCCCAGGCTCTCCCTTTTGTCATCTTTTATCCTCCTCTTTCCTTCGTCCCATTTAAATTAAATTTTACAATTTATATAAGAATTTAAGTTGGTCATAGTAAAGATTTTGAAACATTTGGGATTTTGAATTCCAATAGTGTTATCAGTAACTTTTAAAGGTTAGGATTTTCCTTTTGTATGTGTCATGAGTCCATATGTGTGAGACTGTGACACTGTGTGTATGTATTTAAAGAATATTTAAATGTATAACAGTAAAAGAAAAGGTACAAATTGCAAATATCAAGACTTATGTCAAATAGAAACTTCCAAAACAGACCTATGTGACAAATAACACAAACCAAATTAATTATTAAAAAGAATCTTTTGTATTACTCAATTCATAGAAATAATCAGGAAAGTAAAAATCTAAAAAGCAGTGGTTTGAAGAAAAGCAGGAAGCCTTTCACAGAGCATTTTGAGTAGGCGAATGAAGGTTATTAGTTAAGCTGGGGATGCCTGCTTTCCCTGCTCCAGCAGTCACAGACAGAGTGGACATGCCTCTGCATAATCCTATTATGTACAGGGTGCTGCACTTGGCCTTCCTGGTGACTTACATTTGCCAGAAACACTTCAAACACATACCATATAGGCAGTTACAACAGGTTTCCAAAGATTGATGGCCGCCCCCAAGCAAAAAGATTCCATTAGCTACCCTCTAAATACTCATATGAAGAATGTGTGCTTGTGTGTGTGCCACTATGTGTTCATGTACTTAGCCAGCATAATGTAGAAAATTGGTTTCTTAACACCTGATTCTAGACAGAAGCAATTTCTGCCAAGAATGTCAGCCACTTTTAAAAAAATAACATCAAGCCACTGCACAAATACAAAATCACATACTGGGAGAAAATGAAATTATACACATACTTAGAATATTACTCTTTCCTTTTCATCCTTCAAAAATCAATTTGGATTTTTAACTTTCCATCCTGATCCAATACTGTACAACAAAGAAAGAATGTATAAGGAAAGTAAGATTTCAGAAATGTGGTAAGGAGTGGATGGAAATGCCTTCAATAATTCTTAGTAAGGGTGTAGGAGGACTTTTGGCTCACAGATGTTCCAGTGCTCTAAGGGGTTCACTGGGAGAGAATATCACCATAGGTTTGAAAAACTATTAATCCCACGAAGAAAAAAATTTAAATATATCTACTATTAAGAGAATTGATATCTAATCTTACTCACCATTGTAGGTGAAATCTCACAGAGTCATATTTTAACTGTTAGTCAAGCAAGAGTGAAAAGAAATCTATTTTCTGTATGTCCAGATTTCAACTAATGGAATTTTGAGCACTTTCAAGGTCTTCCCATGTGAATTTTGCACAGAATTGGTAGAACCCTGATTTCTGATGATCAGCTTTATTTTGGACTATGGCTAATGTGACCAGATGTTTCATTTTCCTGGCACAGTCATGATTTGTGCTTGGTATGTTGGTAACTCATTGGATTTAGCATTAGTACAGATGGCTTTTTTCTAAAAAAAATTAATGATACATTGTTAACAGCTGCATTAAAATAAGTCAGGATGAGTTTGATAGGCCTCTATTTTGTACTTCAGCTTCTGACATAGTCTCATCTAGTAGCATGTAAAATACATGTGTGGTGTCAGGGTTCACACTTAATGCATGGAAAACGCTGAGGGATGAACAGTAATAACTCATCTATCTTTGGCTGATCCTTCCAGATGAAACATAATTAACACCTTCTGTATCAGCTATTTATTGCTGCATACTAAACCACCCAAATTTAGCAGCTTAACTAAACAAGACATAAGGTCACAGGATATTAAAGATAATGGAACAATAAATTCTATCTCTTGATGGAGGAGTGACAACATTACTGCAGAAGGGCATTTACACAGAAAGGCAGGCTTCATGGGAGACCATTATTATAATGATCTACTACTATACTTTCTTTTTTTTTTTTTTTTTGATGTTGAGATGGAGTCTCACTCTGTCACCCAAGCTGGAGTGCAGTGGCGCGATCTCGGCTGACTGCAAGCTCTGCCTCCTGGGTTAAAGCCATCTCCTGCCTCAGCCTGTCAAGTAGCTGGGACTACAGGCGCCTGCCACCATGCCTGGCCAATTTTTTGTATTTTTTAGTAGAGACTGGGTTTCACCGTGTTCACCAGGATGGTCTTGATCTCCTGACCTCATGATCCACCCACCTTGGCAGCCCAAAGTGCTGGGATTACAGGCATGATCCACCACACCCAGCCTATACTTCCATTTAAAGGATAGCATGCCTGGCTCTCGCTGATGAAATGTATATGCTTGGATGCAAGTAGTTGGGGATGCCCAACTCCTTCTGCTCTCTAGTGGTGGAGGGAGAAGTACTTGATACTGTTAGCTGTATCAGTTGCTTGATGTACTAGCTGGTTGTGCCTTGGTCTACACTGAGGCCTGTGAGATGCCCGAAGCTCCCAGGCCTATATCCTGCAGGGTTGATGGAAAACATGGGCAATAATAAATGTATTATTTATTGGTGGGCATGGAACATGTGTGGAAAATAGAGGCTGAACAGTTCTATATGCTTTCTTCTTTTGCAAGGAATCATTTAAGAACAATGACCTTTTTGAAAGTTCATGACTATGATGAATGTGTTACTTTCATAAGATACATCTTAATATTAACTACCAGCCATTGGGGCCACAGTGATGTTATCAATTATCTAGACACTAGATGATATAAATATCTGAAGTATCTACCAAAAAAATTAATAGTGCCCAAAGATGATGATTTAACATATGAAGCTACACATGATGAGTTTACATAAGACTTCATAAAGCATGACTTTTCATTTAGATCAAATAACTCTTTCACTCCAAATATCGAAAGTTTTTGTGCACATATGAGAAATAAAGCATTAATTGTTAATATGTTGGTTCTGGTACTAGAAAAAGAAGTGCAAATAATTTTATAATACCATATATCAGTATTATCAGATACTTCAATAGAAAATCAGTTAATTCCACTAATAAATGTTTTTTCATCCAATTCATGGAATTAAAGTATTTTGCCATTTCATTCTATTAAAAATAAAATATATCTCATTATAGTGAATGACGAATCATTTTAAAAGTTTATCATTGAAGATAAAATTTATTGCTTTTGCAGTGAAAATACAAATACAAATTTTAGTGAATATAATATCATGAAAAAATAGTAATTTTACTAAATTAAGAAATCTCTACATCAGAAATGTACTTGAATTTCTTTGTCAATGCTGATGTCAAGAATAATTTAGCATCATAGCATGCAATTTCTCCCTTAGCTACCCATCATAAATTGAATTTTTAAATGTTTGTCTCTTTAAATAATTAATTTCTAAGTCAATCTAATGTCCCACCATGGTATTGGTCACCTTTTAGAAAATAAGTCTTCTCTATTAATTATAGTTCTATTGTGTTCAAAATCAGTTAGACATCATATCATCAACAGACTATGTGAATAAAACTTCAGATTTTGAGCCTGTTAGCAAATTATAGTTAATAAAAATGAAATTTGTGTCCTGGAACAGTGGCTCATGCCTGTAATCCTAGCACTTTGGGAGGCCAAGGCGGGTGGATTGCCTGAGCTCATGAGTTCGAGACCAGCCTGAGCAACATGGTGAAACCCTGTCTCTACTAAAATACAAGTTAGCTGGGTGTGGCAGCATGCGCCTGTAGCCCCAGCTACTCGGGAGGCTGAAGCAGGAGAATTGCTTGAGCCCATGAGGCAGAGGTTGCAGTGAGGTGAGATGGTGTCACTGCACTCCAGACTGCATGACAGCGTGAATCTCTGTCTCAAAATAAATAAATAAATAAAATGTGTACATAGAATACACTGAAATATATTCTATGAACAAAAGAGGACAAATTAAACCAAGAGAGTTCAATGTACTATATATGATTTTGAAATTATACAACTGTACTTTCAAATGCCTTGACTTTTGCAAAGAATCTCGATGCAGCATAACTTTTATTATATAAATGTCTATTTTGCAATAGGATGAAATAAAATTAAGAAGACCTATGATATTGCAGTATATAAATGTGGCAAAACACTTGAATAATGAAAAAACTTATTGTGAGTTTTGTCTTATAAACATATTTGTTGAAGAAAGATACTCTAAATGGAGACAAACATACAATGCTTGTGGAAATATTTAGACATTTAACATAAAATTGGAACTGGCATTGCCCTCTATTTGACAGAATTTTATCTGAATTTACATTACAACAGCACCAGAAGATAACATTTTCCCTATTAAAAAGATTATGGTCTATAGTAAAGGAACCAACTGAAAATGCAATTAACCATAATTTGAAACTTGAAGACTATTTCAGGCATTTTTATGGAAAAAAGACTAAATATTTAAACAAAATACTATTAATAAAGAGAATTAGAGAAATTATATAAGCACACAAGTATTGTTACCTGCTTTTTAAATTTTTAATGTTCAGGTAATTGATATAAAGAAGTTCTTTAAAAGGTTTATTTAATGTATACTAGTATAATAGTAATATTTTATTTGATTTATGAATGTATGAATTTATAATAACAATTATAAATACCATAACAAATAAATAAAATAATTTATTTTTGATTATATGTTATAAATGTATTATGTGTATGCAATACATTTAATAAATGTATTTTGGTTAAATATTAATATAGTATTGGTTATATTTAATATGTATTTATTAAATATATTTTATAAACATATTTATTTGAAAATATTTTAAGTATATGTTTTACAGATCTACCTATATAATAAACCAATTTCTTCTCCAATAAATAAATGCTATAAAAATGATATACTTTTAATTATTTTTATTGCTTCCTTTAAAAGTAAAACACATCTTATATTTAGATAATTAATTAGTCACTTTATCTATAGTTCTTTTCTCATTTGGTCCTGGCCATCTCAAGTCCACCTCTTTCCCTCTATATCCTTCACAAAACAATTTTATATCCTATAAAAATCAGCCTCTATTTCAGGATATTACTAATAGATTGGTTTTTTTGGAACCTTGCCATTCTTCATATTTATAATCTGACAAACCCAAAGTTCTCTAGCTTCAAGTGTTAGTGTAAGTAGCTTCAAGTGTTAGAAAGCATGAAATTATCTCCAGGGTCAAAATGATGTGAAGTCTTAAAGTTCCAAAGAAATAACAATTATGCAAAGCAATGACCATCATTTGCAGTTCTATGTATCATTATTTTTTCTTCACTTTCTGAGATAAGAAACATCAGCGTTTTTTTTTTTTTTTTTTTTTTTTTGGACATGGGCATCAATTTAACACTGATAAAAATCTGGCAACTGCAAATATGTATCATCAGTGTTTACATTATATTTGATTCATATAGCAGCTTCCAAAGAGCTCAAAGCGATTTCACGTACACATGTTATTTATCCTCATCATCATAATAAAACAGATTTTAAAGCCCAGTGTGCCTATTCTATTGAAATTAAGTCTCATGCTTCTTGTACTTTTCCAGAAAAGCATGTCTAGTTATCTAAAACACTTTTACACATTTTGATCAATTACCCTGGAAAAAAACATTAATTTCAATGTCAGAATTACCCAGAGAGCTCAGTATACAAAATGGCAGATACACTTATAACCTTTTCTCAAACATCTCTAATTGTCTGTATACCTCGCTAATATTGGCTAAATAATACATTTATTTTTGACATTTGGGACTAAGTGCCTTACTTAGTTCTGTTCAATGTATTCATTAATTGAAGAAATACTTATTCATGATTTCTGGTACTTAGTTTTGTTCAATATATTCACTAATTGAAGAAATATTTATTCAGGACTTCCATTATATGAGCATTGGCCTTTGTGGTACAAAGATACAACATGAATCTGAAACTGAATTTAATCTAGAAAGATTGATTAATACAATCTCATGAGAAAAGCAAGACATCTACTGTGATAGCTATAGTATTGGTTAGAAATGGAAAAGAGAGCAGATGAGTATGGATGAAAGGCTGTGGAAGTTCAGATGAAATGCTTACTCCAGCTTGAGATATTAATCAGAAGTCAAACTCGTGATTTTCCTCCCTCCCTTACCCTATCCCTGTACTTACCTCCGTATCACTTCGAAGGATTGGGGGCATACAAGCAACAGAAGACACAATTCAAAATATTCTAAACAGTAAGGGGATTTTTCACTTCACAAAACAAATTGAAGTAGGGAGGCTCCAGAAGTGATTAATTCCATCCCCAGTATCCTTGGCATTCCTTTATCTCATCACTCTGCCTTTCTCCCGCTACTCTGTATGCATACCATCATGGTCCCAAGATCATTACGGGGCAACTTCAGGCTTCCCATTTTTTCTCTTACCACTGTCCGAAGGCAGGAACGAGGCTCTCTGTCTGCCTTATGCTTATTTATAAGAACTAATAAATCTTTCTCAGACGTCTTCCTTCTCAGTAGGTGTAGGTGCCCCCTCATATCTCACTAGCCAGAATGAGGTCACATGACCCTTTCCAAGCCAATCACTGGCAATGATTAAAGAGTTATCATTATGAGTTTAGACTAATATTAATTCCTTTTCCCTGAGAATGGAGTTATGCAACAAAAGGTGAATAACTGAACAAATGTGTGTCTCTTCCCATAAGAAAGAGATAGAAGTAAGAGATAGGCCACCAATAATAATGTTTTTTACACTACTCTAAGTTTACTGCTTTTCCTAACTTATTTTGTTTCTTGGTACCACCAATCTCCCCTTCACTTAATGGGCTCAAAATCCTAAAATGGTTCTTTGACAAGACTCTTTCTGTTGCTCTCACATCTTATTACCAAGCATAATATAGGTTACTCCTATGTCTTGAAAATGACGGGCGGATCACGAGGTCAGGAGATCAAGACCATCCTGGCTAACACGGTGAAACCCCGTCTCTACTAAAAAATACAAAAAAAAAAAAAAACTAGCCGGGTGAGGTGGCGTGCACCTGTAGTCCCAGCTACTCGGGAGGCTGAGGCAGGAGAATGGTGTAAACCCGGGAGGGGAAGCTTGCAGTGAGCTGAGATCCAGCCACTGCACTCCAGCCTGGGCGACAGAGCGAGACTCCGTCTCAAAAAAAAAAAAAAAAAAGAAAATGCCCAGTTCCAGTTCTCATCTTCACATACATGCCTGTAATGTTGTAAAAGTCTCCTAGAGGGAGCATATTAATTAATCATCCAAACCAGGACACTTCTGAGATGAAAATAATGTGCTATTAATAATTATGTAAGGAGAATAGGTATACATTATAACCAACCTAGGAAAACTGAAGGTATGCTTATCCCATCCCAACTCATCTTTTTTGTGTCCAGGTTTTACATTCTCCAATTCAAGTTTATATTGTCACTAAATTTGTTTTCTGGAACCCAGCCCTGATCCTGTCACATACACCTGTGCAAAAGCTTTTAATCGCTTCCCTATACATGCTGGATTATCCCAGGATTTAGGGTTTTCCCACAGTATGTTCTCAAATTAAATTTTCCTGGCTTGTCTCTCATTATTTCCCAAAATATAAAGAAAATTTTGGCTATATACTACCATTCAATGAAAACAGGTTACCTGTAATTCTTTAAGTGTGCCCATCCTGTCCTCGCTTTACGTGCTTGTTAATGTGGTCCCATCCATTTGTAATGCCTTTCCCTTCAATGCCAGCATTATATCCATCATTTAAGGCCATTGCAAATGTTTCCTCTCCTTAACAAATCAGATGTAATTTTGTACAGCCCTTATGATTATGGCTATAATAATCAGGCTTTCAGAACAAAAATCAGAATTTGTGACCTCTCATGGATTCTGACAAAGGGATGGACCTAAAACTGACTGTATTGAGGCTTTTATTATGGGTGCATTTGCTGATTTTTCTTACTAGATGATAGGTTCATCAGTGGTAGTAAATGGGTCTTACCTGTCTTCAAATGGCATATTGTTTTATATGTCCCAGCTTCTCCTTAAATATGTTTACATAAATTTCCTAATAAAGAAGTTATCATGGTAACATAGCTATTACACATCTCTTTAGTTGATTTAAACATCTATTTCAAGATGAAAATAATAACAGTGTTTGTTGGGAGGAGTGAAAACTGAGTAGATAGGAGACACTGGTAGGACAAACTTCTTCTACATACCCTTTGATAATTCTTGATGTTTGGAATATTTGTGTGTATTGCTATATTAATAACTTAAAAGTTTAGAAATAATATTAGAAAATGTGTCTTTTAATAAAGAGTTTACATTTAATTTTTCTTTTTAAATAAAAAAAAATCCAGTATGTAGTTCAGTCCCACATCTTCTTGGGAATTCTGCATACAGAATTTATGAGCATTGGCAGCTTACTAACAGAATGGGAAAAAGAAACCAATACTCTAATAAACATCTTTAATCCAAAATCTTTTCAAGATTCTCCTTAAAAAAAATCACCTTCATCTTGTTTTGACTGAGATTACATGACCACAAGAAAAGGGACACCATTGAGAGTGTCAAAAGGCATCAACAGGGCTGGGCGTGGTGGTTCATGCCTGTAATCCCAGCACTTTGGGAGGCTGAGCCAGGCGGATCACGAGGTCAGGAGATCAAGACCATCCTGGCCAACATGGTGAAACCCCATCTCTACTAAAAATACAAAAATTAGCTGGGTGTGGTGGCACATGCCTGTAATTCCAGCTACTCGGGAGACTGAGGCAGGAGAATCGCTTGAACCAGGGAGTTGGAGATTGCAGTGATCCGAGATCACGCCACTGCGCTCCAGCCTGGTGACAGAGCAAGATTCCATGGGAAAAAAGGAAAAAAAAAAGGCATCAACAACTTCCATTTCCTTATTTCTTTCTACATTTTGTTTTTGAGGTTTAGCAATTCTTACTGATCTAGTTCATTTACTTTAACTACCTTAAGATTTCCCATTAACAAATAAACCATAATCTTTCCATGTAATAACAAATTTCATGTGTCAACTTCACTGGGTCACAGGGTGCCCAGATTAAACATTATATCTGGGTGTGTCTGTAAGGGTATTTCCAGATGACATTAGCATTTGAATTGGTAAGCTCAGTGAAGGAGATTGCCCAATGTGAGTGAGCATGATCCAATTCATTCAGGACCTGAATAGAACAGAGGCAGAGAAAGGAGAAATTGGCCCCTATTTTCTGACTCATTGCTTGAGTTGGGACATCTCATCTTATCTTCTTCCCTGGGACTGGAAGTTACACTATTGGCTCCCCTGGTTCTCAGGTCGTCAGACTCACACCGAATTACACTACCAGATTTCCTCAGGCTCCATAATTGCCTGAGCTAATTCCTCATAATAATAGTTCCAGTCTTCCCCTCCTCTCTTTCTCTCTCTCTCTCTCTCTCTCGCTCTCTCTACAAACACACACACACACACACACTCTCTCTCACACACTTGGTGTCTTTAAAGAGTTGATGAAAAATGCACACTATGAAAAAACTATGCATGGATTTCAAATTTTTATAACATTTCTGAATAGGATCTAGTTTGAGACACTAAGAAAGATATGACATCAGTTTGAAAAGGGTCCCTATCAAAGCAACATGAATTCTGCCAAAACTGAAGAAAAAACCATCAAATACATGATGAAGCTTGGGTAGAAGAAGGGTGAAAGCAATAATACTTTACTAAAAGTTTATGGAGACAATGCCCCAGGGAAATCAGCAGTTTATAAATGAACTACTCATTCTAAGAAGGGACAACACAGAAATGAAGCCACACAACTACAACCACCTGATCTTCAACAAAGTTGACGATAATAAGCAATGGGGAAAGGACTCCTTATTCAGTAAATGGTGCTGGGATAACTGGCTAGCCATATGCAGAAGATTAGAACTGGACCCATTCATTTTGCCATATACAAAAATCAACTCAAGACAGATTAAAGTCTTAAATATAAAACGTAAAACTAGAAAAATCCTAGGAAAAAACCTAGGCAATAACATTCTGGACATAGGCTTTGGCAAAGATTTTATGATGAAGACTCTAAAAGCAATTGCAACAAAAACAAAAATTTTTTTTTTGACAAGCGGGACCTCATTAAACTAAAGAGCTTCTGCACAGCAAAAGGAACCATCAACGAAGCAAACAGACAACCTATAGAATGGGAGAAAATACTTGCAAACTATGCATCCAACAAAAGTCTGATATCTATAATCAGAGGAACTTAAACAAATTAACAAGCAAAAAAAAAAATCACTAAAAAATGGGCAAAACACATAAACAGACACTTCTGAGAAAAAGACATACAGTGACCAACATGTATTTGAAAAAAATGCTCAACATCACTAATCATTAGAGAAATGCAAATCAAAACCACAATGAGATACCATCTCACACCTGTCAGAATGGCTATTACCAAAAAATCAAAAAACAACAGATGCTGGCAAGTTAGCAGAGAAAAGGGAACATTTGTACACTTCCGGTGGGAATGTAAATTAGTTCAGCCATTGTCGAAAGCAGTTCAGACATTTCTTAAAGAACTTAAAACAGAACTATGATTTGACCCAGCAATCTCGTTACTAAGTATACACTCAAAGGAATATAAATTGTTCTACCATAGAGACATATGCCTTATATGTTCATCACAGCACTATTCACAATAGCAAAGACATGAAATCAACCTAGATGCCCATCAACTGGGTAAAGAAAATGTGGTACATATACATCATGGAATACCACGTAGCCATAAAAAAATGAAGTCATGTCCTTTGCAGCAATATGGATGCAGCTGGAGGCCATTATCCTAAGTGAATTAACACAGTAACAGAAAACCAAATACCACATGCTCTTTTTTATAAGTGGGTGGATACAAAGAAGGTAACAATAGACACAATGGACTACTTGAGGGTGAAGGGTGAAAGGAGAGTGAGGATCAAAAAATTACCTAGTATGTACTATGCTCATTGCCTGGGTGACAAAATAATCTGTACAACAAATCCCTGTAACATACAGTTTACCCATGCAACAAATCTGCACATGTATCCCCTGAACCTAAAATAAAAGTTGGAAAGAAAAGGAAGAAACCAGTGGATGTTGAAGATAAAACCTGCAAAGGAAGAGCATCCATATCAATTTGCAAGAGAAAAATTTATCTTGCTCATGCCCTAATTGAAGAAGACCAGTGATTAACAGTAGAAATAGCCAACACCATAGATGTCTTAATTGGTTCAGCTTACACATTTCTGATTGAAAAATTAAAGTTAAGCAAACTTTCCACTCAATACATGCCAAATTTGTTGTGCCCAGATCAGCTGCAGAAAAGAGCAGAGTTTTCAATGACAATTTTAAATAAGTGGGATCAAGATCCTGAAGCCTTTCTTTGAGGAATTATAACAAGAGATGAAATACAGCTTTACAAGTGCAATACTGAAGATAAATCACAGTCAAAGTGATGGCTACTGAGAGGTTGAAGTGGTCCAGTCAAAGCAAAAGCACACCAGTCAAGCACAAAAGTCATGGCAACAGTTTTTGGTGTGCTCAAGGCATTTCGCTTGTTGACTTTCTGGAGGGCCAAAGAACAATAATGTCTGATTATGTGAGGGCTTTGAAACAGCCAAGGTTTTAGCAGAAAAGTGCCAGAGTCCTTCTTCACCATGACAATGCTCCTGCTCATTCCCCTCTTTAAACAAGAGTAATTTTGTGACTGTTTCAATGAGAAATCACTAGGCATCCACCTTACAGTCCTGATTTGGTTCCCTCCGACTTCTTTTTGTTTCCGTGTCTTAAAAAAAATCTCTAAAGGGCACCAATTTTTCTTAAGGTAGTAGTGTATAAAAAAGACTTTGAATTCCCACAACTCTCAGTTCTTAAAGGATGGACTAAATGACTGGTATTGTTGCTTATAAGAGTGTCTTGAACTTGAAAGAGTTTATGTTGAGAAATAGATTATATTTTTTATTTTTATCTTTTAATTCCATTTTTCAATGAACTTTTGAGGGGTGTGTGTGTGTGTGTGTGTGTGTGTGTCTATGCCTTTCATTTTCTTTCTCTGGAAAACCCTGACTAAATACAGTCCATTAGCTTACTGATGGATAGCAAGCTTATTTCCTCTGCCCCCTGTTAATAAACAATGTTACAATGAATAACCTAGTATATGTCCCCCTGTGCACATGTGGATCTGCCGGACTGAAAGGCAAGTGCACGGCTAAACTGACAGCAAGAAGTAGAGAATGCATATGTCAATTCCAACTCTTTTCTTTTCAGGTCCTTCACTTACTTACAGAAATACATATTTTCATTTATAATGAATTGTCATGGGAAGGCAGGAAGGCTTTTCCTCCTACTGTGCCTCAAGAGAGTGCAGACTTGCATATAATGTCAAATGAACACCCCACAGCCTTCTGTTGACCTTGTAAGAGTCAGGGCTGTTCACACATAGTCTGCCATCCTCCCACATCTGGCTTTGCTGCCCAACCTGCACACTTCAGTGAGTGTTTTTACACCTTTTTTGAAAAATAAAAAAGTTAGGGGAGCAAATACTAGAGTTTGCTGTGCTTTAGCTAGTTAAATGGAGCATAGTCTAGCAAGAAGGGTCAGATCAAATATGTTGGAAATGTGCCACTGACTTTCCTTGTGACCACGGGAAATTCATTTTGCCTTTTTGTTTTTCCATTTCCTCATTCATAAAAAGAAAGGACTCTTGTTCATCTTCCTGTTAATTTAACAAATACCTAAAAGTATGAACTAAAGATACTTAACACTTATTTAGAATTGAGAAACTAGTCATGTGCATGTATATGCACTTTGACTATCAAAGGCCATTTTGCCAACCCCAGATTCTGGAAGCAACAGCATGATTTGTATGAGAGCAATTCCATTGCTATTCCTAACTTGTGCAGTCTTGCAAAGTATTTGAAAAAAAATTACATTTCTTTCAGTGACACTTATGCTAACCTTCAAATCTTGCTTAGGTTAGTAGTTTTTGGTCATATCTATACATATTTCTTATTCTTGATAAAGACTAAAGTTGTGGTAATTTTACATATCAAACTAAGAGTTTTACCGACTAAGATTATTTTCAGTTATAGAAATAGGACTTCCTAAATACTCATTTTAAACAAGAAAAGTAAATCATTACACATTTCTAATACTTAAAACCAGAGATGACTTCTTTAAATTTTATCAGATTTTGAGAAGCCACTCTTGATTATGGAAAATATAAAATTTCTCACCTTAGTTCTCAGAAAATTCAGTATCCATGAGTGTTTAAAAATATAAAATTTGTTATTTAATACTATAATTCCCAAATAAAGCTTAGATAGGTTCAGGCCAAATTCTTTTTGGTAGAAGTTGAGTACCTAGCCTCAAGGAAGTAGCACCTAAATAATTTTGGTTATTAACACCTTAAACAAACTAGCTTATTAGATTGGCTAGCTAGGATTGGGACACTTCTGTAAAGGGAACTAGTAGAGGAGGTCCAGAGCCCCCAAAACTATTTGAGAACAGCAGTAGAGATTGGGGTATTATAAAAAGAAGATATGCAGCAAAGAGAAGACAGCAGGTGAAGGGGGACCTCTGGGAAGGAGAGATGAAGATTTGAAGGAAGGGAAATGGTGGTAATGACAAACTTTGCTAACTTTTAAATTTCATTACTTTAAAGAACAGAATTATAGGAGCTACAGAGGAAGGTCTTACAGTCCAAGCACCAGAACACCTAAGCAAGTTACATGTCTTCTCTGAAGAGCTGCTGATAAAATCTGGGAGAAGGGCCCAGTCATATGGCTATTCCACTTTGCAGTCTATGAAGTCCCTAGAATAAGAATAACCCCAGAAAGAGGATAGCAGACAACAGAGATCCCAGACAACAGAAAACTGTCATTTAGACTTTATCTTTTTTTTTTTTTTTTTGAAGCTGATTAAATTTATTATTCAAGCTGAGTTCCATAAGAATACGAAAAGTTCCCTTTCTGGAAGTAATTCAGTTGCTGGCCATGTTTTCTCACTGAAAATTAAGTATAAGTTTTTTTTTTAAAAATTTATTATTATTATTATACTTTAAGTTCTAGGGTACATGTGCATAACGTGCAGGTTTGTTACATATGTATACTTGTGCCATGTTGCTGTGCTGCACCCATCAACTTGTCAGCACCCATCAACTCGTCATTTATATCAGGTATAACTCCCAGTACAACCCTCCCCCCTCCCCCCTCCCCATGATAGGCCCCAGTGTGTGATGTTCCCCTTCCCGAGTCCAGGTGATCTCATTGTTTAGTTCCCACCTATGAGTGAGAACATGCGGTGTTTGGTTTTCTGTTCTTGTGATAGTTTGCTAAGAATGATGGTTTCCAGCTGCATCCATGTCCCTACAAAGGACACAAACTCATCCGACTTTATCTTTTTTGTTGCAAATATCTCTTCAATTGAACCATAAACCTTCATAAAGTTAATAGATAAATCGGAACTTTGGAGGGATATGATGGCAGGGACATGTAGCTCTTCTTTGTTTGAAGTGCCACAGAATTGTTAAACTAACATATTAGCTATTTTGAGGCATGGGTGTGTAGGAAGACATTTTTTTCTCACTCAACGCATGCATATTTTATGCTATAGATTTTTTTTAAGTGAAGTAGCTTAGGTAAACCTCTGATCAATTAGTGACCTGGGAATAATTACTGTTTTCCACCCCATGTCTTTCCCTACCCTCATTAAATATAAATATGTCTTAAAATATTACAATAACACTTCTGTGTTGTAATTCCAAGACAACCACAAATTGGCATCCTTCCTTCTTATACCTTGTTCACACCTAAATATTGCACAGACCTTTTAATACAGAAGATTGTGGACTGCTGTCATGAGACTACAGGATTGATATTCTTAATTTTTCTACTGCTCAGTTGAATTGCAGTTTACAAATTAGTTGATCTTTGACTTTCAAAGATTTTACATTTATAGACTCAAGCATTACAAGTGACACCAAATGTCCTTAAAATGTAATAATTTATCATTTCATTAAGATTCACATTTGAAAGCATACACCTTGAGGCGGATATGGGAGTGCCATGCCACTATCTGAACTGTGTGGTTTCCTGCTCATTGTCATGTATTCAACTTTTGGAACAAGTCCGTAGTGAATGGAAAGTCTGGCGTAGGTGTGAATTTAAAACAATGTAAAAGGGTTGAGACTAGCCCTTTCCCCTCTTTCCCATCCTCCTCTTTCTCTTTCTTTATCCCTCTTGATGCTTTTAAGTATAACATAAAGGTATCCCACAAGGAAAATTTTATAAATCTGTTAATGACTTTATATTTTACCCTACTAAGGAACATTTGCACTTGAGCAAGGAAAAGTGAAGAGTATTGTTAACTGAAAAGAAAAATCCATAATGGGGTAGAATTTAAAGTCTACTTTTACATAGGTTGTGGGAGTCATTTTATGGTAAATGGTAATACAAATGGTGAAAAAGTATCCCGTGGCCATATTGCCCTTACAAAGTGTGTGAAATTTGTTATAGGAAATAATTATTTCTTGCTAAAAGTACAACTGTCTTTTAAGTCAGTGGTTTCCAAGCATGACTGAACATCACAATCTCCTATGAAATTTTTTAAAAACCACAGATTCTATGTCCCAAATCAGTATCCTATTTTCTGAACCTTGCAGCCAGAAAGTTATTGTCTTCACAAGATTTACCAGAGTTTTGTAAATTATTGGGTTTTTTTAAATCTTCTGTTTTTGTTTTTTTACAGAATCATCTTTTGGCTTTGCTGAATTATTTTCCTTTTTTTTTTTTTGTCTTTCTTCGGTTTTATTTTCCTACACTTTTCTAACTTCTTAGCTCATTAATTTTCAGTCTCTCATTTTTTTGAATGATATGAATTTTAGGTCATTACATTTCCCTCTGAGTTTCACCTTAGCTATGTCCTGTAAGTTTTAAAACATAGTATTTTCAGGTGACTGATGAGATGGTCAAATAGAAACAGCTCCGGTCTGCAGCTCCCAGTGACATCAATGGAGAAGGAGGGTGATTTCTGCATTTCCAACTGAGATACCTGACTCATCTCATCGGGACTGGTTAGACACTGCGTGCAGCCCACAGAGGGCGAGCCAAAGCAGTGTGGGGCATTGCCTTACTCAGAAAGCACAAGGGGTCAGGAAACTCCCTCACCTAGCCAAGGGAAGCCTTGAGGTACTGTGCATGAGGAATGGTGTATTCTGACCCAGGTACTATACTTTTCCCACTATCTTCACAACCTGCAGACCAGGAGATTCCCTTGGGTGCCTACACCACCAGGGCCCTGGGTTTCAAGCACAAAACTGGGCAGCTATTTGGACAGACACTGAGCTAGCTGCAGGAGTTTTTTTTTTCATACCCCAGTGGCTCCTGGAATACCAACGAGACAGAACCATTCACTTCCCTGGGAAATGGGCTGAAGCCAGGGAGCCAAGTGGTCTGGCTAAGCAAATTCCACTCCCACAAAGCCCAGCAAGCTAAGATCCGCTGGCTTGAAATTCTCACCACCAGCACAGCAGTCTGAAGTTGACCTGGGATGTTGGAGCTTGGTTGGGGGAGGGGTGTCCACCATTACTGAGGCTTGAGTAGGCAGTTTTCCCCTCACGGTGTAAACAAAGCCACTGGAAGTTTGAACTGGGCAAAGCTCACCACAACTCAGCAAAGCTGCTCTAGCCAGACTGCCTCTCTAGATTTCTCCTCTCTGAGCAGGGCATCTCTGAAAGAAAGGCAGCAACCCCAGTCAGGGGCTAATAGATCAAACTCCCATTTCCCTGGGACAGAGCACCTGGGGGAAAGGGCAGCTGTGGGCACAGCTTCAACAGACTTAAACATTCCTGCCTGCTGGCTCTGAAGACAGCAGTGTATCCCCCAGCACAGCACTCGAGCTCTGCTAAGGGACAGACTGCCTCCTCAAGTGGGTCCCTGACCCCCATGCCTCCTGACTGGGGGACACCTCCCAGCAGGAGTCAACAAACACTTCATACAGGAGAGCTCCGGCTGGCATCTGGCAAGTGCCCCTCTGGGATGAAGCTTGCAGAGGAAGGAACAGGCAGCAATCTCTGCTGTTCTGCAGCCTCCACTGGTGAGGCAAACAGCAAGGCAAACAGGGTCTGGAGTGGACCTTCAGCAAACTCCAGCAGACCTGCAGTTGAGGAGCCTGACTGTTAGAAGGAAAATTAACAAACAGAAATGAATAGTATCAACATCAACAACAACAAAAAATGTCCCAAAAAACCCCATCCGAAGGTCACCAGCGTCAAAGACCAAAGGTAGATAAATCCATGAAGATTAGGAAAAACCAGCACAAAAAGGCTGAAAATTGCAAAAAATCAGGATGCCTCCTCTCCTTCAAAAGATCACAACTCCTCACCAGCAAGGGAACAAAACAGTATGGAGAATAAGTTTCACGATTTGACAGAAGTAGGCTTCAGAAAGTGGGTAATAACATACTCCTCTGAGCTAAAGGAACATGTTCTAACCCAATGCAAGGAAGCTAAGAACCTTGAAAAAAGTTAGATGAATTGCTAACTAGAATAATCAGTTTAGAGAAGAACATAAATGACCTGATGGATCTGAAAACCACAGCACAAGAACTTCATGAAGCATACACAAGTATCAATAGATGAATCAATCAGGCAGAAGAAAAGATATCAGAGATTGAAAATCAACTTAATGAAATAAAGTGTGAAGACAAGATTAGAGAAAAAAGAATGAAAAGCAACAAACAAAACCTCCAAGAAATATGGGACTATGTGAAAAGACAAAACCTATGTTTGATTGGTGTACCTGAAAGTGACAGGGATAGAATGGAACCAAGTTGGAAAACACTCTTCAGGAGATTATCCAAGAGAACTTCCTCAACCTAGCAAGACAGGCCAACATTCAAATTCAGGAAATACAGAGAACACCACAAAGACAATCCTCAAGTACAGCAACCCCAAGACACATAATCTTCAGATTCGCCAAGGTTGAAATGAAGGAAAAAATGTTAAGGGCAGCCAGAGAGAAAGGTCGGGTCACCTGCAAAGGGAAGCCATTAGACTAACAGCAGATCTCTCTGCAGAAACCCTACAAGCCAGAAGAGCATAGGTGTCAACATTCAACATTCTTAAAGAAAAGAATTTTCAACCCAGAATTTCATATCCAGCCAAACTAAGCTTCATAAATGAAGGAGAAATAAAATCCTTTGCAGATAAGCAAATGCTGAGACATTTTGTCACCACCAGGCCTGCCTTACAAGAGCAAGGAAGCACTAAGGAGACCCATCTCACATGCAGAGACACACATAGGTTCAAAATAAAGGGATGGAGGAAGATCTACCAAGCAAATGGAAAATAAAACAAAACAAAAAGCAGGGGTTGCAATCCTAGTCTCTAATAAAACAGACTTTAAACTATCAAAGATCAAAAGACACAAAGAAGGCCATTACATAATGGTAAAGGGATCAATTCATCAGGAAGAAGTAACTATCCTAAATATATATGCACCCAATACAGGAGCACCCAGATTCATAAAGCAAGTCCTTAGAGACTTACAAAGAGACTTAGACTCCCACACAATAATAATGGGAGACTTTAACAACCCACTGTCAACATTAGACACATCAACGAGACAGAAAGTTAACAAGGATGTTCAGGAATTGAACTCAACTCTGCACCAAGTGGACCTAATAGACATCTGCAGAACTCTCCATCCCAAATCAACAGAATATACATTCTTCTCACCACCACATTGCACTTATTCCAAAATTGACCACATAGTTGGAAGTAAAGCACTCCTCAGCAAATGTACAAGAACAGAAATTAAAACAAACTGTCTCTCAGACCACAGTGCAATCAAACTAGAACTCAGGACTAAGAAACTCAATCAAAACTGCTCAACTACATGGAAACTGAACAACCTGCTCCTGAATGACTACTGGGTACATAATGAAATGAAGGCAGAAATAAAGATGTCTTTGAAACCAATGAGAACAAAGATACAACATACCAGAATCTCTGGGACACATTTAAAGCAGTGTGGAGAGGGAAATTTATAGCACTAAATGCCCACAAGAGAAAGTAGGAAAGATCTAAAATTGACACCCTAACATTACAATTAAAAGAACTAGAGAAGCAAGAGCAAACACATTCAAAAGCTAGCAGAAGGCAAGAAATAACTAAGATCAGAGAAGAACTGAAGGAGAGAGAGACACAAAAAACCCTCAAAAAATCAATGAATCCAGGAACTGGTTTTTTGAAAAGATCAACAAAATTGATAGACCACTAGCAAGACTAATAAAGAAGAAAAGAGAGAAGAATCAAATAGATACAATAGAAAATGATAAAGGGGATATCACCACCAACCTCACAGAAATACAAACTACCATCAGAATACTATAAACACCTCTACGCAAATAAACTAGAAAACGTAGAAGAAATGGATAATTTCCTGAACACTTACATTCTTCCAAGACTAAACCAGGAAGAAGTTGAATCCCTGAATAGACCAGTAGCAGGCCCTGAAATTGAGGCAATAATTAATAGCCTACCAACCAAAAAAAGTCCAGGACCAGACGGAGTCACAGCCGAATTCCACCGGAGGTACAAGGAGGAGCTGGTACCATTCCTTCTGAAACTATTCCAATCAATAGAAAAAGAGGGAATCCCCCCTAACTCATTTTATGAGGCCAACATCATCCTGATACCAAAGCCTGGCAGAGACACAACAAAAAAAGAGAATTTTAGACCAATATCCCTGATGAACATCAATGCAAAAATCCTCAATAAAATACTGGCAAATCAAACCCAGCAGCACATCAAAAAGCTTATCCACCATGATCAAGTGGGCTTCATCCCTGGGATGCAAGACTGGTTTAACATATGCAAATCAATAAACATAATCCAGCATATAAACAGAACCAAAGACAAAAACCACACGATTATCTCAATAGATGCAGAAAAGGCCTTTGACAAAATTCAACAGCCCTTCATGCTAAAAACTCTCAATAAATTCGGTATTGATGAAATGTATCTCAAAATAATAAGAGCTATTTATGACAAATCCACAGCCAATATCATACTGAATGGGCAAAAACTGGAAGCATTCCCTTTGAAAACTAGCACAAGACAGGAAGGCCCTCTCTCACCACTCCTATTCAACATATTCATCATCACTGGTCATTAGAGAAATGCAAATCAAAACCACAATGAGATACCATCACACTCCAGTTAGAATCATTAAAAAGTCAGGAAACAACAGATGCTGGATAGGATGCGGACAAATAGGAATGTTTTTACACTGTTGGTGGGAGTGTAAATTAGTTCAACCATTGTGGAAAACAGTGTGGCGATTCCTCAAGGATCTAGAACAGGAAATACCATTTGACGCAGGAATCCCATTACTGGGTATATACCCAAAGGATTATAAATCATTCTACTATAAAGACACATGCACACATATGTTTACTACAGCACTATTCATAATAGCAAAGACTTGGAACCAACCCAAATGCCCATCAATGATAGACTGGATAAAGAAAATATGGTACATATATACCATGTAATACTATGCAGCCATAAAAAAGGATGAGTTCGTGTCCTTTTCAGGACATGGATAAATCTGGAAACCATCATTCACAACAAACTATCACAGAAACAGAAAACCAAACACTACATACTCTCACTCATAAGTGGGAGCTGAACAATGAGAACACATTGACACAGGAAGGAGAACATCACACCCCAGGGCCTGTCAGGGGTTGGGGTTAGGGGAGGGATAATATTAGGAGAAATACCTGATGTAGATGACCAGTTGTGGGTGCAGCAAACCACCATGGCATGTGTATACCTATGTAACAAACCTGCATGTTCTGCACATGTATCCCAGAACTTAAAGTATAATTTTAAAAAGCAAAACAAAAGTAGTATTTTTAATATCACCCAGTTAAAAACGTTTTCTAATTTTCATAGTTTTCTCTATTCAATTTGTAATCATGTGTTTCTTAATATTCAAATACATAGGAACATTATTGCTGTCTTTTTAATTTCTATTGCAAACTTATTTGCATTGTGGTTCACGATCATGCATGGTATGGAGCTAGTCTTTTATAATTTGCTTTATAACGTTTACAAACTTGTTTTTAACTATGGTACACATTTTAAAAATAATTCTCTTCTGGTAATTCTAATACCTAAGGTCTAATACCTAGTTTGTTTCTTCTATCTAGTATTTTGTAGTTTTACTCATATAGCTCTGTTTCCTTGTGTGCTTTTTAAAATTTTACTTTTTACTGTGAGCTTTACATTTTTTTCCTGAAAAAAATCATTTGTGGAACGTTCATAAGGCCTATGATAAAATATATTTTTAGAGAAGATTTTCTTTTGTTTTCCCACATGTCTTTAAAAGTCCAGGACCACTTTAAACTAAATTTGAGACTGAGATATTTTTGGACTATTCAGATGATAAAAATTCAGCTGCAAATCTACAGGAACGCAGGAAAACAAGCTTGCAGTTGTGAATTCTCAGAAACTTCTTTTTTCCCATTCTGGACTATGCCAAAGGTAATTTCCTTTGTGGTCTCTGGTGGTGGTGATGGTAAAATGGTGGGCCAGTTTTACTTCAAGGTTACTCCTATACTGAGGTGGGAGTCCTTTGGGGCCTTGGGTTTATGGAGATACATCTCCTATTCAACTCCCTAATTTGATGGATCATAGGAATTGGGTTTCTGTTCCCTGAAATTTTGATATATTTAAAACAAAAGCTCACATCCTCAGGTTTTTGAATCTTTTACGAATATAAGCAGCGTTGGATTTCAGTTTACCACCGTTAATTCTCATTTTCAGTTAAATTTTAATCTTACTATTTTGTCAGCTATTCACTGATTTTAAGATAACTTAAAAACAATTTAAAGTGTTTTTTATTTGTTTTTCAGTAGGAGAATTTACTCAAATAACCTAATATGCCATCTGACTCGAAACAGGATTCCTCAGCTTTATTCTTGGAGCTTGGCCTCTTCACAGAACAGACGACATGGCTGTCAGTCCATCTTCATCATGACAAGAGCACAAAGATCTGTCCTCACCTTAGCTCCAGTCTAGTAAATATCCCTGGGATAGACTCCAATGGCCCCAGGGTAGATGAAATCACTGTAGCTGTAAGATAAGGTATTGTACCAGTGGTAGACTGTTACTAGAAGAAGGAAAGAAAGGGTGCTAAGGAGACCAAAGCAGTAGAGTCTGCTATGCAAACACTGTTTTATTGAATCCTTACACCACCACCAAAAGACAGGCATCCAGTCTCTTTCACCTAAAGAAAACAGTGGACTAGGGAGTGTCTTAGTCCATTTTGTGTTGCTACAACAGAATACCTGAGGCTGCATAATTTATGAAGAAAAAAATATGTATTCAGCTTATGATTCTGCAAACTGGAAAGTTCAAAATCATGGTGCTGCAACTGGCCAGCTTCTGGTGAGGGCCACCTGCTGCATCAAAACATGGCAGAGAAGCAGAAAAGTGATCAGGCACATGCAAAGAGAACAGCTGGTGAGAGAAGTAGCAAGAGAGACTCTAGGAAGTTGAACTTGTTTTTATAACAACCAGCCATCTAACAACTAATCCATTCCCACAAGAGCAAAAACTCACTGATCCTGAGGGAGGGAGTTAATCAATTAGAGGGAATCCTTCCTTATGACCCAAACATCTCCCACTAGTGCCACCTCCCAACACTGCTACATCAAATTTCAGCATGAGTTTTGGTGGAGACAAACTGTATCCAAACCATAGCATTGGCTAAGAAGCTTGTCCAATTTCACATAACTAGGAAAGGCCAGAGTCAATTCAAACCTGAGTCTGTTGGATTCCATACTCCATGTTCCTAAGGACTGCACTCTCCCACAAGTTACTCGTCCTTTAACTGGCCACTCACTTACTATGTCTCTCATGGAACAGGATTTGGGGCATGGTACTTCTGTTCAATGGAAGAGAAGATGTGAGAATGTGGTCCAGTCCAAGTAGGGAGCTCAAGGGTTAGTGGTACCTTGGTGGAGATGTTGAGATAGAATGAGGGAGATGTCACCAGACAAATTTAAGCACACTTTGCATACTTTGCATTTCTACCAAGGTGGGCCTGCTGCCCTGTTAGAGCTTGAGAATAAAAGTAAATCTAACACAAATAAAGCTGGACGTTTTCGGCTGCCTTACATTTACCCGTAGGCCATTACATCCAAAAAGAAAAAGGCACACACATAACTCCAGAAAACATTGAAAGAATTAAAGGCTTTTACTGAAGTTTCAAGAGGCAGAAGTAGCATAAAGTTGCATGCACAGCACATACAGCACAGCAAGGTTTCTACACAGGATCTTTAGAGCTTTTCCTCTCTCAAAAGTTCTATTTCTCATGGAAATTGCTCAAAGCTGCTCTCAGCCACCAGCTGTCAAGTGCCAACACATGTCCCCTTTTCTTTCTCTGTGTACCTTTAGATTCCTCACTGACCCTGGAACTTCCTTCCCAAGTAGCTTCAGCCTATCTTACATACAACCTTATATTCTACTTGTTTTGGCTTTAAAAATCATTTTCTTCCCACAGTTCATATAGTGATCAGTCCAACAAAGGCCTAGTGGTCAAAGAGCCCCAACAAAGGATTCAGGAGCCAGGAGAGAAGAGAGGTTTGCACATACTTTTCAAGTTCCCTTTTTTGCTTTCTCCTATGTTATACATATATTATGGACTTTCAAGAATGGAAAATGAATCTAAGTAACACTGAGTATGAGGCAAAGACTAACCTTAAACAAATCCTATGGTAAATGATCTTATGAGAAAACATATTTTATTTTCTCTGTAGACACCAAAACCACTTATTGTTGGGTAGGAATCCCATGTGTGCCTTAGGATAGAATTGTTCTTTGTCCTTCAATGTCTTTGTCTGTTCCCAGTGATAATGGCCCTGTAAAACACTATAGCTAATCTAATATTGCATGGTTTCTTAAGTCTTGGATCCTTTATGACCAGCTGCCATGTAAGGTGATTCAGTATCTACCTACCAAGTAATTTCAGGAGAACTGCCGATGATGCAATGACTTGCAGACACGCACAGTTTAAGTCAACTGCCTCTCAGGAATAAATCAAACTCTGATAACTGACCTGGCAGTTTTTCATTTTGAATTTCCATTTTATTCACCAGAAGTATCCTTTGGGGAAAGCTTCAAATGCTTTTGAAATGAAAGCAAACTAAATTGTTTCTTTTGCAAAAGATAATACCTGACTTTATTGGTTCAAAAAGAAATTGGTTGGATTAATTTCCAAATTATTTGTCTTGGTCTTTGTTTTATTATTGCCTAAGTTTATCCCTTAAGAAGTAAACATCTTTCAACAGTCACAAAATGAGCTTACAAAAGACAAAAACAAAAAACAAAAAAAATACCCCAGCAAACAAAACATAAAATGAGACAGACTCATTTAGATAAAATCATCTTTCACCCTACCCTCCAGTATACCAAGCACTCAAATAATCTCTATGGTTACCTGCTTTTCATGACTCCTGTTATTATGAGTTACACTATCACACATAAACCTGTCTTTCCCCCACCAGCCTCTGTACGCCTTACTCAGGGAAGAGGGGCAATATCTTCCCTATGGAAGATTCCTAATACCATATTTTGTTAATTCAATGATACATATATGACTTAGTATTTTAATAACAAAAATGCTTCTTCCAATAAATAGCATGTCACACCTTAAAAGGCAGCATTTTTTTCTTACTGGCATGAAAATTAATCATGTATTTTATAGTTGATAGTTTCTTATATCCAACAAAATATGGTGCTGAATTTTACCTAATGAGTGATTATTCATCAAGATTTGGGGTAAACTCTTAATGCATTTTAGTTACAAATAAAAAGTAGGTAATCGAATGATAAAAATTTAGAACATGTATTAAGACAGAAATTTGCTAAAAGCTAAGAAATTAGAGTTATAATTTAAACAACACACGTTTATTGAGCATTTACTACTTACCCATCACTGTTCTTGATGCTAAGGATATAGCAGTGAACAAAAAAATCCTTGTGGACTTACATCATAGGAGGGAAAATAGACAATAAATAAATGTATGATGAGTCAGTTGATAATAAGTGCTACAAAGTAAAACAAAGCAGGAATAAAGTTGGGGAGAAAAGTGGAGGGTGATTGTTATTTCAGATGAGATCATTAGGGTGGTCTTCTCTGAAGAGCGGACATTCGCATAGAGAAGCAAGGATGTGAGTTATGTGTCTTTTGTGAGTAGAACATTCTGGAAAAGGGCAGAGAAGGGCAGTAGACTATTCCAGAAAAAGAGGACACCTGCTGGGAGTGTTTGAGAACAGAATGAAGGCTAGTATGCTGCAGCCAGTGGGTATGCGTGGGAGTTCTAGGAGATGAGGCCAAAGAGGTAGCAGAGCCCCTATCATATAGGACCCTAGAGGTCACTGTAAGGATTTGACTTTTGCCTTGAACCATGTGGGAGGCTACTAACAGTTCTGAACAGAGGGCCGGGTGCAGTGGCTCATACCTGCAATCCCAGCACTTTGGGAGACCGAGATGGGCATATCACCTGAGGTTGGGAGTTGGAGACCGGCCTGACCAACATGGAGAAACCCGGTATCTACTAAAAATATAAAATTAGCCAGGGGTGGTGGCACATGCCTGTAATCCCAGCTACTTGGGAGGTTGAGGCAGGAGAATCACTTGAACCCAGGAGGTGGAGGTTGCGGTGAGCCAAAACCGTGCCATTGCACTCCAGCCTGGGCAACAAAAGCGAAAGTCTGTCTCAAAAAAAAAAAAAAAAAAAAAAAAATGTTTGAACAGAGGAGTGATAGAGCCTGAGTTGTGTTGTGGGGAGAGAGTGGGGAGAGTGTAAGAGAGGGGTTGATAAGAATGGGAACATAAGGATCAGTAAGTAGGCCAGTACAGTAATACAGGTGAGAGGTGGTAGTGGCAATAGGGTGGTAGTGTCACAGAAGTGCTGGAAAGCGAAGAGCTTGATCCCTTTAAATGATAGGGAAGCGGGGAAGGGAAGTGCTGGGTAGAGACAAGCGTGGTCCCTGGCTAGGGCTCCACCCCCACAGACCTAGGTGAGGACAGGCATTTCCTGGACAAATGTTGCATTTCCCAAGATCACCCTGGCCTGCCACGCCCTCATCTTGTGCCTGTAAAAACCCCCAAGACCCTGGCAGGCACACATACAGGCGGCTAGATGTTGAGAGGAGCACATCAGCGGAGGAACATAGGCGGTTAGACTTTGAGGGGAACGCATCAACAGGCACCGGCACTCCCACAGGCCAGCGACCAGCAGAAGCACAACCACTTGGAGTTTGGCTGGGCAGTCGGAGGAGAGCCCAGGCCACTGAACGGCCCAACTCCAGGGGAAAACCTTCCCACTCCCTCCCCTTCTGACTTCCCGTGAGCTACATCCACTCAATAAAACCTTGCACTCATTCTCCAAACCCAGGTGTGATCCGATTCTCCCAGTACACCAAGGCAAGAACTGGGGATACAGAAAGCCCTCTGTCTTTTCAACAAGGTAGAAGTTGAGCTGGTTAACACAAGCCACCTATAGATGGCAAAACTAAAAGAGCAAAACTAAAAGAGCACCCTGTAACACAGGGGCTTCAGGAGCTGTAAATATTCACCCCAGACACTGCCATGGTATCCGAGAACCACAGCTTGCTCATCTGTATGCTCCCCCTGGAGGTTTGAGCAGCGGGACACTGAAGAAGCGGGTCACACCCCCATTGCATGCCTTGTGAGCATACAAGGGAACCTTTCTTGTTTCAGTAGCATGGAAGTGGTGGTATTCTGGATAAACTTCAAAGGTAGACCTGTCTAGATTAACTGGTAAACCGAATGTGGAGTATAGAAGAAATAGATTAAGGAAGATGGCAAGGTTTTTACCTGAGCAACTTGTAAGTGGAGTTGTCAATTACTACAACGGGAAAGATTGTGAAAAGAAAATAGTTTGAAGACGAGAAAACCAAGAGTTATTTTTGAATGTATTAAACTAGGGATGTCTATTAGTATTGAAGAGAAGATTCTGAGAAATGAGTCTATACTTCAGGAAAGATATAAAAAATGGAAATATAAATTGGGAGTTATTAACATATATGTCAAATTTTAGGAGATACGAAATATCTAGAGCTCTAGAGTAAGGGCAGAGAGAGAGAAGGGGAAGGAAGACAGAACTCTGGGGCAATCCAACCTAAACAATCAGTGGGATGAGGAAGAACCAGCAAAGAAAATGGAGAGGAGCAGTCAGGGAGGTGGGATGGGAACCAAGACAAAGTATCATCCAAGATGTCAACCAGAAGAACTGTTTTGGATCAAGGGAATAACAACTCGGCCAAATTCTGCTGATGTAGGCTGAGATGTGGCCATTTTATTTGGCAGCAAGGAGGTCACTGATGACCCTTACAAGAGATGATTCAGTGGAGTATAAGCACCAAAACCTAGCTCTTTAAAGGGTTAAAGCAAGAATAGAAGGAGAAATGAAAATAAAAACAAAAAACAGTATTAGTAATATGAACAACTCTTTTTTTTTTTTTTTTTTTTTTTTTTTTTTTTGAGACAGAGTCTTACTCTGTCACCCAGGCTGGAGAGCAGTGGCACAATCTTGGCTCACTGCAACCTCCGCCTCCCGGGTTCAAGTGATTCTCCAGCCTCAGCCTTCCCAGTAGCTGGGACTACAGGTGTGCACTACCATATCCAGATAATTTTTGTATTTTTATTAGAGATGAGTTTTCACAATATTGGCCAGGCTGGTCTCGAACTCCTGATCTCAGGTGATCCACCTGCCTTGGCCTCCCAAAGGGCTGGGATTACAGGTGTGAGCCACCCTGCCCGGCCATAAACAACTCTTTCTAAAGAGATATAGATATGCTATATATATACAGATATGGGATCCAGGAGAGCTTTTGCTGTTTTTTTTTTGTTTGTTTTAAAGATAAGATATATAATATAGCATGTTTGTACTCATTCACGATGAGTCCCTTTCTGGGATCCCTTCTCTGTAGCCTCTCTAAATTAATTACTTAATAGAATTGGGAGAGAAGTATGCAACTGAGATCCAAATTTAGCATTCTTTCTAAGTTAAAATTTGAAAGTAATATTATTTACACTTTTACTAATGATTGTCTCAAAGGGACCTATAGAATCAGCTTTTAAAAATATTCTGACCTGCTTTCTTTGGGGGAAAATGGTATTTTCACATACTTTTAATTACAAATAGAATACAAAAGAGTGTCTTGTACCACCAAAATTTATATTTCAATATTAAATCACATTAACGGAAAAATAAGATTTTATTCTGAAAAGAAATAATCCTATCACTATGCTTCTCTTTTCAATATCAGAACTGACAGATAAGCAAGTCTCATTAGAAACAGATAAGCGTTTCCTGACATCTGTTATAGTAGATGGCTGACAGTAACTCTAAACACATTGACTCTATTTATTGGAGAAGAGCTGGACTGAATTAAAGAGGATTCTAGCTCAGTGGCTGTCTGCCCTGGCTGCACATTTGATTTACCCATGCCTGTGACCCACCCCCAGAGATCTTGATTTATTTGACCTGCATCGGGAAGCAGGCATGGGTATGTTTCAAAACATTTCCAGGTAATTTTAATGTGCAGCTGAAGCTGAGAACTACTGCCTAGCATTTAAGCTTTTCTTAAGGTAAAGAACTCAGCTGTAATGAAAAGGCTTGAAATTTGATCTAAATCTCAAAAACAGAACACAGGAAATAGCCACCTCCACTTGAAGTGATCTCAAACCATGGAATTCTCATCTACCATGAGGAGAACACTCCCATAATTTTGCTTGTGTGACAGGTAGCTCCATGCACTGCCACTGAAGATGGCAGGGTAGCGACAGGCCATCTCGGTAAGCCCAGGTCCTTTCTCTTCTCCCCTGTGTGACAGTTACTGAAGGTCCCAGAGCCATCAAAATCAAATTGGTTTTTAAGTTGTGATTCCTTTACATACTTGTATAGATACAAATCCTAACCAGACATAGACTTGTAAATAGCTTCTTTCATCGTGCGGGTTGTCTTTTTCACTGTCTTGATTGTATCCTTTAAAGCATAAACATTTTTAATTTTAATGAAATGCTGTTTATCTATTTTTAAATTTTGTTGTTTGTGCTTTGGTCATAGCTAAGACTCCATTGCCAAATCTAAGGTCAAAAAGATTTATCCATATGTTTTCTTTTAAGAGATTTATAGTTTGGCTCTTATATTTAGGTTTTTGATTCCTTTTGAGTTAATTTTTTAGTGGCTTATTATTTTATTTTTCTTTTCTTATTTTATTTCATTTTCTCTTCTTTAAGATTTAAGATATAATTTACAAAAAAACTCCATTAAATGTGATGTTTTGATATATGTATAAATTGTGAAATGATTAAATCAAGGTGATTAAAATACTGCTTCACGTACTTATTTTTTGTGGTGACAACATTTAAGATCTATTCTCTTAGCAATTTTCAAGTATATAATACATTTTTGTTACTATAGTCACCATGCCGTACAATAGATGACTAGAACTTATTCATCTTGTCTAACTGAATCTTTGTCCTCTTTCACCAACATCTCCACTTGTCCATTTCTCTCCCACCAGCCCCTTTGCCAACTCCATTTTACTCTCTGCTTTTAAAAGTTTGGCATTTGTAGATCCCATATTTAAGTGAGGTGATACATTATTTGTCATTTTGAGTTAATTTGTGTATATGATGTGATGTAGGCCCAACTTCATTCTTTTTATATGGCTACACATACATCCCAGCACTACTTGTTGAAGACTATTTTTTTCCCACTGAATGACCTTGGCACTGTTGTTGAAAATCAATTGGCTATAGATATATGGGTTTATTTCTGAACTCTCAATTCTATTCCACTGGTCTATATGTCTATCTTTATTCCAGTACCACACCATCTTCATTACTCTAGCAATGTAATAAGTTTTGAAATAAGGAAGTATGAGTCTTTAAACTTTATTCCTTTTCAAGATCGTTTTGCTTATTTTGGGTGTCTTGAGTTTCCATATAAATTTTAAGATGAGCTTGTCTATTTATGCAAAGAAGTCAGGTGGGTTTCTGACAGCAATTCTGCTGAACCTGTAGATAAACTTGGAAGTATTTCCTTTTAACAATATTAAGTCTTCCAATCCATGAACATGAAATGTCTTCCTCTTTATTTAGATCAGATAAGTTTCTCTCTCTCTATCTATCTCTCTCTCTCTCTCTCTCTCTGTGGGTGTGTGTGTATGACAGGGTATCACTCTGTCACCCAGGCTGGAGCAGTACAGTGGTGCAATCTCAGCTCACTGCAACCATGCCTCCTGGGCTCAAGGGATCTTCCCACCTCAGCCTCCCAAGTAGCTTGGACTACAGGCATGTGCCACCACACCCAGATAATTTTTACATATATATACACATATATATATGTATATATATATTTTTTTAATAGAAACGGTGCTTCACCATGCTGCCCAGGCTGGTCTCAAACTGCTGGGCTCAAGCCATCCACCCACCTCAGCCTCCCAAAGTGCTAGGATTATAGGCATGAGCCACCACCAGTTGATTAGTTTCTTTCAACAATGTTTTTCATTCAATTGTAACAAAAATCTAACGGGGTTTTGGTGGAACTTCAACACCAGATTCTAAACAGCTCTTCTTCATGGAAAAGCAAAAACCCACAAACACCCAACACTGCTCCCCTAAAAACAATAAAATGAGATTTGGTTTACCAAATACTTATTATTCATCAGTGTCAATTAAGACTAGATAAGTAGACCAATTAAACAGAATAGAAAGTCCAATAGGTGGATTGGGCATCATATATACATGATATACTGGAGTCAGCTTCTACCAGCTCCTGAGATGACTGTTATAATCATTAAAAGATTGAGATTGACATGTGGTTCCCTGAGGCCTGTATGCAGAATCCATTCAAAGCTAACAATTTTCCTCTTAACTGAATTTTTCATTTTTATCACTCAAAACTTTGAGAAGGTAGAAGGCTTGCCTCATATTTACCCAATATTATATAATACATAATTAATGAATTGAATGAGTATATTAACTACCTCTCAACTTACAGGACTTGGAAATAATTTTTGCCTTCTTGAATTTTATTTGCTTAAATTTGGGATTCAAAATGTTTCACACATAAAACATTTGCTTTAAAATCTGTGGATTAAAAGGCTGAGTGCAGTGGCTCATACCTGTAATCTCAAACTTGAGAAGTGGAGGCAAGAGGATGGCTTGGCCCAGGAGTTTAAGGCTGCAGTGAGCTCAGATTGTACCACTGCACTCCAGCCTGGGTAACAGGTTGAGACTTTGTCTCTTTAAAAAAAAAAAAAAAAAAAAAAAAGATGTAAGACTGGATAACTATGAAATAAAGTAATTTGATTTTCTGCTTATATATTCTGTTCAATCTGCCATAGCCAACAGAGCATGATGAGGTTACGGGAAGATACACCTTTAACTGCCTCAGCCTCCGGTAGAGGGAGAGGAACAGGAGGTGTCATGGTTTCCATATTTCTACCTCAACTGGGGCAAGGGATCTGCTTTCAGTGCAAGTTCCAGCTACAAAAATGCTCTTTTAGCCAAAGGATGTTTCAAAACCTTCTATCCTTCCAACCCCCAAGGATAGCAAAGAGTACAGATCACAGACAGATGGAAAACACTCAATTCAGAGAGAGGTTATACCACAGATTCTTGCAACCAGAGAGAAAAGTCTTTTGGGAACTTAGGGATAGCAGATATTTTTTTAAGAGAGAAAGAACTTAGCAATACAATAGAGAGTTTGTACTTTAAAAGAAATTTGCACAAGTGCACAAAGAAAAGTAAAAGTTAGCTTCTCAATATGAAACCGTATCTCCCAGTGTGGCTCCATAAGAACATGCTGAAGATCAACAGGTCTTGTTACAGCTTGAGGGACCACAGAGTTTGGGCCACATCAGGGCAGAGACTATTCCCTAAATTCACCAAGTCTCAGAGAGAAGGAAATATGAAGTTTGTGGAAACACCACTGACATTTATTTGAGTTTCATTGTTAGGTTAAGAATTTAGTGACATATACAGAACTTACATAATATGAGTGGATTCATCCTTTATAAAGGATTCAATTAATCCTTTATAAAGTTCAGGGTAAGCAAAATTTTTTGTCATAGATCAGGGATTATTTTTTAGAAAAGTTTTTAGAGACAGGGTCCTACTCTGTTGCCTAGGCTGGAATGAAGTGGTGCATAGATCAGAGATTCTTTTTTAAAAAATTATATTTTTTTAAGTTCAAGGTACATGTACAGAGAAATAAGAATGCTTTTACACTATTGGTAGGAATGTAAATTACTTCAACCATTGTGGAAGACAGTGTAGTGATTCCTCAAAGATTTAGAACTGGATATACTATTTGACCCAGCAATTCCATTACTGGGTATATACCCAAAGGAATATAAATCATTCTACTATAAAGACACATGCACACGTATGGTCATTGCAGCACTATTCACAATAGTAAAGACGTGTAATCAACCCAAATGCCTATCAACGATAGACTGGATAAAGAAAATGTGGTACATATACACCATGGAATACCATGCAGCCATAAAAAGGAATGAGATCATGTTCTTAGCAGGGACATGGATAGAGTTTGAAGCCATTATCCTGAGCAAACTAATGCAGGAACAGAAAATAAAAGACATGAAATCAACCCAAATGTCTGTCAATGATAAACTGGATAAAGAAAATGTGGTACATATTCATCATGGAATACTATGCAGCCATAAAAAGGAGTGATATCATGTCCTTTGCAGGGACATGGATAGAGTTTGAAGCCATTATCCTCAGCAAATTAATGCAGGAACAGAAAACTAAACATGACATGTTCTCACTTGTAAGTGGGAGCTGAACAATAAGAACACATGGACACAGGGAGGGGAACAACACTTAGAGATTCTTATCTGTAGTCCCGCGGATACACTTGAAGGGTATCTTTGGGTCAAAGCTAAAATTCTCTGCAAAATTTCATGTGCATATAGGGGATTCATCGCTTTCTTTAGACCCTTAAAGATATCTGTGATTCTAAAAAGTAAAGAACCAGTACTTTGGATAAATATCAGAATTGGTCTACCTCATTCATCTAGTCAAGATTCTGGTGTACAGAGCAAGAAAACCCACATATAAAACAGCCCACATATAAAAATATGCATGAACAGCGATGTTTCTGTCTGAGTGGCCTACATATTACACAATTTTTGTGGGGAAGAAAACATACAACAAAGTATAGTGTAGAGAAATTTTTTCAAAATTATTGTACTCAAAAAGTGTCCACTGATTTTGAATCTTTTATTTGCAAGCATTTGCATCCACTGCCTATTCAATAACAAAATCACTTCATCTCTAAATTCAGACTTCATCTGTAAATACAGCTCTGAGAAAGGACAGACGAAAAGGAAGAAAGTAACAGAAATAAGGAACATTTAAGTGGCTTCTAGGTCTATGGCCTTGTTTCATTAGATTCTGGGCACCAATCCCAGTATTTATTTTCACACTTATACAAGCAACACAACTACCACAAGCCTGAATGTGATACTGAAGCCTGTGACATTGAACAGTGCAGTGAGTTACACCCTAGGGAAGGTAGGAGACAAAAGAACAGCTGACAATTCTCCTTGAAGACAAGAGAGCTTCACAAACAGCTCTGTGAATCCTAGAATTAACATTATTTCCATTCCACTCTTGGGAAAGTATATGAAGGTAAGGAAAAGTTTGGGAAAAAAAGGACAATAGAGAGGAAGAAAGGTAGGGGTGTGTGTGTGTGTGTGTGTGTGTGTGTGTATGTAAAGGCCAAGTAACAAGGGAAGGAGCAAGAAAAAGCAAGTTATCAAAAAGAAGCGTAAGTATGCTTAGGGAAGTAGATGGCACTTTACCAAGTGTCAAAGACAATCCCTGCTTTCTGTGACAATGTAGGATAAACTTACTTGGCCAGTGTCTGATTAGATATCAGTTTGCTTATGGACAGTGTATTTAGGATGATCCACTTTTCATATATGCCCCTGTGGCCTATGAGCAAGTGAGGCAATGTGTATGTATGGTGGGGGGTATACATGAAGGCACTGGGGACTACTGTTGAGTCAGATGCTGCCTGAAATGCCACTGGGAGTGGGAGAAAAGGAGGATGGCTGAGAATGGCTGCTAGTAGTGTGCAGTGATTTATTCATCTGTCGGGCTAGGTGCTGTGGATACACTGATGAATAAGTTGCAGAGGGTCCCCACCCTCAGGTAGATGAAGTTCACACTGAGCCAAGAGAGTGTGGGAGTACCTGCGGTTAAAACAAAATAAAAACTAAATGTGATGGTAAATTGTATGTGTCGACTTGGCTGACACAGGGTGCTCATATATTTGGTTGAATATTATTCTGGATGTTTCTGTAAGGGTGTTTTTAGATGAGCTCTACATTTAACTTGGTGGACTTTGAGTAAAGCAGATTGTCCTCCAAAATGTGGGTGGGCCTTCGGTTGAAAGCCTGAATAGCACAAAGATTGACCTCTTCTGACCAAGAGAGAATTCTGGAGTAGATGGCCTTTAGATTTGAACTGTAACATCAGCTCTTTCCTGGGTCTCCAACCTGCTGGCACACCCTTACGACTTGGACTTGCCAGCCTCTATAATCATTATGTACATGTGTTTGTGTGTATGTGCACACACACACACACACACACACACACACCCTATTGGTTCCATTTCTCTGGAGAACCCCAACTACTACAATAAACTAAACTAAAGCAGATATGAGATTATACTTCTGATGCTATGCAGGAGACTTTACAAATTTTTCATTTAATCTTCTAGAAGGAGCCAGACTGTCCTGTAGTTGCCACTCTTAGGGTTTAATGGAGAGACTATGAATGCACCACTTTCTGCTACTTTCTGAGGGTGCCAAGGTGGTAACAGTGAGCCATTTGTCTTTCAAGGAACTGCTGACTCATTTCAGGACATAAGGGCATTTCTTAGAGGAGCTATTACTAGGTTTTCAAGGCTATATACTAGTGCTAGAGCAATAGTTCCTCCAAGAAATGTTCTCATGGATTGTTTTATTTTGTTTTCACCTACCACAGATTGTTACCTAGCATAAATTGTTTACCATGGATTGTTTTATTTTTTTAAACATCACTATATGTTTTATTAGAGAGAGAATAATAATCTTCCAGATTTGGGAGCTCAGAAATTCTGATGAAAAAGAGCGTTCTAGCTAGAAATTCAGAGAATTTACATGGTCTGGTATTTTTTCTGCTAATGAGGCCCAACTTTATGGCAGACACTGTACAAGGGGCTGAGGAAACTATAAAGAATACAGTGTTCAATGAGCATAAAATTTTCTTAGAGAAGAAAATATGTGGACACTCAAATATTAAAATATACTTCAAGAGTTTAAAATTATGTAACACAGAAATATAAGTCAATACACTTAGCATCACATGATTCTCAGGTGAGCATTTTGGAAAATAAGATCAATAGAAGGTCAGAAAAAGCTGTAGAGCTCATGGAGAAAATGGAATTTAACCAGAGCCTAAAATGGAACCTGTAATATCATGGGATGACCTTTACATGGATGTAGACATATAGGATAGGTAGATATATAGGATAGGTAGACATAGAGCCTTTCAGTTTAATATGACTTGGAAGAGTGAAGACACACACACATACACATATACATACAGTTTTAAAAAATATGACTGTTAAAATGTGGCAGAAGTAGATGGAAAACTAGGTCAGTAGAGAAAAGTTATCTTAGTTCCTGGCTTGAATATAAACAACACTGTACATTAAAAGAATATTTTGATATATTCTTCTATTTTTTTCTGGTTTCTCTGATACCGTTATGATTAAGGATGAACGGATGATCACTCATAAATAAAATGTTAGGAACATTTTATTTTTTGTAAATTGCCATGGAATATTAAGCAAGTTTTTGTCTGGAGTCATAAATTATTACTTTCCCTAGCAATATTCTCAAGTCATTGTTACAGATGATGTGCAATTTGTAGGCAGTTTAAATATTTTAAAACAATAATATTGTTAATCTTCAATTGCCTTTCGTTAAATCCTGCTGGCCCCAGGTACAAGGAATAAAATCTTCTAATTTTTAGATAAAATAAAATCTTCTATCTTATAGCCAATGCCCTCTGGAGCATTCACTAGGAGAAAATGTAAGACAAAAACATTTTAAAGTTAAAATAATAATAATAAATGAATGATACGAAATAAAATAAATTAAACAAAAGGAGCCAAAACAAGTCAAGATAAGAGAAGTCTGCAAACAAAGTTTTTACATTTAATGCATTGTGTTAGGAACCCCCAAAGTGTCTTTAAGAAACTTCGAGATGGCTGGATGTAGCAATCATGATATTTTTCTGTTACCTTACCAAAGCATCTCAACTAGGAGCTGCTCTAAAGCCAGAAGAGTTTAATTTCTATTTTTAAAAGCTCTTTAAATAATTAAATCACCTTTTCTTGTGAGAGAAAGGATGTTCATATAAGTTTAGTGTATGGTATTTCTATAGATTCCAAAGGCGGCATTGGTCACATTCAATAAACAAATTATCTTCTGAAAAAATAGCACGATTCTTCTTATCACAGTTGATATAAGCACAGATCATACTTTTGTATCAACTCAACCTTCAGATGTTCTTTTCCTAAAAATATGCACACCTCCTACATTTTGTGTTTGCTCTTGTATCCTAAGCTTACTCCCTAGGGTATGTATTATTAGTGCACTGCTTTTCTCTCTCTCCTTGGCTTTTTCTGGTTGAAATATTTAAGCTGTTTGGAACTATGAAATTCCCTTAGGATATAAACTATTGATCTCCTGTTAGATCATGAAGGTGACTCTTAAGCACCTTCTCCTGGAACTTTTCAAGAAACGCTGCATATGAAGGGAAGTTTACATGTCCTGGCACAAATTAGAAGCCTAACAGTGGATCATATCCTAATAAGAATTATTGGTGACATTAATTTTTAGACTGTGGAAACATTGTTCAATTACCATGAGTTCTGATTTTAGTTTTTAAGTGCCCAAAGCAGGAATTTCTAGTCGCTGAGCCTGTGAGTCAGCATTAAAGTGTTTGAGGTCTATTCTTAATTGACACATTTTTTCCTGTGCTATCCTACAGACCTGGCAGGATTCACATGCATCCCAAAATGCCTTTGATCCTTCAGACCTGCCCTGCCTCATGTAAACTAATTGAGGTGTTATCTTTTTGTCAAAGGTTGATAACACCACTTAACAAAATTTGTTTTCCATTGTGCAGAAAGGCTGTGATTTTTTTCTCCTAGGTTACAAGGTCTAAGTTTGATTTTTTTGAAAAAAGATTTCCAATTTAGAACTCAGAAAAAGATAAATGCTTCCTGGGGTTTTTGGTTATGAGAAATTAAAAAGGAAGGAGAGGCCTTCATTATAGGTCTGATGAAGAAACACTGATGTTTAGTCACAGGCTTCCTAGGACATTGGAGAAAGCAAAAGAAACATTCAGTCTATCAAGTGAACCTCAAATAACTATCACCATCTATCAGATGAGTTTGGACTTGAGACTACCTAAGGTTTTCTACTAACTGGAACCTATTGTGATTATAATAGCATGGTAACTTCATACTCTCTAATCTTGTGATGCTGACTCTAATGATCCTGTGCTTATTCATGTTCTCTCCCTATATTTCCCTTTGTTATCTCATTTGAAAAATATAATCATAAATAACATCTTCCCAGGAAACTTCATTATCCATCTCCCTGCCCCCAACAAACCCCCAACCTTTTAACAGAAACCACTGATGCCATAAATTCTCTGGGGACTTTATGAATATTCCTCAATGTCCTGTGTCCTTTGCCAGGAATCTACACATTGACTTAAAGAAGTAGGTTAGACTTCTGCTTTGAGTTAGGATGTAGAATAATGCAAAAGACCTTTGTTCTCATAGTATCTACAATAAAAGACCTAGATAAAATAAAAACCGTTGTTTTCTAAGGAGCTAGTGAAGAGCAAGGGCAGTAAAGAAGCCTTGATAAATTATGTTCCAGAGACAAATGAGCAGAAAATGGCAGCAGCTTCCACACCTGGATGGGGAGACCTTCTGAGAATAAGAAGAAATAACCAGGCCTTCCCTGAATGACTGGGGTGAAGGACACAGTAGGAGGAGTCTGGAGTCTGGAAGAACCCAATCCAGTAAGTCTATTCGTCCAGGCTTCCTCACAGTGAGAGAATAGCAATAGAGGAGGGATATATAAAAAGTGTGAGGAAGCAGGAAAACATGATAATCAGGAAAAAATTGAGAGTAAGTAAAAACAGACCCAGAGATAACCTAGTTATTGAAATCAGTAGACAAAAACTTTACAACAGGCCGGGCGCGGTGGCTCAAGCCTGTAATCCTAGCACTTTGGGAGGCCGAGACGGGCGGATCACGAGGTCAGGAGATCGAGACCATCCTGGCTAACATGGTGAAACCCCGTCTCTACTAAAAAAATACAAAAAACTAGCCGGGCGCGGTGGCGGGCGCCTGTAGTCCCAGCTACTCGGGAGGCTGAGGCAGGAGAATGGCGTGAACCCGGGAGGCGGAGCTTGCAGTGAGCTGAGATCGGGCCACTGCACTCCAGCCCGGGAGACAGAGCGAGACTCCGTCTCAAAAAAAAAAAAAAAAAAAAAAACTTTACAACAATAATTATGTCAAAGAATTTACAGAAAAATGCGTATTATGGATGAAGAAAGAGACTTTTCTCTTGATTTTCTATAAAAAATGGAAACCCTATGAAACAACAAAATGAAAATTCTAAAACTTTAAAATGCAATATTAGAAGTCAAAATTTATTGGATGGGCTTAACAGCGGATTAGATATTGCAGGAAAAAGAAAATGGATGAGTGAACTTGAAGACAAGTCAATAAAAATGACCTAAATTGAAATAAGAATATTTTTTTAAAAACCAACAGAATATCCATAACAATGAGATAATATCCAACAGTCAACCATAACTGGAGTCCCAGAAGGAGAGAGAAGAGAGTGTGTTAGGAAAAATTTTGAAGTAATTTCTTTCATAGCCAAGAAGTGTTCATTTCACAATGGTGTTTCTCTCTTCTACTTTCCCCTGGGCTAGAACTCAGATAGGTATATGGGCAGTGCTGTCAGTTTGAGCATGGCTGGCCCTGAATTACAGTAACTAAATGAAAGTAAGCTTGTTCTAAGATTAAAGGTGTAGTAACCTCTAATTCCATGGAAGACAATGAACCAGTAAGTTCCATGCAATTATAACTACTGTATAGTTCTATTTTTAGTTCAAACATGATAAAATCCAAATCCTGAATCTCTGGGAGAAAAAAGTCTAAAACAATCCTTCTCTTTATAAAAATTTTAAACTAAATTTATAAACAGTCCCTCTTCTTCTACATGGCATTTAAAAAATACACACAAACTACAGAAGGAAAGAGCAGTTATGTAGCAAGTGAATATGGATATGCTTCCTTTTAGTAAGTTATTGTCAAATCTTAATACATAATGAAATACAAGCGACCAGGTATGGAGAGGTTGTTAAGGAGCAGGAATTCATCTATGAAATGCAATGATGAATGTGATTGCATTGGATGAGGTTAAAACACTAACACTAGGTCAGCCAAGATTTCAAAAAATGGTAGTGAGAAGCTTTTTTTTCCATTACTAGGTTTGGTGGTTTGGGGGTGAGGATTGTGGGGAATGTTGTATCTACACTCTCAGAAGTCGAGTGGGGAGTGGTTACTATTGACTGCTACTGAAATTCGTATTTCATTCCATAGTTCACATTTCCCAGCTTGTCAGTCAGTATGTAATAATTCTTTGACACAATCACCTCACTTTTCTATGTTTTTGAAATTTTCTGGTTATAAATGTTGTCATTATTATTTTGGAATAAATACTCTTGTTTGATGGAGGAAAACTGATGATATTAATTGATGTGATCAGTAACTTTAGGTGATCTAGATACAAGAACCAAAAACAAAGAGAAGAAAACCAGTTTTGCAGATTGTTAAGGATAGTGACAAGCCACAAAGACTTAGAGCCTACATAGCTCTCTTGTAGCATTCACTTTAGAATGAAAATAAAAGAGGAAAAGTACAAGCAGGGTGGAGAAAAGGGTCAGAGACCAGAGTGGGAGTGGGGAACTGTGCAGGATTGGGAATGAATTTATTTAACTGAATGACTACAGTGCCATGCAGAAAAGAGGAAAGTTAATATTAACCAGAAAAAGAAAAAAAAAAAAATTCTAGTAAAATTCTGGGAGTTACTTGTGAGTAAGTTCCATGTAAGGTTACTTTCAGCTCATATTTTAATAATAGCTACCTGCTTCTCATTCTGAAAAGCTTCTAAGACCACATTCCATCATTTTTCTCTCTTGGACTCTTGGACTCCCTGAAGAAACAGTCTTTGCTTTTTGAAAAGTTATAGTGAACAAATCTCCTTTTACTTTCAAGCTGAGATAAGAAAGGATCAAAAAGAATAAGATTCCTTCCCTTCTGTGACCCCATCTCCTTTTCCTAGCTAGTATTCGCAATCACACTTCTAATTCTAAAGTCATAAGCATGCATCCATATTAGCATCTTATCATTATCTTAGTTCCATTTTGAAAACTAGAATTCTATTCTAGCAAGAAAATGCAAGATTGGAAATCCTATATTAGATATTTGGCCAAAGAACAGTCCGAAAAATAAATTATCTCTTTTTCTAGGAACATTGACAATCCTGAAAGGGTTAATTAATTTTACCTCAGATCACACATTTTTCAAGATCCTGCTTGACTCTCCATGGGCTCAAAATAAGATGTGAATTAAGTTTGAAGGAGCCATAGTAAAATAAGTTTTAAAGTGATGATTCACTCAACTTGGGCAACAATTATATTTTGTTAAAAGCATATAAATACAATATCCAACATTGTTATCACACACAGAAAAAGTGCTAGTCATATATTATATTGCAAGAACTGATAGAAAAAAATTAGGAAGCATAATAAAGGTCTTAAGAATTTCCTTCCTTTTTAGTCAGATTATTAATGACCCGGGAAAGTAAAGTGATTTAAGAAGAAAATCTTGCTGAGTACCAGCTGCTGCTGAAGTCAACTAATTACAACATTCCACTTGATATCACACTGGATACACATGCAAGAACAAGAAGGGCTTCAACACTTTACAATTAGACTTTCAAATTACCTTCTGTAAGACTCAGCTGTAAGTAAAAGTTATTTCATGCATAAATGACATTGAGAAACAAATTTCCAGCTAGGTTTCATACAACCAATTCCGACATCCTCCTTGATGTCTCACAGACACTGAATCTAGTTCTCCCATTGAAAAGACTGGGCTATCCTTTAAAAGAGTAATCGCTACTGTCAATTTAATAAACGGTCCTCCTACTAAATTGTGAGCACCTCCTAGGCAGGCACCAGGTGTCTTACTTTAGTATCCACAGGTCTTAGCATAGATCATACCATCTGGTAGATAAATGCTTAGTAAATATTAGTTGAACGGATATCAAGGAGGGTGCAATCAGCAGCATGTCGTGTTTAAAGGTTGGTGCCCCATGATTGCTGAACCTTTCATTATAAGTCTCTTCTTTGGACTAAAACACGAATGGCACTCTCCTGAAAGACATAAAAGTAGATTTGATCAAATGGAAAGACCTCCCCTGTTCTTGGGTAAAACAACTCAACTTTATAAAGATATCAACTCTTTCTAAGTTAACTCACAAATTTACAGCAGTTGCAATACAATACTAATAAGATTCATGGAGTTGGACATGTTGATACTAAAGTTCGTATGGAAAACAAATTATAAGAATACTCAGAAAAGCACTGAAAAAGAAAAACTATCAGAGGAAACTGGCCTCTATGATTTAAACATTGTGATACTGGTAAATGAATAGACAGACTGAAGGAAAAGATAAATAGATCCAAGTACATATGGAAATATAGTATGATACATGTGCATCTTGAATTATTAGAGCAATGATAAACTTTTATTTTTACATTTATTTATTTATTTTTGAGACAGAGTTTCACTCTGTTGCACAGGCTGGAGAGCAATGGCACAATCTTGGCTCACCACAACCTCTGCCTCCCAAGTTCAAGTGATTCTCCTTCCTCAGCTTCCTGTGTAGCTAGGACTACAGGTGCGCACCACCATGCCGGGCTAATTGTATTTTTAGTAGAGACAGGGTTTTGCCATGCTGGCCAGACTGGTCTTGAACTCCTGGCCTCAAGTAATCTGCCCACCTCGGCCTCCCAAAATGCTGGGATTACAGACCTGAGCCACCGTGCCCAGCCAGAGCAATGATAAACTTTTAAATAAATATGCCATTTGGCAAAAGATGAAATTAGAGTCATACCTCACTCTGCATATAGTAATAAACTCCAAATATATCGGGCAAAAAGATGCATGAGTCATGGTTTTTTTGTTTTGTTTTGTTGTTGTTGTTGTTGTTTGTTTTTGAGGCAGAGTTTTGCTCTTGTTGCCCAGGCTGGAGTGCAAGGGCGTGATCTCGACTCACTGCAACCCCTGCCTCCTGGATTCAAGTGATTCTCCTGCTTCAGCCTCCAGAATAGCTGGGATTATAGGCGCCTGCCACTATGCGTGGCTAATTTTGTATTTTTAGTAGAGATGGGGTTTCTCCATGTTGGTCAGGCTGATCTTGAGCTCCGACTTCAGGAGATCTGCCCGCCTTGGCCTCCCAAAGTGCTGGGATTACAGGCTTGAGCCACCGTGCCCAGCCCGGATGAGTCGTTTTTTAACCACAGTGTAGGAAAAGTCTTCCTAAATGTGACTCAAAAGTCAGAGGCAATACAAGAAAATATTGATAAATTTGATATTTTATTATTTTATTTTATTTTATTTTATTTTATTTTATTTTATTTTATTTTATTTTAAGACAGAGTCTCACTCTGTTGCCTGGCCTGGAATCAGTGGCATGATCTCAGCTCACTGTAACCTCCGCCTCCCAAGTTCAAGCAATTCTCCTGCCTCAGACTCCCAAGTAGTTGGGATTACAGGCACCTCCCACCATGCCTAGCTAATTTTGTATTTTCAGTAGAGATGGGGTTTAGCCATGTTGGTCAGGCTGGTCTCGAACTCCCGGCCTCAGGTGATCTGCCCTCCTCGGCTTCCCAAAGCTCTGGGATTACAGGAGTGAGGCACCACATCTGGCCAATTCTCTTATTTTTTAACTTTTATTTTAGGTTCAGGGGTACATGTGAAGGTTTGTTACACAGGTAAACTTGTGTCACAGGAATTTGTTGTACAGATTATTTTATCACCCAGGTATTAAGCCCAGCACCCAACAGTTATTTTTTCTGCTCTTCTCTCTCCTCCACCCTCCACCCTCAAGTAGGCCCCAGTGTCTGTTGTTCCTTTCTTTGTGATCGTATGTTCTCATCAGTTAGCTCTCACTTTTACGTAAGCACACGCGGTATTTGGTTCTCTGTTCCTGCATTAGTTTGCTAAGGATAAGGCCTTCAGCTCCATCCATGTTCCCACAAATAATTCTTTAAAATTACATGGCAAATACCATAAACAAAGTTAAAAGGCAACTAACAAGCTGGTATAAAATATTTGCAAGACATATCCCAATAAAGGGCTAAAATACCTCATACGTAAGGAGTGCTCTTAAAAACTGGAGGGCAGGCTAGGCGCCCTGGCTTACGCCTGTAATCCCAGCATTTTGGGAGGCCAAGGCAGGTGGATCATGAGGTCAGGAGTTTGAGACCAACCTGGCCAACATGGTGAAACCACATCTCTACTAAAAATATAAAAATTAGCTGGGCGTGGTGGTGCATGCCTGTAATCTCAGCTACTCTGGAGGCTGAGGCAGGAGAATTGCTTAAACCTGGGAGGCGGAGGTCGCAGTGAGCCAAGATCATGCCATTGCACTCCAGCCTAGGCAACAGAGTGAGACTCGTTTCAGGAAGACAAACAAACAAACAAAAAAACTGGAGGACAAAGATTCAACTCCAACAGAAAAAATGGTAAAAATATATGAATAGACAAGTGGCTTTTAAACACATGTAAAGATACTTAAACTCCTTCATAATAAAAGAAACACAAATTAAAGCAACACTGAATTATCAGTTTTTACCTATCAGTTTGGATAATAATCTAAAAATATGACATCATATGCTACTGGCGAGACTATGAAAAAATATGCATTCTCTTAAATTTCTAAGAATGCCAACTGAAACAAATTTTCAATTGGGGATGGGGAATTTGGCAATATGTAACAAAGATATATGCAGTTACCCACACATAGAAAGTGTTTGAATAAACCATGGTATATCCACACGATGGAGTACTATGGAACTGCGGAATAAGGGCAATCATTATGGACTGATGCAGAGTAATTTCCAGGATATATTGCTAACCACAGAAAGCAGACTGCAAAAGATTGTCTATAGTGTGTTATCTTCATTAAACAATAAGAGAAAACAAGGCAGTATACAAAAAGAAATATGAGAAGCAAAAATCAGAAATGTTAGTGGGAATAGTTTTCTACATGGTTAGGTGGAATAAAGTGTTAAAAAATAATGGAAAGTATACATTGTTCGTATATTTCTGATTTTTAGGGCCATGTTTCACATAGCCAAAAAATACTTAAAACCAACCAGAACATGGAGGAGAGTCCAAAATGGAATTCCAACAGAGTTAACCTAACTGTATTACTGATGAATAACATAGCCACACTAAAGGAATTGGTGAAGAAAAGAACTATGCTAGGTGGCGTTGGAAAATAATGTCTATTATATAAAGCTAAGGAAAAAAGTCAAATATTTTACTCTTTTTAGTACATTTTGTTTTCACAGTGGTATGAGTAATTCTGAAACTAAGTTTATGCACCCTAAGATTGAGATAATCATAAATATATTTCAAATAATGAAATCTAGATTTCTCACAGTGACAGGAATTACAAATAAGGACAGGGAAGATTCCTTTGATGTTAGATACAAATCAGAGGTAGCATAATAATAGTTTTTAATAATATGCAGACATAGAAATACAAATATGTATGTGTACATATACATATAAAGTTATGTAAATGTGTGGTGTGTATTTGCCTGCTAGAAGGGTCCTGAAGTAATAGCACTCATATCTTGGTTTTTAAACATCAGCATCTAATAAAAAGAACCAGGGCTCTTTGGACAAATTTCTGATTCCAAAGCTAGGGCAGGTATATTACAAGATGAGCTTGGGACACCTTGTGGTACCAAAAAGAAGAAGTGATTTAAAAAAAAAAAAAAAAAAAAAAAAAGTAGAAGCATGTTAAAAGGACAAAAGAACCTTCTTGAGGGAGCTCAATTATTTATTGAAAAATAAATAACAGTAATGGATTATAGCCCACAGAAAAAAGTTAACTGCCTCTTGTTCATACCAATGTAAGTAAATAATATACAAATAAATGAGGAAGAAGGGATAACTCTTCTTTATAATAAAATTATATTTTGTAAATGTGAAAATAATTAATGAAGTAGACATACCAAGGAATAATTGGCAAACACCACAGTAACACTTGCAGGCAAGAATCATTTGATGTTTGCTAAAATTAGTGGACAAAGATGAGAAGCATGATATTTGCATAGTCTCCAAATATCTCTCTACAAGATACTCTTTTTTTTTCTATGGTGTATGCTCCATAATGCCCCCTTTTCTATTATACTTTAAGTTCTAGGGTGCATGTGCACAATATGCAGGTTTGTTACATAGGTATACATCTGCCATGGTGGTTTGCTGCACCCATCAACTCATCATTTACATTAGGTATTTCTCCTAATACTATCCCTCCCCCAGACCCCCACCCCGCAACAGGCCCTGGTATGTGATGTTCCCCGTCCTGTGTCCAAGTGATCTCATTGTTCAATTCCCACCTATAAGTGAGAACATGCAGAGTATGGTTTTCTGTCCTTGTGATAGTTTGCTGAGAATGATGGTTTCCAGCTTCCGTGTCCCTGCAAAGGACATGAACTCATCCTTTTTTATGGCTGCCTAGTATTGCATAGTGTATATGCGCCACATTTCCTTAATCCAGTCTATCATTGATGGACATTTGGGTTGGTTCCAAGTCTTTGCTATTGTGAATAGTGCTGCAATAAACATATGTGTGCATGTGTCTTTATAGTAGAATAGTTTATAATCCTTTGGGTATATACCCAGTAACGGGATCGCTGGGTCAAATGGTATTTCTAGTTTTAGATCCTTGAGGAATCACCACACTGTCTTTCACAATGGTTGAACTAATTTACACCCCCACCAACAGTGTAAAAGTGTTCCTAGTTCTCCACATCCTCTCCAGCATCTATTGTTTCCTGACTTTTTAATGATCACCATCCTAACTGGTGTGAGATGGTATCTCATTGTGGTTTTGATTTGCATTTCTCTGATGACCAGTGATGATGAGCATCTTCTCATGTGTCTGTTGGCTGCATAAATGTCTTCTTTTGAGAAGTGTCTCTTCACATACTTTGCCCACTTTTTGATTTTTTTTTTTCTTGTAAATTTGCTTAAGTTCTTTGTAGATTCTGGATATTAGCCCTTTGTCAGATGGGTAGATTGCAAAAAATTTCTCCCTTTCTGTAGGTTGCCTGTTCACTCTGATAGTAGTTTCTTTTGCCATGCAGAGGCTCTTTAGTTTAATTAGATCCCGTTTGTCTATTTTGGCTTTTGTTGCCATTGCTTTTCGTGTTTTATTCATGAAGTCCTTGCCCATGCCTATGCCCTGAATGGTATTGCCTAGGTTTTCTTCTAGGGATTTTATGGTTTTAGGTCTAACATTTAAGTCTTTGATCCATCTTGAATTAATTTTAGTATAAGGAGTAAGGAAGGGATCCAGTTTCAGCTTTCTACATATGGCTAGCCAGTTTTCCCGGCACCATTTACTAAATAGGGAATCCTTTCCTCATGTCTTGTTTTTGTCAGTTTTGTCAAAGACCAGATGGTTGTAGATGCATGGTGTTATTTCTGAGGCCTCTGTTCTGTTCCATTGGTCTATATCTCTGTTTTGGTACCAGTACCATGCTGTTGTGGTTACTGTAGCCTTGTAGTATAGTTTGAAGTTAGGTGGTGTGATGCCTCCAGCTTTGTTCTTTTGGCTTAGGATTGCCTTGGCAATGCGGGCTCTTTTTCAGTTCCATATGAACTTTAAAGTAGGTTTTTCCAATTCTTTGAAAAAAATCATCGGTAGCTTGATGGGGATAGCATTGAATCTATAAATTACCTTGGGCAGTATGGCCATTTTCTTGATATTGATTCTTAATATCCATCAGCACGAAATGTTTTTCTATTTGTTTGTGTCCTCTTCTATTTCGTTGAGCAGTGGTTTATAGTACTCCTTGAAGAGGTCCTTCACATCCCTTTTAAGTTGGATTCGTAGGTATTTTGTTATCTTTGTAGCAATTGTGAATGGGAGTTCATTCATGATTTGACTCTCTGTCTGTCTGTTATTGGTGTACAGGAATGCTTGTGATTTTTGCACATTGATTTTATATCCTGAGACTTTGCTGAAGATTCTTACCAGGTTAAGGACATTTTGGGCTGAGATGATGGGGTTTTCTAAATATAAAATTATGTCATTTGCAAACAGGGACAATTTGACTTCCTCTTTTCCTAATTGAATACCACTTATTTCTTTCTCTTTCCTGATTGCCCTGGCCACAACTTCCAACGCTATGTTGAATAGGAGTAGTGAGAGAGGGCATCCTTGTCTTGTGCTGGTTTGCAAAACGAATCCTTCCAGTTTTTGCCCATTCAGTATGATATTGGCAGTGGGTTTGCCATAAATACCTCTTAGTATTTTGAGATACGTTCCATCAATACCTAGTTTATTGAGAGTTTTTAGCACGAAGGGCTGTTGAATTTTGTCGAAGGCCTTTCCTGCCTCTATTGAGATAATCATGTGCTTTTTGTTGTCATTGGTTCTGTTTCTGTGATGTATTATGTTTATTGATTTGTGTATGTTGAACCAGCCTTTCATCCCAGGCATGAAGCTGACTTGATTGTCATGGATAAGCTTTTTGATGTACTGCTGGGTTCGGTTTGCCAGTATTTTATTGAGGATTTTCACATCAAAGTTCATCAGGGATATTGGTCTAAAATTCTCTTTTTTTGTTGCATCTCTGCCAGGCTTTGGTATCAGGATAATGTTGGCCTCATAAAATAAGTTAGGGAGGCTTCCCTCTTTTTCTATTGATTGGAATAGTTTCAGAAGGAATGGTACCAACTTCTCTTTGTACCTCTGGTAGAATTCAGCTGTGAATCTATCTGGTCCTGGGCTTATTTTGGTTGGTAGGCTATTAATTATTGTCTCAATTTCAGACACTGTTGTTGGTCTATTCAGAGATTCAACTTCCTCCTGGTTTAGTCTTGGGAGGGTGTATGTGTCCAGGAATTTATCCATTTCTTCTAGATTTTCTAGTTTATTTGCATAGAGGTGTTTGTAGTATTCTCTGATGGTAGTTTGTATTTCTGTGGGATGCGTGGTGATATCCCCTTTATCAGTTTTTATTGCATCTATTTGATTCTTCCCTCTTTTCTTCTTTATTAGTCTTGCTAGCAGTCTATCAGTTCTGTTGATCTTTTCAAAAAACCAGCACCTGGATTCATTGATTTTTTTGAAGGGTTTTTTGTGCCTCTATCTCCTTCAATTCTGCTCTGATCTTAGTTATTTCTTGCCTTCTGCTAGCTTTTGAAACTGTTTGCTGTTGCTTCTCTAGTTCATTTAACTGTGATGTTAGGGTGTCAATTTTAGATCTTTCCTGCTTTCTCTTGTGTGCATTTAGTGCTATAAATTTCCCTCTACACACTGCTTTAAATGTGCTGCTATGTGATTTTGTTCTCATTGGTTTCAAAGAACATCTTTATTTCTGCCTTCATTTCATTATTTATCCCGTAGTCATTCAGGAGTGAATTGTTTAGTTTCCATGTAGTTGTGAGGTTCTGAGTGAGTTTCTTAGTCCTGAGTCCTAATTTAATTGTACCGTGGTCTAAGAGACAGTTTGTTGTGATTTCTGTTCTTCCATATTTGCTGAGGAGTGCTTTACTTCCAATTATGTGGTCAATTTTAGAATAAGTGTGATGTGGTGCTGAGAAGAATGTATATTCTGTTGATTTGGGGTGGAGAGTTCTGTAGATGTCTATTAGGTCTGATTGGTGCAAAGCTGAGTTCAATTCCTGGATATTCTTGTTTATCTTCTGTCGTGTTGATCTGTCTAATATTGACAGTGGGGTGTTAAAGTCTCCCATTATTTTTGTGTGGGAGTCTAAGTCTCTTTGTAGGTCTCTAAGGACTTGCTTTTTGAGTCTGGTGCTCCTGTATTGGGTGCATATATATTTAGGATAGTTAGCTTTTCTTGTTGAACTGATCCCTTTACCATTATGTAATGACTTTCTTTGTCTCTTTTGATCTTTGTTGTTTCAAAGTCTGTTTTATCAGAGACTAGGATTGCAATACTTGTTTTTTTTTTTTTCAATTTTTTTTTTTTTGCTTTCCATTTGCTTGGCAGATCTTCCTTCATACCTTTATTTTGAGCCTATGTGTGTATCTGCATGTGAGATGGGTGTCTTGAATTTAGCACACTGATGGGTCTTGACTCTTTATACAATTTGTCAGTCTGTGTCTCTTAATTGGGGCATTTAGACCATTTACATTTAAGTTAATATTGTGTGAATTTGATCCTGTCATTATGATGATAGCTGGTTATTTTGCCCATTAATTGATACAGTTTCTTCATAGCATCGATGGTCTTTACAATTTGGCATATTTTTGCAGTGGCCAGTACCGGTTGTTCCCTTCCATGTTTAGTGCTTCCTTCAGGAGCTCTTGTAAGACAGGCCTGGTGGTGACAAATCTCTCAGCATTTGCTTGTCTCTAAAAGATGTTATTTCTCCTTCACTTATGAAGCTTAGTTTGGCTGGATATGAAATTCTGTGTTGAAAATTCTTTTCTTTAAGAATGCTGAACATCGGCCCCTACTCTCTTCTGGCTTATAGGGTTTCTGCAGAGAGATCCACTGTTAGTCTGATGGCTTCCCTTTGTGGGTAACCCAACCTTTCACTCTCACTGCCCTTAACATTTTTTACTTCATTTCAACCCTGGTGAATCTGATGCTTATGTGTCTTGGGGCTGCTCTACTCGAGGAGTATCTTCGTGGTGTTCTTTGTATTTCCTGAATTTGAATGTTGGCCTCCCTTGCTAGGTTGGGGAAGTTCTCCCGGAAAATCTCCTGAAGGGTGTTTTCTAACTTGGTCCCATTCTCCTCATCACTTTCAGGTACACCAATCAAACGTAAATTTAGTCTTTTCACATAGTCCCATATTTCTTGGAGGCTTTGTTCATTTCTTCCTACTCTTTTTTCTCTAAACTTGTCTTCTTGCTTTATTTCATTAATTTGATCTTCAGTCACTGATATCCTTTCTTCCAGTTGATCAAATCAGCTACTGAAGCTTGTGCATACATCACAAACTTCTCATGCCATGGTTTTCAGCTCCATCAGGTCATTTAAAATCTTCTCTACACTGTTTATTCTAGTTAGCCACTTGTCTAACCTTTTTTCAAGGTTTTTAGCTTCCTTGCGATGGGTTAGAACATGTTCCTTTGGGTTGGAGAAGTTTGTTATTACAGACCTTCTGAAGTCTACTTCTGTCAACTCGTCAAAGTGATTCTCCATCCAACTTTGTTCCCTTGCTGGCGAGGAGATGCAATCCTTTGGAGGAGAAAAGGCACTCTGGTTTTTAGAATTTTCAGCTTTTCTGCTCTGGTTTCTCCCCATCTTTGTGGTTTTATCTACCTTTGGTCTTTGATGTTGGTGACCTACAGATGGGGTTTTGGTGTGGATGTCCTTTTTGTTGATGTTGATACTATTCCTTTCTGTTTGTTAGTTTTCCTTCTCACAGTCAGTCCCTCAGCTGCAGGTCTGTTGGAGTTTGCTGGGGGTCCACTACAGACCCTGTTTGCCTGGGTATTACCAGCAGAGGCTGCAGAACAGCAAATATTGCAGAACAGCAAATATTGCAGAACAGCAAATATTGCAGCCTCATCCTTCCTCTGGAAGCTTTGTTCCAGAGGCGCACCCACCTGTATGAGGTGTCTGTTGGCCCCTACTGGGAGGTGTCTCCCAGCTAGGCTACATGGGGGTCAGGGACCCACTTGATGAGACAGTCTGTCCATTCTTAGAGCTGAAATGTCATGCTGGGAGAACCACTGCTCTCTTCAGAGCTGTCAGACAGGAATGTTTAAGTCTGCAGAAGTTTCTGCTGCCTTTTGTTCAGCAATGCCCTGCCCACAGAGGTGGAGTCAGTAGAGGCAGTAGGCCTTGCTGAGCTGTGGTGGGGTCCACCCAGTTCAAGCTTCCCAGCTACTTTGTTTACCTACTCAAGCCTCAGCAATGGCAGATACCCCTCCCCCCATCAGGCTGCAGCCTCACAGGTTGATCTCAGACTGCTGCGCTAGCAGTGAGTAAGGCTCTGCGGGTGTGCGACCTGCTAAGCCAGGCACAGGAGAGAATCTCTTGGTCTGCTGGTTCCTAAGACCATGGGAAAAGCGCAGTATTTGGGCGGCAGTGTCCCATTTTTCCATGTATAGTCTGTCACAGCTTCCCTTGGTTAGGAAAGGGAAATCCCCTGACCCCTTTCACTTCCCGGGTGAGGCAACACCCTCGGCTCACCCTCTGTGGGCTGCACCAACTGTCCAACCAGTCCCAATGAGATGAACCAGGTTCCTCAGCTGGAAATGCAGAAATCGCCCATCTTCTGTGTCAATCACGCTGGGAGCTGTAGACTGGAGCTGTTCCTATTCAGCCATTTTGGATGACAGTTACAAGATACTTATTAATTACAACAGGAAAAATAGTAACTTTACAGTGGAGAAATTTGGTATATACCAACTGAGCTAAGTGATCATGGTTAAAGTCACTACTCATTATGTTATATTTGACAGAAAGTACCTCCTGAGATGATACACTGAGAAGAATACAACATTACTTCTGTGGTATTCTTGAGAAAATTATATAACCTGAATTTAATCATGAGGAAATATCGAGCTGTTAACATTCTGAATTTAATCATGAGGAAATATGTAAGCCATTAACATTTCGATAAGCTTGCTAAAGAATATATGGATACTTTTGGTACTACTTTTGCCACTTTTTGGTAAATCTATTAGTATTTCAAAATAAAAAAAAAATTTAAAAGGAGTAAATGAAGACCAAAAATGATATATTATAAATACATTAATGGCAACAAATGCAAATGTTATCTGGGAGGTATAATATGAAAAGTTATTACGAGTTACTCCACACTGTAGTTTAATATAGTCTATCAGTTATTAAAAGAGCAGAGCTCTGAGAAAATTGGACACTGGATAAGTACATTTTGGCTTGGGTGAGGATAGGAAGGGAGAAAGGTTTCAGTGTGCTTATCTCATTAGGGCTATAAAATGGGAGATTTGTAGCTTCAGGGGTGAGCAGGAGGACCTGAAGGCAGGATGAAAAAGAGGAACAATGCAAAAGAGAGAAGGGAAGAGAGAGCCTAGAATATACTTAGCCAGTGACCTGCCTTGGAGAGTTAGCCCAGCAAACACTGGGTCTTGCCCTACGCACAAATTCAGCTCTGAAGTTTTCAACATCATTTAAAAATTATTTTAATTAGAAAATAACTCAAAAACTATAAAATAATGAACACCTTCACATTCAAATGGTACTAGTTACAAGTGACCATCATCTGTTAATCATGGGATTTAGAGAGAGCAGTTTCTCCAATTATTTGCATACTTTTCAATTCAGCAGATATGTTTAAGTGTCTAACTATGGGTCAAGCTAGTGCTCCATCTGCATTGCTTTTGATATATCTATAGTACTAGTTATTAATCATTAAGATTGACCCTTTAGCAAGTCATTTCAAATTAGTAAAACTTAATGTGAATTGTTTGGCCTAAAGCTGCTTCCCTATACATTTTAAGCTCATCCTAAAGATTTCTCCATACAGAGTGAACTGTAACCTAACTTGATGCATAAGCAAACTGCAACCTACTCTTACAGCCAAATATAATAGCCAAATCTCAGCTAAGCACAGGCAGCCAACTGCTCAAAGCAGGTTTGCTAAAGCAAACTCCAAGCTGTAACCAATCCAGCTGTTTCTGTCCCTCCCTTTTGTTTCCTGCACATCACTTTCCTTTTTCCGTTCATAAATGTTATCTGACCATGTGGCAGCCCTGGAGTCACTCTGAACCTATTCTGGTTCTTGGAACTCTCTGATTTGTGAATTATTCTTTGCTCATTTAAACTCTGTTAAATTTATCTAAAGTTTTTCTTCTAGCTGAATAAATGACACTTTTCTCTAATGAGGTAAAAATACGCTGGCATAATTATTACTAATACAGATTTGAAATCTAGATATAAAAAGGGACATCTTGCATTCTCAAAAGGGTTAATAACTATAAATAATAATAGCCACTATTTATTGAACACTTACTATGTGCCAGGCACTCACCGTGTGCTTTTCATGCAGTATCTCATTTAAAGTTTGTTAAACAGCATTGTTGTGCTGTTTAGAGATTAGGAAATGGAGACAGAGTTCAAGTAACTGCCCATCAAATAACCCCAAATCTGTTTAACATCAGAGTCCTCAAATATAGTCATCATGCCAGATCTTTCAAGCCCACAACAGGGTTCTCTCCTATGCTATTGCTTTATTTCACCACCCACTGTTGTCTTATGACCATCACATAACAAGAGTAACTCCAGACTCTCAGTATCCTGCCAGGAGAAGAGCAGGAGATAGTTATTTTCCTTATCTGGATGGCTTACTTCTCTTTGTGATCTTATTTTGCACCTTATACATTCCAGAACTCAGTTCATTTGCTGTATTCTTTATAGGAAAAGACAGAACATAATGGGAAAAAGTATTTCTAAGATTCTACCTAAAGATTTCTGAAACTGAAAAAGATTGTCTGTTAGCAGAAGGCTTATCTTTAAAGTTTTGTTATTATCCACCTTTAACCAGTCTCCAGATTTATAATTGCTCTATGTATAATCTAAGGAATCCCTACAGTGCTGGATTCTCAAGAGGTGAAAGTTCTAATCACCCAGGGGTTAGGGATGACTTCAAGGAACTTAGTTTCTTTTCTCATTTCTGCCCCTTTGGCAATTCTCTTCACCTCTCCGATCTTTCTCTCCTTTGTCACTTTCTAGGATACATGAGATCTGCCAAAGAGAAGTCGCATTACTCTATCCAGAGCCATTTTCTTAATTCACAGATTGCAGAAGAGAAATTCAAAGTTGAAAATTGTTCAGACCCAAGAAAAATACATAAACAAGCAGCTAGTGTAGACACCAGAGGAAACAAAATGCTATGCTTGGAAGAACTCCTCGATAACTTATTCAATAAAAATATCCTGTCCTCCCAAATTATTTCTTTAAAACAAATGAGCCCACTCATTCCTAAATGGTGTTGCTGTGGTGACACCATAGCTTTCAACCCTCAGTTGTGTAGCTAGTCTCTATTAAACCATGCCTAGTATATGCTCCCCAAGGGAATGTCCAGATTTTCCAGAAAAAAACAGCAGTGGCTCTAGAACCTGAGGAGCTCTTCCAAAGATGGCAATGAGGCAACTTAAGTGCTACCAAAAGAATTCCTCAATGGCCAGGCTCCACAGGGAAACATCTGAGATCTAAATACTCAAGCCATGTGGCATATGTCTTCTATGTTTTTCAGGCCATTCAGACCCCAGATTCCAAGAAGTTGACAAACATGGGATTTTCATGTAAATTCTGTACAATTACTCATAGATGATGTTCTGCCACACATACTTGTAGGTGTGACATAAATCTGGACTTAGGGAATATAGTTTCTAAGAGCCTGTCATTGCTATGGATTTAGTTGTGGGGAGCTATGAAGAAACTTTAGGCTGACCCTGACAGAAAGGAAGGAACAAAAGAAGACAGGAGAGGGTATGAGAGAATCGGAGGAAGAAAAAAAATTAGGAGGCAGAACAAAAGAGAAAAAAGTGAGAAAGAAGAGACGCTCAAGTCATACATTTCTTATGGTGCAAAGGCATACATGATGTGGAAAAGATTCCAGAACAACTTTGCTATAAATGCAAAAATAGAATTGCCCATTTCTGGGTTAAGAATACATTTCTTCCAGGAAGAGTTTTTGTTTTGTGTTTTGTTTTATTCTTAACCTGAGTCCCTTGACCCTTAAGTGGCTCATTGTATAAGCTGTGGAGAGTTCATTAATCCCTTGAAATTACCTACAAAATGTGGCATGTGCAAATCTATGCATGTGTGGCAGTCTATGGTTATATCAGTTTTTCAAATAGTTTTTTTTTTTTTCTTTTGCCCAAAGGAAGTTAAAAACAGTGCACAGAAAAGAATTTATTTGTAGTTTACCTTGGATCACCACCTGAAGTTCTGAGTTCACTTAACTATAAAAGGATTCATTACTCTATTCCTGAGAAAATTAATCCATGAATCTCAGACCTGGAAAAAACTGAAATGCTATGTGTCCCATTTCTTTGCCTTCAGAAAGAACTATGGCCTAAAGTAAGTGAAAATATATTCATTTTTCAAACTCTGCAGAGCAGATTGCCAAACCTTTTTTGGTAGCCTATATTCATCTGTCACATTTCTCACCATAAGGAAGTTCTTCTTTATGTCAAACCTAACTCCCTCATGCTGCAAAATAATTTGGTCTCATATGTTTAACAATGCAGCATTTTTGGACACTGTTATTATATCAATCGTCAGCTTTCTCCCAGTACTTTTGACTCTTCCATGAGTCATTCTCAAAACTATAAATCATCTTCACTGGCTTTCCTTGAATTATTTCCCATTTATGCTTTTCTCTAAATCCAGAAGTGAGGATACTGGAAAGAGATTGATAGAACCCTCAGTTGATTGGTAGACTTTCCTATGGTCATTGACTTACCACAGCCTATATGGCACATAATAATAAGGTGCCAGAATATAAGAACTATAGGATAGCCCTGTGAGGGTGAAATTATAAAATTAATATAAAACACCCCAGATTAAGACAGATTTAATGGGGGAAAAATCCAGAACCAACAGGATGGTCATTTGATTAAAGATCACATACTATGAGAAAGACGGTGTCTCTCAGAAGAGGTGTTGATCAACCACGAATGCTTAAAAATGGAAAATCAGAGTCAGGTCTTGGCAATGCCCACTCAAACAATATCCAAGGAAGAGGGTGTTAGTGAGGTTATTCTGACACCTGCCACGATGGTCTCCTTGTGGAGATTGCTACAGTAGCTCTGAAATCTTGCTGTCATTACACCAACCACAGAACCCACCAGGGATTTGGCTGCCCTTGTCACTTGCCTATAAGAAGCAGAGGCGCTATTCAGACCAACATGACTTTCTGGTCTCTGGCAGTTATATTTTTCATAGAAAGTTAACAAATTGGTATTCTTTTAGCACCCAATTTGTGTCAGCCTGCTGTATACTTAATCAACCCTATCATCAAAGAAAACAAATTTCTGCATCTGTAAGACAGAGTTAGACCTAGGGCAGAGGTGAATGTCACCTCCTAGAGCCTTATCATTGCTTCCTCCCTAAATGCTTTATTTAAACTTGAGTTCTTCCTACTTTTCTTTAGGCAAAAGGAAGGCTGGACAATTCCTAAAGTTTCCAGAAGTTCTAAGACTCTGTTTTCTTAATATCACCAATTAGTTCCTTTTTTTAACACATTTAGTCAGTCCATTATTATTTATGTGTGTCCAATTCTCTATTTCTCCCACATGGCTGTGCTTTATAAAAATCTCTCATTTTATATATGCCTAGTTTTTAATTCGAATCCTAATTCCAGTTCACCATATTGGCCACTCAATCCCTCATTTGACTGTCTAGCTAGGTGTCATGGGAAAATAAATGAATGAATGAGAATTGTCTCCTTTATATCATTTGTCAACAGAGGGTTGATAATATTCTTCGGTGTGGTCTGCATGGGGAGGCCAAAATCTGATTTATTTGAGGTGACAAGTAGTAGTCACTCTTTGGAGACTGCTGGATGGTCTGTTGTTAACCTGACATCATGCATTCCCTCCTATGTGATGTAGATATATAGGGAAATCCATTGCTTAGAATGTTGTTTTTTGTGTGATTGCATGTTAGAATTTGCCAATGAAAATAACTGATGCAAGATTGGGAAGGCAGAGGGAAGAGAAGCCATTATTCCCAAGAACAATGGTTGTGGGGACTGGATGTGTTGGTAAACAGGTTCCTTAGGCTTCTTCAGAGTGCCTGTTTTGCTGCTTCAGACTGCTCTATTGCTGGAAGTTTTTCTAGAGAGTCTTGGGAAGTTCATCCATTTCCCCCCAAAATTTAGAGGACATAAATTTCAGGTTAGGATAACTGTTTCCCTAGCCTCTCACCTATACAGCCTCCCTAACCCTCACTCCTCAGCTCTGTCCATATCCTGGAGGCCCTAATTCCTTTGTGAAACCACTTTAATCCCATCATACATGCCAAAACCTGACTAATTCAAATACCAGGTAATGATGTACCTATATTTTTCCAGTTTTCTGAAGAAGTTATATGTGACAAATTCAAAAGTCTTGCGAAGTCAGGAAAGATTATATCTATTATTTTACATTGTGCCCTAGCCAGACATTTTGTTATAAAAGTTTAAACCAACAGGACTTGTTCTCTACAAATTAATGATGATAATTCCATATATTTCAGCCCTCTTCAGGGTGCTTATTAACTGATTTTGGTATCTCTCTGAATCATACACTTTGTGATATGATTTCTATTAGCCTTGCTCTACTCCACAATCAAATACGAGAAAATTGACCTGGAGGTTAAATCCTGAAAGGAAGGTAAACATAAAGTCTATTGGTTATATCACATGTTTACTTGAGTAAAAGAAAATGTTTTCTTTATTGAACTTTAGCATTTTCTTCCTAACATTGGCAAGTGTAGATAATTAACATTAGCTTCTAAACAGGTATCCAACTCAGTACTCTTCATTGATGGTCCATCCCTAGCAAAGTGTCCTTAACTCATTGGCTCTGAAGAAGAAAAAGGAATATGACACTAGCAGGCATCATGTCTATTTAAACAAGGTCACCCTGAAAGAAATGCTATAACTCACACATGAAACCTAAAAGCATTCACCAAAATGTCTTAAGTGAATAAAACATTAAGATTTTCATGAGACATAGAGCTGGGTCCAAAGAATAGGCCATCATTACTCTTACTCTCTATCAAGAAATTAGTTAACTAGCACAGAAGAAGAACATAATTAAGAGCACTTCCGTTATCCAGGGTCTGATGGACTTCGCCTGCAATAACAATTTGGAGACGTTTGCCAAGCAATCCACATACTTCTAACCAGTGACATGCCCACTGTATTTGATACTCAGAAAAGATCATTTTTCAATAACCTCTTCCTCTGTATGACAAAATTATTTTCAGCAAGAACTATCATATGAAACTAAAATAATGTCCTGAAAAAAAACACAAGGAAAATTTTTCTGTCTTAAACTTCATATACATAATAATATAGTAATACATAAATAAATGTTACAGTATTAAAAAGGAAAAAGTAATGGATTACGTTCTCAATGTTCTTGACTTAAAAGAAAAGGAAAATGTACTTATATATTGGTTTGTTATAGCAATGAATAATTAACATCACAATTTCTCTTTTTGAGTCTTAGCTTCCACTAATTTTAAAATTCTAAGTACAAATAACTCCAAGGGTCACATAAAATGACAAAGGTAAAATAACTCAACCTTCATTTACTTATACCTACAATTCTTATTTAAAATCCACAGTTTTGACACAGGAATGTGTACAGATACAAACTGTGGCCAAGGGACCTCCAATGATTCCAAACTATTACAAACTTTCTTTTGAAACAAATATATTGTGGCTGAATCCCACATGTCAGGGGCCAACTTCACATATGGAAATTCTCTAATTAACTTGCATGTGAAATACAATATTCATTAAAAAATAAGTTTTATAAAAGGAGCTAATTTCAAGTACATATATATATATATATAAAATTAAAACACAACAGTAATTTCTCTACTTGTTAAATCTGAGGCCAACAAAAGATTTTTTTCAGGGAAGAGTATTTTTCCCACTGAGGGTATTTAGACTTGTGGGCCACATTGATAATAAAAATGTTTTTACCTTCTCTATAGACAATGTACCCCTTATTGCCTCTGTCTCAGGTAGATTGATCCCAGTGACTCAACTTTCAGTATGCTACTTCCTCCAACTTGATGAAGTTGGATTGCAGTCTCGATGCATCACATTCTTCTTACAGCAATTTAAAAACAATCCCTGTGTTTTCAACCATAGATCAAATACGGTTATGTACTTTTTTCACAGAAGTCTACTGCACAAACTTTCTTTACTCAGGACCTATATTGGCAAAGTTCTCAGAACACAGTCTGAATACTTGGCCTGGGATGGCCAGCTCAATAAGATCTCTATTTAGAGAGTCTTGCTTCTATCTTCATTCATTTCTCTCCCTGCCAAGGTTATGTCAGTGAATGACTTCCCCAAAGATATCCTTCCTCTTGTTTCATGATATCACTGAACCTAACATGCAAAGGCTTAAGCCTTCATTGTGTATGCTTGCTCTCAATGTTGTAGGTTTTCCTTCCAAAGGAGATACATGGGGGTCAAGTTTGTTCTTTGTTGCCTCTTTCCAGAGACATGCCATGTTTTATTATATCTTAGTATTATTTCATCTTCTTTATTTCTTTATACACTCCTTATGGACTTATGAGACATCATTAAATAGTCTTTACTTATAAAGTAATGATATTTTAATGATAAAGTAATTTCCCACTTTTCATCCCTGATGTTCTTGGACCATATTTTCGCCTTTAGGAAAGTTTTAGACTGTAATGTGTTCTGGCTGAGAAAAAGAATTTTAAGTCTTTTTTCTTTTCTTTCTTTCTTTTTTTTTTTTTTTTTTTTTTTTTTTTTTTTTTGCCTTTCTGTTACCTAGATGTCTTTCCAAGTAAAAGTATTTAGCAATGAAAACAGTTTTGAGGCCATGAAATGTAAAGCCCATACAAGTCCATGCAGGCTTCAATGCATTGATTTATTGTTTGTTCTAAGTACAGTTTATTTACACGTATGACTTACTGTTTGTGTAAACATCTATTATATAAACATGTATTGTGCCAATATATTATTAGAGATTCAAATGTGTCAGAAACTTGATAGGTGTTGGAGATAAGAGCAATGAACAAGGCAGGAAATTGTTTCTGGCTTCATGTAGCTAACAATCTATAAGTGACTTAATGTTACACTCTTAATATTACTTATAGAATTACCCAACTTCTGAAGTGATCTCAGGAAGCACATCTGCAAAGCCTCTCATAAAAGACTGATTCAATCAAAGATTTCATGATCTATGAGTGCATTCAGTTAGAACACAGGGTGACTGGAGGCAATATTCCATAGCAATTAAGATTTCAGGTTACAGAGCCAGGCAGTCCTGGGCCAAATTTTGGCTTTCTTCACTGGGTAGCAGTAAACCTTGGCAATCAAATGGACTTCTCTGTCCCTTGCTTTTCCCAGGGTCAAACTAGATTTAAAAATAGTACATATATAATAGGGTTGTGAGGATTAAATAAAATATAAGTGCTTAGAACAACACTTAGCACATAGTAAATGATAGATAAAGTCAGCCATTATTATTAGTTTTCGTTAGTATTTTCTACTCAAATATTTAAGTAAAAGACTCAGTAGCTGAATATGAGAAACAAAATGTAAGACCATTGAGCCTTTAAAGTTCAAAATCAATGTGCTAATACTTTGGAGTTGTATTGGATGTTGGAGTAGTTTATAAATGTATCAGCCAGAATCCAGGCAGGAAAACAGAACCCATGCTACGTATTTCAAATAGAGAGGATTCCCTAAAAAGGTGTTGGCAGGATTAGAAGGGGGAAAGGAAGGAGTGGGGGTTTCTGGAGATCAGGAAGCTGTTGATGTGCCCTCAGCTGGTGCACACTAGGTTGTACCTGCTGCCTTGCTGCTGAAGACGCTGACACTGTCAGTACTGAAACCACCGTGACTGGAGCTGAAACTGCCAGTGAGGCACCACTGTTGCCAGGATTGGACTACTTACAAGGATGTGCTGCTGGGAAACCTACCATCACCCTTCTGCCACTCTCAGAAACTACCAGCAACTGTTAGTCCTTGCCAATGAGTGGAAGCCAGAAATGGAAATCTTTCTTCTTTCTGCCTTCTGGTCTCCCATCAGTGTCTCCAACTGAAAAAACCTAATGGGAAGGCAGCTGGCAAGGGAGCCTGGGAAATGTAGGTTTCAGACTACCATCCCCAGTGGCACAAAACAAATAGAGAATGGCAGATATGGAGCCAAGGGACAATAGGTAAATAACACAGAAAATAAAACATACTCAGATCCATCATCAAATCAAAGGTGAAAAGTCATCAAGATAATTTAAGCAACTTGAAGTTGGAAGATAAAAATACTTATATTTTCTTTTCTGCCCAGTTTTGATTGCTTTGGCATTTGATTTTGTTTTAGCTATGTTTCATATTTATCCTGGCACAAACTCCATCATAGAGTTTATTAAAGGTTTTACACCCCAATTTTTTTAAAGGGGTTAAAAAGTATTTTAAAATGAAACAATTCTAACATTTAGAATATAATTTTAAAATGCCACTTTATCCTTCCTACTAATCAGTGCTGCCAGATTGCTGTTTTGGTAATGTGCACTGCAGAGATGTTGATATTATCTTACTATCTGGGTCACAAGCAGGGTGTGGAGCTTCTGAATAGCTTCCCTAGCAAATAAAAACCATGCCAAGAAACCAATAATGGGTAATGATTATTGTCCAAAAGACATAGAAAGTAGCTTTTCAGAAAACATGACCAGTGGCAAGCCAGTACAGCGTCATTATACAGTCAGGAAAGAAAACAATAGTCATGATTTCTCCTATTAGTTCTTAAATAATTTTTGGACTCAAAAATCTAAGAAATCACATAAGAATATTCATTCAGCTGTTTAACAGCTACTACATATACATTATCAAAAGTGTTTCCAGATATTAGGTTTGAAATATCTAGTTCTACTAGTTAAAATTTGTGTTAATGAAACTAAGATCAGAGTTAATTCTTACTTGGGCTGGTTACTTTGCATGAGAAACACTGTTGCAGGATCAGGTACAGGTGGATATAATAGAATTTGCACATGGACATGGATAAGGAAAAGGAGTTAGCACATAAATAGAAGTCAGTGACTATTTATGTAGTATCATTTGAGGGACTTCATGGTGAGACCCTCATAAAATCTGTCTCATTCTCTTATCCCTTCTCAGTATGGGTGTTATTGCCCTAATAAATAATAACCTGCCTTCTCTTCAACCTCTTTAGAGTGGTCCATATCAAATAATACCTTCATGAAGTTTGGATATTGGCCAGATAAGAAACAGGTAGAAGACTTGGGGTGGTTATGTCAGGGATCCTAAGACTGAAGAAAGGGGTGGAACAGAGAGAGTGAAAGCATGAATTGAAAATTATGCCTTCAGGGCAACTCACCAAATCATATATTATTTGAAAGGCAACACGATGTTCTAGGAAGAACACAGGCCCTGGCATCACTCAGATGGGAACTTAAATATGTTTTTCCACTTCTCTGAACTTAGGAATAATATAGGTAAAATCACCCAACATAAGCATACTTTCAATAAAAGGCTGCATTTGGTTTTGATCATGTACACATAAACATCAAGTGCACAATCGGTCATTATGACATCAGTTGATTTTGTGAAGATAAAAAATGCAGATACGCCAGTGGGGCGTGAAGTTTCTCCTCCACACAGCACTGGAGCAGTATTTACCCATGTTTGTACAGCTGGCCCCAAAGCTGCCCGTCTGTCTGTGGAGTGGGGAGCCAGCTGAGAGGAGGCCTAATCTTACAACTCCAGGGAGCAACTAGCAGCAGAGGATACAAACCTCAGAATTCACCAAAGAAAATTCTGCCATTTGTTCTGCTGGGATTTTATAATCTTTGATCAAAGTGATAATCTGACAGATTTGGACTAAGTTTCTTATCTTTTAAATTAATAAATACTTAAAAAGAACATAGAAACAGGAATGAAAAAGCCTTGTTCTGTCCTCTCTGTGCTTCCATGGGGAGCTGTTTGAACTCTTTATGATGTAACAGGCCCCTCACACTGAATATCCAGGAAGCCTTCTCAAAGCAGGTGAGATCTGAGCACAGACTTGAATGGTAAGAAAGGGCCAGTTATGGGATGGTCTGGAGAAAGAGCTGATAAGGTAGAGGAAAGAACAAGTGCAAAGGCCTCGAGGTAGGGGCAAGATCACAGTGTCCAAGAAATGAAAAGAAGGTCAGTGGGATAAGGACATGGTAGCTCACTAGAGCTACAGGGAGAATGATTTGAGCTGAGGTCCGAAAGTAGGCAGGGGCTTGATGATGGCGGGCCTTGGGTTTTGTTCCATGATAAGTGGCAAACCACTGGAGGGTCTGAGGCACACAGAGGCCATAATCTGAATACTTGTTTAAGAGACTGTTCTGGCAGCTCTAAAAGCATAGGGAGGAGTGGAAGCAGGGAGATTGCTTAAAGACCACCAAAGTTTAGGCAAGAGATGACAGTGGTAGCAGTGGAGAGAAAGAGAAGGGGACAAATTATATTTATTGTAGGAAGATCAGTAGAACTAGTTGGTGAAGCAGCTGTGTGAGATAATAGAAGGCTACTCCAATACAGGTGTGTGGCAGGCAGAAAGTTGGGTTTAACCAGTCTTGGAGTTTCACTAGGTGAATACAATGAAGGGACGAGGTGCAAGGGGAGAGGCTTTTGTGAGAGAGTGATTTTAGAAAAAAGAAAGCAAGCTTAGAATCTTAGAAATGAAGTGAAGATACAGGTGGTTAGGTGATGGAGAGTAAAAAACTCAATGAGGTCAATGGATTGAAGGTCTCTATTGTCAGTCATTAAAATGAAGATGCTAGAATAATTACTATAGTCATGTTTTTCAAACGTTTATATTTGTGATTCATAACAGGGAGTACATTGTAAGGCAGCATACAGTTTTTAAGAATAATACCTACATTATCTTTGGTAATATATTCCACAATATTTCAAAGCCCCAGTTTCCTCATTTGGACAATAGGACAAACAATTCCTACATTACAGAGCCATGGTTTGTATTCAGTTGGCACACAAAGATAAAGCCTTCAGTGCAGCACTGGGTATAGTTACAGTGGTGTACTGCTCAGGGAAGGGCAGCTATCATTGTCTCTAGCCCCCATCCCCATTCAAACTCTCTGGGCCTCAGTTCCCTTATTTTTAAAATGAGGCTGGGGAGAAGATTAGACTGTCATGTTATTTCCAACTCTAACATTCTATGAGTGTCCCTTGATTTGTACTTAACTGCAACACCTATGGAAATTAGAATGTGATTGTGCTTTTGAGATAATTCTCCCGTCTGGTGATTTGGTGAAGGTAAAGAGTTCAAACACAAAACTAACATCACATTTTAGTGTCCAGGATACCCTTGTTCTCAATAAATTGTATTTAAAAATATTTCAGTGTGTTAAAGAGGACATTGGGAATCATTTAGACCATCTTTTATTCTTAAGAAATAAGGCAACCCCTACGTACAGTCAGATCCCAAGAGGGGCCATATACCAGCAGATCCTATGTGTCTATTTCAAAGACTTTTTGCTGCTGTCTGCTGATTGGCAGTCCAGGGCAATATCCCATCTTTTAGAGGCCAAGGACAGACCTCTGGGAATAGGTCAGTCATTTCCAGAAGTTGCATTAACCTTTCAGGCACCATTTAGTGGATTAATGTTTTCACACAGTAAATGGTACCCCCGTGGTCTATTCAGACAAGATGCAGCATATAAGGAGAAATTGGACTAAAGACTGTTTCTTAGGAAAAGAAAGATGTGTAATATTTACATTTGTCTTTATAGCATTTCTCTAAGGACCTCCTGATGCCATAGAACCCCATTATGATTCTGGTATCAAGAGACAGGAATAAAAGCTGCAAAATCATAGTAAGAGGTATTTAGGAGATACAATGTACCATGTGGTCTAACAGGATAATTTATAACAATGGTGAGGATTAGCCTTATTTCACAAATGTAAACATAAAAGATAGACATGTTCAGTGACCAAAAGATGTAATTTCTTCAAGTAATCAATGAGGTATTTTCAATAGCTGTCATGTGAGTACTTTCTATGTGCCCCACATACTCCAAATGCTTCACACAGTTCAATTATTCACTCTTTATGAAAACCTTATGGTTTTGCTATTATCATACCTGTATTAGAGAGAAGCAAATGAATGCACAGAGTAGTGAAGTGACTTGCTTATATAGCTAGCAGATGATAAAGTCAGGAGTTAAATTCACAGTCTAGCCTTAGAGCCTGGCCTCTTAACCATGCACTGTAGTCATTTTTTCCAAACGTTTGTGGTCCCAATTCATAATAGGAAGTAACTTTATATTGTGAGCCAGTAGAAAGAGTTTTTTAAAAATAATACTTGTCCTAACAACATGGAACACCTTTCAGTATTTTTCATTTTATTTGATTCCATCTCATTTTTAATAAATGCTGCTTGAGACACACTGAATTCCATTTATTACCTATTCTATTAATGAGCTGAGGCCTTCAGTTTTCCAAATTCTGCTGCACTACATTATGCTGTGTGCTATTTAGCATACTCTAGCTCCCCAAACAAAGGGGAGACCTGGGATTCAGAAGGAGCCTGTACTGGAAAGGAATGGAATCTGAAATTCCCTTCTCTCATTTCCTGCCCATCCTCCAACCTGCACCTGTTCCCAGTTAAACAATGAATCAGCAGAAGAATGTCAAGAAGAAGAAAAATTATTGATTTGCCAGAATGTCCTAATTCCTCCTCTGTTGTTTTCTTTCTTCTGTTATGCCATCCAAATTATGCCTGGACCATTTTAATACAGAATAAGACATATCACTCAAAAATCTAATTCCCCTGAGCCCTAGAATAATGGCATTTTTTACTAACGAAACATGCAAGCTACTGTCAGGTCCATTAATAGTCTCAATTTTTAATCTCTTAGATAATGGAACATTGTTTCCATGGCAGCAACTTCCAGCTGTTGGGAGATCTCAGGCTTTCAGTTGTGTGACAATTAGGGTGAAGCATTGCTGAGAATGTCCGGTGTTTCTGTATCTTCATTATGCAGCATTCAGTATTTTTAAAAGCACTGATTATCATGATGTATTAGTTTAAAGAGCCTGATATGTTGGTACCTATCCTGTGAAAAGATAGTAATTTCCCACAGCCTATCACCAGGAGCTGCCTGACATATCTGGAGTGATGATCTGGGTATGATCATTATCTCCAGTGTTTGGCTTATAAATTAATAAAAGTCTGGGTAAATTCAATTACAGACAGTCTATGTTCCAGGACCCATGATTTTTAATGAGGACAAAATCCAAGGATCTAACAACAAGACCAGGAAGGCCTTCTCCATCTTTAACGTACTTATATTAGAAGGCTACAAAGAACATGTGGAACCCAGTTAGTTTGATGGAAATTAACCAGCTTTTTGGAATAAATATTGCTACAGAAAGAGAAGAAAATATAGCTGAAGAATGGGAGAAAGACATTGAGAGAGACAAAACCAAATTCAAATACTGAGTTATGATCAGCTACCATTCCACTGATCATATGATGTACAATAAAAGATCATTAAGTTCTAACTTCACTAATTTGAAGAATACAACTGGTTATTTTTTATAAAGACAGGTAGGGGTGAGGAAGAAGAAGGAAGGGAGAGAGATAATGCAGAATATAGGTATGATTATCACCATTTCTCAAATATGAGAAAACACATCTAGAACTCAAATATTGCTTACATAAATTAAAGCATTCATACACAACACCCAATGAGGAAAGTTATTAATGGCCCTGTTTATTGATGAGATGACAGAAATTCAGGGACATTATGGCAAAATCAATGCTCCCTGTAAAACAAACCTATTTCCTTTTCCTCTTGGAGCTAGACCACACTTCTTTCTCTGCCTTGCAATTAAATAAAACCTCATAGTTTATTGGCCAGTAGAACATACGCAGAAGCAATGAGGTCTCTCCTCCCATCTGTTTGCTGGATATTTATACGCAAGATGACCTTGTGAGACACAGACTAAAGATGGAGAGGTGTCTGTCAGTTTGGTTTTCTGAATAGCTATGTGAAGCAATTCTCCCTGCAGACCATATTGTAACGTGGCAGGAGCAATTAATATACTTTTAATGAGTTAACTCACTGACATTTTTATTTGGAGATTTTTGTTGAAAACCAACAGCAATGATAATTATCCTGCCCAATATAGGAATCGATACCTTTGATGCAGAGAGCTGCTGTAACACAAACCTAAAATATGTGACATTAGCAAAGAAACTAATATCAGGTGCCAGGAGGATGGTAATCAATGTTATATTGTGGCAAAACATTCGGAAAATGGCAGTAACTTGGAAAACAGACCATGTCTCTACTGAAGTGGCCATTCTGAATGAATTGTTTGGAAACAAAATGAATTAGTGTGTGTTGGTTACCTTGACTGAAAGTGGCAGGGGAGTGCAAGAAAAAGATGTTCTTAATAGAGAATTGGCCAGTTTCTAAAGATTTGGTCACGGTTGGAAAATCAACTGCTTCTACATCTTAATTTAAGATTTAAGGATTTGAGATTAAGACAGCTGTTGAGTCAGAGAAACCTTTAAAACCCAGTTCTGCAACAAAATGAAATTAAGAATGTGGCCTTCTCTTTCAAGATTAATAGCCTCAAAATATCGACCATTAGTTGGGAGAAATAGCACTGGGAAGGATAGAGAGGAAGCCAATAAATAAAATGAATGTGAGAATCGTATCCAATAAAGAATTTATGGCAGGTTACTGGCATGTGGAATAACTGGAAAATTGCATCAGTAGCCTACTTTGTTGTTGTTTTTTTTTTTTTTTTTTTTGAGATGGAGTCTCGCTCTGTCACCCAGGCTGCAATGCAGTGGCGCGATCTCAGCTCACTGCAAGCTCCCCTTCCCGGGTTCACGCCATTCTCCTGCCTCAGCCTCCCGAGTAGCTGGGACTACAGGCACCCGCCACCACGCTCGGCTAATTTTTTTGTATTTTTAATAGAGACGGGGTTTCACCGTGTTAGCCAGGATGGTCTCAATCTCCTGACCTCGCGATCCACACACCTCAGCCTCTCAAAGTGCTGGGATTACAGGCGTGAGCCACTGCGCCTGGCCACCTACTTAGTTTTTAAGATCATTATATGACCAAATAAGCTAGGAGCATGGACTTAGCAAATTTCTAATTGTGACTTAAAAATAATTCTTGAACCTTCAATCTTCCACATTCAGGGAGTTCTATAGCTTCCAACAAGGGCATACCAAATGCTATTGCAGATGTGGCCAAGGAAGAGGGGGAAAAAAGAAAGAACCTCCTAGAGAGTGGATCTAGGGGCCACAGAGTTCCTACCAGAGAGCAGAATCAAGTCTAAACAGGAGCCAATCAGAAACGTCTCACATTTCCAAGGCAAAGAAACTTCACAATGCTTGACCTGCAGGATTCCCTCACTGCTCTGCACAAGTGACTGCTATGTCTTTCATTCTTCTCACAATGTTTACTGTGACTTTCCTCCCCTTGCTCCATCATTGTATGGTGTCTTTAGAGTTCAAAAGTCACCACAAAGTCCCACATCTTGACCTCCACATCAGCCTGAGATCCTAGAGTTTGAGCTGAATGACGTGGCTATAGGACTTTGAACTGTGTAGCTTGAGGAGGATGTCAGTGTGTTCTATGTAAGGAAAGAAGAGTATAACGGATATTTGGTGACCAAATGGGGGTGACATGGCAGAGACAATGTTATGTTTTTACCAAACTAATTTTCTTTTCTTCCTGTGCATAGAGTTCAACTGCCTTCACAGTTAACATGGTCATTCAACTGACTCCTAACCAAAGGAATGTAGGCATAATTGAAGTGTATACCACATCCAGAACTTGCCCACAAAATCCATGGCACTATTTCCTGTCCTCTCCCTAGCTGCTAGTTGTATGTCAACACCAGGGAAAACTTGAGAGATACACGTATTTTCAATGTGTAAACTATTGACCTGAGTCCTTGGAAGATCTTATGGAAAAGAACTCCCACTCCACACCCCTAACTGACACCTAAACCACACTGGACTAAATAAGCATGTTTACAGCAGGTTTATTTATAATACCCCAAATGGGAAGCAGCCAAGATGTTCTTCAACAAGTGAATAGATAAACAAACTGTGGTATATCCATATAAAGGAATACTACTCAGCAATAAAAAGGCATGAGCCATCAAACCATGTGAAGACATGGATGAATCTTAAATGTATATTACTGAGAGAAAGAAGCCAGCCTGAAAAGACCAGTCTGTATCTTTCCATTTATATGACATTCTGAAAAGGAGAAAACTATACAGATGGTAAAAAGATCACTGGTTTCCAGGGATTCAGGAAGGGGTAGATTAGGACAAAGTGAAATAATTAAAGCACATGGGATATTTTAGGACAGTAAAACTATTCTTTATGATATTTAATGGTGGATACATGACATAATGCATTTGAGAAAACCCATAGAATTTTAGAGTATAAAGTGTGAACCTTACTGTATGCAAATTTAAAAGAAATCATTTAAGGGTTGAAGGATCCCAGTATGGAATATAGACTGTGACCCTCCCCCCCAAAAAAAATATCTAATTTTATTACAAAGTTATGAAATAACCTCATCAACAAGGAAAAAGAAAAAGGTACTAACTTATGTGATTTTGTCTTATAAGACTAAAGGCAGAAGGAACTATACCTAAGCACTGCTCTACAGTTGATAAAGTTATTTCCCACAGGGATATAAGTTAGTAATTCGAAAATCAGTATATGTGGAATATAACAATTACCTAAGTAGATGTCAGGTGGTAAAAGCCAGATTTCTCACAGGTGAAATGAAAGGTCATAGATAAGCAAGGGGAGAAGTCTAGAACAATCCATGGGGTAATAGATTAGAGTTGGAGACATCAATATGAAATCCTGTTTAGCTTAATATTTATATGGTTGGTAACATATAGAAATATTCATAGATATGTGTATATAATCAGATTAGTATATACCCATATGTAGGTATTTCCTTGCTGTGCTGACAGTGCATACAAGCAATGACATTCCAATAGCATTGAGTAAAACTGGTATCCAGATACTAGTTTCCAATATCATTCTCCAATAAAATGAACCAGGGATAGCTGCAGAGAAGGTTGATTCTAGGATTGGGGCAGGAAATGTTTAAGATGAGCCTGGAACATCTGTATTACCAGAACGTAGCAAATGTCCCAAAAACCAAAAAAAAAAATCAATGAGATTATATTAAAAGTGCACAGAAGACAATTGAAGGAGCTCTCAATTGTCAAAATTGGAACAATTCAACCAATAAAATAAATATAGTATTATATCACATCTCAAAGTATAAAGTAATTATCTATGAGTCCATATGTATATAAAATATTTGAATAAATAAATAAATGAGGGAGAAGAGAGAAATCTCCCATGCAGAAGAATTCCAAATAATCTATGTAGAGGGATGTACGAAGTGACTTTCTTCCAAAGAGTACAATATGTAAGATGGTTTAAAAAAAAAGTGTGGGCTGGGCGTGGTAGCTCACGCCTGTAATCCCAGCACTTTGGGAGGCCGAAGCAGGTGGATCACGAGGTCAGGAGATCGAGACCATCCTGGCTAACACGGTGAAACCCCGTCTCTACCAAAAATACAAAAAACTAGCCGGGTGTGGTGGCGGGTGCCTGTAGTCCCAGCTACTTGGGAGGCTGAGGCAGGAGAATGGCGTGAACCCGGAGGCGGAGCTTGCAGTGAGCTGAGATGGCGCCACTGCACTCCAGCCTGGGCGACAGAGTGAGACTCCGTCTCAAAAAACAAAAAACAAAAACAAAAACAAAAACAAAGCATGATCATAGTGGAAAAACTTGGCAGACACTACCCTGGCCAGATAGTCAAGGTCAACATTAACAGTGTTAATCATGTTGATAATACGTATCCTTAATAGGATGTAAGTGGTTTACCTCGGTGTCTTCCCCCAAAACCATAACCCCAACTTAACCATGAGAAGAACATCAGACAAATCCCAACTGAGGAGCGCTCTACAAAATTCTTGACCAATACTCCTCAGTGCTGTCAAGGTCATTAAAAACAAGGAAAGTCTGAAAAATTGGCACAACCAAGAGGAGCCTAAGGAGTCATAACAAATAAATACAATGTGGTATTCTGGATGAGAACCTGGAACAGAAAAAAGATATTAGGAAAAAACTAAGAAAACCTGAATACGGTATTGACTTTCATAAATACTAATATATCAATATCAGTTTAGTAATTGTGACAAACGTGCCATATTAACTTAAGACATTAATAATAAGGTAAACTGTTTGGGTATGTGGGAATTTTCTGTACTATCTGCAATGTTTTGTAAATAAAATCTTTTCTAAAATTTAAGATTTAATTTTTAAGCTAAAAAAAAACAAGTATAATATACTATTATGATTATTTATTCTTTTGTTAACTTTTTCCCAAGCTAAATTGATGGGGCTGGATTAGAGGGTTTATAAGGTTACTTCTAAGTTTCTATGATTCTGTGATACAAAGCTATCAAGAAACTTATCTCAAACAAACAAAAAAAGAACCCCTAATGATATTGGCATTAAGAGATGGTCCGGTTTCTCAACAAATAGCCCAGTAATCTTACTATCATTATTTTTCAATTCAACATTTATCCAACACTTAGAAAAAACCCTAACAGTTAATTTTCGTATTTTTTTCTCAGCAATAATCAATATGCAATGTTTCCCAAATCTTTCCTCACAAAATCACTACAAGAGCAAAAAGCCATTTTCTGATATAGAGTGTTTACTGAAAATGAACTAGCACAGCATGGGAAAGGGTGGTTATTTTTAAGCAGGCCCATTATATTCCTCTGGAGAGCAATGGTATACATACTCAAGTCAATTCATTAGGACATGGGGCTGATGATGAAAGCATGTAACAAAGGAACTGCTGTAGCTTCACATTAGCAAATGTGATGATCAGTGGTGGGCTAACCCTTTGGGAACACCAAGAATGAGGAAGGGAAGAGAAAGAAAAAGTTTTCCATTTCTTCTCTAAGATGAGAGCTACCATTTCCTCTTGCTGTACTGCATACAATGGGTGGAGAAGAGGCAGCGGGTGAGAACGCTGAAGGTTCTCAGTCGGTGCTTGTAGGAGATGCTAATCTGTAGCAAGAAGACACAGTGGGTGAAAGATTGCTCTCATAGTTGTATCTGACATGAAACATGTCACATATTTTATCACTCGAACAACAACAGAGCGTAGCTCATAACTGACTCATAAAACAGCCTCTATGGCACGATGTGGGTGAAGAGGATTCAGTGCATTCATGTTTGTATCACTGTTGCTTCTGGCAGAAAGGGAGAGGGTTTTCTTCTATTTTTTTAAACTTGTGACTTTAATACCTACATCTTTTTCTTAAAATTTTCAAGGAGGGATTTAAGAAAAGCAGAGAAAAGACTGAGTTGAAATCAGAAGAATCTTGTCTGATTTATGCTTTCCGATTTTTAAAATTTCAAATAAGCAACACACGTTATTGAACACTTCTATGTTCCTGTTATATACTCTACTGTTTGGAGATTATAAGCACGTAAAACATGATTTCTAAAATATGTTCAAAGCATGCATTTTTTTTTTTTTTTTTTTTTTTTTTTTTTTTTTGAGACGGAGTCTCGCTCTGTCACACAGGCTGGAGTACAGTGGCGCGATCCGGGCTCACTGCAAGCTCCGCCTCCCGGGTTTACGCCATTCTCCTGCCTCAGCCTCCCAAGTAGCTGGGACTACAGGCGCCTGCCACCTCGCCCGGCTAATTTTTTTGTATTTTTTAGTAGAGACGGGGTTTCACCGTGTTAGCCAAGATGGTCTCGATCTCCTGACCTCGTGATCCGCCCGCCTCGGCCTCTCAAAGTGCTGGGATTACAGGCTTGAGCCACCGCGCCCGGCCTAAAGCATGCATTTTTGTTGTTTATGAGTGCTTGACAAGAATTATGCAGCAAAGGACATCTTTAACAATGGGTTAAATGTAACCTTGCCAAAAGGACCTTATTGGAAGGACATGCCAATAAGACCATGGTCAGAAAGAACACACATTTATGAGCAGCCAATTCCAAACATTTTGACTCCAAAGGAACGTCACAACATCCCTTGTCTTGTCTCCTCTGGGTCCCTGTCAGGTCATTCAGAGTTATCTAGGAATGGGTACCCCAAAATCTATTTTCCTCTCAGTCCTCCCATAGCATCTCAGCTACTTTCAGCTATTGCTTGTTGACAAAACTATGGAAAGTTATTCCTGGATCCATTGTGGGAGCATTTGTGGAGCATTTATAAGACTAAACAGATTATTCTCTGGCCAATATTCATCATCTTTCAGGACTGATGTATTATTTTGCAAAACAAAAACAAAACCACCTCACCACTGATAATGAAGAAGAGAAGTTAAAGGAATAAAGAAAATGTTATACTATAATATGTCTAGTATACGTAGGTTTGTGGGGCCAAAGTACTTGAAAATGGCTTTCAAATAGGTATTTATTAAATGGGTTTTTATTTAGTCTTCCTGAATAAATATCATATTTATGCTATCTCTTAAGAAGGAAAAGTTTTGTTCTTCTACAGAAGTACGTAAGCTATTTTCAGTTTCAATTCTATTAGAATTCTCAAAAATTCTTTGTTAAGGGAGTTCTGATGAGTGAGATGTCACACTATTTAGATACTTTTTTTATAACTTAGTTATTTTGAGTCATTGCCACTGCCTTGCCTGCTTGCTGTCCAGAATATTTTCATTTCTTCCGTAAATGCTTCATACTTTAGTCCTATACTAGAAATATTTTAACAAAAGGCATCGTTATGAGAAGATATGAAATGGTTTCCAAAATAGAAGTTTTTAAAGATTCTACTTTATGCAGATAAAATGTCCCAAATGTCATTTCCATGATGTTATAATGAATACAATGAACTCTTACTGTTAAATATAGACTCCTAGTCCCCAGTGAAGACCTGCCTATTTGTGGCAGCACAGTGAAGGAATAAGCATGTGCCCTGGGAGGTCTCAGTAACCACGTTGGAGTTGTAACACTTGTTTCAGGTGCTCTTTTCAAAGAAAGGAGACCGTTTTCCAGAAGTGGCCCTCTCTGTATTGACAAATCATTCTGCTGGAAGGAGGCAGGGGACAGTTTTGCACCCTGTCCCTCAAAGACTCAATTCATTTCATTCCAGGACCACTTTATTTTTGTTTGTGCCACAATAACAAGGCAAATGGTTGATACAGGCATAATGTGTTTTCCATAATGAGATAATTCCCTTGTTTAAATCATATTGGTTTGCTATTAGGCTTTTCTATTAAAGAAATAGATTGGAATTTTATTCATGTTTGTTTACATTTAGTTGTTTCTGAGATTGTGCAAAGACTGAGATTTTCTTCTTTCACCTTCATAGGCAGAGATTTAAAATAACACACATGTATAATTTAGTGAGATTAGCAAAGATGATGGGCAAAGACAAATCTCAAACCTGAAGGTATTTCTCAAATACAATGATCATTCATTTATCCAATAAATATTTATGCCAGGCAATATTTTAGAGAAATGAAACTGAATATAGTTCCCACCCCTGCTCTCAAGAAACTTACCAGTAGGCAAAAAAGACAAATATATGAACAATTAACTATGATATACTATGATCAATTCTCTCACACAGACACAGACAAATTACCCATAATTGCAAAATTTAACTGGTACAATCTTAGTCTACTCCTACTGCTAGAACAAAATACCACACTCTGGTTAACTTATAAACAATAGAAATTTGTTTCTCACGGTTCTGGAGTCTGGGAAGTCTAAGATCAAGGTTCTGGCTGATTTGGTGTCCAGTGAAAGTTCCCTCTCTGCTTCCGAGATGGTGCCTTATTGCTGCGTCCTCACATGGTGGAAGGCTGAGCACGAAAGGATGATGCTGTGTGATGCCTTTTTAATAAGGCACTGATCCCATCCATGAGTGTGGAGCCCTGATAACCTGATCACTTCCTAAAGTCCCCACCTTTTAATACACTCACATTGGCAATTGTTTCGACATATGAAGTTTTGAGGGGGACACATTCAGTCTATAGCACACACTGAACCCCGTGGGCATGGCCACTCAGCACACTGGCATCTAGGCTGTGCTGGTCACAGGTTATTTGCATTCTTTGTACATGGAAGTGCAACACTTACTGGTTTATTAAATGGATGGAGGTCAATGTCTCTATTAGGGATTGTTAATTCATAACAAAAAGTCTGTTGAGCCTGGCAAAATAAAAATTATGAGTGTAAATACTATTTAGCCCCAGAGCCAAGTTGTTTTCATAGTCTGAGAGTTGCTAATGAGATAGTTAAGTGTAGGAGGAAAGAGTCATCACATTAGGTTAAAAAGTACATAGCATTCCCCGACCTTGATGGTTCTGACACACAGATGTGCCTAATGAGTTTAGAGCAGCAAGAGCCGGGAGCTTCCTGGTTCTGCCAACGACTAGCAAAAGCCCTATACTTTTCCACAAGGCAGGGGTGAAGAATAACCACTGCTTTTCAGATTCGTGCTTTTATAATCATCTGAAGTGTTTTTAAGTTAACATTCCTGTTATGGACTGAGTTGCGTCCACCAAAATTTATGTTTGAAACTCTAACCTCCAGTACCTCAGAATGTGTCGGTATTTAGAGATAGGCCCTGTAAAGAGTTCACTAAAAGTGAAAATAAGGTCATTTGGGTGGGTCCTCGTTCAATCTGACTGGTGTTCTTATAAGAAAAGGGAATTAGAACACATAGGGAAACATCACAGGTGCACAGGCACAGAGAGGGACCACGTGAAAAAGCAGCAGGAAGGTGGCTATCCATAAACTCAGGAGAGAGGTCTCCGGAGGAACTCGACCTGCTGCCAACTATTCCTGGACTCCTAGCCTCTAGAACTCTGGGCAAATGAATTTCTGTTGTTTAAACCACCCAATTCTTGGTAGTTTGTTATGGCAGCCCTAGCAAACTAATACAACTCCGCACTCACCTCCCATGCCCTCAACCAACAGAATATTCTGATTCAGTTGGGGCTGAGCAGGCACAAATTGAAGTTTTGAAAGCACATAGGTAAGTCTGATGCCAGCACTTCCAAGATTACACCTTTAAAAAAGCAACTACTGGCTGAGTGCCATGGCTCATGCCTGTAGTTTCAGTGCTTTGGGAAGCTGAGGCAGGAGGATTGTTTGAGGCCAGGAGTTCAAGACCAGCATGGGCAACATAGCAGTGTCTCTCCAAAAAAAGTTTTAAAATTAGCCAGGTGTGGTGTCACCTGCCTGTAGTCCTGCTACCTGGGAGATCAAGGAATATGGATCACTTAAAGCTTGGAGTTTCAGGCCGCAGTGAACTATGTTTGTACCACTGCACCCAAGCCCCCAACCGATCAGGACCATATCTCATTAAAACAAAACCCAAAAATCAAACAAACAAAAATCACAACTACCAAAAAGAATTACATGTGTTTTGATATTAAGATCTCCTTCCTGTTGCATACATTACCTGTCCTCTGCATGCGAACTCAACTAATGCTGCCGCTTTCATATGCAGAGGTTTGAGTTCAAAGATATCTGCTTAGACCTGACCCCAGTCATGACAATGCCAGAGGAGAGTGAAGGAACAGGGGGTGGGAAAGGATGCTACCTGGATTCTCATGTATCGGCACAGGCACCCTGAACACTCCCGCAATGTGACCCTGGAATCCAAATCTCACAGGCACTGCTGCTCTGAAGTTACTTCCATTTGGTTGTGCCTTTCTCCTGGGGGCTCCTTTCAGTTCTCTGATGGGGTTGTAGTTAAGTTTATCAAGCCCTGCTGGAGAAAAATCACTTCCATTACTGGAGCAGTTCCTGTGGAAAAAGGCCTTTTTTTTTTTTTTTTCTTTTTAGTAGACCGGGGTTTTCACAATATATTACTGATATAAATCTGACACTAATGATATAAACATGTCCCAAGGCACCTGGGTACTCAGTAACAGGGTGAGCCCTCAAGTAAAATTGTGAGACTAGAGAAGTTTATCTTCTAGGTTTTAGCCTCTTCTGTTTTCCCATTATCTCAGATCACTCGGAGACACAACACCTTGTCTGCATTTTATTGACACTTGATTTGGGGGAAGTTCCCCTAACATTCATTTATTCAGTCATTCAATCAACAAATACTTAGGATGTTTCCCCTTTGTAGCTGCTAGACAAGGGACTAAGTGCTGTGGATACAATAATATTTTTTGCTCTTAAAGAGATTATGGTCTGGGGAGAGGGATGGAAGAAATTAATCAAATACTCCTACCAGAGAGGATACAATTCCGCATAAATGAAAGGGAATCAGGTCAGAAATAGGGACTATGAGGAAGCAACCCAGAAACCAACCAAAGGAACTTTCCCAGGAAAAGGAGAAAAAGTCCCAACCCAGGCTCACACAAAGATGGATGTGACTAGTCAAGAAGCTTCAGTTGGGGGCCTGCAGCAGCAAGAGTGGCAGACACAGCTTGGAAAGGTGAGCCCTGAGTAGGAGGTAGAGCCAGACCAGGCAGGGGTTATCCCAGGGAGCTGGGGAGGGGGTGGCTCCCTTTTTATTTAATAATCTGGTTAATGGGGAAAAAAATCAGTGCACTGTTTGGACTCCAATGAGATAATTAATAACCATAATAGATTTACTATCCAAGTCAATTTCAAATTCCTATTGTGAGTGGTGATAGAACCTGGCTTGTTGAGCACAGAAACAGACTATTTGAAATTAGCACCAAAGCACGATAGGTTTTTCTTTCTTAAATTAGTTATCCACATGGACTATTTTTATTGTATCAGATGTCACCAGGATGACATCCTTGTATCCAGCATCCAAATGTAATATTTTTAAACCAAATTTACTAACTGGAAATTTTCATACAAAGTATTTGGAGATGCAATTTATCTGAAATAGCAATACTGAAAGTGAATTTGTTCTACAAAGGGCTTTTGTAGAGGACTTGTCTGTACACGCCTGGTTTACCTCCCCCTAGAAGATGAAAACAATGTCTAATCCTGGCATAGGAAATGTTTTGGGGCTTACTATACCCCACTGCCAACTCTTCTCTTGGAAAGCAAAACTATACATTTCCATACAAACAACAGCCAGTTAGCAGGCATAAATGCTTAGTGGGAAATTAGCTTAGAGTGGGTGAGACAGACTACTAAAATTTTGACTGTCCTGCTAAATTTAGCCAAGGAAGATCCATCTATGCCAATTTAAAATGGTTTTCAGAAGCAGCTTGATCACACATTTCAGTAAAAGACTGAAGACAAAAATAGAGAAAGGAAATATAGTTATTCCCTGCATCTAGATGTTCTTCTAATTAAACTGTCTATCCACACCCTGCTTTACCAAAGAAATAAATAGCCCTTTTCTGCTGGACAAGAATTACTACATTTTGTGATGAATTCTCTGGCTGGCTTCCTCCTTCATTTAGCCATAGAGATCCAGATGAGCTAGAGCTTCACACGAGGAAGGAAATTCAGTACTGCCATTTATGTCAGTGGGAAACCCCACTGGTAATTTTTGTTCATGAATTTCAGTTCAATATTAAAATACATCAGGTACAGATGTGTTAAAGGTATTAAATTAATTCCTTCTTCTATCCTTTCCCTACCTCTTCCTCCAGCTCTAGTCTTTTTTCCAAAAGCTGCTTTATCAATACAATTAGTAGTTTCTTTTTGCAGATACATTTTCTTTCATGCTTCAACTAACACCAGCGTAATGTTAGAAATAAGTGATTACACAGGTGTGACATTAATTTGGAGATTTTGAAAATGATATTTGCATTATTCTATTTTTAAAACATCCATCGCATAAGGGTGTGTTTTCAGTTATTTTGCATATTAGCAGGATTATACAGCCTATGGCTTTGGCTTTAGAATCAATACTCTGAAATAAATATGTAGTTCTGTCCTGACTTTCCGCATAACCTTGACAAAGACATTTACCATGTCTTGGCTCAGTTCCTCTATCTGTAAAACAGGGATAAAAATATTGACTTTACTAATAAGGCTATGGTCCAGATTAGTTATCCTAGCTTTGCAAACTGCTTTTGAAAAATCATCAAGCTGCAAAAATCACACTCAGGCAAAGGATGTACTTCTTTCTGTCCATCTGTCCAAGTACCATCCTTTCCCACTCAGACCATCCATTCCCTTCTCCCACATACTAGGTTTTCTCATATGAGAACACAGTCAAGTGGAAGATGTCATTAGGCATCGCTACTGAAATAATTCCATGAAGTGGAAGGTAATATATAAATTAATAAACAAAATAAAGTTAGAATTAGATTCTTTTTAGAATTAGAATTAGATTCTAATACTAATGGCTTTTTAAAAATTAGACGATGTTGAGTTTTTTAGACCTTTGGTTTTGTGTTATGTTGATATTGTCATCATACTCATCATCATTGATCATGTTTATTCAGTGTTAACCACCTGGCAGGCATTATCTAAACAGTTAAGTATATTATAGCATTTAACTCTAACAACCATTCAGTGAGGAAAGTATTGTCATTATTACCCCCATTTCACTGATGAGGCAGTTGAGACTTTGAGAGATTAAATAACTTCAAGTTCTATGGCTTATAAGAAGCGGAATCAGAATTCAAACCTCGTTCCAGCTGACCCCAAAGCCTCAATTTTTAATAACTTTGCTATATTCCCATCATACTAATCTTCATGATTAAATTACTTAGCAACCAAAAGTGGTGTTAAAATCCAATTGCAATTACGTATGGAAAGGAAAAAGACATCAAGAAGCTGACATTTTTGCATGTGTAGAAAATGCCCCAAATTAAGGCAGCTTTTTAATTAAGAGAGTCAAAACTACGCTCAGTTGAAAGGTAGAAAGTCAACATTAGGAGAAAATATGAATGATTTTTTGAATAGAACAGAAATAGTATGAATACAATAGACTTTTATGTTGAATGTATTCAACATATTACTTTTTCACATGCCCCCTAAATTATTTTAAAATATATGTAATGCTTTTAAAATAAAATTTAAATCTGTAAAGGGTGTCTTTAAAAATATTGCATTGGGTTGAACATTACAGTAGATAAATTCTAACTTTCCAACTCAAAAGTTCAATGATTCTCTGAATGATTGGTGAAAATACAAATGAATTGAACGGCACTGTTCTGTGCATATATTGTATGAGATCACTTTCACATTTCTCACGAAAGCTTTTGAAAACTTCTCTAGCCTTTATTGGTCTCCTGCAATCATTCAATTCCTTCCTCTCACCAGGTAACTTTCATTCATACTCAGATGAACAGATAATTTTTTATCCAAGCTAGGAGGACACTCTTGATCCTGAAAAGGGTTTTGATCCTGAAAAGGAACACTTAAATAACTGAAATTTTATGTTGTTTTGGAAAACATGTTATTATCAGTTGTTTTTTATTATATGGGTAGATTTATAAATGGTTCTATTCAAAAGTTATTTCAAAATTTAAATTCTTCATAAAAATAAAAATGACATCTGTGTATATCTGAAGCAAATGTTTCAAAACATTGTTATATTATCTCAACATTTAAAATAATATTAGGAGAATAACCAGTTTCTGAGCTCTATCTCTGAAATATTAGATTGTCAGAATTCTTTTCTAAAAGAGAATCAATGTCTTTATAATTTCCTTTTCATGAGATTTTCAGAAATCTTCAAAATTTATACAAATTTATCAATTACATATTTAAAATTGTTGACACTTTCAATAGACCCTTCTCTGTAAATCATAATAGTTTTCATCAAATAAGTTTATGATTTTTTTAATGTTTCCTTTGATTTAAATGCTTTAAATTTTAGTTCTCAATTTGATTCCATTCTGGCAAAGAATATAAACCCATTGATAGGAGGTGATTCTCCATGGGTTTCTCACATTCTTGAGTACCTTCAGAGTTACAACTCAATGTCCTTTGTGTTCCAGACCTTTCCAAGGATATTTGTATAGGAAACAGCCCTGAAAGATAGAACTAATTTCTCCCTCTAGAACGAGAGACAAGTTGGTTTACATTCTTAGAAGATAAAGTGTCTCCCTCTGCAGCAAAGTCCAGGCATACTTCCTGCTCACTTTAAAAAGATTCAAGTTCCCTAAGGTCAAAGTTTCTCTCCTATAATCCAACTTGCTGTGTATGCAGGTGTCATCTGGGGCTCTCCACACCAGATATGAGAATTGGGGTCCAGGGAATCAGTGCAAAAAATGCCAGTGCTATACTCTGTCTATTGCTATTGCTCTGAGTCATGAACTGTCTTTCATCTCTAATCCAGGAGACTCATGTCTTCTACCACCACCACCAAACTCTGGCAGGCTAATATAGTAGATTGAAAATAGGGTAAAACCAAGCTAGGTTTGGTGGCTTACTCCTATAAACTTTTGGGAGGCTGAGTTGGGAGGATTGCTTGAGCCCAGGAGTTCAAGACCAGACTGGAAAATAAAGTGAAACCTCACCTCTGCAAAAAAATTAAAAATGAGCTGAGTGTGGTGGTGCACATCTGTAGCCCCAGGTACTTAAGAGGCTAAGGTGGGAGGATGGCTAGAGCCTGGGAGGCAGAGGCTGTAGTGAGTCAAGAGCATGCTACTGCACTGTAGCCTGGGTGGCAGAGCAGAACCCTATCAAAAGAAAAAGATAGAAGGGAAGGGAAGGGAAGAAAAGGGGAGGGGAGGAAATGGGAGGGAAGGAGAGGGGAGAAAAAAGAAAGGAGGAAGGAAGGAAGGAAAAAAGAAAGAGGAAGGAAGAAAGGAAGGAAGGAAAAAAGAAAGAAAGGGAGGGAGGGAGGAAGGAAGGGAAAGAAAAGGGAGAAAGAAAAAAAGGAAGGAACAAAGGAAGAAAGGAGGGAAGGAGAGGGAGAGAGAGAAAAAAGAATGAATGAAAGAAAGAAAAAAGAAAAGGAAGGAAGAAGAGAGAAGATAGAAGGGAAAGAAAAAGAAAGAGAAAGAAAGAGAGAAGGAAAGAAAAGCAAAGAAAGGAAAAGATGGAAGGAAGGAAAGAAGGAAGGAACGAAGGAAAAAATCAGGTAAAACCTTAGACTTGTCACAGTTCTTACCAATTTTTATGATAAGGATGGCACGCTGATAGAGACATGTTTTTGTGGAAGAGAGGGGAGGACCTTTTGGACCAATTAAAGGACTTTCATAATATAGCGAGTATACTGACCAAATGTATTTGGTCAATAAGTGGTCCTCCACCTTAATGCCTGTTAATGAGGAAAAATTAAAGAAATGTTTGCAGAATGAGTACTGGGATATTAATTCAGAGACAACTGACTGCCCAAAAGGTGCAGAGGTTGTTCTACCAGTAGGTGAACTTTCTTACCAGTTGGGCGGTCAGCCTTAAGTCCTCTGCATTGTGACAACTAGTCCTAAGATTCATCTGGATTTGAAGGTTCTGCCTCTTTCAGATGACAGAGATCAGCATTGACTGGAGTGTGAAAGGAGGCAAATCTGCAATCATTGCGGCAGAAAACCAGGCTGTTAGTGCTTCTGCTGGGTCATCTGGGAGTTGAGGGTGTCAGATGCATAATGCTTGCTAAGGATGAATGACTACGGTGGAACATCTTGTATGTCTCAGCCCCCTCTGCAGGCCATCAAGCCAATCTTAGATCCATTCAAATGGCAGGAAAAAGACTGAGTTTTTTCAGAGGGTCTTGGCTGCTATGAGAGACCTTTGACCCTCTTGGGCAGATATCCTTGAGAAAGACAAACTTCAAGAGAAAATCACAGAGGAGTCATTGACTAGTATTCAGGCTCTTTCTGCCCTAAATTGGGTTTACAGTGCTGATGAATCAAATGGAGAATAAGAAACTAACCCAAAGGACTCTAGATATATTCTCACGATTAGCCTCATTCCTCTAGAAACTCTCCCACTCCTTACGTTAAAACTGGACATATGTTTTATGTCTTTATGTTAAGAGATGTTATCATAATAATAAGGCAGCAATTGACCCAGATTAAAGTGTACCTCTTTTTAAAAAGTTGTTTGTGTGTGAGTTAATCACAAATTTACAAAGGGTGCAAATCTGACTGTCCGATTCAAAAAACAATGTGACTGTAGTGTCAAGGGATGCCTAAAGCGGAAATAGTGTCACTAATAATGATCTTGCTACTCAACATGTGGCTTGGAGTGGGATAAGAGCAAAAAAAATTGTAAGTTTTTCTGTTTGAGCTGCTAGCAGCTGCTGTGCTGTTTGAAACCAAATGTAAATGTAAAATCTTGATCAATGTCATATTGCTGCTCTCTCCCACTATTCTGCTTCGTTCCCTCCCTCCCCCAGACCCCTATCTCAGCTGTTTTAAGGAGAAAAATGATTAGGGGCAAGGCCAAGTCTCCCTGTTGCCAAGGGCAAGGCAAAAGCCATGCACACCAGTTTGAATGTCCTGGGGGAATTTCAGGGTGGGAGGGATTCTAACTTGCATGATTATCTTGGCAATAGACAATCAAGTCACTATCCTACTTGAAAGTGGGGAAGGAAAAGGCACTTAGATTCAGTTAATGGGGTTTGGGCTGGGTATATGGTGAGGAAGAAAATACTTCATTGCGCCTTAAGGAACTTTGGGCCAATTGAATGTACTGTTACTATTGCTTCTACATCTGCATGTATAGTAAGAATTGAGGTGTTATACGCTTGTACTTTACTATCCCATAAATACTAGAGGGAGACTCCCAAGTGGGAAAAGCAGCATATAGAGAAGTGCTAAAGGGACCTGTAAAGTTCTCCTCAAATCATCTCCCTGTCCCCTCCCAGGTCCAACAGAAATAGTATAGTATCCCAGGAGGCAAAAGGGAAATCACAGCCTTGAAGCCTTATTCTAAAGGCAGCAGGGGGTAGTAAGAGATGCAATAGCTCAAAATAATAACTCCGTATGGCCAGTGTAAAAGGCCAGTGGGGGCTTGAGACTTATTGAATTCAGCTGTTGTTCCCAAATCCCTGGCTGTGTATAGACCTTATAACTGTAATGGCATTTACTGGACATCTACTATACATGGCACTTGATATAATGTCTTAGACATTGCCAGCACCTTGTTTTCTGGCCCACTGGCTTGCAATATTCCCCCAGGGGTACCTAAACTCCCCTACCATTTACCACCAGTGGGTGTGTCAGGATTAGTACAAATGCCTCTACCCTCTGATAGTCAAAGCTTTCGCTATATAGACAATATTATTTAGTTGACAAGTGAGAAGATCCAGTTTCAAACACTCTACCTGCAGTGTTACCACACTGGTGCCGGCAGAGGTGGCTGATGAACCTTAACAAAATTCAGGGATCTCCTGGGAGAATAAGGCTTCTTGGGATTATATAGGCAGAATCAGAATGTTCAATGCCTCTGATAGTCAAGGAAAAACTGCTGCCTCTGGCCTCCAGCACCAAAAAGGAGAACAAGACCTTATTCAATACTTTGGAGACAGTATGTGCTCACTTGAGCATTCTACTTGGATGTTTATATCAGTGTCCTTGAGTCCGGGCCCACACCAATAGATGGCACTGGAAGTGGTCTAGAAAGCTGTGGCTGGCTCTCAACCTTTGGGCCTCATACTCCTGATAACCCTTTTGAACTTCATATCTCTGAGACTGATGCTTTTTTCAAGTGAAGACTCTGGCAAAGAGAGGCAGTCACCACCCAAAGGTGTCCCTTGTGACTTTAAACTTGTTTCCTCCTTGAAATGGTTACCAAGAGCACCCCAGCTTGCTAGTGAGCAATTGTTGAAACTGAATGCCTGACCATGGAGAGCTTGTGACTTTCTAGGGCCTCATATTTTCATTTTGAAGTAGAACAACTCATATTCAGCAAAAAGACGGAAGGGGCCTAACAAGCCTTGATTGTCACATGGAAATAGTATATTGAAGACCATATCTGGTACAGGTTGAGTGACATCTCAACATTACATGAAAAAAAATGGCAGCTCTTTCCTTGGGAGAAACTTTATTCTCTACTCTGTCACCTGAAGGAAACTGCAGGCTCAATGGGTCTCTCCATGCACTGAGGTTCACCAAAGTACCTGGACCTAGTTCACTAATGGTTTGGCTGAGCTGAAACCTAACAGTGTCCACTGGAATCAACAGCTTTTCAACCCCCACACCAGCTATGGAAAACTAAAAATGGGCATAGTTATGCCACTCAGTAGGTAGAACCCTTCTCATAGCTTGAACTGGTACCTCTTTTGATAAATTTTGTTATGTTTTGGCTAATTCTTGGGTTGTTGGCAACGGCCTGGCTATTTGGTCTGCCATTTGAAAAAACTACAGACTGGCCAATTAAAGACAACTCTAAATTTTTTATTCCAGTTAGATTGGCAATTGTGACATTACTATTTATTATTCATCCTTTTCCTATTAAATTCATCCCTCACTCATAAAACAAAATTATCATATACTCTGAGAATCATTTTTGAGTTTCAAACTATTTGTCTTTCCCTATACCCATACTGATTATGTTGAATATCTGGTAAGGAAATTTCCCCTACACTCTTCATTCATTTCACACTTTTCCTGGGTATTTGGGGGCATTTTTCTTTTATGTACACTAAGATTATTATATCCAATGCCCCAAATATCTTGTTACTACAATTTTATTAAAATTACATAGTAATTTTGGATGATAGAGATATTAAGTAATAATCTTTCAATTTGACATTTTTTCCATTTGTTTAAATCTTCTTCATATATTTTCTAAGACTATAGTTTTTCATATCAATCCCATGCTTTTCTTATCAAATTTTTGTCAATTTTAAAAATTATTTTATTCATGTATATGTGTTTATGTTTCTGCACCTGACTGTAGTGAGCAAAATATTTCCCCCCATTTCCATTTCTAGGTTTTGTATTGCAGGAGTAGAGGAAACCAATTTTGCTCACCTTTTGTCCAGCTACCTTACCAAATTTCTGTATTAATTTTAGTAGTATTTTCCTAGATGTTCTTTGGTTTTCAAGAAATGCAATCTGAAAAATGTTGATTTATCCCTGTTTTTCAACATTAATATTTCTTTCATTTTCTACTTTTATTACGGTTGTGAGCACTTCAAAAATGTTGAAAAGTAACAATGATATGAATCTCTGGTTAGGTGCAAAAACCATATAGCATAGTGGCTAAGAGTACAATTTGTGGAGCACAGCTGCAATTGGTGGAGCACAACTGCTTTGAATCACAAATTTACCACTTGCTATTGGGCAAGTTATTCAACTTCTCCGTCCTTCAGTGTTCCAATCTGCAATGTGGGGATTATGATACTGTATGATATTGTATATTTTTTTTGAAAATTTACATATGTAAAGTACCTAAAACCATGCCCACACAAAGTAAACACTAAAGAAGTGCTAGCTGTTTATTTTTATTCTCAATTTGATTGGAAAGTTTTCATGAGTTAGAATTAGTTTTCCATTTAGAATGGTATTTACTATGGGTATATAGTAAAACATATTAGTACATTTAAGTAGGATTTTTTTCTAATTTTATTAAATTTTTATTAGGAAAAAGTGCTTTATTTTATCAAATGCCTCTTCAGCACTGTTTATATCATAATCTTTCCCTCTTAAACTTGTTTATACTGATATCGAATTGCCTTTGAATTCCTGAGTTACTTTTGTAATAATATATTATTCTTTTGATATATTCTACTTGCCAATATTTTATTTATAATTTTGCCTATGTTAATAAATGAATTTCATTTTATCTGGGAACTATATTGGTACCTGATAAAGTTTTGTTATTTTGTGAGATTTATAAAATAAATGAGAATGATTTTTAGCTTCTTCTATGGCTTGACATAGTTTAAATAATCTATTTCTAAAAGGAATAACTTTTCTTTAAAGGTTATATAAAACTTGGCTGAGAACCCATCTGGCCCTGGTGTGTATTTGAATGGTACATCTTTATTCACCTTTTCAATCTTGTCTTTGGTAATTGTTCTATTCAAGGATCCTACATCTTCTTAGGTCAAATTTGGTATTTTATCTTTTGCTAGAAAATCATCCATCTCCTCTAGGTCTCCAAATTCATTGTCAAAATAGATGCAGTCTTCTGTAATTCTTTTCAATCTCTTCTATATTCATACTTACATCTACTTTCTCATTCCTAGTTTTACATATTTTTGTTTTCTCTCTTTTTTAAATAATCCAGCTTATCATTTTATTGTTTACAAAAAAATCTTTTAGATTTATTTTTTATTTTCCTATGAAGTGTTGTTTTTAAATTTTATTAAATCCAGTTTATATTTTAAATTTTCCTTTGTTTTCTTTTTGTGTGTGTGTGTGTGAGGGGTTTGTGCTTCTTTTCAAATTTCTAATCCCTTTATTTTTCCTTATCAACATTGAGGAAATTTAAGACTATTAGTTTTATCTCAAGTCCCTTTTGCTGTGTATCACAGCTTCTGGGATGAAGTATTCTCATTTTCATTGTTTCCCAGATAGCATGTAATTTCCTTTTTCATTTTCCCATTGACCCAACATAATATTCCTAGAAGTTTGTTTCCAAGAAATCAGAATTTTATATTTGCTTATTTACTATTTATTTCAAAGATTATAGGTGCATGACCAGAGAATGTGACCCATGAAAAGCTGACAGTACCATTAAAAATTTTTGTCATCAAATTCATGATCAGTTCTTGTGAAACTTCCAGAGTATATAAAATTTATTCTTTTTGAGGAATAGAAGTGCCTACTTATGCCTATTACTTGAATGTATTAACTGTATGATTAAATTCCTCTTTATCTTTACTACTTAACCTTTGTCTACAGGAACTGTTAAATTCTGAGAAAGGTATACTGAAGTTGTATGCACTCATATTAATGAATGATAATCACTGTATTCAGGTATACATATATGAATTAGTACTATATACTCTGTTGATTAGGATTTCATTCAGTAATGAGTATGAGAAAGCTCAATCAATGGTAACTTATTAGAAACAGGTTTATTTCACTTATGTAACAAAAAGTTGTAGGTAGGTCTAGGGCATGTGTAGGGGCTCAAGGATGCCTTTGAGAAAAGAGGCTTCTTGCTCTTCTGCTCCATCATCCTTAATAAGGGCTGCTTCAACTCTTGGATGGCTTATATATTCTGGGCAGTGGAAAGGAAGAAAGAGAAGAGGCAGGCCTAACTGAAAGTACTGAAGTCTTTCAATGCTGATGTCTCATTGGCCAGAACTGGGTCACATGACCACCTCTAAGTAAAAAGTAATCTGAAAAGATGAGCTTTTAGCTTTTAAGCTTCCAAAATGGAGGGAAGCAAGTAAAAAGAAGTTGGAATGGGTGTTAGGAGAGTCAACAGTATCTTCCTCAAGTAAGAACTCAATACATACGCAGATTTCAGTTTTTTCATATTTGCTGCCTCCTGCTTTCCTCAACACTGCTCCAACATCCCTTTGTCTCCCGTGGATATACCCTTCTTTTCTTATAAAAACATTGCAAAGGTTAAGAACATGAATACCTAATTTAGGATTTTCTTTCCTGGTAATCAGAAGGATTGGAAATGAGAGAGCAATGGAAAAAAGGGTGGGCATTATTTGTTACAAAGAAACAAAAACGTGAGAATTTTTTATTCAAGAGATTCCTCTAGAGTCTGTGTCCAATAATAAATATGGGCTCAATACTTAAAAGTAAACCATATATGAAGATGGTACTGCAAATTCGGGTGTGCAGAAACGAAATGTCACATGATTTTACTTTCTCTAAAACAAATTAACTCTACTAAAAAGTTGTTATTTTTGCTTTTGCCATTTAAATTCCTAATTTGTGTAAAGTTGTTTTGTATATGAGGTAAAGATCAATTTTCATGCTTTTTCTATGTAGACAGCTAACTTTTTCAGCTGTAACTATTGAATAATAACTCCTTTCCCAAGTGTTCTTTCATGCCACCTCTATCAAAGTTATATATATGAGTCTTTTATTGAGTTCTGTATCCTATTTCATGCATGAATTTCTCTTTTCTGTGTGAGTAACACATGCCAGTTAGTATAGCTCTATATATCTTTGTATTTATAAGAGCAACTCTATCTACATATTTTCATTTATTAAAGTAGTATTTTGGCTATTTTGGAGCTCTTTTAGTTAAAGAATCCGTTTGGATTTTTACTAGAGTTACATTAAATCTGTAGATCTGTATGAGAAAGATTAAGGTCTTGATAGCTTCCTGTTGATCAAGGGGTACATCTCCATTTATTAGTGTTTTTAAAATATTCTTCAGAAATGTTTTATAGTTTTCTACATCCAGGTTTATATATCTTTCGTTAGCTTTATTCCTAAGTATTGTACTTTATACTTTTAGTTGTAAATTGTGTTCATAGTTGTTATTCTGTTTGCTTCTGATTTATACAAGTATAATCAACTTTTCTGTATTAATTTTTTGTTCATCCACTTTGCTCAACTTCCTATTATATTTATTTGTTTGCTCAATTTGGGAGGATTTCAAGCAGATAATCATATCATCTGAAAATTACAGGTTTTTTTCTCCTTTCCTAGCCCTATAACTTTTAATTCATTTCTTCATTTACGGAACTAGTTAGAAACTCCTACATGATGTGTAGAAATGGTAATGTGCTGTTGAAATAAAAAGTTTAAAATTGTAAGACAAAATATAGATTAATATCTTTCTGAACTTAAGGTGAAGAATAATTTCTTAAACTGCTGCAAAAACACTTAATAGAAAAGATTAAAATTGTGACACCGTTTATATTTAAAGAAGTCCTACGAGTCAATAATAAGTGAACACTGGGCAGAAGACCTGAACAGGCATTTCGAAAAAGAGAAAATATGTATTAATAAAAAGTATATGAAGTGTTGCTCAATCTAACTTGTACTCAGGGAAATGTGAAACAAGAGTAGGAAATATTATTTTACATGCATTCAATAGGCAAGAACTGAAAAACTGGCAATACCAAGTATTCCAGAGACTGTAGATTGATGAACTCTCACACATTGTTGACAGGATGTAAATTAGAATAATCACTTGGGAAAACAATTTGGTATTATCTTATAAAGTTGAATATTTGCATACCCAGTGAGCCAGCAATTCCACTTCTAGGTATTTACCCAAGAGAAGTTTAGCAAATGTGTACCAGAAAGCAGCAGTGTGCATGATAGCACAAATCTGGAAGCTATCCAAATACCCATTAACAAAAGTTTAAATAAACTGTGGCATAATCACAGACACATTAAATATCAATGGAAATTAATGAACCAAGCAACATGTAATACATGAATGAATCCTATTATGCAAATGAAGACTGGAAGAGCAAATCCAAGAAAATCCATACATTTTGAACTAAGCAAAATATTTTTAGGACTACACACACATATACACACAAACTGAATAATGTTTAAGGCAGAATAAGGATAAAAATAAAATTGAAAATAATAGCTACTTCAAGGGCAGGTTTTAAAAAATGGAGTACGGAGGAACATATATGTGTATATTTGTTATTAATAACTTTCTAGTTCTTGATTCAGGCAGTGAATTGATATAACTTCATCGCATTGTCAATGAATATATAAAATTAAATAAATAAAATAAATGAAGGCCAGAAGTCAGCAATGATGGCAAGTATGTTATGAACCAAAAATTATGATTGGTCTTATTTGGTGCCTAAGGTCAAAAATAAATTATAATAATAATTATAATAACAATAATAATATAAATAAATTTAATTTCATTTACAAGTTCCATCCTACCAAACCAGTGGGAAATTTAATCTTAGGTATTTGGAGGATTCCCCTCCCCACTATCCTTCAAAGGTCCTTGGGGTTTTAACAAGAACAAAAGCATTGGAGGACCCCCTGCAGACTCACAGCCACTATGGTATTACTGAGATTCCCGTTTTCCAAGCTCCATGTGGTTCTTCTATCTCCATGTCAGCCTTTGTAGTCTATAAGCAATTTCTTCTTTTACCCTGTGACACAATCCTTCCCAGAGGCAAGTGAGTATGAAGACTTTGCTACCTTCTAGGAATTGAACAATAGAAAAACAATAGAACAAACTAAAAATTAATATCTCAAAAAATTGCCCTAGACACCACTAAAAACAAAATGCATTGTCTGTTATATTTACTCACCTGTGAGACAGGTTTAGCAAGGCTACAACTTCTTCTCCCATTTCGGATTTTCCAGACCAGGTTTATTTTATTCTTCTGAATAAATTAAGAAGATTCTCATTTGCTATACCATTAAACATTTGCTTTGCCTCTAAGCCCAACTCTTTGGTGATTGAACTTGAAGAAAAATTTAATTACAATTTTGTATGTAACCTTGTTTACTTCCCAAACCAGAAACTGTTGCAATAAATGAGAAAATGAGTAAAGGCTTAGAAAACAAATTAAGAAAGCCGTCATATCAAGTGAGAAATGGGTCCTTTGGCAAATTGTTTTTATTGCTTTTTTTCTATTTATCTGAACATGGGGTTTATTTGTATTATATTGCCAAATGAAGCAGCTGAGTCTAGTTCAAGTTTATTACTAATATTATCATTTGTTAATAATAAATGTATAAGTCAAATAAGTATTTCATAATATTTGCATGATCCAAACTGTGAACTACATTACAAGCTCTTTGATGAAGGATGATCCTGGGTCAACTTGCTAAAAATCAACCCGTGGTTGCCCTTATAACATAACTTCTTTTTCTCTCTCTGACATGTTTTCCTTACATCGATTAATGAGCTTTTCTATTTTTGTCTTTTCCATGTTTAACTTGCAAAGAGAAAAAAAACATCTAAGTTGATACATCTGAGTGTCAGGTAGAAAAGAGCTGCTGAGCAGAGAGAAAGGGGTTTTAAGCAGAGAAATAAATTTGCAGGGCAGCTGCTGAAAGAGAATCATCTAAACCATAAGACAGAAGAGCTCTCCCCAAAAGGGAACAAGCAGAAAAGGAGAAAATAGGGAAACAACTGCTTTCCAAGACACAGTCATATAGGAAAACTTTCTTTTACTTACCCAAGTATTAATATAAGACATCAGTTTTCCAGCCTAGAACACAAGATTAATAATAAATACAGATATTTTTCTGTCTTCATTATTACAGATATTTTTTCCCTGTCTCAAGCTGATAAAGGAAAATCAAACAGTAAATCTGGATAAGAAAGGTGTTTCTTGGATTAAAGCTAAATACTTGAAGAACATAGATTTAAACAGTTGAAGAAATAGATTTTAAACCTTTGAATAAACATAAGCACAAAGGATATGTATTTTAAAATCTTTGTGGGCAACTACAATTTTTTCGTAAGTGTGAAAAATTATATTGCAAACAATAAGCTTGGCTTATGTGATGATATAATGTGCTCTAATGAGATATATACGCAAATAACAATAGTTATTAATAATCTCAAATATTATTATTATTTTTATATATAATAGTGTTTATTGTCCGTCTTTATCTTGGTAGGATTACTGCACTGATCTTTTATACCATTTTAAGTGGTGTTTAATACTTGGAATAATTAAAAAGGAAGACATCCTAACAGCTGACCAATAATGTGTCTCAACTTGTTTCAAGTCCTCTTGTATGCCCAAGCCTCTCTTTCAGAAGTAACTAACCATTTTAAAATCTATGAATACAAACTCATGATTCTCTTTCTTTTTATGTCCACTGACAAGTGTGTCAGGTCTATGAGATTTTTTTTTCATTCATCATGCATTTTACCCATGTAAGAGAGGCCTACAGAGCTCTAAGTGCTCCTGGTACAACTGTGCCTCTCCTGACTTCAATGCCACCTCACTTACCACCACAAATAGCATAAGTGTCTTATGATTAGAACTGATCATACACCTTCCCAAAAGAAATCATCTGAAGGACACTCATCATGTCTCACAACTTTATCTCAGGCACTGCTAGAAGTCCAGACTTCTCAGATCATCCTTCATTATCCACACTTTATCCCTTCGTAGAGCTACGTCTATCCCTATTCCAAAATCTCTTGTTGGCCTCCCAAACTTTTGCAATGTATTATCAGAAACTCACTCTTATAATTCTTCTCTAGCTCTTCCCTAGATTTTTTCTTTTTTTTTTAGACAGGGTCTCACTTTGTCACCCAGGCTGGAGTGCAGTGGCGCAATCATAGCTCATTGCAGCCTTGAACTCCCAGGCTTGAGCGATCTTCCCATCTCAGCCTCCTGAATAGCTGGGACTACTGGTACGTTTTATCACACCCAGCTAATTTTTATATTTTTTTGTAGAGATGGGGTTTTGCCATGTTGCCCAGGTTTATCTCAACTTCTGGACTCAAGTGATTCTCCTGCCTCAGCCTCCCAAAGTGCTGGGATTACAGGCATGAGCCACTACACTCAGCCCCAAAACTCCTGACCTTTAAAGCACTTTCCATCATACTATACCCCTGGGTACCATTCTTTGTTATCATCACCATCAACCTTTGGATCGCTCTTTCTCATTTATCATTCCTTCCACTATTATTTCTCTTGTCATTCTTAGTGAGTTCCATATTCATGTCAATATCCACTTAACACTCTTCTTGTTCCTTAACTCCCTCACTTTCAACAATTTATTTTCTCCTCCTCACTGTGGCAATCCAATCGCAAGGCTATCTCTTAGAACTTTTCAGTATCAATACTCACTTTGCCACTTCCAAAATCTTCAGACAGCCTACACTTTACCAATTCCTGTCTTTCCAGATCATCTATTTCAACATCCCAACTCCAAAGGTAGTTCTCCAGTCCATTGGCAAATTTTTAAAACTTTCTCATTCCCTTTATATTCTCACTGCTCCCAGCTTGATTTCCATTAATTATCACTGTAATCATCCCATTGAATGTACTCTAAACTCTTCTCCTCATCTCCTTCTATGGCATTCTTACTAGGAAAAGAAAACAAATTCAGTGCTAGTTAAACCCAACTCCACACCAAATCTCCCTCTGCTCTCTAACAGATGAATTTTCCTGCAATACAATACACAATCATTACTAAGTACTATTCAATTCATGATCCAGATCTCAAAGAACACTCCCAAGTGTCCAAGCAATACTGTCACACTTCTCTTGTGTTACTGTTCTCTCATTTCTCAAAAGAACATTTTGTATTTCTCTTCTCTCCAATATCTGTCCCACTCATTATCAAATAATCATCTCAATTCTTCTCTCTTGAGAAAATAGAAGGAATCAGATGAGAATATCTTAAAATTACATTATGAAACTACTGGCAATTCTTCTGGCTGTTGTCAAAATATACCAAGCTTATTTCTGTCCCTTATTTCTTCTGTCCAGAAAGTTATTCCCTCAGATATTTACTATGACTTGCTCCTTAACATCATTTAAGCCTCTGTTCAATTGTCACTTTCTCAGACAGATGCTCCCTGATGACCCCGTCAAAAATGTACATGTCCATGCTTCTATTTCTTATGGAGCATTATTTCCTTCATAGCCTTTATTACTATACAAAGCTATGTTGCATATATGTGTATTGCTTGTTTTTGTCTTTCTTTCCAGAATGAAAACAGAATACTTGCTGATCTTGTGTCTAACACACCTGAAACAGTATATGACACATAGGTGCTTCAATACCTACTTTTGAACAATTAATTAAAATCAATCATTAAAAATATAATGAAAGATTCTCAAAACCTCTACACTGAAAACACCTTTGTGAGACAGAATAAACATTTGTGTAAAAAGAGAGATACACTATGTTCACTGATGAGAACACTCTATATTTTTAAGCTGTTGACTGTCCCCAAATTGATTTATAGGTTCAGCATAGTCCAGTCAAAATCCAAATTGACAACCTAATTTTACAATGTACATGAAAATACAAAAGATATGTAATAGTAAAACAATTTGGAAAAAAATAAAGTTGGTGGACTTATGTTACCTGATTTCAAGGCTTGCTATAAGCTACATTAATCAAGATAGTGTGGCATTGATAAAGAATTAGAAAAGTAGATCAGTGAAACAGATGAGAGAATATAGAAAGAGACACACACATATACAATCAATTTTCAACAGAGGCAAAAACACCCTGTGAGTAAAGGAAATTCTTTCTAATTAATGGTGCTAGAGCCGTTATCCTTTTGAGGAAAAAAATAAACGTGGCCTCTAACTCATGGTATGTACAGAATTTAATTTGAGTTGGATTATAGATTTAAAATATGAATTGTGAAGCTTCTAAACGAAAATATAGGCGAATATCCTCACAACTTAGGCTAGGAAAAAATTCTTAGCACACAGAAAGCACTAATTATAACAAACTGATAAATTAGACTTAATTGAAATAAAAGTTTTCTAATTATCAAAAGATACTATTAATATTAAGAAAATGAATAAGACACACACTAGGGGAATATAGTCACAAAACCTACAAATAGAAAGCAACTGATATCCGGATATATAGAAATCTCACATAACTCAGTAATAAAAAGACAACCCAATTCAAAATGAAAAAGAAAAGCTTGCACAGACACTTCTCAAAGGAAGATCCAAATGGCTATAAGAACATGGAAAAGTACTTGACATTATTACTCATTGAAAAAATGCAAATTATAAGAATAAGATGTTATTGAACACCCACAAGAATGGTTAAAATTTAAAAGACTGACAATATAAAAGTATGCAAAGAATGTAGAGAAACAAGAACTTATATAACATTGCTGATAGAACTGTAAAATTTGGCAGCAGCTTTGGAAAAAGATTCGGCAGTTTTTTTATTAAGTAAAATACTTTTAACCTATATGTACTATATGACACTGCAATTCCACTTCTAGATATTTACCCAAGAGATATAAAAACAAATATCCACATGAAACTTGCACATGAATGTTCACAGCAACATCATTCACAGTAGGCAAAAACTGGAAACAATCCAAATCTCCTTCAACATAAAAATTGATACACAAATTGTGGTGTATTTATTTAATGGGATAATACTTAGCAATAAAAAGGAATAAACTACCAGTACATGCAGTGACGTGGATATACTTTTTAAAATGCCGAGCTAAGGAAGTTAGTGTATTAGTTAGGGTTCTACAGTGAAACAGAACAAACAGGAGATATAGAACCAATGGGATATATATGGGAGATTAGGAGCTATTGGCTCATATGATTATGGAGGCCAAGAGGTCCAAGCATCTGCCATCTGTGAGCTGGAGACCTGGGAAATCCAGTGGTGTAATTCAGACCAAGTCCAAAGGCCCGAAAACCAGAGGAGACAATGGTGTAAATCCCAGTCAAAGCGCAGGAGAAGATGAAATGAGATGTTCCAGCTCAAGTAGTTGGGCAGAAAAAAAAGGCGGTAAGTTCTTCCTGACTCCACCTTTTGTTCTATTCTGGCTCTCAATGGATTGGATGATGGCTACTCACACTAGGAATAACAATCTCCTTTACTGAGCCCACCTATTCAAATGTTATTCTCATCCAGAAACATCCTCACAGGCACACCCAGAAATAATAATCAATCTGGGCACCCCATGGCCCCATTCAAGTTGATACATGAAACTGACCATTACAGTCAGATTTTTTTAAGTACATGTGGTAGGATTCTATTTATATAAATGTTCTGGTTACCTACTGTGAAACAGGCCATCCAAAACTTCATGGTTTAAACAAACAAACAAACATTATCCATTTTGGCCTCAAATCTGCAATTCGAATAAAGATTCATGAGAGTGGCTCATCTCAGCTCCATACAGTATCTGCTAGGCAGCTCTACTGAGACTGTCAGAACTATTAATACTTCCAACATAGCTCACTCATATGGCTGAAAAATTAGTGTTGGGTGTTGACTGGAAACTCAGCCAGGGCTGTTGGCTCGGGCCTCAGTTTCTTCCCTCATAGGTTTCTCTGTGGGGTACTTGGACTTCCTCACAGTATGCCAATTGGGCTTTAAGAGAGAGCATCCCAAGATTCAGGAAGCAGAAGCTGCCAGTTTCTTAAAGCACAGGCCTGAAAACTGGCACAGCATAACTTTGACTGTATTCCATTAGTTAAGCTCTTATTGTATATTCAAAGCTAGGGGACGTAGATCCCACTTTGTGATGGAAGGAATGTCAAAGAGTGTATGGGGGGCTGAGCGTGGTGGCTCATGCCTGTAATCCCAGCATTTTGGGAGGCTGAGGCAGGTGGATCACCTGAGGTCAGAAGTTCGAGACCAGCCTGGCCAACATGGTGAAACCCCAGCTCTACTAAAAATACAGAAATTAGCCAGGTGTGGTGGCGCACATCTGTAGTCCCAGATAATCGGGTAGACTGAGGCAGGAGAATCACTTGAACTGGGGAGGTGGAGGTTGCAGTGAGCCAAGATTGCGGCACTGCCCTCCAGCCCAAGTGGCAGAGCAAGACCCTGTTTTAAAAAAAAAGAAAAAAAAAAAAAGTCTATGGGCATCTTCAATCTCCCACACTGTAGTACTATACTACAGAAAGGGAATCTATATTGATAGGAATCAGAACAGCATTTGCCTTGAGGGAGGGAAAGTGGCAGCGCTTGACTGGCAAAGCTGATAAGTGAAATTTCTTGGGTGGTAAAGATGTTCTATATCTTAATTAGGTGGTGGTTACAGTAGTGTATAAATATGTAAAAATTCAAAATGGGAAAATAAAGATCTGTGCATTTCACTGTAGAAAACCTAGAAGAAATGGATGAATTCCTGGACATTTACACTCTCCCAAGACTAAACCAGGATGAAGTTGAATCCCTGAATAGACCAATAACAGGCTCTGAAATTGAGGCAATAATTGATAGCCTACCAACCAAAAAAAGTCCAGGACCAGACGGATTCACAGCTGAATTCTACCAGAGTACAAGGAGGAGCTGGTACCATTCCTTCTGAAATTATTCCAACCAACAGAAAAAGAGGGAATCCTCCCTAACTCATTTTATGAGGCCAACATCGTCCTGATACCAAAGCCTGGCAAAGACACAACAAAAAAGGAGAATTTTAGACCAATATCCCTGATGAACATCGATGAAAAAATCCTCAATAAATTACTGGCAAAGCAAATCCAGCAGCACATCAAAAAGCTTATCCACCATGATCAAGTGGGCTTCATCCCTGGGATGCAAGGCTGGTTCAACATATGCAAATCAATAAACGTAATCCAGCATATAAGCAGAACCAAAGACAAAAACCACATGATTATCTCAATAGATGCAGAAAAAGCATTTGACAAAATTCAATAGCCCTTCATGCTAAAAACTCTCAATAAATTCAGTACTGATGGAACATACCTCAAAACAATAAGGTCTATTTATGACAAACCCACAGCCAATATCATACTGAATGGGCAAAAACTGGAAGCATTCCCCTTGAAAACTGGCACAAGACAGGGATGCCCTCTCTCACCACTCCTATTCAACATAGTGTTGGAAGTTCTGGCTAGGGCAATCAGGCAAGAGAAAGAAATACAGGGTATTCAATTAGGAAAAGAGGAAGTCAAATTGTCCCTGTTTGCAGATGACATGATTGTATATTTAGAAAACCCCATCGTCTCAGCCCAAAATCTCCTTAAGCTGATAAGCAACTTCAGCAAAGTCTCAGGATACAAAATCAATGTGCAAAAGTCACTAGCATTCTTATACACCAGTAACAGACAAACAGAGAGCCAAATCATGAGTGAACTTCCATTCACAATTACTACAAACATAATAAAATACCTAGGAATCCAACTTACAAGGGATGTGAAGGACCTCTTCAAGGAGAACTACAAACCACTGCACTATGAAATAAAAGAGGACACAAACAAATGGAAGAACATTCCATGCTCATGGATAGGAAGAATCAATATCGTGAAAATGTCCATACTGCCCAAGGTAATTTATAGATTCAATGCCATCCCCATTAAGCTACCAACGACTTTCTTCACAGAATTGGAAAAACTACTTTACAGTTCATATGGAACCACAAAAGAGCCCGCATTGCCAAGACAGTCCTAAGCCAAAATTATATCTCAATTTTTTAAATAACTATTAAAATTACTAGGAAATAGATCCCTTCTAAGGAAATAGATTTATACCAAATAGAAGTTTAGGAGTCAGTAAGCTCTGAGTTCTGTTGAAAACTCTTCTGATTTTGATTTTCAAACAATTACTCTAGTACATCAGGAAATAATGTCTCTTAAATTAGGATAAAAGCCATCTTTTGGTCAAACAAGCTCACAACCCCAAATTGTCACAAAAATAAGATCAACTTTTTATTCAGCATAAGTGTTAAAATTTGATAGTTTTTAATGTACCTTTTACATTCTAGTTTTGAGAACACTGAAAAAAGAAATCTTAGCTAAAATAATTTAAAAACCACTTTCTGAAGTGTATTTCTTTGGTGCCATCAGATTAAGAACAGTATTTGACATCCTGAACTTGGTGCCCCTCATTAGCTTTAGGCAATATGAGTTCCTCAAGGGCTTCTTAAAAATCACAAAAGAATTACTGTACTTTCAAGCATATTTCATTATCTTTCATTTATTAGTAATTGTTGCTTCCTATATAGTTCTAAAGACAATCCCTTTTAAAAAATCCATTCACCAGAATATTTCCATTTTTTCAGGCATTCTGGATAACGAAAGAAAAGAGCACAATAGAACTTTAATTATAAACATTATTATTGATGACAATTTATTTCAGTTGCAACACTAAACTAGTATCTATGTTTGCAAAGGACTTCAGCTGGAAGCTTTGTGCCCTGAGCCATAATCCTAGCAATTGACCCTTACTGAACAAGATTTCTTCATGTGAGGCTGCCCTCCAAGTAGGCCATCTCAGTGGTGAAGCAATTGGTGCTGGTGAGTTAACTGTTGACTGTCTTCCAGGGTATTCCCAGTTGAAACAATGCTTAGGACTCTACATGACTCTGTCTTACCTCTCTTCCAGCCTCACTGCACTCCAAGTGATCTTCCCCCAAATCTAAGTTCCTGGACATTAAATGTCATAGGTAAATTTATGATTCTCTTCCCAACTAGAAAGAAATTACTCTTGGCTGCCTTCCACCTCTTTTCTTTCATCCGTGTTTGCAGGTACACTCCTATTAGATAATGCTACCTAGCACAGCTGCAGCTTCATCGAGAACTGCCGTGTGCATTTGATCAGTCTGTTTCTTATCCTGGAACCTGTATTTGCATCTCATGCCACACATGCCCAAAGCATGGGATGTGTGGAAAGGGTCAGTCATCAGGGTGGGGGGACTTGAAGTCTACTCCTTTTTGGAAATCCTTTTCCCCTAACTACTAGGCAGCCAGTAACTTTAGGACTATTTCATGGATGTCCATGTGTTCTAATGCGTCTCTTCCACCATGTCTGCTTTCCTCTAAAGTAAATTACCTTCTGAATGATCTCTTTTCTCTCCTCACACTGCTATCGCAATCAAAGTTCCCAGGTCCTCAACATAATTGACTAACTAAATCTCTCTGAAGTAGAACCATTGATAGGCCTAGACCTCACAGCAATACTTATGGAAATGGATTCCTACTAAGTGGAAAAGTGTTAAAAGTAGGGTAGGTAATTTTTAGCAGAAGCCACCTGTTCCATGCCTATTCTGAGATCCCATCTTAGAATTTACCTGTTTTTCCCTCGTTCTATTGTCCTATCAAAAGAATAAGGTTCTTCTGTGACTTGAAAGCCCATTCAGAAACTTGCTAGTCAATGTTACAAGGAGTTGAGAGTTGTTGTTTGGGGGGAAGTGAGATGGTGTAGTGATATTTTGTTTGTTGGCATTAAGTTATTATTGAGTTCCAGATGAGCTGGGATACTCAGTCTTTCTGCATTGGCTTATCCCTTCCGTTTAAAAAATATCAAAATACTTTTATACCAGTTATTAAACAGTCACTACCCACAACCCCTTGAAGGAACTTCCTGTTTCCCCAGAGCCCTGAAGCTCCCCAGGCTCTGGCAATTCAAGGGTTAATGTCTGGCATGTACAGTGAGGGGCCTCAGAGGCCCTGCTGCAGCACTGTGATGGGTGTCCATTCTTTTTTTATTATTATTATACTTTAAGTTCTAGAGTACATGTACACAACGTGTAGGTTTGTTACATATGTATAGATGTGCCATGTTGGTTTGCTGCACCCATTAACTCATCATTTATATTAAGTATTTCTTTTAAGGCTATCCCTCCCCCATCCCCCCAACCCATGACAGGCCCTGGTATGTGATGTTCCCTGCCCCGTGTCCAAGCGTTCCCATTGTTCGATTCCCACCTATGAGTGAGAATATGCGGTGCAAACTATCACAAGGGTGTCCATTCTCATTGGGTGATGCTGACAGGACACCAGTTGATTATCATGTAAGCAGATGAGACCACAAATTAGATACTTTGTTCTGTTAACCATTTGCTCATATGTGAACTCTGAGTTAGCTGTTATCAATGGCCAATTGATAATTTAAACACAACAAACCACATTAAATGCTCTTCTATTTTACTGTATAATGCATATATGATTTTCAGTAAGTTTAAGCTCTTAACTATGCTTTTAGGCTAGTATTAGGCTAGTATTAAAGATGAGTAATACAAACTAACTTATTATTTCCCAATACTTAAGATAACCTGTACCCAAGGGAAAATAAGAGAATAAACAAGAATCAGGTATTTCCTTATGCTAGGCTCTATCTCATTAAATTCCCATGAAAACCCTCCATCATTATTCCCATGTTACAGATGGGCAAGTTAATACTCAAGAGTGTATCTAATATCACACAACTCTCTAAGCACTAGCACAAGAATGACTTATTATGTGCCCCTCCAAAAACAGTGTGAGAAAGTGTGAATGTGCCTAGGAAACTTAGACTCAGGGAGGTTAACTAGCTTGCTCAGACTTACTCCAGACTCCCTCTTCCTAGGAATATGAACTTGATAATGTGAAAATTGCACTATTTCAGACATATATTCAACTCAAACTATCTCTCCTTCTTCAAGGCTCCTGTGTGCTTCCTTCTACCCTCCTATCCTCTGTAACCTTGGCATCCATCTTTATCAGAGCCTTATAGTCTTTCTACACACACACACACACACACCCTGCTTCTCTCCTCACAATAGCAGGACTTTCATTAGTTCAATTTAAAAAGATCTCAGAGTCTTTTCTTTTGTTTTAGGACTAAGTGACCCTTTTTCTTTCTTACAGGGCAGTGAGAGGAGTTCAATGTTTTGCGGCTTATTGTGCACTGGGAAAGGAAGCCTGTTCTTACAAGTCTGCAAATCATTCTTCCCCTTGTCTGGGCAAACAAATTAATCTAATCATGAAAGAGTGTTAAGAGGGGGAGGGAAGGAGAAAAATGGGAGGGGAGTGGGGAAAAGGGGGAGAAAGGACAACAAAGTTGAAGAGGGAAGAGGCAAGAATAAAGACTTAAAACAGAGACTGCCATGGAAGAAGAATGTTTGCCATGATTAAGGGGTCTTCTTTCAGAAGAAAACTACTTTGGATGCAAAATAAGCCCTTCTAATGATAAACTATTTGACTTCATCCAATCTCCATGGGTCCCATCCAAATTAATTTCATTCCTTTGTCAGGCTCCTCCCCTCTTTAGTTCTTTACTCCATCTGTCCTCTCTGAAGAATTGCTGGGCACTCTAGCCTCACACCTCTCTTCCTGGCTGCTTTGGGCTTCCAGGACCAATCTCTCACACAAAGGCAGCTCATGCAACGACACAGGGAGAGAGAACTAATTGGCAAGGGCCATTCTTAATGCTTCAGAGAAAACTCCAAACAAATGGAAAATTCCAAGCTTGTTTTAAATAGAAAGCTATTCCTGTAATTCTTAATTCTATAATTACCATGTTGTGTGGCTCTGGCAATGAATTGCTCCACTTATATTTTTCTCTAGAAAACTCTGCTTTTAAGGAACTACTTACATATGTCAAATAATCCAGTAAATAAAATTTGTATGTCATGCAAACCAGTTATATAGCTAGCATTCCCTAAACAACAGAACCAGCTTCAGAGATTTAGCTCCAGAGGGGATCACTGAAATCGTCTAGTTAATAACCTCCTTGTCCGGGGCCCAAAGGGCCAGAATGAATTTCCCCGCTTCACTACACAGTTAGTGGTCATGCTAAGAATAGAAGCCAGGTCTGAGTTCTGGTCCAGTGACCTGATCTCCTTTATTGTAAAATTGGAAAGTTGATAAAGCCAGAAAGGGCTTACATTTAGAACACTGGGAAACAGTCTTATATTTATAATAAGCCCTTAACTATAAACATGTGACCACTTTTCAAATTCCGGTTTTCTTTCCCTTCCAGCACTCAGGTTTTGCATTAAGAAATAAAAGCTGTTCTTCATCTAAATTCAGCAGTCATTGAAAGGGAAATATGCTGCCTCAGAAATCATACACAATGTGCTTTATGGTCACTTCTACATGTTCAGAATCATCCATTCTTCTGATTTATGCTTGATATTGTTCTTTTGCATTACTATGGATAATTATGCATTGCCTAAATTTTTAAAAACCAGTAACAACTTCATCAAATGTGTTTTTACAGTTTTCCCAAAATATTCATTGTAATTTAAGAATGGCTTTATGCATATTCCCACTTAATTTTCTTCATTTCAGATTTTAAAATTGTCTAGCCATAAGACTACACTATCTTGCTTCTTCTACCTTGTTTACACTTCACTCCTTTTCTCCTTTACTGATTTTTCTTCTGCCAAATAAATGTGAATGTACGCCCAAGTCTTTACTTTAAGCCACTCTTCGTACTTTGGCCAATGAAAGTTCCAACTTTTTGTCCCTTTGAAAAGAAATCATTTCCTATATGTGTTCCCCTCCCACAAACTCAGCACCTCCTAATTACCCAGGAATCCTTCTCCTTTGTTGACGTTAATTAGTTATACAGTCTCAAGATTCTGCCTTCCATTTCATTTCAATTTAAGTTAACAAATATTTTCTACCCCTTACTTTATGAAGAGTGCTGTACTAGACCCTGTGTGGGATAAAAATGAGCAGGTTATATTCCCTCTTCTCGAGACAGTACTTGTCAACAAGGAATGTCTTCTCCAAAAAGATAAAATGGAGCTGATAAAGTGTCAACTTTAAAGGGATATTTTAAGGATTAGATGAACTAATATGTGTAGTTCCTAGCATATGCTAAATCCTTAGTATAAATTACCTGATATTATGTTACTTTTATATTATTGCCAAATCATTGCTTTGATCCTCTCCAGTCCTAACATGCTGACAAAAGTATATACAGTACAAGGCTAAATGTGCTAAGAGCAACAGAAGAGCTAGCAGACACCATTTTAAACAAGTGGTTACATATCCCAAGTAATGAGACATACCAATGTAATTTAACTCCTGATATGATACACTGAGAGGGCACCTCACGTGTGAGATATCTGTGCCATAAATGCATAATCTGAATCAAACCAGGAGAAAACATGAATGAACCCAGATAAAGAGACATTCTACAAAATAACTGTCAAGACTCTTCAAAAGTAGTAACATTATGAAAGATGAAGAAAGACTGGGAAGCTGTCTCTGATTGAAGAAAATTAAAGAAGCATGCCAGCTAAATGCAACATGTGATTCTGGACCAGATAAAGGACATTAGTGAGACAATTGTTAGGATCTCAGTCAAGTCTGTAGATTAGTTAATGGTATTGTATCAATGTTAATTTCCTGGTCTGGATCATTATGCTATGGCTATTCAAGTTATTAAGATTTGAAGACACTGAGCAAATAGTATATGCAATTTTTTTGTACTATGTTTGCATTGTTTGAAAGTCTGAAATTATTTCAAAATAAAGGTTTTTGTTAAAATAACAGGAGTCATATAAAGTACAGGCAGAAGACAAAGGAGAGAGAATCGTTCCTCAAGTCATAAGTCAAAGGGAGGGGAGGAGGGAGGATAGCAGAAAGATTTTTGGGGATGGAAGCATTTGAGGCTGCCGATATTGAGGAAAGATATTCTAAGCAAAGAAAAGAACAGAATTAAAAGCAGCAAAGAACAAGGTATGTTTTGGATATAAGTAATCATGTTCCTTTGGATCTCAGTGTCTTTGAAAGGGAAGTAGTGTGAGACAATAGTGAGAGGTGGATGTTTCTGTGTCTCTGTAGTAGGCTGAATAAGGCACCTCCCCCCAAGATGTCCATATCCCCATCCCCACGACTTGACAATATGATACCTAACATGGCATAAAAGACTTTGCAGATGGGATTCAGTGAGGACCTTGAGATGGGGAGACAATCCTGGATGAGCCAGGTGAGCACAAAGTAATCACAAGGGTCCTTATACAAGAGAGGCAGGAAGACCAAAGGCAGAAGGAGGAGATGGGACAAAAGGAGCAAAGGTTGGAGTAATACACTCTGAAGATGGAGGAAGAGGCCATGAGCCTAGAAATGCAGACAGTCTCCAGAAGCTGGGAAACACAAGGAGGCAGTCCTGCCAACACCATGATTTTTGACTCTGACCTCCAGAACTGTAAGAGAAGAGATTAGTGTTGCTTTAAGACTCAGTTTGTGGTAATTTTTTACAGCAGCAATCAGCAACAAATACAGTCTCTATACCTTACTTTGGTCTGAAACTCATTTCAATTTCACCTCCATCTGGGCTAGGGTTACAGTCTCCTACCTGTTCTCTCTGCTTCTATTCTCCATTCCTCCTTTCTATGAAAGAATGTCAGATTTATTTTTCTTATGCCCTGGACTGAGCATGTCATTCCTCTAAACCAAAGCTCTTAGGCATTCACAGTAGCTGCTAAAACAAATCCACGCTTACTATCCTGGCATTTAAGAACCTCCACAATCTGGCCTCAAAGCACATTTCCATCTTTATCTGTACTTCTCTGCAGCATTACCTTTTTACCTAGGCAAGCAGACTTAGTCACAGTCTCCAGGGCTCTCCTTCTGTATTTCAGAATGCCAGCTTTGAAGGTCCAGGTCACTCTTCCCCATTCTTCCACATGCCAGTTCATGGTGATTTCCCTCTCTGCTGAACTCTTAGAGACTTTAATGACTGTGTGGTCTGTCATCTGTTCATAGAGTCCGGAGTGCCTGAGAATTGAAACACAGGAAATCAACTTAGACTGGATGGGATTGCCATCTAATGATATGATTCAGAGTTTTATGTGTGAACCTGGGAAGGAGATTTAGAAAGTACTCAAGTCAATTAAGGTGTATAAATTAGAATTTTGGGAGCAAAACTAAAACTAATAGAGAAAAAAAAAGTTCCAGACAACATGATTTAATGAGTAAGAGGCCCTATGCATTCCGGCTTCAAAATCCTGGATCTATTACTGAGTAGTTTTATTCATACAGCTGAGATTATTATTGATTAACTGACTGTGCTTGCTCAGGCTGTTATTATAAGTCAATCTTCTGATTATAGTAATTTTCACATATAGCTCTTCCTATGAAGAGAGAATCTGCTGGCATGAACTGTGGTTCTCATTGTAAATTGGCATTTAGTTTCATACATCAGTCTCTTATGAATTTGGTTATTAAATTGATCACTAAGGCTAAGTCCAAAATCACTAAATCAAGTGAAGGAACCAAAGTAATTTGCTGCATTGCTCTGGCCAATGAAGGAACTTTACACTATCTGCATCTGAATTATTTAGACTGTCTGTAATGATCAAATTCACCAGATTATTGCTCAACTTTCTACTGTAATTTGCATAGATAGCCTCCATGTGAACCTGGCATTGTCCCTGGAAGTGCCAGGCAGCTGCTCCATTGAAAACAATAACAGCTGTGAAGCTTAAATCACTTCATGTTTCAGTAAGATGACAACAACATGGCATACAAGCAGCAGACTGAAAATTCTTTTCAGATAATGCTTGTTGAAAACACAGAACAGAAAAAAATCACACAATTCAGTTGTGTGCTTTAAATTCCACAGCTAGAGAAGCCAGGGCCTCCCTCAGAGACCCTAGGTGATTAATGGTTTTATAGTGTTGTCTAGAGCATGCTACCTTAGCACACACATTGAATCCCATAACTCTCATTCCTAAATGAAACACAAGAGAACTAAGCAGCACTCAGTACGAGTCATAATTTCGTTCATATTCTGGTGTTAAGTCACAGTAATTAATATATCTATAAACACTTCTTGATGAAGCCCTTTTATATTCTTTTTACTCAAATTCTCTCTTTGGCAAATGATTACAGAATTACATAAAGTCCCAAATCCCAACAAACATATCTAGAATGAATAAATAAATAAATAAAACATCTTATGTTTCTTTGCACAGTTTCTCATTGCAACATAGTAGTATATATCACTACAAATTAGTACAACCAATCATATAAAATCAAACTCATAAAGACTTCAGAAAGGGGGATGCTAAACTCACAAGACTTCAGATTACCAGAAATTCAGAGACAGTGGAAGTTGACAATTTCAACAAGTTTTCTAGCTGACCTTTAAATGATTTTGATGAAGAAAAGGACAGGCCACTTGAGCAGGAGAAAGAAATGCTCACCTATGTCAAAATATTTGGCAGGCACTGGGTTGGGCCCTCTGGCCTGAATGAATCTCAAGTCTGTCAGAGGACAGGCACTTCTATTACTTTTGGATTTGAAAATAAGAGACCCCTGTTTAAAACCAAATGTTCCAGCCAGGGCAATACCTCCCTGTGTGCCATCAGGATCCTTTTCAAAAATCTAATCTAAAATTCTTTCTCTGATCAAGTACAATAAGTGGTTTTCCTGCTTAAAAGCCACCCGCTGGTTTCCATTGTCTCCAGCATAAAATCCTAGTATTTCTTAACATAGTCCATCCCACTGTGGTCTTGACATATCTTTTCTTCTCTCATTTTTTTAAGCTGTAATTAACAGTTATTTTTTATTATAAAAGTAATATGTGGTTACTATAGTTACATTAAAAACACAAAAAAGAATAAATACTAAAATAAAACACCCAGAGATAACCGTTATTAATCATATTTAATTTTATGTCCTGACAGTTGCTTTTTGCTATGTAGGTATACATTCTCTCTATGCCCTTTTCTTTCACTTTTTATTTGTTTTTTTCTATTGTTAGTTCTTTGCTCTAGGCATATTTTCATGAGTATTTTCTCTCCCATTACTTAGAAAGTCATTAGAAAGGGATCGTAATGAAACCATTTTAGTTTACAAGTTATTAAAGATAGCTACAGGAAGATAATACATGTTATGTTAACCAACATTTTCTACTACGTTTTCTATTTTTTTTTCCTTCTTCCATTTATTCAGGGGTGTTTACTGCCTTAGGATATTGTTACAGCAACATTTGGGGAGTGGGGGCTACATCAAATTCTTGATGTCTGAGCGTCCAAAACCTTAATATTTGAGGACCTTATAACATAAAGCTTATACCACAAAGTGTGGATCTAGAAGAATATGTTAGTAGAGTTTGCCCAGGACTGTCCTGGCTTAACATAGTAAGCACCATGTCTCAAGAACACCCTCAATTCTGGCAAATTGGGACAGTGGATCACCTTAGCAAAAGCCAGCTCTTTGTGTTCCCTGTTGAGATAAATACTCCACATCCCTGAAGGGAAAGTCTTAGAAGGCAAATCCTTGAGGCAGGGCTCTCTTTCTGTATTTCAGAATGCCAACTTTGAAGGTCTAGGTCACTCTTCCCCATTCTTCCACATGCCAGTTCATAGTGATTTCCCTCTCTGCTAAACTCCTAGAGACTTTAGTGACTGTGTGGTCTGAAACCTCATGTCATCTGTTCTTGCCAGGTGTCATCCCTGGATTGATAAGATGGATGGTGTCCAGAGCACAGTCAGTGGCTCAAGTGATAGAAAGGAAAAAATTCTGATTATCTGCACTTTTTTTTTTCCTGAGAAAAAGGAAATGAGAGAGTTAGGAAGTATGAGGAAAAGTGTGGAGGAAATCATATGTAAGAGAAATATGAAAGGGTAGGGACAGTGTCTACAGTTGCTCACCCTGCTGAGGGTAGGAGACCAGGCCAGTCAACACAGCTATATCATTGCCCCCAGCCAGAACCAACAACCCACAACTGGGGGCTAATGCAAGTGTCCTTGAAGTGACTTGTCATTGACTCCTCAGGGCACAGTTGAATTCCTTCATTTTACAGATGAAAACACAGAAGCCTACAAGAAAAAAACTTACTCAAGATCATTTACTCAGTGGTAGAGTCAGGATAAAAGACCAAGATTCTATACTGGTTATGTTCTATACTGGTTATGTTCACTAATTATTTGAAACAATATATATAATCATTATAGGACCTATTTTGGGGTTTACATAGAAATATTTGAAAACCCTTAGGAACTCTTCAAACACTAAGGTTTTATTTTACTTACAAACTAACAAATGAGCCTGTTACTATTTCACTGATGGCTGACAAAAGGCATGAGACTCCTGGAATGGAGAAAAAAGACTTTATTACTCATAGCAAAAGCAGTGACCAGAGTTTCATGGTTGCTTGCTTCAGGTCTCCATGTGCCCCAAGTTTTATGGGGTAACACAAAGGGCTCATGATGGATGCCTGCAAACAAAATGGGTTGTATTTACAGGAAAGGAACACTGAGCTCGGGGATTTATTGTTTTTATACTAAGCAGAACCTAGCCTGCCTTTGGTCTCCGGGGAAATATTACATCATCCTTCAAGGTCACTCACTACAAACTCAACTCTAAGAAATGTCTGGTAAAGAGTAGACAAGACCCTGTGTTCTTGCCTGGCACACCCAGCAGGAGCATGCAGGGATACTCAGAGCCCATGGAAGAAGATTGCCTCTCCCAACAACTATTATTTAAACTAAATGGAGTAACAAACCTACGTGGTAATAAAGTATAATATTGCCCATTAGATTTCCCATTCCTTTCCAAGACTGGGAGTTGACTCACCATATTTTAGGAAATAAAATCTTTTTCAAACACTGTGGTACTTTACAAGCACTATATGGACTCCTATAGTCATTTATTTCACTGATCAGTTTTAAAGTATGGCTGTTAAACAAGGGTGATATTCCAAATATTTAACATGGACACCAGTCAATCAGAGCAGAAGTTGGCTATCAACAGTGAGTATACCACACAGTTGTATCAGCTGCTAAGTTCTACTAAGACTGAACTCAGGTTTAACTTAAGATACAGGAAGTTGAACACCAAGAATCTGCTTTAGTATATAACAAATATACCGTATTTGCCTAGGGATAAGGCAGATATATGAATGCTTGTTAGTGATAATGTTGCTAGTCTATTTGATCTAATTAAATTGGAAGTCAGTTCAGAAAATAACTTTATGACTCAGAAAGAAAGAAATGCCGTTATTATTTTCCCCATTTTCAAATGAATATGAGGAAACCTGCGTGCACAGACATTAACTTGTTTGGAAGGCCAGCGTAAAGTATGGCTTCAGCTCAAAGAAATTTCTAGGGAGCAACTATTAGAGAAAGGTCAAAGAATTCTTCAATTTAAAAAAAGGTAAAATAATCTGGGGTTATGTTTTTATAGTCTTGAGGAAGTATTATGAGTGACTAAAGCTCTGGGGACAACTAAGTGGCACTTAAGATGCTTCCTTTACATATTGTCAATGGAGTCTGTCTGGCTAGTCTCTCCAGGAGGTAAGATATAATTGACAGTAAAAAGCTTCCCAAATAAATTATGCTATTTTCACTCTCATTTGGAAGAAATGCTAAGGCTCATGCATGGCTCATAGCCACTAATCAGCCACCTACAAATCCAGAAACATCTCAAGGAGAAAGCTCTTGCTTCTTTTTCCTCATCCACTCAAGCAAAATAATTTTAAGATTTGTTTCTTGGGAATCCAACCCAGATACATCTTGCCTCATGGTTCTAGAACCATTCAATGAGAAGGACACAGATGACCTAATCTGGTAATTGGAAAAACTGTAGTGCAGAAATTAAGAACTGTGAGATTCACCAAATGCCAATTGCAAGGTAGAATGAATCTGTTGAGCTGAGTTAATTCAAATTATCTGGAGAATTGTCTCATGTCTCTACCTCATAGATCTCGAACCACTGAGTCAGTAGATAGGACCAAGGAATAAACTATGTCTCGTCTTCATTATACCCTTGCCACTATTCCGTCACCAGTTCCAAAATAAAGAGAAGGCATATTTAGTTACCAAGTGACTAGCACCATGGACTTCACATGCTATATCACTTCATTCCCACATTATAAGCTGGCTTATTGTTTATGTTCTGCAAGTTAAAAAAAAAAAAAAAAAAAAAAAGAAGAAGAAGCATTACAGCCAAAGAAATGGAGCAATGCAAAAAATAGAAAAAAAGAAGCAAAAGAACAAATCATACTCTATGAACTCTTTAGAATCTTATAATCAGAAAAGCTGAAAGGGAACTATTTTAATTTCAGCATGAGTATTTGTTTTTCTATTTAAAAATGATTTTCTTTTAAATTATAGGTTAGGGCATGGGGTAGGGTAAAGACTGGAATCCTTTTAGTATTTATGGGTTCTAAAGATTTTAGCGGCCGGGCTTGGTGGCTTAAGCCTGTAATCCCAGCACTTTGGGAGGCCGAGACGGGCGGATCACGAGGTCAGGAGATCCAGACCATCCTGGCTAACACGGTGAAACTCCGTCTCTACTAAAAATACAAAAAACTAGCCGGGCGTAGTGGCGGGCGCCTGTAGTCCCAGCTACTCGGGAGGCTGAGGCAGGAGAATGGCGTAAACCCGGGAGGCGGAGCTTGCAGTGAGCTGAGATCCGGCCACTGCACTCCAGCCTGGGCGACAGAGCAAGACTCCGTCTCAAAAAAAAAAAAAAAAAAAAAAAAAAAAAAAAAAAAAAAAAAAAAGATTTTAGCCAGCTCTGGTCATCTACAAAGTATGGTGGTAGATTAGTTTTCTGTGGCTGCCATAAACAACTATCACAAATTTGTTTCAAATTTGTGATAATTGGGGCTTAAAACAAGATAAATAAATTCTATTACAGTTCTAGAGGCCAGAAGTCCAAAAATCAAGGTTTCAACAGGGCTGTATTCCTTCCAAAGGCTATAGGAGATACTCTTTTCTTGCCTTTTCTAGGAAGCTCTGATGGCTCCAAGCACTCCTTGGCTCATGGCTGTATAATTCTCATCTGTACTTTTATCTTCGCATGGCCTTCACTTCTGTGTTTGTGTCTTCTCTTATAAGGACATTGGATTTAGGGCCCATCAAATAATCTGGGATGATCTCATCTCAAGATCCTTAATTATATCTGCAAAAATTCTTTTTCCAAATAAGGTCACATTCTTAGGTTAGGAGTTAGGACATGGATGTATTTTTTGGCAGACCACCATTCAACCCATTACAGGTGTGGTTAGACAGACTAATTTTTTTAAGTTTCCTGCCCTTGTATTACAGCATTTACAACTAAGAAGAGGTACTATGAAAATATAATAAACCATGTTAAAAATTAAAAACAAAATAGGAGTAGGGTTTTGAATTTTCTTTGTTTTTCTTTTCTCTGCTGCATCCAAGTGGCTGGCACATACTAGATGCTTAATAAATATTTTTGAATAAAGGAGAGTTCTGGAAGAAAAGTAAGAGATTCTAGGAGAGGAAGCATTTGAGTGAGGTATGAATGATGGGTTGCTCATTGTTTCTGAACATGGCTATGAGGCAAGATGGGATCTCCATTCTCAATGCACAGACTAAGGAGAATAAACAACTAGACCTGGGGAGGTGGAGAAGTTTGCATGGCTATACAGTTTGTCCCCAAAATATGAAGCCAGAGTCCAAATTATAATGCCCAAAGAAGCATGGCAGAAATCAAGATTGCAATCCACTCCTGTAGATAGTCTATAGCATCATTCTCTCAAGTAAAGATGCCAAGATAAACAGGTGTGATATTTTATATGGATTCATTTAGGCAGACTGAGACCCAGTCAGAGGTAGTAATAGCCTTCTAGAGTAGGAACTATAAAAAATTAGGAAGCCTCAGGATCCCAGACAAGAAGATGGGAGCCCAGGGCTAGGATGCAATCCTCATATGGAACGATCAGAGTGCTATTTTTTAAAGTACAGGTATTTTTTAAAGTACAACAATTTTGCATACTGGAGAAATATAGCAGAAGTTAAGAGAAGTCTGTGGGTTAGTAGGCATGCATGCCCATATGTTATCACACATACACCACTAGGATGGGGAAGATGTTATTTTATGACCTGCCCCACCCAGGATCTTGGCTTAGGAAATGACAGGGCTGAGCCATCAGAAGGTCCTCCATGTCAGAAGGTAGGCTGGATCAGGAAAGGGCTGACATTTTTGGCAGAAGGAAACACAATCCAGTCAGAGAGAACACATGATAAAATGCACAGGGAAATACAAAACTTGTTTCAAAAATGGTAGATAATGCATGGCTTATCTACCATTTGTTTGGGAAATGAAACTATAAAGTTCCATAGGGTACCAGTCCTGGACAGGGAAATGAGGAATTTTATTTATATACTTCACCTCATTTAATTTTATGGCAATATTTCAGGGTTCCCTTGAGAAATTAAAGGTTAGCTGGGTTAAGTAACTTGCTCAGGTTTAACCAGTAGAGTGGATAGGATTCCAATTTAGGGCTGTCTGACTTCAACTGATATGCTCTTTCCATGGGATATAAGACCATGGGATATAAGACCTCTTTGCTGCCACTTCAGAAAGTGAAAGAGGCTCCCCAGGAGTGATTAGCACAATACTAAACATACATGTGTTTTGAAGAAGAGAAATGGACACTATAAATAAGTATAGCTGGGAGATGACTGCAATAATCTGGGTACAATAAGACAAATCTTAAACTAGAATGATAATAGTAGGAATAACATAATAAGTTTTGTTAGCCAAAGTTAACACTGTATCCATCCCAGAAGTCCACACAATATATCTAACCATGTAGAGTTTAACTTAAAAATTTTATTTAATTGTTTCAGGAGGTGAGATAGAAGAATAGAAGGTGCACTTAAAACGATCCAGGACATGTAAGCCTCATTCTTGTTTTGGAAAAAAAAATTACTGTTTTTTTTTTTTCTATTGATTAACATAGGGATACTTTAAAATATAAAAGGATTCAGCATTTTTAATTTCAAATGTTATGAGGGACATTTATTAAATAATTTTGCTTCCCAAAGTAGTTAGATGATTTATGAATGACAGAGATGGTAAAGATCTCAGAAGAAAAGTGTTGTATCAGCTAAACATATTTACAGTATTTTAATTTATTACAACTAAAGAACAGTGGAAGGTTTTGTAAGTCAGAAATACAGACTGTCACTTAAAAATTTAAACCTGTTTTTATAACTTCAGGTTTTTCTAACATTAGCTACAGAGAGAGTTGGGTAGAGATGGCAGCTAGTGAGTTACTCATACTTCTCTTGACTCCAATTTCTTAACCTTAAAAACACAAAACCATCACAGAATTGGAAATATGAATATTAACCACCATCTTCCAAACTCCAGGAGGAATTGCCACTGAGTGAAGCCTAAATATAGACCTGCCCCAGAAATACAAAATCCAAAGTAGTGAAAACAATGCTAGTTGGAAACATGGGTTTTGGAATTGAACTGTCCTGAGTTTGAATTCTCAGCTTTCTCTGAATAATCTATGCCCTCATCTTTAAATGGAGGACAATTATTTCTCTTTCAGAGGGTTTCTGTAAACATTAAACGTCATGATATGCAAAGTGCTTAGCAAATGTAAAATGTAAGTGCTTAGAAAAGTTCTGGGCTCATTTTAAGAGATTAATGAAGGGAGCTGTCATGATTAGAAAGATTGTTCTCCCTCTCCCATCATGTTGCTGACCTTGGAGATGCAGGGTATTTGTAGAAGCTGGCGATCACATTCTTACTTGGATCTTTTTCTAAAGCAATCAATGCAGTATCCTTCATCCCATGCATCAGTAACTCTTTTTTCATTTGTTCAGGGACTATAACACCAAGTAATGTAGTACAACTGGAAGTAAATGTTAGGTGTGTTGATTGCACCTTGAGATGTGCTGGCCATGGGAGGAAGGAGCAGGAGACAGGAAGAGCCATGAGAATGAGTGATAGATTCTGTAGGCTTTTCATACATACAATTTGACCAGGGGAAATGACAAGTAGATTCAAGTTATCAAGAGTAATTTCCCTCTACATATCACACAATCAGGCAGCAGAAGCAGGAACAGATTCTTTTCCAGACCAGCAGATTCACAATAGGTAAATGCCTAATGGGTATGCAGATCATATGCACTGCATGAGTTAAAGAGGTGCCTCTGAGCCCCAAGTGAATAGAGAGGGGGGTGTCAAGGGAATCTTGCACTGGAGTTGGAATATAAATGCCAGGTCTGGTTGGCGTGTTCTCATTCCAAGATAAGAAAACAGAGAAAGAGAAAGCTGAGGTTCATAAAAGAATCTTAGAAAAATGAAATGCTGCCAACTTAAACACAAGCAAAAGATCTGGATATATATCTTCTCACCAAAGAAGATATACGGATAGAAAATAAGCATATAAAAAATGGTCAACATCACATATCATTAGGGAAATGCAAATTAAAAAATGAAATAACACTGTGTAGCTCTTATAGTGGCTAAAATCCAGAGAAACAAAACAAAACTGATAATACATCAATTGTTGCTAAGGATTGGAGCAACAGGAACACTCATTCATTGTTGATGGGAATTCAAAATGTTACAGCTACTTGGAAGACAGTTTGGCAGTTTCTTACAAAGCGAAACCCAGTCTTCCCACACAATACAGTGATATACTCCTAGGTATCCTGGGTAATCACACATCCAACTGATTTGCAAACTTGTATGCACACAAGAACCTGCATGTGAAAGTTTATAGCAGCTTTATTTAAACTGCCAAAAACTGGAAGCAACAGAGCTGTCCTTTAACAAATGAATGGACAAGTAAATTGTAGTACAATTATTTCATGATAAAATATTCAGTGATAAAAATATAAGCTATCAAACCATATATCTTAAGTGTGTATTGCTAAATAAGTCATTCTGAAAAGGCCATTTATATAATATTAGACTACAGAAAAGGCGAACACATCAGTGGCATATGCAGAATAATTCCAAATCTATGTAACTACTCTACCTTCCAGGAGGGGCAGTATAACTCTCTACCCTTTAAGTGTGGGCTGTGCATTGTAGCATCCTTCTGAAGAGTACAGTATGGAAAGGAGGGAAAAAATAACTTTACATTGAAAAAAAAATCTGACAAACATCTTTGTCAAGTGATCAAAGTTAATATCAATGGTGATAAGTCATGTTGATAGTATGCAGGCTTGATATGATCAGAATGGCACTTTACCTGTGTGGCCTTCCTCCCCAAAACCCATAACCCCAGTCTAATCATGAGAAAAATACCAGACAAATCCTAAATGAGGGATGTATTAGTCTGTTCTCATACTGTTAGGTAGAAACACCCAAGACTGTGTAATTTATAAAGAAAAGAGTTTTAACTGATTCACAGTTCCACATGGCTGGGGAAGCCTCAGGAAACTTACAATCATGGTGGAAGGGGAAGTAAACATGTCCTCCTTCACACAGTGGCAGGAGAGGGAAGTGCTGAGCAAAAAGGGGAAGCCCCCTGTAAAACCATCAGATCTCATGAGAACTCACTCTCTATCACTGAGAACGGCCTGAGGGTAACTGCCCCCATGACTCAATTACCACGCACTGGCTCCCTCCCATGACATGTGGGGATTATGGGAACTACAATTAAAAATAAGATTTGGGTGGGGACACAGCCAAACCATATCAAGGGACATGCCACAAAATAGATGACCAGTACTCTCCAAATCTGTCAAGGTCATCAAAAACAAGGAAAGTCTGAGAAACTGCCAACAGGAATCTAAGGAGACACAATGACTGGTATGGTCTGAATGTGTGCCCTAAATTCATATTGAAATCCTTATCCCTATGTGATAGTATTAGGAAGTAGAACCTTTGGGAGGTGATTAGGTCATGAAGGTAGAGCCCTCATGAATGGGATTAGTGCCCTTATATTATATAAAAGAGACTCCAGAGACCCCTCGTCCCTTCCACCATGTGAGGATATGGTGAGAAGGCACCATCTATGAGGAAGCAATTCACCAGACACCGTATCTCACTCCTTGATCTTGGACTTTCCAGCCTCCAGACTGCAGGAAGTAATTGTCTGTTATTTATAAGCCACCCAGTTAATTGTATTTTGCTATAGAAGCCCAAGCAGACTAAAGACAATGATTGAATGTAATGTGGAATCCTGGATGAGTCTATGCTTTGAGTTAGAAATTTAGCTCCACCTACATTTCTAAACTTTGAGATTAAACAGAATTGAGGGAATCTTCTGTGGTTCACAAAACACTCTAATCTTTGGGTTATATTGGCTACCGACTCTGTTGCTTGAGATCTAGAGACAAGGTTCATCTCTTGGCATTCCCCTCCCCACCACTGCACATATCTGCTAACCCTGGTCAAGTATTTAATGCACCTAGTAGATTTTATCTTATTTTTCAACTCAGAGTTTAGTGTGTTTCCTAATTTCACAAAGACAGAGTTTGCTATTTCTCATTCTTCTCTTTTTAAAAGTTGATTTTTGCATGGAAAGAAGGAAAGAAATATCCCTATATCATCATCCTTACCCTGAAAGCCCACATCACTTTAATTTTAAAGAAAAGTAAGAATTAAAAAGGCAAGTTAACTGCAACACTCAACATTTCCCCCCACTCCTTTCTACTATCTTGTATTAGTCTTAAATTTTGAGAAAGTAGATTGCAATGGTGTTTTGTGGCACCTTTTAAAACTTTATAGCAGCCAGAACAGTAATGTCATATATTAGTATAACAGCAATAGTATAATTGCTGAAACAAAAAATAAAATCAATTTATGTTCCCTGTAAGATTTTGCCAAGCTTCTAGTTAGTAGCAAGGAATTCTAACACAGACTGACATGTGATTTCAAGATTCTGCCTAAACCTTGCAATAAAATTCCTCATATTTAAGTGTTTGCATTGCCCCAAATAGAACTTTTCCATTAAGTTATTTATTCCTACTACATGTGAGGAATTGAGCCTCATTACCAGTTGAATTTGACTTTTCTAACTTTGTTGAAAATAGTACATAAGATTTGATATTGGCATCAAAATTTTCCTCAAAATTCTTTTTGTTATATTAATTTATTTTCTTTCCTGTATACCCACTTGGTATACATTAAACAGGAGGGCTCAAGAAACAACAATGTGCTATGAATACACTGCAGTAACTTAGCAATTTACATTTACAGGATTTATCTGCTAAAGATGCTGTAGAAAATAAAAATAGTAATGAATATCCCTTTTAAGAGAAACGTATACAGGCACGAGGCTCAAATAACCCTCTTTAAGATTTGACTGAAAAGAAAATATGTGAGATTTTTCTATAACTTTCTACCTATTCCCAAACCTTCTATCTCCTTAAATAAGTAAAGATAGTTCTCCATTAGCCTTCTTTGCAATATTTGGGTAGCTTACACTGCTGTTGGAGCAGCCTCAGGTGTATGCACCTCCAGGGGTTAGGGAATATGTGTTCTTTGTAGATTGCATAAGGTTGGGTGCTGTCCTTTGGAAAGTATGCAGATTGTCACCTAGGCTTCTGCCTTCTGCCCTCAGGCATATGTGCTTGTTCCCAGGGACATTTCAGCCCAGCAGAGCAGCCTTTACTAATAGTCTTTGGGACATTTCATTAGACTAATGGTCTAATGGGACATTTCAGCCTGGCAGTGCAGCCTTTACATCTTGGTCTTGTTTTCTACTTCCTCCTTCTTCATTGAAACTGTATTTATTTTAAATGTATTCTAACTTCACAGGGGCTACTATTTTAGCAGAGTTTAATCTTTTAAGATTGTCATTTCATCTATACTAAGCTGTAGTATATATGATATATATACTACAAAAGACCCTGGATCTGAAGGCAGGTGACTTGTGTTCAAGCCCAGAGCCACACACCCTCCCAGCCAGTAACTGCAAGGGAACCACTCACCTGTGTGTCTCACTTTCCTCCTGCTTCGAAGGAAGATGAAGGTGGTAGCACTGACCTCAAAGGGTGATTGAAAGGATTACATGAATCAATGTAAAGCTCCTGGTACCAGTAAACTCCTAATAAAAGGTGTCTATTGTAATTCTACTCATTATATGTTTTTTTTTCTTTCTTTCTTTCTTTTTTTGTTTGCTTGTTTGTTTTTTGAGACAGAGTCTCACTCTGTCGCCAGACTGTAGTGCAATGGCGCTATCTCAGCTCACTGCAACCTCCACCTCCTGGGTTCGAGCGATTCTCCTGTTTCAACCTCCTGAGTAGCTGGGACTACAGGCATACGCCACTGCACCTGACCAATTTTTGTATTTTTAGTAGAGATGGGGTTTCACCATGCTGACCAGACTGGTCTTGAACTCCTTGGCCAGACTGGTCTCAAACTCCTGACCTCGTGATCCGCCCACCTCGGCCTCCCAAAGTGCTGGAATTATAGGCGTGAGCCACCACGCCCAGCCTTTCTTTTATTTTTAATCATTATATGTTTTTCTTCTCTACTGTTGCTATGATCTAAATATGGTTCCCAAAATTCATGTGCTGGTAATTCAGTCCCCAATGCAACAGTGTTGGAAGGTGGGGCCTAATGGGAGGTGTTTAGCTCACAAATGGATTGATACCACTGTAAAAAGGGTTTGCAAGAGTAGGTTTGCACTTTTCTGCTTTTCCTACAAGTGAGGACACAGAGTTGGTCTCTCTCGCCCTTCCACCTTGTGAGCGTGCAGTAAGAAAGCGCACATCAGGTGCATTGATCTTGGGCTTTCCAGTCTCCAGAACTGTGAAAAGTAAATTTCTTTTCTGTATAAATTACCCAATCTGTGATATTCTGTTATAGCAGCATAAAACAGACTAAGACAATTGTCTTACTTTATCTTCTTTTAGTTTTTAAGCTTCCTGATTTTACCATTTCTCTCTTAAATGGTTGTATTTTTTTCTTAATATATTTATACTACTGTAATCTCTTACTTTGTCCTTCAAAGGTGAGGTATTTTTGTCTCTTCCATTTATTTCTCAAATTTTATCATTGTAATTACCTTCATTCCTTTCACAGTTGCATTTTATTCCTGAGCCTTTTTTTCCTCCTTTTATATATTACATCTCTCTTTGTTGAGCCCTTTTAATTTTATGTGGTTCTGGGGTTTTGTTTGATAAAACTTGCTTTTGCTTTATCTATATTTTGTTTACTCATTTATATATCAACTTTTAAATATCTCTTACTTTTGCTTCTTTTATTCTTTCTGTTCTTTGCACTTTAGTCTCTTAATTGCTTTTGCCTCTGTGAGTTTATCTATTTCTAATTTCCTCAGCATCTTGACATTGGTTCTTTGACTTCTTTCATTGTTTATTTCATACAGGCACAAGAGTATAGGAAAAAGGACTGTGTGGAGCAGGTGCCTCAATAGCAGGAGTGATTAGTACATGTTTGCTTCTAGTTCCCCCGCCTCCCCCCGCTGTTTCTCTGGCTCCCATTAATGAAGCCCATGTTTCCTTCAATGTTATTCAATATATTTCTCTATATATCTATATAATATTCATATATTTAACACATATATTTTATGTGTAATATTATATATAGATCGTATATATTGTAAATATCTGTAATTGATGTATATAAATAATTTTATGGCCAGGTATCGTGGCTCATACCTGTAATCCCAGCACTTTGGGAGGCCAAGGCCGGCAGATCACTTGAGGCCAGGAGTTCGTGACCAACCAGGCCAACATGGCAAAACCCCATCTTTACTAAAAACACAAAAATTAGCTAGGTGTGGTGGTATGCACCTGTAATCCCAGCTACTTGGGAGGCTGAGGCACAAGAATTGCTTGCGCCTGGGATGTGGAGGCAGCAGTGAACCCAGATTGCACCACTGTACTCCAGCTGGGGCAACAGAGTGAGACTCTGTCTCAAAAATAAATAAATAAATTTTTATATTTATATATAAATAATTTACATATATAATTCACATATAGTATATTAAAATGTATAGATAAATAGATATATCTTTTAAATAATTTATATGTAAAATATTTTATATGATATATAGATATATATTTTATATAATTTATAATAATTTATGATATATAAATATAGAGATATATTTATCTATACTTACAGATAAATATATGTAGATATTGATATATTTATACATACATCAATAAATATATAATATATAAATATATAACTATGTCTCTATATAAAAACATGTATGAATATATATTATGTATCTATATGCACTATAGATTTATATATGCATAGTCTATATGCACTGTAGTTTTAGTGTATATACAGTGTATATTCTATACACACTATATACATTTTATATATAATATACATAAATATATATTATATTTATATGATATATATTTATAATTTATATATGTATTTATTTATATATCTATACACACACAAAAACTGAGTAACTCGGGATACCCACAGGCTAAAAATCTTCCCTAGGACCATAACAGAATTTATTAAAATAGTACATTTTGGAATAATGCTATATTCATTTATTTAAAAGATTACTTATTTTCTGATTAGAAAGGTAATAGATACTCAGGAGAAAATCTGGAAAATTCAAGAAAGTATTACAAAATAAAAACCAAAAATTACCTACAATCCCAGTAACCTGAGATCACCAACTTTATTTTCCAATATATTTCTTTCCTCTCAGACTTTTTCAATGAATATATCTGTATATTTTTTCTTTAGAATTAGGATTATACTACATGTAGTAATACGGTCAGCATTTTTCCACTTATCAACATATAGTGATTATTTTTCTTTGCCTTAAAAATCTTTCTAAAAATCAGTTATAATGGTTCCCTATATGCCAGTCACTAGATATGTCATGTTTAAGCATGCCTCTGGTTTTTGTTTGTTTGTTTGTTATTCCGGCTCATGCCTAATCTTCTCTCTCTATTGGAAGTTAGATGGTCCTAGCTCATTGTCTATGCCACACGTACAACAGGAGGGGACATACTAGATAAAGCTCATACACAGCTGACCTTTAGTAAGTTAGGACCTAGATGATGATGAATCTCAGGACTAAGAATCACAAACTCAAATGGCCATCAGGGCCTAGCAGGTAACCTGGTCGACGTATGGTGGCAACAATAGGGAGCAATGAGGACTATGGTGAACCAGAAAGCGTGGGCCCTTATAAAGACAGCAGCCTCGCCCAGCTTAAAACCATTGTTTCTATACCTGAAGTCAGGTCCTGGTCTTCTCATTTTTTACAAGAGAAGCCAGAATTCAAATTTTTGATGTATTATCTGATTTTTAAAAATTGACAACTAGTGGAATATTTTAGGAAACACTAAGCCAATACTATGCAAGACAAATGAAACTGAGAGTTAGACTCAGTCAATGGGCCACAAGTCAGAGGCCTCTACATTAGCTGGGTTCTTATGGAAAGAGCCAAGCTAAGAATTAGAAAACTGGATCCTCTTTGAATCACAAAATTTGATTGAAGTTTATTGTACTATTATAATTTTAGTTTCATCTATCAACCAGACATAGACAAAGGGTAGGTTCTATCCTTTTGAAACAGACTCAGGAACACATCCATGCTAAGGTATCCAGGTGAGAGGCCCAGAAGCACTCAGTACTGTGACCCCCTCCTGTCTTGAGAAAAAAGTGTATGCTAAGGGCAGTGTTGGGAGGGGGAGGGGGCATCTCTGTTCCCTCAGCTCTACTGTTAGTGCAAACTGCTACCCTGACACCTGAGAATGATGGCTTTCAGAGATGTCTAAATCTGCATAAAAATGTGACTGTGCAGCACCTTGAAAGAAAGATTGGGGATATGGAGTGTTTCAGAGGTATAGATACAAGAGAGATGCCGTGAACTAAAGTTCACCTTCTGACATACTTCTTCCTGCCCTGGTCTACAGGGCTTCAAGATTATGTCAAAACTCGGTATTTCAGACTGGTAAAGGATCATTCAGGGCCTGAATAAGACAAGATCATGGAGAAATAATAATGGTTATAGAGCTGGTTTCTTCCAGGACAGCTGAAATTCAGCCCCAAGAGCATGCTAATTTTCAGACTTAGTTGGAGTAGGAAGTCAGCATTTATTCTTTCAACAAGTTTTCATTAAGTGTTTATTACATGATAGGCTCTTTACTATTCATGGAAATTCAACTGTGAACATGATAGACACGATCTCTTATAATCTGGGGGAAGAAGTGGGGGTAACAGACAACTAAACAGGCTATTATAATTTGGTATTAATATAATAATACTACAACAGGGTAGGTATAAGATGTTATAGAAAACTACCTAACCCAAACTGGGTGTCTTAGAAGGATAAGCTGAATGAACTATAGAATTTGTTAGGGTTGTCTGTGCTTGGAGGAGAAGGAGCTGAAGTAGAAAAACTGTTCCATACAAAGGGAAATGTGCATTAAAATATTCAGATATCAGAGAGAGCCTGATGCCTTAGAAGACCTGACAGAAGCTTATGGCTAGAGAATTGAGTAGGAGGGGTGAAGCAATGAGAGATGAGAAATCCAAGGAGATCCAGTACCCTAGCTAAGGCACTTGAAGAGGAATCCCAGTGATAGTTATGAATTTAAGTAATTGGTCAATAGCAGCTATTCTTTGGCTAGTGGATTGAGTTGGTGCAGAGAGCAGGACCCTACGCTCAGAGAAAAGGGAGGGTTAGATCTTGGCAAGGTACCAGGGGCTACCCAAATGGACTCGAGTTGAAGACGGTGAAGAGTTGGGTGCTATTCAAAGATTGAGGCAAAAGCTTTGTTGCACAAATTGATCTAAGTCTATAGTAATATGACTAATTCCCACTGGGGGTGGACATCTATTTAGTCCGTTTTCATACTGCTGTAAAGAACTGCCTGCGACTGGGTAATTTTTAAAGGAAAGAGGTTTAATTGACTCACAGTTCAGCATGGCTGGGGAGGCCTCAGGAGACTTACAATTATGGAAGAAGGTGAAGGGGAAGAAAGGCACCTTCTTCACAAGGTAGCAGAAAGGAAAAGTGCCAAGTGAAGGGAGAAGAGCCCCTTATAAAACCATCAGATCTCATGAGAACTCACTACCATGAGAACAGCATGGGGGAAACTGCCCCCATGATTCAACTACCTCTACCTGGTCTCTCCCTTGACATGTAGGGATTATGGGGATTACAATTCAAGATGAGATTTGGGTAGGGACACAAAGCCTAATCATATCAGTACATAGCTGCAGGATTAGGATTGGTTCATAGCTGGAGCTACACTGTGAAAAGTGGAGCCTAGGTTAGATGGCATTAATTAGCTATTTCTCCTGCAAGAGACAGACAGGAATGAAAAGGCAAGTTACTAACATAGCAAGTATCCTGCTCACTGAGTTCTTAGTTGAATTTCTTTTTGAATTTTTTTTAAGAAAACTTAGGCAGAATTTCAGGCTCTGGAAGGGGTCCTCTTCGAAATTAGTTACTTTAAGAAACCCTATATACACTGCATATATGATCATTCAGAAATTCTATTATGGAAAAATATTAGTCCTGCTAATACAGTAAAGTGAATTAAATTGCAATTTGGCAATCAAGCTTACATAAACAAGCAAAAAAGGCACATATGAAACCAACAAATAATTTCAGGCCTCACTTCATGTTGAAAAAGATTTTTCCATGCTTCCATTACACATTTATTAATTAGAAACACATTAGTAGCTGAGAATTGAAGTGAGCTTATACTAGACAGACAGTCTAAGCCCAATAGCATAAACTCATGTTGCAGAAATAAAAATGTGTCTTTATAAACATCCATTAAGCATTAATCTCAAATTCTACAAACTAGCAACACAATGTGGAACATTTTAAAATGTAAGCCAAGCAAAACAGCCAAATCAGAATTCACCTCTTCTCTAAACAAAGATGAAAAAGTGAACCATGTGCCATAACTGTTCTCTTTGTATACATACGCTCAGTGTTTTTCAAACAGTTACCTATGAATGAATATTTGGTGTCATCTTATTCTCACCCTTAATGAAGACTTAATGGAAATATTTAATAGCATACACAAATCATCATATCTCAGTGCATTCTCACAATGACTCCATGAGGTAAGTATTATTTAAAGCTTAGAGAGGATAATCATGTTGTCCGAGGATGGAACTAGAGCTCACATTTTGATCTCGTAACTCTAAATATAATATTATTTTCAATAAACACATTAATAGGTTATCTTTCTTTAGTGAATAGGGGTTTTAATTCCAAAGAACTGTTTTCTTTCCTTTCCTTCTTTTTAAAAATCTTCATCTTTGATGTTTATCTTTTCAAGTTCAAACATTAGGACACAAAACCTCTTCTTCCAGCTAGACACTAATGTGCTCATTTAATTCTCAAACATTTATTAAGCTTCAACCATGCTCCTGTGTGTGGGTGAACAGACAGGTCACATGCCCCTATACTCATGCTGTTAATATTAGAAGATCATGTTGAAACCTACATATATTGCCACACAATAAGCCTATAAAAAGTTTACATGCAGTAGTAAGATGGAATTAATCAATTTAAGTAAAACAGCTACTTACCCCTTCCCAACAGGCAGGATCTAGGGAAACTGGATTGAGTCCAGACCTCAGACTTGAACTTGCTTTGGGCTACAGTATGTGAAAATAGGACTGAGCACAATCTTAGGTGGAATTGTGAAACAAAGATGAGCAGAACATTTTATTGGGGCATACTGTCAAGCTATGGGAGTCATAAAGAGGCAAGCTGGACATGTTTGAGCAAAAATGATCAGGAGGCATAAGGCAAGAACAAATAGAATGCAAGAAGAAACAGATGAATCTACTATTTTGATTAGAGACTTCAATATCCCTCTATCAATAATGGATAGATCCAGGCAGGAAATTAGTAAGGATATAGTTGAACTCAACACCATGACCAATTCACTGGATATAATGGATATCTATAAACTACTTCATCTAACAACAACATAATACACATTCTTCTCAAGCGCATATGGAAAATTCACCAAGAATAGACTATACACTGAACCATAAAACACACATAAACAAATTTAAAATAACAGAAATAATATTGTGTATGCTCTCAGACCATAATAGAATTAAACTAGAAATCAATAGCCAAAAGATAGTTGTGAAATCCCTAAATACTTGGAGATTAAACAATACACTACTAAGTAACACATAGGTTCCTCAAAAAATCAAAAATAGAGCTACCATATGATCTAGCAATCTATTTTCTGAGTATATACCCAAAAGAATTGGAATCAGGATCTCAAAGAAATATTTGTACTTCCATGTTCATTGCATTATTACACAGTAGACAAGATACACAAAAACCCAAATGTTCATTGATGGAAAAAATAATAAAGAAAATGTAGTATATACATACAATGGAATAGTATTCAGCCTTTAAAAGAAAGAAATCTTGCCATATACATCAACATAGATAAACCTGGAAGATATTAACCTAAATAAAATAAGCCAGTTATAGAGGGACAACTACTGCATGATTCCACTTACATAAGGTATTTAAAATAATCAAACTCATAAAAACAGAGAGTAGAATGGTAGTTTTCAGGGGAGTGAAGAAATGGTAGGGAGGCAGAAATGGGAAGTTGTTCAATGGATATCTGGAGATATGCTGTACAACATAGTGCCTATAGTAAATACTGTATTAAGCACTTAAAAAATGTAAGGGGTAGATTTTATGTTAAGTGTTCTTATCACAAAGAAGAAGAAAGAGAAAAAGAAACAAAAAGCAATGGAGTATGAAGAAACTTTTGGAAGTGATGGATATGTTTATTATCTTGATTGTGGTGATGACTTCATGTGTGTATGCATATGCCCAAGCTCATGAAGTTGTACACATTAAATATGTGCAATTTTTTTGTATATCAAGTATACCTAAATAAAGTTATTTAAAAAATAAAATGGGTTACAAAAACTCACATAGGTCAAAGAAAAAAATCTCAAGAGAAATTTTAAAATATTTTCAAGTGAATGAAAAGGAAAATATAACTTACTAAAATTTACGGGATATAGCAAAAGCAGTGCTTAGACGGAGATTTATAGCATTAAATGCATATCTTAGAAAAGAAGAAAGATCTTTCCTGATCCTCTCCCTCCTCGCAACACACAGTTAGATCCCAGTGTATTTTGTTCCCCTCTATGTGTCCATGTGTTTTCATCATTTAGCTCCCACTTGTAAGTGAGAACATGCAGTATTTCGTTTTATGTTCCCACATTAGATTCCTGAAGCCTCTAACTTCATCCATGTTCCAATAAAGTACACGATCTCATTCTTTTCTATGGATGCATACTAGGCTTAATACCTGGGTGACAAAATAATCTGTACAACAAACCCCCAACACAAGTTTGGGGTTGGGTAAACCCCCAACACAAGTTTACCTATATAACAAACCTGCACGTGTATCCCTTAACTTAAAATAAAAGTAAATATAAAAGAAGAAAGACCTATAATTAATAGTCTAAGCTTCCATCTTAGGAACTAGAAAAAGGAGAGTGAATTAAGTCTAAAGTAAGTAGAAGTAAAGAAATAATACAAATTAGAGGGGAAGTCAATGGAGAAACTGAAAATATTAAATAATTTAAACTGAAAACAGGAAATCAATGGAGAAAAATCAACAAAACCAAAAACTGCTTCTTTGAAAAGATAAATAAATGTGATAAGTCTCCAGCCAGGTTAGCCAATAAAAATGAGAGAGAGGACATAAATTATTAATATCAGAAATGAAAGAGGGAATATCACTATAAATCCCATGGATATTAAAAGTATATTAAAAGAAACCTATGAACAACTCCATACCAACAAATTTGGTGACCTAGGTAAAATGGACCAATTATTTGACCACAACTCATACAAGAGGAAATAGATCGTATGAACAGGTCTTTGTCTACTAAATAAATTGAATCAATAATTAATAACCTCCTAAAACAGAAAGCACCAGGCCAAGATGGGTTCACTAATGAATTTTACAAAACATTTAAGGAAGAAATTGTACAAATTCTCTATCATCTCTTTCAGAAGATAGAAGCAGAGGGAATACTTTATAACTCATCCTGAGTCCAGCCTTATCCTAATACCAAACTCAGACAAAGATATTACAAGAAAACTAAACCACAAGCAATATCTTTCATGAACATAAATGCAGACATCTTCAACAAAATACTAGCAAATGAGATTCTACAAGATATAAAATGGATTATACACCATAACCAAGTGGTATTTATTCCAGGTATGCAAGGTTGGTTCATCATTAGAAAAAAAATTAATGTAATCCATCACATCAACTGGCTAAAGAAGAAAAATCTCATGGTCATATCAATAGAAACAGAAAAAGAATTTGATAAAACCCAATGCCCATTTATAACAAAAACTCATGGAAAATTTAGAGTGGATGGAAACTTCCTCAACTTGCTAAAGAACATGTACAAAAATCCTACTTCTCATGTCCTACTCGATAGTGAGAAACTGGAAGCTTTCCTACTAAGACTAGGACAAAATAGGGATGTCCTCTCTCACCACACTTTCAATGTCACACTAGAATATCTAATGCAATAAGAAAAGGAAATAGAAATAAAGAAAATAAAGTAAAAGGTATACAGCTTGGGAAGGAAGAAATGAAACCTAATTTTGCAGATGATGTGATTGACTGTGTAGAAAATCTGAAAGAATTGGGAATAAGCCTGGTGGAATTAATAAGTGATTATTGCAAGTGATTATAGCAAGCAAAAGTACTGGAAGAAAAGATGAAAAAATTGAGATAATCTTGAGCTTGGCAATGAATTTTTAGATACAACACCAAAGGCACAATCTATGAAAGAAAGAATTGATAAGCTGGACTTCAATATAAAACTTCTGCTCTGCAAAAGACACTTTCAAGAAAATGAAAAGACAAGCCACAGACTGGGAGAAAATAATTGCAAAAGACATACCTGATTAAAAACTGTTATCCAAAGTATACAAATAACTATTAAACTCAACAATAATAAAATGAAGAACCTGATTTTTTTTGTTATTACTATTATTTATTTTATTTTATTTTTTTGAGACGGAGTCTCGCTCTGTTACCCAGGCTGGAGTGCGGTGGTGCGATCTTGGCTCACTGCAAGCTCTGCCTCCCGGGTTCACGCCATTCTCCCACCTCAGCCCCCAGAGTAGCTGGGACTACAGGCGCCTGACACCTCGCCCAGCTAATTTTGTTTTTGTATTTTTAGTAGAGACGGGGTTTCACCGTGTTAGCCAGGATGGTCTCCATCTCCTGGCCTCAAGTGATCTGCCAGCCTCAGCCTCCCAAAGTGCTGGGATTACAGGCATGAGCCACCGCGCCCGGACAAGAACCTGATTTTTTTAAATGGGCAAAAGATCTAAACAGACACATCACAAAAACAAAACAAAACAAAACAAAACAAAACAAACAAACAAAAAAAACCATACAGATGGCAAATAAATATATAAAAATATGCTTGGCCGGGCGCGGTGGCTCAAGCCTGTAATCCCAGTACTTTGGGAGGCCGAGACGGGCGGATCACAAGGTCAGGAGATCGAGACCATCCTGGCTAATACGGTGAAACCCCGTCTCTACTAAAAAAAAAATACAAAAAACTAGCCGGGCGAGGTGGCGGGCGCCTGTAGTCCCAGCTACTCGGGAGGCTGAGGCAGGAGAATGGCGTAAACCTGGGAGGCAGAGCTTGCAGTGAGCTGAGATCCGGCCACTGCACTCCAGCCTGGGCAACAGAGCGAGACTCCGTCTCAAAAAAAAAAAAAAAAAAAAAAAATGCTCAACATCATATGCTATAAGGGGATTGCAAATTAAAATAACACAAGAATCAGGGGAGATGGAAGATAGGAAACAGGGCTTGTTACTTGTGGAAGGGATCTGAGTTATGAGGGGCAAATCCATATAGGTCTGCAGCAACCTCAATTCTTGCCTCCTCAGAAGAAAGAATTCTACTGAGGGACAAAAGGCAGAAAAAGGGACTGAGGCAAGTTTCAGAGCAGGAGTGGAAGTTTATTTTAAAAGGCTTTAGAAAAGGAAAGAAAGGCAAATATGCTTGCAAGACACCCAAGCAGGCACCTGAAGGTCAATTGCAGTGTTTGACCTTGATACTAGGACATTATAGGCTGGTCCCTTTACCTATGATTCTTCCCTTAGGGTGGGCTGCCCGCATGCACAGTGACCCCCTTACCCTTGGAAAGTGATCATGCGCAGTGTGTTTAGGCAGTTGTACATATGCCCATCTGAGGCTTTCTTCCCTTTCCTGGTTGAGTGCCTCCAGAAGATCATACTCCGCCATTTTGTCTCTTAATGTGCACACCCAGGAAGTTGCTTCTCCCTGAGCCTGCATTCAATCAACACTTTAGTGCAACAGATGTGGACCATCAGGAAACGGCCTCTCCCTGGCACCAGCTGCCAATTTGTCACTTCTAGAGAAGCAATGAGATAATTGCTGAACCATCACCTGACATTCCTAGTGAGTGAGAGAGCCCTCTCCTGCCCTACTCATGGCTGTCTAACTGCCTGTAACAGTTTGAGGTACAACTCCCACTTGGACAGACAGAACAGCATGTGGAGACTCACACTATGGACTTTTGCTCCAGGAACCACTGCAGGAGTGTACAAGGAAAACCAAAAGAAGTCACAGATCCTTAGAAAGCAGCAGCAGACTGCTGCAAATTCCAGGCAAAAAACTGAGTTCCCAAAGTGTGAAAGTGGGAAAATCTGCCTTAGAACACATATCCCCACAGGGGAACCTGAAAATCGAGATTATAGGAGAAGGATTTAGCTTTACCCAGAGCTGAAATAGATTTAGTATTAAATATAAAAGTAGATGCAGCAATGGGAAGAGCCTTGCAGGCAATCCCATTCTCTGGCTTGAATCCAGAGAAGCCATCCCCGACTATATTTCACAGGAGGCCTTGGAGAAGGTAGCTGGCAAAATTTGTGAGGGATCACAAGGTGAAAGAAGTTTCCAACTAAACTTTATAACAATTTTGACTGGTGCAAAATCTTTTGAGAAGAATTCAGGGCAAACGGGAACTGCTGCAGAAAGGAGAGCAGGAGTTGCGACTGAGGGACTGTGTGGGCAGATGAGGAGGAGCATAGTCTGAAAACGCTGTTTCCTTTCTCAGCAGGGAAGCTTATAGTCTGGGCTAGGTCTGAGTCGCCTCTTCAGGCTGCCTGGAGGTAAACTTGGTGCTACTAGTGGGGTGTGTAGGGAGCAAGACTGGGCTTGCCAACTGCCTGGGAGCTGGGTGATGCCTATCACTACTGGCTTTCTGCCATTTCCCTAGCAACAGAGGCAGCCATAATCCCCTCTGAAACATAACCCCACTGGCCCAAGTACCACCCATCCCCCACAGTGGCTGCAGAAACCCCCACCCAAGGAGAGGCTGAGCTCAGACCCACCTCACCCTGCCCCCACCTGATGGAATTTCTCCATTGGTCCTGGTAGGTGATCAAAAAAGACATAAACTCTTGGGAGCTTTATCACCTCACCCATCACCTGAGAAAACCGAATATTTACCCTGGCCACCTTAGGGCAAGCTTATATCCCCCTCCTACTATTGCAGCTGGTGCTGTCTCAAAAGTGCCACCTCCTGGCTGGAGGCCAACTTGGGACATTACAGCAACTCATGACAGAACAACCCTGCTCCAAGGAAGAAGAAAACAACAGCTAATTCCATTGCCTGCAACATCCTGGCTAACCAGTGGTTCTGAATCTCTCCACATGACAACTTCACTGCTAGCATAATCATCATTTGAGAAAGACAGCACACTAAACATATCTACAACCAAGGACTCTCACAGAGTCTACTCCACTCCCCTGCCATCTCCACCAAAGCAGGTGCTGACATTCATGGCTGGTAGATCTGAAGATGGATCACATCATAGGACTCTTTGCAGACATTCCCCAGCACCAGCCCAGAGTCTGGTAGCCCCACTGGATGGCTAGACCCAAAAGAGCAATAAAAATCTCTGCAGTTTATCTCACAGGAAGCCCCACCCCCATGAAAAGGAAGAGTGCACCACTTCAAGGAATCACCCTGTGGGACAAGAGAATCTGAAGAGCAGCTCTGAAGTTCCACATTTTTACAGTGAAATAGTCTGCCCAAATGAGAAAGAATCAGAAAAGGATTACTCATGACATAACGATGTTCTATACCACCCTCAAAAGACCACACTGGCTCCCCAGCAATGGATCCAAACCAGGAAGAAATCTCTGAACTACCAGATAAAGAATTCAGAATGTTGGCTTTTAAGCTACTCAAGGAGATACTAGAGAAAGGTAAAAACCAACTTTAAGATATTTAAAAAACAATACAGTATGTGGATGAAAAATACTCCAGAGAAATAGATAGCAGAGAGAAAAAAACAATCACAACTTCTGGAAATGAAAGACATGCTTAGAGAAATACAAAATTCACTGGAAGGTTTCAACAATAGACTTGAAAAAGTATAAGAAAGAACTTTAGAGCTCAAAAAAGGCTTTTGAATTAATCCAATCAGACAAAGAAAAAAGAATTTTAAAAAATGAACAAAACCTTCAAGGATTTGGGGATCATGTTAAATGGCCAAACCTAAGAATAATTGGTGTTCCTGGAAAAGAAGAGAAATCTAAAACTTTGGAAAACATATTTGAGGTAATAAGCCAGGAAAACTTCCCTACCTTGCTAGAGAGCTAGACATCCAAATAAAAGAAGCTCAAAGAATACCTGGGAAATTCATCACAAAAAGATCATCACCTAGGCAAATAGTCTTCAGGTTATCTAAAATCAAGATGAAGGAAAGAATCTTAAGAGCTTTCAGGCAAAAGCATTGGATGACCTATAGAGGAAAACCTATTAGATTAACAGCAGATTTCTCAGCAGAAACACTATAAGCCAGAAGGGATTGGGGTCTTATTTTAGCCTCCTTAAACAAAATAATTGCCAGCTAAGAATTTTGTATCTGCAATACTTATCTTCATAAATGAAGGCGAGGTAGTCTTTTTCAGACAAACAAATGCTGAAAGAATTCACCACTACCAAGCTGGCACTACAAGAAATGCTAAAGGGAGTTCTAAACCTTGAAACAAAACCTTGAAATACACCAAAACAGAACCTCCTTACGGCATAAGTCTTACATGCTTTATAGCCTATAAAACACTAACACAATGAAAAAAACCCAAGGAATTCAGGCAACAACTAGTATGATGAATAAAACAGTACTTCATATCTGAATACTAATGTTGAATATAAATGGTCTAAATGCTCCACTTAAAAGATACAGAAAGGTAAAATGGATACAAATCCACCAACCAAGTATCTGCTGTCTTCAAGAGACTCACCTAATGCATTAGGACTCATATAAACTTAAGGTGAAGGGGTGGAAAAAGATATTCCATGCAAATGGACAGCAAAAGTGAGTAGAAGTATCTGTTCTCATACCAGACAAAACAGACTTTAAAGCAACAACAGTTTAAAAAGACAAAGAGAGATAATAATAAAAGGAGCAGTCCAACAGGAAAATATTACAATCCTAAATATATATGAACCTAACACAGGACCCCCCAAATTTATAAAACAACTATTACTAGACATATGAAATGAGACAGACAACAACACAATAATAGTGGGGGACTTCAATACTGCACTGACAGCACTAGACAGGTCATCAAGACATAAAGTCAAAAAAGAAGCAGTGGACTTGAACTATATCATAGAACAAATGAACTTAACAGATAGTTACAGAACATTCTACCCAACAATTGCAGAATATACATTCTTTTCATGAGCACATGGAACATTCTCCAAGATAGACCATTTGATAGGCCACAAAACAAATTTCAACAAATGTACAAAAATAAAAATTATATTAAGTACCCTCTCAGACCACAGTGGAATAAAAGTAGAAATCAATTCCAAAAGGAATCCTCAAAACTATATAAATACATGGAAATTAAATAATCTGCTATTGAATGATCTTTGGGTCAACAATGAAATCAAGATGGAAATTTAAAAATTATTTGAACTGAACAATAATAGTGATACAACGTATTAAAACCTCTGGAACACGGCAAAAGTGGTGCTAAGAGAAAAGTTTATAGCATCAAATGCCTAATCGCAAATCCAAAAGAGCACAAATAGGCAATTTAGATTGCTAAGCTCACATCTCAAGGAACTAGAGAAATAAGAACAAACCAAAACCACATCCAGCAGAAGAAAGTAAATAACAAAGGTCAGAGCGGAACTAAATGAAACTGAAACAACAGCAACAACAGCAAAAATACAAAAGATAAATAAAACAAAAAGGAGGTTCTCTGAAAAGATAAAAAAAATTGATAGACCATTAGCAAAATTAACCAATAAAAGATCCAAATAAGTTCAATTAGAAACAAAATAGGAGATATTACAACCAGTATCACAGAAATACAAAAGATCATTCAAGGCTACTATGAATGCCTTTACACACACAAACTAGATCTAGAGGAGACAGATAAATTCCTGGAAATACAATCCTCCTAGATTAAATTGGGAAGAAACAGAAACTCTGAGCAGGCCAATAACAAGTAGCCAAATTGAAACAGTAATTTTAAAATTGCCAACAAAAAAAGTCCAGGACCAGATGGTTTCACAGCTGAATTCTATCAGGCATTCAAAAAAGAATTGGTAGCAATCTTACTGAAACTATTCCCAAAGATAGAGAAAGAGGAAATCCTTTAAAGCATTTTATGAAGCCAGTATTACCCTAATACCAAAACCAGGAAAGGACATAACTAAAAAAAGAAAACTACAGACCAATATCCCTGGTGAACATAGATGCAAAAATCCTCAACAAAATACTAGCTAACCAAATCCAACAGCATATCAAAAAGATAATACACCATAATCAAGTGTGTTTTATACCAGGGATGCAGGGATGGTTTAACATAGGCAAGTCAGTAAATGTGATATATCACATAAACAGAATTAAAAACAAAAATCATATGATCATGTCAATAGATGCAGAAAAAGCATTTGACAACATCCAGCATCTCTTTATGATTAAAACCCTCAGAAAAATCAGTACAGAAGGGACATATTTCAAGGTAATAAAAGCCATCTATGATAAACCCACAACCGACATTATACTGAATGGGGAAAAGTTGAAAGCATTTTCCCTGAGAACTGGAAAAAGACAAGGATGCCCACTTTCACCACTTCTACTCAACATAGAACTGGAAGTCCTAGCCAAAGCAATCAGACAAGAGAGAGAAATAAAGGGCATCCAAATCAGTAAAGAGGAAGTCAAACTGTCACTGTTCACTGATGATATGATAGTATACCTAGAAAACCCTAAAGACTCATCCAAAAAGCTCCTAGATCTGACAAATGGATTCCATAATGTTTCAGAATAAAGAATTAAGGTACACAAATCAGTAGCACTGATATACACCAACAATGATCAAACAGAGAATCAAATCAAGAACTCAACCCTTTTTACAACAACTAAACAAATAAAATACTTAGGAATATACATAACTAAGGAGGTGAAAGCTGTCTACAAGGAAAACTACAAAACAGTGCTGAAAGAAATCATAGATGACACAAACAAATGGAAATACATACCATACTCATGCATGGGTAGAAACAACACTGTGGAAATGACCATACTGCCAAAAGCAATCTACACATTCAGTGCAATTTGCCTCAAAATATCATCATCATTCTTCACAAAACTAGAAAAAAAAAATCCTAAAATTCATATGGAACCCAAAAAGAGTCCACATAGCCAAAGCAAGACTAAGCAAAAAGGACAAATCTGGAGGCATCACATTACCTAACTTCAAACTATACTAAAAGAATATAGTTACCAAAAACAGCATGGTACTGGTATCAAAACAGCATGGTACTGGTACAAAAACAGGCTTGTAAATCAATGGAACAGAATAGAGAATCTGGAAATAAAGCCAAACACTTAAAGCCAACTGATCACTAACAAAACAAACCAAAATATAAAGTGGGAAAAGGCTGCCCTATTCAACACATGGTGCTGAGATAATTGGCACAAATAGAGGAATGAAGCTGGATCCTCATCTCTCACCTTATATAAAAATCAACTCACTATGTATCAAAGACTTGAACCTACGACCTGAAACTTTAAAAATTCTAGAACATAACGTCAGAAAAACTCTTGAAGATATTGGCTTAGGCAAAGATTTCATAACCAAGAACCCAAAAGCAAATGCAACAAAAACAAAGAAAATAGATGGGACCTAATAAAGTTTAAGTTTCTGCAGAGCAAAATAAATAATCAGCAGAGTAAACAGACAACTCACAGAGTGGGAGAAAATATTTGAAAACTATGCATCTAAAGAAGGACTAATATCCATAATCTACAAAGAACTCAAATAAGTCAGCAAGAAAAAAGGAAATAATCCCCATCAAAAAGTGGGCAAAATATATGAATAGACAATTACCAGAAGAAGATACACAAATGGCCAACAAACATATGAAAAAATGCTCAACATCACTAATTAACAGGGTAAATGCAAATCGAAAACACAACGAGATACCACCTGCAAGAATGGCCATAATTAAAAATAAAAAAAAAATGATGTTGACATGAATATGGTGAAAGGGAACACTTTTACACTACTGGTGGGAATGTAAACTAGTACAATGACTATGGAAAACAGCATGGAGATTCCTTAAATAATTAAAAGTAGAGCTACCATTTGATCCAGTAATCCCACTACTGTATTTACCCAGAGGAAAAGACATCATTCCAAGAAAAAGACACTTGCACACACATGTTTATAGAGCACAATTCACAATTGCAAAAATATGGAAACAGCCTAAATGCCCATTAACCAATGAGTGGATAAAGAAAATGTGATACACACACACACACACACACACACACACACACACACCCCATGGAATACTACTCAGCCATAAAAAGGAACAAAATAATGACATTCACGCAACCTGGATGGAGTTCAAGACCATTATTCTTCTAAGTGAATTAACTCAGGAATGGAAAACCAAACACCCACCCTCTGCCTCCTGGGTTCAAGCGATTCTCCTGCCTCAGTCTCCCGAGTAGCTGGGACTACAGGCAAGTGCCACTATGCCCAGCTAATTTTTGTATTTTTAGTAGAGACAGGGTTTCACCATGTTGGCCAGGATGGTCTCGATCTCTTGACCTCATGATCCGCCCGCCTCGACCTCCCAAAGTGCTGGGATTACAGGCATGAGCCACTGCACCCGGCCATTTTGTTTTGTTTTGTTTTCACTTATAAGCAGGAGCTAAGCTATGAGGACCCAAAGACATAAGAATGATATAAGGGATTTGGGCGACTCAGGGGGAAGTGTGGGAGGGGAGTGAGGGATAAAAGACTACACACTGGGTACAGTGTACACTGCTCAGGTGATGGGTGCACCAAAATCTCAGAAATCACCACTAAAGAACTTTTCCATGCAACCAAACACAGCCTGCTCCCGCAAAACTATTGAAATATAAATAAATAAGTAAATAAATAAATAAATAAATAACACTACACATCTACTAGAATGGCTAATATCCAAAACTCCAACAACACAAAATGCTGACAAGGATATGGACTAACAGGAACTTTCATTCATTCCTGGTGGGAATGCAAAATGGAAAAATCACTTAGAATATAGTTTAGCAGTTTCTTACAAAACTGAACACATTCTTACCAATGACCCAGAAGTCATGCTCCTTGGTTTACCCAAATGAGTTGAAAACTTATGTCTAGATAACCCATACATGGATATTTATAGGAGCTTTATTTGTGCAGGCTGAGAATCTCGTATCTGAAATGCTTGGGACCAAAAGTGTTTCAGATTTTGAATGCTTTCAGATTTTGGAATATTTGCATATACATAATAAAATATCTTAGGAATAGGGCCCAAGTCGCAACATGACATTTCTTTATGTTTTATATATACTTTACATATATATAACCTGAAGGTAATTGATAGAATATTTTTAATAATTTTGTGCATAGAACAAAGTTTATATACATTAAGCCATCAGAAAGCAAATATATCACTATCTCAGCACTTGTGTGAGACAATCTGTGGCTGTTTGGCATCACCATCATTCCTGACTCTGAATTTATAGCTACCAATAAACAATCATTCTCTCATATTTATTGACATATAAGTACTTAACAGTAAAAAAAATGACATATCATTAATATAGCAAAAAATAATGTGTTCAGGATAACTAAGCAGCATAGTAGCATCATTAGGATACTTATATCAGCTATTAAACAACAGCAGGAACTAACAATGGCACATGAGGTCAGTTGTGGAATTTTCCACTTGTGGCATCAGGTTGGTGCTCAAAAAGTTTTGGATTTTGAAGCATTTTGGGTTTCAGATTTTCTGACTACGGATGTTTAGCCCATAACTACCAAAACTTGGAAGTAACCAAGATATCCTTCAGTGGGTGAATAGTTGAACAAACTGTGGTATATCCAAACAGTGGAATTTATTCAGCACAAAGAATAAATATGCTGTCTAGCTATGAAAAGAGACACAAGAACTTTAAATGCATATTGCTATGTGAAAGAAGCCAATCTGAAAAGATCAACATTCTGTATGATTCCAAGTATATAACATTCTGAAAAAGGCTTAGTAATACAAACGACCAGTATATGAAAGATTGAACCATAGAAAGGCACAATACATAGACAAAAGAAATAATCCAAGGCTGCCAAGAAAAGGGCCTGAAATGTCCAAGTTGCAGGAAAGGATATTGGGAGAAGAATAAACTAGTTTTGATGAGTGATGATTTATGGGATAGGTGGGAACAGGGAGAAGTCAACAGTGACCTCAAGGTTCCCTATTGGTAGTACAGAAAAAAAAGTGGGCATGTATCCCTCAGAACCAGGACAAGTTAGGAGAGGACAAGCAGTTCTTAATGGAAGGTGGTGAGTTAGGTTCATCCAGGCTACATTTTAGTTTCCAAGTAGAAACATCCAGTGAATAATTCTGAATGTGTGACAGACACTCAGAAGAGAGATTGAGATACAGAGTTGAAAGCCATCTGCTTTAAGCTGTCAGAAGACATAAGCACCAATGAGATCCGGGGGTATAGAGCAGAGAGAAAAGCAAAGGGCAGGGAACGGACATCTCCGTGGCTGAATCTGCATAAAGAGCTCAAGCTCCTAGACCACAGGTGGGCTGTAGAACAGTCACTGGGCATCCATCACTCCAAACTCTGCCTTTGAAATCCTCCTCCTCCAATGTAAATCTAAGGTAATTAATCAAATGAGACAAAAACTTCCAGAGATTTGCTCTTCTTTTGTATTAACCATCTTTCCTCTCCAGTTTCCTCTCCGGAGTCCTCATTGCATATTTCATAAGCCTGTTTGGAACTTTTACTAGCTGTCACCTTCAGTAAATACCAGCCAAGAAAAGTCTTTAAGTATGTGATATATAACATGCTGGGTACTTAAAGCTATTATTGAAATAGGCCTGCAGATATGACAGCTTGTGCGAACAGCTCCAGAACTATTACAGGTGAACATTTCAAAGTTCTTCACAAGACTTTTTTTTAATTCCGGGATCGCTGACCTCATTAGCTCCTTGGCTTTTAGGCCCGGGTGAGCTCAATTCCTTCCTGTCCATTGTCAGAGTCAACAATAGCCCTGTCCTCCCTGGTCCAATTGTGTCTCAAGTGCTCTGTCATGGATACATTTATCTACATAACCCTTAACATTTCAAGGACAATGGCTGTCTAAAATTGACCAAAGAGAAGTTTGGATTTTTTCTTGTTCTTTATAACTTTGATAATTTGTGGTCATTTTTTGAGCAAACGAGGCTTTTGGGTTTTTGTTTGGTAAGGGTTTTTGGCCTCTACTTTCAGCAAAGGGATGAAGCAAGTCATTTCATCCACGTATTTCATTGCCCCAGGGCCAGGCTCACATCTACTGCAGGCACGTCTTGGCACCAGCTGCCTATGCTTCCTGAGAGAAGAAGGGCATAGGGAAAGGGGTGTTCAGAGGGATTGGAATCGGTTGTCTTTTCCTTACACTCAACACAGCATCTACATGGGTGCCTTAGTTCAACCTAGGCCCACAAGTTTGAACTTCAGAAACTCATTCCTGTGCACAGAAATAAACATCAGCTCCTAATATACCCCTAGTGACACCCCTATCTCCAAGATACTTTTTGACAACGAAAAAGAGTCCTAACAGGAGGCTTAAAAAGATCCTATTAACTGTGATCTTTATTTTAAGTGACTCAGAGCCCTTTTCCACTTTTCAAACATTGACTCATTATACAAGCACATCTACTACTTTCTTGTGTATAGAGCTGTGCTGGGCATTTTACAGAGCTAATTAAACAGACATGATGCCTAACCTCTAGGCGTTTATGATTTAAGGAAGACAGTGTCAGTGAGAACAAAGGAACCAATTCAGGACATAAGGGAAATGGAACGAATACCATATGGCTGTGCAGATAAACTACAAGAGTAAATGTGTTATTGGGTGTCTACTGGCAGCAACAGGACCATCCAGCTCACCTGGGGAATTCCAAAGCTCCTAAAGTAAGTTCATTGTGGCTATTATTTATCTTTTCAATCCTGCACATTCATTGGTAGGAGCTAGTGATGCCCAACAAATGTCAAATGTGGATCACCGACAATATATTTCTGTCTTTCCATTCTGCAGACAGAACTTCACAGTAGACAGACATCCCTGAAGCCAGGCCTCTGGCCCTTCCTTATCTCACCCTCTTCAGTCCAAGTTCTGGATATCTTTGCTTGCTCAGCTGTAGTCTAGTCTGATCATTCCAACTTGCAATCCGTTCTTCCTTCCCTACACTTCCTTCTCAGAACCATCTGCTCACCCATAGTGGACAAAGCCCAGGTTTACCCACCTTAATCCCAATAATGCACCTATTTCAGATAGTCAAGAGTGTGCACAGTAGCTAAAATCAATGAAAGGACAAGAGTTGCTAGGGTCACCATTTAATATTGAGGTCTCAAATTTCCCAAAGAAGTAAGAACCATATTGGAGTTTGAGTAACACTGCAAAGTAGATTAGGAAAAAAAAAATGCATAAGACTTAGGGCCTGGCAAAGAGTTTTAAAACAGAGAATAAAGTTCTTGTTATGCCTTGTAGGAAAGCAGAGCTACATTTTATATTAACATTGGTCAGTTCTGTTGTGAGGGCATTGGTTACTTTAAACTATTGGACAGAAGGCATATCTGAAATGGTTCTGGGAGTAACCCAGCAGGACCAGGCAAACACCAAAGCTCTCAGATAGTAACAAAGCACCAGGAGGCCCTGTGGCCATCAGCTCAAAGTCTTCTGTGGCTGACGGAATATGCCCACTGTAAAGTCAGCATGGTCCCTTCAGATTCAGCCCTATTGCTCTGTCCCAGTGTGGGAAATGGGCATCTATATGGAGCCCCCAGCCTTACCCTCTGAGTCATGCCACCTTCTCAGGTGCTGCCTCAGAGCAATGCAAGCCCCTGCTCTTTCTGGGACCTATGCCCTTCAATCCCTGGATTCTACTAACTCTCTGCTATCCTATTTTCTTTTCTTCTTCTTCTTCTTCTTCTTTTTTTTTTTTTTTTTTTTTTTTTTTTTGAGATGGAGTTTCACTCTTGTTGCCCAGGCTGGAGTACAATGGCATGATCTTGGCTCACTGCAACCTCTGCCTCCTGGGTTCAAGTGATTATTCTGCCTCAGTCTCCCAAGTAGCTACGAATACACACGCCCACCACCATGCCTGACTAATCTTTGTATTTTTAGTAGAGAGGGAGTTTCACTGTGTTGGCCAGGCTAGTCTCAAACTCCTGACCTTGGGTGATCTGCCCACCTACAGCCTCTCAAAGGCCCAATCCTCTCTAAGGTATCGGCCTCCAACATACCTTGCATATCTCTTCAATGGGTTCAGACTTTTCAAAAATCTGAAAGGTATGTGTCTGGCAGGAAACTTTGGCTTTTAGCCCAGAAACATAAACCATCCTGAAATCAGTAGGCAAAAAAGCTCTGGATACTTATTTGAAATGAGGAACGGGGAAAATATAGGAAGCATTATGATGCTATAAGAAGTAGACTATGGGGTACAATCAAATTAGGACCCAGGATTAAGAAACTCACTCAAAACCACACAACTACATGGAAACTGAACAACCTGCTTCTGAAGACTACTGGGTAAACAACAAATTAAGGCAGAAATAAATAAGTTATTTGAAATCAATGAGAATGAAGACATAATGCACCACAGTCTCTGGGACACAACTAAAGCAGTGTTTAGAGGGAAATTTATAGCACTAAATGCTCACAGGAGAAAGCAAGAAAGATCTAAAATCAATACCCTAACATCACAATTAAAAGAACTAGAGAAGCAAGAGCAAACAAATTCAAAAGCTAGCAGAAGACAAGAAATAATTAAGATCAGAGCAGAACTGAAGAAGATAAAGACATGAAAAACCCTTCAAAAAAATCAATGAATCAGCCGGGCACGGTGGCTCAAGCCTGTAATCCCAGCACTTTGGGAGGCCGAGACGGGCGGATCACGAGGAATACAAAAAATTAGCCGGGCATGGTGGCGGGCGCCTGTAGTCCCAGCTACTCAGGAGGCTGAGGCAGGAGAATGGCGTGAACCCAGGAGGCAGAGCTTGTAGTGAGCTGAGATCCAGCCACTGTACTCCAGCCTGGGCGACAGAGCGAGACTCCATCTCAAAAAAAAAAAAAAAAATTAAAAAAAAAAAATCAATGAATCCAGGAGCTGATTTTCTGTAAAGATTAACAAAATAGACAGACCACTGGCCAGACTATTAAAGAAGAAAAGAGAGAAGAATCAATAGACACAATAAAAACTGATAAAGAAGAGATCACCACTGATCCTACAGAAATATAAACCACCATCAGAGAATACTACAAATACCTCTATACAAATAAAATAGAACATCTAGAAGAAATGGATAAATTCCTGGACACATACACCCTCCCAAGACTAAACCAGGAAGAAGCTGAATCCCTGAATAGACCAATAACAAGTTCTGAAATTGAGGCAGTAATTAATAGCCTACCAACCAAAAAAAAAAAAAAAAAAAAAAAAAATCCCAGAACCAGATGGATTCACAGCCGAATTCTATAAGAGGTACAAAGAGGAGCTGGCACCATTCCTCCTGAAACTATTTAAAACAATAGGAAAAGAGGGACTCCTCCCTAACTCATTTTATGAGGTCAGCATCACCCTGATACCAAAACTTGGCAGAGACACAACAACAACAACAAAAAGAAAAGTTCACGCCAATATCCCTGATGAACATCGCTGTGAAAATCCTCAGTAAAATACTGGCAAATGGAATCCAGCAGCACATCAACAAGTTTATCCACCATGATCCAGTTGGCTTCATCCTGGGACACAGGGCTGGTTCAACATATGCAAATCAATAAATGTAATCCATCACATAAACAGAATCAATGACAAAAACTACATGATTATTTCAATTGATGAGGAAGTGGCCTTTGATAAAATGAAAAACCCCTTTACTCTAAATCTCTCAATAAACTAGGTACCAATGGAACGTATCTCAAAATAATAAGGGCTATTTATGACAAAGCCACAGCCACTATAATACTGAATGGGCAAAATCTGGAAGCATTCCCTTTTAAAACCAACAAAAGACAAGGATGCCTTCTCTCATCACTCCTATTCAACACAGTATTGGAAGTTCTGGCCAAGGCACTCAGGCAAGAGAAAAAAATCAAGAGCATCTAAATAGGAAGAGAGGAAGTCTAATTGTCTCTGTTTGCAGATGACATGATTGTACATTTAGAAAACACCATTGTATCTGCCCAAAATCTCCTTAAGGTGATAAGAAACTTCAGCAAAGTCTCAGGATACAAAATTAATGTGCAGAAATTGCAAGCATTTCTATACACCGATAATAGGTAAACAGAGAGGCAAATCATGAGTGAACTCCCATTCACAATTGCTACAAAGAGAATAAAATACCTAGGAATACAACTCACAAGGGATGTGAAGGATCTCTTCCAGGAGATCTACAAACCACTACTCAAGGAAATAAAAGAGGACACAAACAAATGGAAAAACATTCCATGCTCATAGAGAGGAAGAATCAAATAATGAAAATGGCCACACTGCCCAAAGTAATTTGTAGATTCAATGCTATCCCCATAAAGCGACCATTGACTTTCTTCACAGAATTAGAAAAAATTGCTTTACATTGTACGTGGAGCCAAAAAGGGCCCATATAGTCAAGACAATCCTAAGCAAAAAGAACAAAGCTGGAGGCATCATGCTACCTGACTTCAAACTATACTACAAGGCTACAGTAACCAAAACAGCATGGTATTGGTACCAAAACAGATATATAGACCAACGGAACAGAACAGAGGCTTCAGAAATAACACCACACATCTACAACCATCTGATCATTGACAAACCTGACAAAAAAAATGGGGAAAGGATTCCCTATTTAATAAATGATGTTAGGAAAATTGGCTAGCCATATGTAGAAAATGAAACTGAACCCTTTCCTTACACCTTTTACAAAAATCAACTCAAGATGGATTAAAGACTTAAACATAAGACCTAAAACCATAAAAACCCTAGAAGAAAACCTAGGCAATACCATTCAGGACATAGGCATGGGCAAAGACTTCATGACTGAAACACCAAAAAGCAATGGCAACAAAAGCCAAAACTGACAAATGGGATCTACTTAAACTAAAGACCTTCTGCACAGCAAAAGAAACTATTAGCAGAGTGAACAGGCAACTTGCAGAATGGGAGAAAATTTTTACAATCTGTCCATCTGACAAAGGACTAATATCCAGAATCTACAAGGAACTTAAACAAATTTACAAGAAAAAAAACAGCCCCATCAAAAAGTGGGCAAAGGATATGAACAGACACTTCTCAAAAGAAGACATTTATGGGGCCAACAAACCTATGGAAATAAAGCTCATCATCATTGGTCATTACAGAAATGCAAATCAAAACCACAATGAGATACCATCTCATGCCAGTTAGAATGGCAATCATTAAAAAGTCAGGAGACAACAGATGCTGGAGAGGATGTGGAGAAATAGGAACACTTTCACACTGTTGGTGGGAGTGTAAATTAGTTCAACCATTGTGGAAGACAGTGTGGCAATTCTTCAAGGACCTAGAACCAGAAATACCATTTGGTCCAGCAATCCCATTACTGGATATATACCCAAAGGATTATAAACTTTTCTACTATAAAGACACGTGCACACGTATGTTTATTGCAGCGCTGTTCACAATAGCAAAGACTTGGAACCAACCCAAATGCCCATCAATGATAGACTGGATAAAGAAAATGTGGCACATATATATCATGAAATACTATGCAGCCACAATAAAAGAGGATGAGTTCATGTCCTTTCTAGGGACATGGATGAAGCTGAAAACCATCATTCTCAGCAAACTAACACAGGAACAGAAAACCAAACACCACATGTTCTCATTCATAAGTGGGAGGTAAACAGTGAGAACACATGGACACAGGGAGGGGAACATCACACACTGGGGCCTTTTGGGGATGGGGGGCTAGGGGAGGGATAGCATTAGAAGAAATACCTAACATAGATGATGAACCCATCATCTATGGGTACAGCAAACCACCATGGCACGTGTATATCTTTGTAACATGCATGCATGTTCTGCCCTTGTAACCCAGAACTTAAATTATAACAAAAAATAATAAAAAGAAGAAGAAGTAGACTGTGGGTATAATGGAGACACAAAGGGCAGGGGTCTAACTGTCAAAGGCAAAGGTGAAGCTCATTCATGGTTTCACAGAAAAATAATTCCAAGATGAGTCTTTAGCTATATAAAATTTATTTTACATTTAACCTTCCAGAATATGTGTTTTATAAATTGGGGGAAACCTGCAGAAATCCTTTTTTTCTCCCAATTCAAACATTGCACTCCATTTGATCTAGAAATGTAACAAAAAAAAAATCACATTATTTTATTATGTGGCAAATTTTCTAGTGATGACAATAATAGTAGTGACAATTACAATGAAAACACAGAATGGCATGAATTACTAAACACTTTCTGACATCTGAGTACATATATTTTTTAGGCTTGCCTGGAGGAATCGTGGAGCTGCAGTTAGTCCTTATTTTCCACTAGCCTTACTACTCATGCCTAATTGTAACATGCATAGAGAATGACACGAGTTTGAGTGATTGAGTGAAATCATACACATTGAATTTCCCAGGTCTAGTAATTAATATCTTGTCAAGTACAAAGACAGTGGTGCACTCAAGAGGAAAAGCCTGGGAATAATTATACATTGGCCAGGTTAGGGCTCAGTAAGTGACACTGACTGATTGGCCCTGAGCTTCTGACACTGCCTGTCAAGATCGATTTATAACAGAAATGACTCATCTACCCTTCTCATTCTAAGATCAAGTGTGTGTCCTCTGCTCAAGGGAGTCTAACTTTCTTTGGCAGACTGATAGAGTCAAAGTTTAATTAACATGATGACAAATAACATGGAAGCCATCGCATATTACCGATTCTCAGATAACCCATTCCATGTCCTATGCTGTCTTTTGCCTAGTCCCTATACCTTTATAGAGGATTCAATACAAGGACTATTTAGCAGAAATACTAAATTACAGTATTTATTTGGGGGAAGAAATCAAATACAAAACAACTTGTATCTTTTTGGAAAGCAAAACATAGGAAAAAAGAAAAAAAGAAGGAAGGAATGAAGGAGAAGAGACACTATGTTGAGCATCTTTAAGATACAACTAGGCTCTTTCTCTTACATAGCTGTGTGTATTTTTCAGAAGTCTGCTTGATACAACCAAAAAGGTCACTAAGTAGAATCTTACTTGGGCAGAATTATCCAGACTGAGAACACCTACAGCTGAACTAAAAAGGAATTTTTTCAAAATGACTAGGGTATCTGTGGAGACTCCATCCCAATGTTAGACAAGAAATTGCAATCCAGCAAATGTTACAAAATTTAGAAAAAACAAAAGTTTATGTGGCCAATGTATGCATCCTTTTTCCACTGTGGTCCAGCTGGAAGACCTGAGATCAGTTATTCAAACTCTTAAGTTTCAATTTTCTCATCTCTGAAATAGAGAATTAAATGGCATTATGTATATAAAATCCTCACTACAGTGCTTGGCAAATATTAGATATTCAATAAAACCTTAGTTTTTATCACCACCATTACTAGAATGGAGGGACTTGAGAGAAGAGAACAGGAGAACAAGAGAGAATCCATACTTGAAAGCTAAGGGCTTTCATCTAAAACTTACCCAACTAAGAAGTCCAATGGTTTAAAAACAAAAACATATCTTTTATTTTACTAAGACCAAATAGATTTGTATCTCAAAAAATGTTGGGACAAATTGCATCTTTCAGAAACTTAATTATGCATTCTGAACCTTCATAAATCTCATTAAACAAAGTGTTTATAATATTTACTGGATGAAGTTATATTTTATAATTTGGTATTTTCAAATATTATTTGTCACTTGATTTTACTGTGCTTTCTGTGTGGTACCACTTTTTAAAAGGTAAACAAATTGATACTTTATATAACAATGTTGAACTTATATAAAAACCTTAGTCTTCAAATGCAGGATGATACTTAATTCAATTTTGGCCAGGTAGCATCTTGTCAGTAAATCACTGCCTAGAATGTAATGCAGAAATAATGGCATAAGGCCCTGTCATTGACATAGATGTTTGAAGCTGTGTTTGAAGTCAATCAAGATCTCAGAAGTTTTAGTTAAAACAGTAATTTCTATGACTATGGCATTACTGAGGTTTTAAAATGTTTGTACAGGCATGGAAAGTATTTAACAAAATTAGAGAACCCATATAAAGTTTGGGCACTGAAGACAGTCATCAAACAGTGGCAACAATAAATCTTCTCTTACCTCCTTATGTGGTCTCAAACACCTGAAATGGGGATGGGAAAGTACTAGGTCTGTTAGGACTGCCCCTTCTTCTGCATAAAAACATAATTTTTAAAAAATCCCCACTCTGTCCACACCATCTCATGGGCCTCCATGTCTCCAACATTTGGGATAGGGGTGGTGACAGGAGAAACTCCGGAGGTCACTCTGTCTGTAAACCTTGGAAGTAGAGACTTTTGAATAAAACTCTTCAAAAGGAGATTTCAGGTCTGGTGTGGTGGCTAATGCCTGTAACCCCAGCACTTTGGGAGGCCAAAGCAGGCAGATCACCTGAGGTGAGTAGTTCGAGACCAGCCTGGCCAACATGGTGAAACCCCATCTCTACAAAAAATACAAAAATCAGTCAGTTGTGGTGGTGGGTGTCTGTAATCCCAGCTACTCTGGAGGCTCAGAAAGGAGAATCGCTTGAACCTGGGAGGTGGATCTTGCAGTGAGCCAAGATCATGATACTGCACTACAGCCTGGGCAACAGAGCCAGACTCTGTCTCAGTTAAAAAAAAAAAAAAAAAAAAAAGGGATATCAAAAGATGTGCTAGTTTAATGTTTACGACTAGAATCTGGGGCACCATAAAGCTAATGATAGGTTCAATGTTGACATAGCATTCTCTAGACAAAAGGGAGGAAATAACTCCAGACAGTTTGATTTACAATCAGCCAGGTCACTGTCATCACAGCCACTGTCCTCATAGCTGCCACCATCCTGTGGCTGGAAAGCATAACCCCAGTGGCTCAGTGCACATCCATGAAGGCTATATCCATCAGATCTCTCAGCTCAGGTGAGGAGGACCCTAGCCTCACAGGCAGAAAGGGCGGTTGCATTTGATAATACTCCCCAAGGTAAGAACAGAGATAAATGTCTACTAAAGTGGAGAATCTAAAGCCTGCCCAGTTCCAATGGTGAAGAGAAAGGTTTTTAAGGGTAACCCAATTTTAGTGTCTCACTTAATTCTCTCCCAGAGATGTCCCTGCTCCTACCATGGACCCCTGTATGGAATTTACACTGGCAAAGAAACCAGGGGCGCTGGATTCTGTCCCTGGTTCTTACTCTATACCATTTTATCTACACTTAAAGAATTCACTTAACTAAGCTGTGGTTCAGTTTCCATTTATGTCATATGGGTATGATATCAATTCATTGACATTCATTAGAAAAAAGCATCCAGTTCAGACAATGAATTACTAAAACTAGCTCCCAAATTCCATCTTGGTTCCAAAACCCTCCATTTTATCTAAAATGACCTAATTAATAAGAAAATTGAGATAGTATTATGCTGCCCTGTAATACATGTTAAAATACTCAACATATATTGTGTGATATCATGTGTATATTACTTACAGTGCGCTTCACTCAGGCATTAATCAATAATGCACAAACCAGATGGTCTTCTGGCATTCCACCCAGGAAATCTGTTCCCCAAAACAGCTACCATAATAACTTGAATGATTCACATCTCAGTCAATAACCAACACTTCGCTATTAGTTTAATGAATATCAGCAATGGATTTTCATGGATTAAACATAGTGACCTGGTAAGTAGTATGATAAATTTTAGAACTGGCTCTTATTGATTACATTAAAGGTATCTAGGTATGGGTTGGTTTATGGCATTTTGGTGACACTCAACTCCTTAAGAACAGGGTATAAAATCCAGTGAGATCTACGCTTTCACCTTCAAGGATGACACTCCACTAGCTGGTTCTGCATTCAGCCATTGGTTTAGGAGGCTTTCTAGTTGCCTGATGCTGCCTATAAAAGGATGGATCCCTGCTGCTGGAATATGGTTGTGTTTGTCTCCAATAAACCCTGTATGTAAGACAGGGGTTAGAATATGCCAAAGGCATTGGGATTACACAGCTGGTTGTATGTGCAATTTTATGCTTGCTTTCTAATTATATTTGTTTAAAAATATCTGTATGTGTAGCAGAATTTGATCTGAGACCTGCTCTTATAAATAAGTGATACTGCAGTTATGAGGGGGTGTTTAATCTTATTGATTTTAACTTTCTCCAGCAGCTTCCTTTATCTGCCAAAAAGAACCAAAGAGTTTCTGTATGGCCAATTGGCTTGCCACACACAGCTAGTAAGATTAGTGTAAGTAAAATTGCTTACTAAAAAAAACCTCCATTCTCATCAGGCTAGCCCAGAATTTGTTTTAATAACTGAGCATCTAACTATTCTTTGTATTAGAGTGTCAATTCAAATAAAAGCTTATTTAAGTACCATTCAGGAGTGTGTTACACTTACTGCTGCTTCTCCTCTCATCTGATTTTTGCTTTGGAAAAGACCCAATAAACATTTGTTTGACAACTAAGTGCAAGGTACTATGCGGGGCACTAACAAGGGTACCATGGGATATGACTTGAGGTTTGGGAGCTTCAGGAACTTTCATGAAATGATGAAGTAAGCTGGAAGTTAAACTGGACTAGAAGTCAGGCGATCCAGGCTGCAGTCTGGATTAGCCCACTAGCACTTCTTTGGGCAAGCCAGCCTGTCTCTCTGAGTGTCACCTCTTTGTGTGAGAGCAAAGGGGAGGCCCCTCCAGTTTCTTCCATTTTACCCATCTATGATGCTATTATCAAAGGCTGTGAACTTGTTCCTGCTGTGCGCCAGGCAATTTACTAGTTCTTAGGATTACAAAGACAAAAAAGATATGGTCCCTCCCCTAAGCAAGTCATACAATGTGAGAAAAAACAAAGTAGAAATAATCACAATAATAGTATATTTTTATAGTTTATATAGTATTATGACCCCCATTTCATTGAGAAATATCCAAGGAGCTTAAACAAATGCTGTTGTTTTTCCCCTCACAGCAGGTGGATGGCATAAGTCAGAAAGTCATCCAAGACTACAGGAGAGGCAAAACCCATCATAGTTGTGCTGAGTAATTTTGACTCAAGTTATAAAGTTGGACATTGATGTCACTCCCTGTTCATCAACTATCATCTAAGGAATATAAAAAGACTTTGTTCAAGCACGTATACCCTGCTATTTTTCCTCGAATTTCTGTCATTAAAATCACTCTGAGGCAACATAACCATAAACCTTTGACAATTTTACCTGAAAAGGATAATTATTCATGAAGTCGTTTTTGCATCATGATAAATAACCTTACCAAATACATGATAGGTAAGTTTTATAAACCTAAGAAAAGGATACATGACATCTTTTTAGCTCTTCTTTTCAAATTACCACCAACAAGATTCCCACCAGACCCTCCAGGTGAACATTTTAAAATCCAAGTCATCATCTCCACCAAAACTTTCTACCCCAACCACCCAAACCAACCTTCTCCACCCAATTTCTCCCTCACTACTAATGTTGCCATTTTTCTCTCAGTCAGTCATATAAGCTTAAAATCTTAAAGCTAAGTTTGATCCCTCTTTTTGGTCTCCACTGCTCAAGTTCTATGGACACACTCTGGCATATTTCTTTCTCTCCCCCTTTTAAAATTGTGATAAAATATGCATAATATAAAATGTATCATCTTAACCATTAGAAGTGTACAGTTCAGTATTGTTAAGTATGCGCAACCAATCTCCAAAACTATTTTCATGTTATGAAACTCCAGACCCATTAAACAACCCCACATTTTGTCCTCAACCCAGACTGTGAACCACCATTCTATGTTCTGTCTCTATGAATTTGACCATTCTATAGATACCTCATATTGATGAATAACACAATATTTGCTTTTTTCTGACTGACTTCTTTTGTTTAGCTTAATGTCCTCAAGGTTCCTCCAAGTTGTAGCATGTGCTAGAGTTCCCTTCCTTTTTAAGGCTGAAAAAATATTTCACTGTGTGTATACACCACATTTTGTTTATCCATTTATCTATCAACGGACATTTGGGTTGCTTCTGCCTTTGGGCAATTGTGAATAATGCTGCTGTGAACACGGGAATACAAATATTCCTTAGAAACTCTGCTTTCAGTTCTTTTGGGTATATACTGAGAAGTAGAATTGCCAAATCATATAGTAACTCTATTTTTAATTTTTTGAGGGACACTATACTATTTTCCATAGTCTACCAAGCCCTTTCTTCATTCCTTTGCCCATGCCCTCTGCCTTCCCAGCCACGTTAGCTCCAGCCTGCTGAAACACTCTCACCTCTTAGCTTGGTATTAGCATTGCATAGTCAAAATGCTCCCTCCAAATTCGAAAGTCTATCAGCCTATGATTCATCTTCATAGCTCTTATGCATCCATATATGTGTCCTCGGAAACATGCATGTGCAATGTCTTCTTTGCTACAATGAAAAGCCTTAAAGGCAGGGCAGTGGACTATTTTATTTGCTGCTAAAACTCCAGCACTCTACATGGCTGGGCATACAATAAACAGGGAAGAATTGATTATCTTTAAATGTTGAAGGCTTCATATTTTCCTAAATATGACTTCTACTCTCACTTTTGAAATTCCAAACTCAGAATTGAATCAAGTTTATAAATGGTCCTTCTGGAGATTCTCTGAGAGCTCTTTATTTGAGCCTTTAATTTTCTAGTTTGACTGTCTGTATTGATCAGATCGAAGAGATAATGGCTAAATAGCTGCTTCTCTTGGGGCAATATAGAACCAGTCATCACTGGATCTCATATTGGACTTTCTGCAATTAGCTCTCTTTCCTTTAATTATAATCATTGTCTTCCAAATACTCTATGCTAAGAAATAAATAATGAATATCTAATATTGTGGGAGTCTCATAGTAACAGATTCAAGGAACAGATTCAGTAGGTATAGTATTACTATCTCAGTGAGAAATTTAAAAGTTGTCTCCTTTTTAATTGGTTTGTTTTATTATTATTTTCCTGCTCTATTGGACAGATTATAATAAAAGAATCATGACTTTTGCCAAGGAGAGACGACATAAAAATAAGTTAAGACAGGAGAGAATTCTACATGATGGCACAATTTTAAAATAAAATTATAATACATAATAAAACACAAAATGAGTTGCAGCTGTGGTTTGAAAATCTTAAATAGGTCATTGAAGAGAAAATTGACTAATAAACAATCTCCCATACACTAACAAATCAGTGTACATATGCAAATAAAATTAACTCATGCTCTAAAAGGCTAAAAAGAAATCCATAAAACATGTTGTAAGCTGCCATTTTTCCAGAATTGTTGGAGGAGAGAGGCAAAGGGTGGTCAGGTCCTGCTGAGTCTGGGTTGGGGAGGATAAGATCACGAAGAGAGGGAGAGGAAGGTGGGAGCAAAACCAGGAAGTGACAAAAGAGCATTGAACACTTGTTCTGAGAATTCTAAGTTTCTCTGGCTGCCTTGATACATCTTACCAGGCCAGAAGCAGCATCTTAAACAGCCAAACCATGCTGCACATACCTATCTTTTATCTCCTATTTGTAAGCTTTTTGAGGCCTCTGTGTATTAGATTCATGTTTGTACACACCAACAAAGAACTAACACACCACAAAAAGGTTAGTGCATGCTTAAGACAAAGAGTGAAATACTATGATATCTTAGAGTCTATGTTAAATTATTAATTAAGATTTTTCTGTGATCTATAACCAGGGTCTTCATATATTTCACTTTGCCTGGAACGTCCCAGTTAACACTACAGTCCAAGCATAGTTCTCTCTTTCACTCTCAAAAGTGCTCAGGTTTGGAAGATAAATTTCATAAGGAAACGATATAGTCATCTACTTTATGGCAGTCTGAAAGTTGATTTCTAGAATTCCCTGTCGTCAACTTGTTTACTGGCCGTTGTCTCTTCCTCATCAAAACAGAATAGATTATGCAAGTTAACACTGAAAAGACTATAACTCTGGATTCCAGGTAAACAAATTTAGTTATGATTCTAACATTAGCAGTTTTCTCTAGAAAAATCATTTTCTAAAGTCAAAGAATATTTAAAGCAACATAACATTTTATATAATTAATTTCTTCCCAATATGAATGTATAGCAGAAATGTTACTACCTTCAACCTTCTGGCATATCATTAAATATGGGACAACAGCCATATTGAAAATTAATTCACTCCATGTATGTGTTTATGTGTGTGTATACATATGTGTGTATTTGGGAGAATGGAAACATTTCTGATGCTCTTAGGAACATAAGAGACTTTGGGTTATGGTTGCCGTACTTGGCAATGACTTCATTGTTGGATTTGTATAAAAAGATAAATAAGGGGCAATTTTTATCTTTTGTAGAAAAAATTGTTAATTGCTTTAATGCATCTTACTATGGCTGCTTCTAGCATGTGCCATGTGGTTTGTAGGAATTAGGAAAAAGTCACCTCTCTGGATGGACCATATAGAAAAAGGAGTGTTCCTTTCTCCATGCTGGACCAGGGCTGGATCATAGGCTGGATTGAACCGCTTTTCACTGAGAGAGGCAGCCCTGATTGTAAAACTAATTTTTTCTACCTGACAAAATAGATACAGTCCCATAAAGGCTGCCTGTGAAGTGAATCACCATATTTTACATCCTACTTTTTCACTAGAATTTTTCAAAGGTGTCCATCTAAGAGGAAAAAAACGCAGCATTTATAATGCATGATAGTGGTAGAGGGAGGTAGGGGGATTCCACTTTAGCATGCAGAGAAGCTTTGGAAATCTCAAAGTTTAAAGAAATGTAACAAACACTTGATAAAAATCTTAAATCTACAATTCAAATAAGTAAAAATCTATGAATTAAAAATAGCTAGAATGCTTTTATTTTGAGAATTTTATTGCCAAAACCCAAAAGATTAAAAGAACAGATCAAACTGAGCTTAAAAGTCCCTGGTTTTTAATTAAACTTCTAAAATAGTAAAACATGCAAACATGCTGTTATCTCATATGAATCTCAGATAAATAATCATCATGATGATGACAACGATGAACATTAATAACAGGGCTAGAGAGGAACACAAACACAAATACATGAGAGGGTGAGATTCAGAAAGTGGCAAAAAGTGGAAGATAAAAGAGATACAGCACAGAACTCTAGAATCCACACAATTGTCACAGTCATAATGGAGCTACCTATTCACACACACACACACACACACACACACACACACACACACACACACAATCTATGACTGAGGAGGTCCAAAAATTCTGAAAGCAAGCCTTGGTAAAAAGTATCACAAACCATGTAGGAGTCCATTTCTGAGCATCCAATACCTGAGTAAGGAGACATACTGGTAGCTCTAAATTTTACCTCAAGTTCTAATTGCAATATAAAAATAAAACTACCAGACTGGTTTTTGTATAGATGTTGCAACTGCAATGGTGCTGCATAAACAGTATTTTCATGTATTCTGAATTTATCTGTCTGTTCTTCATTTCTGCTATGACAGTGGTGCACAAATCTAAATAATATAAATGTTTAAAGTGGTATTTTTTAAATCAAAATATCTGCAGTTTCCTAGAATAAGAGAAAACTTTCATATTTTGATGTAACATTTTTAATCACTGACAAACCAAACAATATCCACTGCACTGATCTGTTCAGAACTGAATCCAGAGAGTGCAATTCTTAAACATTGCTGGTTGAACTATAAAGAAATCACATCATTAATTGTTTGTTCTCATCATGGGATTTTCTCTATCTGACTTTTCCATGTACAATCAACCTGAGATTTATTGACTTAACAGTATTTTAAACAGATTTGTTAAGAAAAATAAATAGGCAGTTTGCTTATACTAGTGCTTCCCAATCTCTTTCCGTTAAAGATTCTTTTTACGTTTTAATATATCTTACAGTTGACATGAACACATTCTCCATTTCCTTTAGTGTCTCGTCTCTGCATTCAAGTACGTTGTTTTGAGACCTTACAGTAAGTTTAAATATAGTTTTCCTTCTCTACCTTCATGTCTGCCATTATTCAAACAACCATTGTGCCCAAATCTATTGATACATGTGCTTTTCTCCAAAAAAATACTTCAGCTCAAATCTTGAATCTTTAAGTTAAAACTAAGCTTCCCACCCCCTCAGCCCACACAAGGCCTCAGCATCCAGTCTGGGCCCAGGTTTGGTTCCTTGCAATGTTAAAGTCACACTACAGGTAGCTTGGACCCATTCTCTGTGAAACAATTCCTATAGTGATTGAAAAGAGCACATCCTCAGAAACACTGGTACCAAAAATATATGAGAGATCAAAGGTGCTTTTTAAAAGACCAAGAAAGAAAAGGAATAGCATAAAAATAAAGCACTAAAATATTTTGTTTAGATATCCTCTAATCTCTATGAGGGGTCTTAGAGAATGGGGCAGATGAGTTAAAGTTAAAGGAAAAGGAATAGGGGTACCTGCAAAATGTTGCTCTGTGCCTGGGATCTGTAAGTGTGGCCCATCACTCCTCCTACCAGAGACCAAAGGCATCCATGTTCTGTGCTCAGAGGAGCACAGTAGCACTTCAGCTAGCAGACCCTCTGAAGCAAAACACCCTCCTAGAAGAGACATTGCTTAATAAAACAAGCAAGCAAAAAAGGTAGCAATATTTAAGAGACGTAATGTTGGCTTTCATCTTTTGTTTCAGGATTCTCCTTATAATATGCCAGTATGAGTGTCACAACCAAAATGTCACTCACAGAGCACAGGGTCAATCTTTTCAATTTAATTTTCATTGAAAATAAAGTGTATGCATTCAGTTGATAACTAAACCAAAAGTTTTTTTAAGCAAGTGCCTATGTGTTAATGATTGCTTCCTTATATGCCAGATAAGTTAATGAAGGCATGAATAACTTTTTGAAATTAGAATGATGGATACATGCTGGCTGAAAGTGAAAACAAATAATAAAATAGCACCATTCACAAACTGCGTCTTTGTGGAACCACTAGGCTAAAGATTCAACATAAGAGTTCATAGTTTTCCCGTATCTGCTGCCTCAAAAGCAAATGCTCAAATTACAAAAGCTCAATCCAAGGAATCCTTCTGACAAGCAGAAATATTACCTTTGTGCTCTCCAAGACCCTATTAAAGCTACCAGAAGCAGAACAGCAAGGAAACAGTAAAAAGTTTCTGCAATAATAACATCAGTGATCTTGATAGAGCGTTATATTAGGTGTCCCTTTGGAAGAAGTAAGAAAAGATTATTAAGAATAACAACCACCAAGGATGACCAGATTCACTGGCTCCTTGTGAGTGAAAGCCCCAGGCAGTTCCTGAGCCTATTAGAAAGTCTGAGACAGCCAGGCCAACAGAGGATCAAATTGTATCCAGAAGCCAATAAGTAGAAAATAACATAAATGCGTGGGTTAGGTTTGCCATCTTGCTGTTCTGGGGTTTCTCGGCAAATTTGGTTTATTAGTATGAGGATGAACACTCTTTAATGAAACCAAGGTTTATTGACAAACTGTGCACAACCCGTGAAAGCATCCCTGGGAGAAAAGGCCCTTTTCCTCCCCTGAAGATCCCCCACAGTTATGTGATGGTTTTGTTTATTTTTCTAACCAGAAATGCTCTTTTAATAAATAACATGTCATTTATTATATCCAGAAGTCACATGTTTTACAAGCAATCTGTTCTCTCTCTTTTACTCGTCTCTTAATCGAATTATTTTGCTGTGGAGACTTTGGCATTGAACTATACTGAAAACTGTTACATTTATCTATTCATCATAGGTGATAAGATTAATTCTACTTCTAAAAGATTGCTTTGGACAGCCCAAGACATGAAACAGAACTAGAAGCATATTTAATGTTGCTAACCTTAGTGACAGGGCATTCAATACAATTCATTAAGCATAATTGAAAAAGAAATCCTACAATGAAAATGTAACAAGAAACGTTGTGTAAATTAACTTTTTGAAGTATATTCTTCCCGCAGTGCACATAGTCAGCTCTCATTAATTTTAATGGGCATAACTTGCTCATATATCAGCTAAAGAATTTCACCTGCTTCTTGTAAAACTGACCGCATAAAGAAAAAGGTGCCCACAAAGAAAAATGGACATTGTTGCTAAAGACTGCATAAATAATAAAGTCTAAAGGCATTATAGTTAATTAAATGCAAGTTGTTGCATAGACTCATAAATGAGGAATTATGAAATTAAGCAAATTGTTTTTTTTAAAAGAAAGCACCCGGGAAAATAATGTTGAGGTCAGACCACATGTATTGTTGACCGCTTTTCCACTCAAAATATAATTCTCCCACCAATATGAACTGTGAGTTTGAGGGTAGAGATAGTGTCTTACTCTCCAGCACTACACACAGCATGCACTTACCACCCAAAGGGTGCTCTGTAGATGGCTGAATTGAAATGCACTGACTATTCATTGTTTCCTAAATTCTCTCCAAACTTTCACACCTCTGGACCTCAGCTCATACTGATCCCTCTGTCTAGAACATCCTCTTATATGCCCAACCCTAATCGTCAATTGCTAAATCCCCAGTCAAGCCACAAAAGCTCTATCAAATGCTGGGAAGTTTTTCCTGATCCTCCCAAATGAAGATTGTTGGATCAGCATAATCTCATAATGCTGTTACGTTCTTAAAACTTACTGAAGGCCCCAAAAGGGTTTTATTTATATTAATCATACCTATCAAAATGTACCATATTAGAAATTAAAATGGAAAAATAATTTAAGTATCTATTAATTTACTAAAATAATATACTCATTTCATATTGGCATAAATAACATATTTTTATAAAAATAAATCCATATTTTCTCCTCAAATGTGAACAGATATTATTTAGCATTTTGCAAATCTTTTTAATCTTTTTTTTTGTTTGTTTGGTTGTTGTTGATATGATGTCTCTCTCTGTAGCCCAAGCTAGAGTTCATTGGCACAATATGGGCTCACTGCAACCTCTGCCTCCAGGTTCAAGTGATTCTCCTGCCTCAGTCTCTTGAGTAGCTGGGATTACAAGCATGCACCGCCATGTCCAGCTAATTTTTGTATTTTTAGTAGAAATGGAGTTTCACCATGTTGGCCAGGCTGGTCTCGAACTTCTGACCTCAATTAATCTGCCCACCTCAGCCTCCCAAAGTGCTGGGATTACAGGCATGAGCCACCGCACCCAGCCAGATCTCTTTAACTTCTGCTTTAAAACAGAACACTAGATTCTCATATCCATTTCTGCATTTGATACGTTGCAATAAATTGTTGGGTTGAAACATTTAAAGAAAAATTGGCCCACATGACACGTAGTTGGAAAAGAAAGGAGTATTTTCAGTTAGTTGTGGGTGTTCTTGATATTACACCAAAATTCTACAAATGGTAGTTTCTTAAATGTTAGTTGCGATATGCAAGCTGAAAAAATATTAATGAACTTTGTATATTTTGTTACATTATGTTATTGTTCTATTTTGTATTTTGAATAAATGTTTTTACCTATGCATGGTTTGTAATATTATGCATCTGTTTGTTTTTTTTTTGCAACACTTCAGATGATTCCAATGTGTAGCCATATTTGAAAACTATTGCTCTAGAATTTATGATCAGAACCATAAGGAATTAGAATGTGTTTCTCTTACTTCCACTAATGTTGGCCATAATAATACCTCCTCTCTGTTATTCTGGATATAACACACACACACACACACACACACACACACACACACAGAGAGAGCGAGAGAGAGAGAGAAAGAGAGAGAGAGAGAGAGAATGAGAATTTGAAGATTAGGAGAAGGAGGAAAACCAGATGAAGCTAGGAAAGGTATGTGGATCATAACATATCTATTATTTTGTGAGTGCCTAGTGTGCACTATACACACACAAAAAAATGCATTTTTTTCAGAACCATGTAAGATTATATTGCAATGCCTCCTTACTTTGCAATGCCAAATACTTTCATGTATGTTTCTTAGAAACAATGACTACACAGCTATTAGAATGGCTAAAATCCAAAACACTGACAACACCAAATGCTGATGAGTATGTGGAGCAACAGAAACTCTCATTCATTGTTCCTGGGAATGCAAAATGGAAATGACACCTTGGGAGATCATTTGCCAGTTTCTTACGACACTGAATATACTTTTATCATGTGATCTTGCAATCATACTCCTTGATATTTACTCAAATGAGTTGAAAACTTTTATGTCCACATAAAAACTGGGACATTAATGTTTATGGCAACTTTATTCACAATTGCCAAAACTTTGAAGCAACCAAGATGAAATTTACATATTCAGTAGGTGAATATGTAAATAAACTGTTGCACATTCAGACAATGGAACATTATTTAACACTAAAAATAAATGAGTTGTCAAGCCTCAAAAAGACATAGAGGAACCTTAAATCTACATTGCTATGTGAAAGAAGCCAATCCGAAAAGGCAAACATACTGTATGATTCCAACAATATAACATTCTGAAAGAGGCAAAACTATGGAAACAGTAAAAAGCTGAGTGATTACCAGGGGTTCGGAGGAAGAAGGCAAAAATAGGCAGAGCATATAGGATTTAGGGCCTATGATGGTGAATACATGTCATTACACATTTGTCAAAACTCATAGAATGTACAACATTGAGAGTGAACCCTAATGTAAACTACGAGCTTTGGGTGACAATGATATGTCAATGCAGGTTCATTGATTGTAAGAAATGTACCACTGTGGTGTAAGATGTCAATAGTGGTGGAGGCTGTACATATGTGAGGACAGGGGTATGCGTCCTATCTGCTCAATTGCACTGTGAAACTAAAACTAAAATAAAGTTTAATAATTAGAAAACAAGGGCAAGGGCATTCTTTTACAAAGCACAGTTTAATTATCAAAATCAAGAACTTACTATTTATGTGACTATTATCTAATCTACGGAATTTAGTTAAATTTCACTAATTATTTCACTAATGTCCTTGATAGCAAAAGGAAGAAAATGTCTTTTTTTTTCTGATCCAGAATTATACATTGCATTTAATTGTCATGTCTCTTTATCACCTTATAATTCCTCAATCTTTCTTTGTCTTTCATGACCTCGACATTCAAAATGTATACAAGCCCTTAGTTTGGGTTTATCTGATGTTTCCTCATAAATAGATTTAGATTATGTATTTTTGGAAGGATTAGCTCAGAAGTAAAGTGTTGTGTCCTTTTCAGAGCATAATAATAAGAAGCACATGATATCTCTGTCTCATTATTAGTGGCATTTATTTGATCACTTACTTAAGGTGATTTCTGCCATGTTTCCTCAGTGTAAATCTTTTTTCCCTTTGTAATTAATAAATACCTTCTGGAGACCTACTTTGACGTGATGTAAATGTCCTATTTTTCATCAAATTTTCAACCGCTAGTTTCTTTCTTGGTTCTTGGCTAAAATTATTATTACTACAGTGACTGCCAACTGGTGATGTGTCTACTTTTTAATTCCTTTCAAGTTCTCCCTTCCCTTTCAGCAACATCAAATATTTCTGTTATTCTAGGAGTGACATAACACTAACTAAGCAGCAGCATTGCTAAATTGCATTCTCAGAACTGATCAGATTCTAATCAGTCTAATTAGGTTTGTGTCATTCAGTACACTCTAGGGCATTGCTAGTGGGGCTGCCATCAAGCAGATACCTGAAAAATCCCTGGCTGACATGTCTCTTCTAGGCTCACTGAAGATTTCCAACTGTTGTTTAGCAGAGGTAAGAACACTAAAAACTCGTTGAATTTTCCTGAGTTTTAAGATCCTTGACCCAGAAAAAGAGTGGATTCCTGGGCTCCTTAAAAAGGTAATTGGAAGCCAGGCATGGTGGCTCACATCTGTAATCCTAGCACTTTGGGAGGCTGAGGTGGGTGGATCACAAGGTCAAGAGTTCAAGACTAGCCTGGCCAACATGGTGAAACCCCATCTCTACTAAAAATACAAAAATTAGCTGGGCACAGTGGCAGACACCTGTAATCCCAGCTATTTGGGAGGCTGTGGCAGGAGAATCACTTGAACCTGGGTGACAAAGGTTGCAGTGAGCCGAGATCACACCACTGCACTCCGGCCTGGGTGACAGAGTGAGACTCCATCACAAAAAAAAAAAAAAAAAAAAAAAAAAGATGAAAAGATAATTGGAAAGTCTTCAGACCAGCCATAATTGTCATTTCTAAGGTTTGAACTAGGAATCATACAACCAAATCACCTCATTAAATTCAAATGATCTAGCTTCAGAGAAAAATGACTTTTTCTCCTATCATATGCATTCTTCTTTTAAGCCTATGCGGTGGAATTTTTAAACTTCAGAGAATGTATTCTTCAGTTCTATAATTCCCATTTGATTCCTTTTTATAATTTATATATTTCTATTAAGAATTATTCCCTTTTATTATATGGGAAAATTTTCCTTTATGTACTCGAAAATAGGTGTAATTGTTTCTTTAAAATCTGCATCTGCTAATTCCAACATTTGGACTATCTCAGGGTCAGTCTCTGTGTCTTTTTTCATGAAAATGGTCTATTGGTTACGTTTTCTCGTTTCTTTGTACGGCAAGTACTTTTTCATTATATCTTGAGCATTGTGAATAATGTGTTACACAGACTCTGGATTCTGTTATGTTCCTTTGAAGAGTATTAATTTTGTTGTCAGAGCAGTCAGTTAAACTGGCTGAACTCAGACTGAAAACTCTATATTTTCTATGGTGAATGGCAGCTCAAATTCCTTTACTAGTTCAATTCCTTTACCATAGCTGAGCTGCTAGGAGTCTGTCCCGCATGCATGATTTGAGACCACCCAGAAATTTGAAAAGAGTTTATGAACAGCATTGTGGACTCCCAATCTCTGGCTCTTTCCTCTACAAGATCTCTCCTTCACTTTCCAGTGGCTGTGGTTTCTCTGAACTCTGTCATTTACTTCTTTTAAACAGTAAGACTATATGAAGTACTTTAATAGCTACACTGTATAGCACACTGGGACCTGTACTCAGGCAAAAAGAAAAAAATATCACTAATTGATATTTATTTCATTTAATGTCACTTCCCCTCCAGTATTTGCCTGCTTTTGTTCACTTTCCAGTGCCATCGGGCAAATAATTTTTTAAAATATTTTTCTAGAATTTTTAATTCTCTGCAAAAGTATTGTAAGTATTTTGCCAATTAGCAAAGACAGAACAAATCATCTTATTGATAGTTATTTGAGATAGTGGATTCCTCTTTATCAAAAACATAGTTATATTTAACTTAATTTCCTTTTCATTGATTCATCCCTTCTTTGCTTAACAGATCCACTGTGTTGAGTGTTGTCATGAAACCAAAAAATGAGAAAGCACGACCTCTGCCCTTGGAAAATTTGAAATTTCGTTGGAAAGAGGAAACATAAACTCATGAAACTAAATAACATACATCATTGCTTGCATGTAATCTAGTATCAAGTGAGTGTTACCAGTAAGAGTGTTCTTGTTACTCAAAGTGTGCTCCCTGGATAAGCAGCATGGTAACCCCTGGGAGCTTTTGAAAACTCAAAATCTTGGGTCCCACTCCAGACCTAGTGAATCAGAATCTGCATTTTATAAGAGCCCCAGATGACAGGAATGAACTTAAAGTTTGAGCAGCACTTTTCTAGACGTTCAGAAGAGAGGGCTCCCAAAGGAAGTTTTAGGGAAGGTTTCATACATACTGTGAGATTTCAGAGACACATACATATAGAGATTTCAGGCTCTGGATGATCCAAGAAGACAAGAAGAGCATTTTAGATGGATAATACAAGGCGAAATTGGAAATAAGTTCAAACTGGGGAATAGTTAAATATAATCCTGAAAAAAATAAAGTTGACACTTGTGCCAATCAGAGTGCTTTCATCTGCAAATTAGAGAAATCACAACCAGAAGAGGTTTATAAGGACACTATTATCTCACATAACTAGGTCAGTTTTAGGGATGGGTAATCAAATAGTTCAATGAGGTCATCATAAAAGCAGATTCCTTCCATTTTCTGCTGTGCCATCTGCTGATCTCCAGGATATTGACTCTTAGGCTGACTCCCCCTCATAGCCTCCAGATATCTGACTCAGTTTCAAGTATTCCTTGAGGATACATCTACCCTGTCTTTGGTTGTTTTATTTATTTATATATATATACACACACATATACATACACACACACACATACATACACACACACACATATATACACAAACACATACACACAAACACACACACACAGTGATAAAAACCTTCCCAGAGGCTCTCAGGAGATTTCCTTTCACGTTTTCTTGACCAAAAGTTTGTAAATTACACATGGTTTCACCAATTACTTGGAAAAAAAATGATGAGACAACTGTAATTAGCTTAAAACAATTAAGAGTTACCTCTTTGGTTGGGGAAGAGTCCAGCTATCCTTGAAAGAGATGCTCATAGCAGGAGAGTAAATAAAAACCAGGGTTCTATTTTCAAAGAAAGGGAATGGCCATTGATTAAACCTAAAGTGTTGCTGCCTTTCAAAATTTCACTTTGTCACGCTGAGTCTTACTCTATAATATCACCCTTATTTGAAGAAAGGAGCAATTTAGGAATAAACTATAGTCAGTAAATCGATCGGTAAATAGACAGAAAAATATATAACTATTTAGCTTTTCATTAGCATACTGCTCATTTCACCCATAAGAAGTCCTTTTCTGTGCCACATTTTAAAGAACTTATTTTAGTCTGAAGAGCATCATTGTCAATAATAACTCTAAATTATGCCAAATGAATAACTTTAAAATCCAGCCCCCACCCATCACTTTTTTTTTCTTTACTGGTTTGCATTTGCTTTTCTGATACTAAGAATAACACTTAGGAATTATTGAGTGACATCTGGTTTATTATACATCTGTTTCCTCTTGCTTGTTAAGGGGATCATAACACAGAAAGATAAAATTGGGAGAATAAAAGTACAATCAAAGAGTAGGACTAACCTCAAAACTCACCATAATTAAAAATAAAGAGAAATATGCTGAAAAAATTGCTTGCCTTCATCTGGACATCTGTCTGTACATTTGAAACCTTATTCTGGAAATCTCCATTTTACTTTTCTCCATTTTTGTATGTGACTGAAAGTTTCACTTTCCATGGACATCTCTTTTGCACATCTTTTTACATTCAGCCTTCAAGAAAGCTCACCTCTTAAAAGACTAGAAGGTACCTCCTCCCTGCTTTTAGACACCAGCATTTACCCCATGCTTAAGTCTAGCGCTGTCACCAGTAAATAACTGGAATCAGCTAGTAGAGGACGCCCTGCTGGACAATAGTTGTTGTTGTTGGTGGTGGTGGTGATGGTACTGGTGGTGGTGGAGGGAAGTGATTTGAGGTTCTGGAACCCTTCCAACTGATATGAATGGTTAAAAAAATACTTCCCATATGTTTATAACCACGTTTTGTGTTTTCCTCATTTCTAAGTGAAGAAATGACTCCTTCTTGTCTTTCTCAAAAGCCTACAGACCAAATTTAGAGGAAGCGTAACCAAATGATTTGTGTGTCCTAAACACTTGGTTTGCCTTGAAGAAAGGAGAAGGTAATTTTAAGGGGATTATTAGAAGGACTTCACATCTTCCTCTAACCAAGAGTTATACTTAACTGTTCCAAACTAGCAATGTGGATTAATAGCTCAGCACCTCAGTTTGAGTCTTGAATTCAGCATTTCTAAGGATACAACACTAAGCACATCAATTACACTCTTTTAGTATTATTTTTCTCATAATAAAAATGATAATTATGGTAATTGGGCCTGTTTATGGTGAAGATTAAATGAGAAAACATTTGTTAAATGCCTGCCTCCTAGAAATGGCATCTGTTATTATTTCCTTCTGTTTAGTCAAGACTGTGACATAATGTATAAAAAAGTCTCAAATCACCAAAAAAGTCACTTGCATTTTTTTCTTTATATTGATATCCCAAATAATGAAAAGAAACCTCTAAGATCACCCATACTTGTAGTGGTTCCCCCCCCCCCCCCAAGTAAACTGAGTTCATCTGGCTTGGAAATAAAAAGACTGGCTCTAAGTCTGACTCCTCTACCAAGCGCCTGGGGTTTACAAAATGGCACTTAATTTCTCTGGATCAGAGTTTCTTGAGAAACTTGGATGAGATGATAACCCATATCATAAGACTTATGACAAACAAAAGGAGTCCCTACTTTATGTCGTTCGCTGATAAGATGATTTATAGATATCGTCAACAAAAAAGAAAAAGGCTAACTCATTAAGATAGCCTCAACTGAAATACTTTTGGTTTTTCCCATGACTGTTTCTAAACTTCCTAATTTCTTTAAATTCTATTTCATATTCAAGGCTCATTTCATACTCACTACCTTCATGAAGCCTTCTCCAATCCTACCAACTCAGGGCATCATCTTCTCCTTTGAACTCCCATGACACATTGCTTTCATTTCCCTCATATCATCATGTTCAGGTTAGTGTCAAAATGTATTTTGTTTCTGTCTTGACTCTCCCACACTCACCACAACGGAGCGATAAGTTCTTCATTGAACTGCTTATACTTTATGTGTAATTATTGCTCCTTGAAAGCAGGACACTGCTTTGCTCATAATATTCCCTGCAGCTCCCAGCATAGCATCCTCTACAGTGCACACACAATCAGTAGTAATGGTTGAATTGAACTGAATTAAATTAAACGAAAGTTTTCTTTAATGAAAATATTTTTTATAATGAGGAGTCATTGTATTGCTAAGTTTCTATGTCATTAAAACTTCATCTTACCCTAGAAATAAAACTATAAGAATATAACATACTTTGGGGTTAGAAGATAAAATGCCTGAAGAGAAAAATTGTTAATAAAACATTTAAAAGGACCCTATCATTTCAGAATTTCTAAGAACAAATGTTTTAGATTTTAACATTTCTCTTGTTTGGAGACTCCAGATGAAATAATAGTTGTGCAAATACTTTATAAAAAGTAAATCATTATGTAAACATCATATTTTGGAAGTATTTACTAGTATAATATAAAACATTATTTTCTTGGCTTGAAATAAAAAAAGAAAAATTTCACCACGGAGAATAAAGAAATAAAATCAATTTTTGTACTTATCAAATTTGACAGATTCATGACACATCAATAAGAAATATTTTAAAACCCATTTTATTGTAACAAAGATGAACCATACTTTTGAAAGATTCAGTTTTTAACAGCTAGAAAGGCACATCAGTATTTTAATTTCTGTAATTCATTTTTGATTCCCAAAGTGATGACTGTAAGATCAGTAATGGGCACACAATCACACAGCCTGAGAATGTACTAATTCAAACTATTGCACTAGTTTCATCTGGTCAGTCAGTTTGTTATTATCCAAATCAAAGTAGCCTGATAAGGCTGTTTATTTCACAAGTCATTCATTATAAAATATGGAATAGGTTTCAAAACTATATCAAATGTTGTAGGAATATGCCACAAAAAATAGGCTAAGTTTCTCCACATGATCCCCCAGTCTCTCCCTTTAATCCAGGTAAGCATTTTTTTCCGAAATTTTCTTTATTTAATTTCAATATCTCTGTTAGAGATTTCCATGTTAGCTCACATATATCTTCTTTGCTCATTTCATGTATTCTTATCTAATTTAACTTAACCTAACCCAGGTAGCTTCCTTCTCAAAGCCTTTCTCCAGTAGTGTTTGGGTTTCTAAATACCCTTTCAACCCTAACTATTATGAGATGACAAAAGATGGGCAGTAAATATGTACCCAACAGAAACAGGTGCTGGCAACCTAATGGATTAAAAAGTCCCAAACTGGAGATACCACCAAGACCCAACTTGAAAGTATAATGTTTCCATTTATTACAACAAAAGCAAAGATAAATAGATGGGACTTAAACTAAAAAGCTTCTGCACAGCAAAAGAAATAATCAGCAGAGTTAACAGACAACCCACAGAATGAGAGAAAATCTTCACAATCTATACATCTGACAAAGGACTAATATCCAGAATCTACAAAGAACTCAAACAAATTAGCAAGAAAAAACAATCCCATCAAAAACTGTACTAAGGACATGAATAGACAATTCTAAAAAAAGATATACAAATGGCCAACAAACATATAAAAAATGCTCAACATCACTAATGATCAGGGAAATGGAAATCAAAACCACAATGCAGTATCACCTTAATTCTTCAAGAATTGTCATAATCAAAAAAAAAAAAAAATAATAGATGTTGGCATGGATGTGGTGAAAAGGGAACACTTTTACACTGTTGGTGGGAATGTAAACTGGTACAACCACTATGGAAAATAGCGTGGGGATTCCTTAAAGAACTAAAAGCGATCTACCATTTGATCCAGCAATTCCACTACTGGGGATCTACCCAGAGGAAAAGAAGTTATTATATGAAAAAGATATTAATACTTGCACACATATGCTTATAGCAGCACAATTTGTAGTTGCAAAAATATGGAACCAGCCCAAATGCCCATCTATCAACAAATGGATAAAGAAAATGTGGTGTATATATACCATGGACTACTACTCAGCCAGAAAAAGGAATGAAGTAATGGCACTCCCAGCAACTTGGATGGAATTGCAGACCATTATTCTAAATGAAGTAACAGAAATGGAAAACCAAGCATTGTGTGTTCTCACTCATAAGTGGGAGCTAAGCTATGAAGACACAAGGCATAAGAATGATACAACAAACTTTGGGGACTCGGGGGAGAGGGTGGGAGGAGGTGAGGGATAAAAGACTACACACTGGGTACAGTGTACACTGCTTGGGTGATGGGTGCACCAGAATCTCAGAAATCACCACTAAACAACTTATTTGTGTAACTACACACCACCTGTTCCCCCAAAACCTATTGAAATAAGAAATAAAGAAAAGAAAAAAATAAATCCTAATAAAGCTTTCCTGAAGACCAAAAAAACTAAATATAAAAATAAAATCTCTAGAAACAAACCTAGACAGATATGTGATGAGAAAAAAAAAGAAAATTAATGTTGCCATTTATAATTACCCAATGTCATTCACCAGTCTAGCTGGCTATTGCTTTAGACAAAATGATCACTAATTACAGCAAAAGGCTATGAGCCACATTTTTTAAGAAAGTTTCAAGGAATTATTTCTTAGCATCATAGTCCCATCTTATATACCATATTGTATCAATACTTTACATTACTGCAAACTTTAGAGGTGTTCTTCGGCTTCTTTTCAATGGTTTCCTTTCATTTGTTAATGTTATCCCTTTATCTCTCTGCACTAAAGGTAGCATCACACCCCCACATCTGATATAGTTACAGCACCCAGAGCAGAACTTACAATGGAGAACATGATCAATTCTTCTAAAAGCACTGTAGGCCTACCCAGAAGCACAGTCATTATCTTAGGTGCTTCTGTCTAATGATAGAAAAAACTTTTTATAATATGTTTGCATTAGCATTTTTCCAAAAAACCTGAAATTTATTTTACTCCAGAAAGACATTAAGTTGTTTCTGCATTCAAACAACTCTTAATGCAATAGTTCAGTATACCCAAAACTTATGCTATCTCACTGCAGTATCATTCACCTTTGTTTTTGTTACTCCCAAAGGATAAAATCTCATTTGTGCAAATTTACAAAATATCTTTTTATAAAAATCTTTTTTTGCAAACAAGTAATGAGTAGAGCTAAAGTTCCCAAGGGGTTTCTGTTTTACACAAAAACAAAATTTGTAGTACTGAAATATTGAATGACTAAAATCTATATTTACCTGTTTAATCACTTGCCTTCATAAATCCTCTAGACCTGATATCCCTAATTAACATTCATAGCATCCCAGGTGTTCACAGATGTGTTAACTGCTAATGCATACTTATCTATTTCAACGAATTAAGAAAACATGCTGAGGGTTTTATTTTGCAGTGTGGCCAAATTATGCTTTGCTGTTTACATCATTGAAAGAACTAAAAGGGTTTTCCTATCTGAGATTAAGCCCCAATATCTCACTTGAACCCATAATAAATAGAAACTAGGGAGATAAGAAAATCTTATACTGGGATTGAACAAATGAGTAAATTGATGGTGGATAGTGGGATCCAGGTTTCTCTCTGCTGAGAGGTTATAGATAAGTTGGAAGTCAGAATGAAACATGTGGTATGGGCTTGGGGTCAAATACATCAGTGTGAATTCATGTTTAACTTAAAATATATACAGACAGATAAATACAGAAATGATTTTGTATATGTGTGAACACATGGGTTAGTATACATACATATATTTCCTAGCTCTGCCCTCTGAGAGGGCCTTCTAGAAGCAATAACATCCCAGGATGAATGAGCACACCCAATGCCCAGATCTTGGTTTCTAACACCATTCTCCAGTGAAAGGAACTGGGGCTCCTTGAGAAATGACTGACTCTAAGGTTGAGACAGAAAATATACAAATGACCCTGAAACACCACGTAGTACCAGAAAGTAAGGAAGTGCTAAGTAAACAAAATGATGGGGACCTGCCAAAGGTATACATGAATTAACCTGAGATTATTCAAAGGGGGAGAAGAGACAAATCTCCCATGTAGAAAAATTCCAAATAATTTACATAGATACTTACCCCTCAAGGAAGCAGAGTTTAACTTCCCATCCCTTGAATATGGGCTGCACTTACTAACTTGCTTTCAAGTACTGGGGAGTAGGGAGACTAAATTTACAGTAGAGAAACTTGGCAAATACTACCTTGACAGGTGGTCAGGGTTAACATCATCATTGACCAGTCATGTTGATAGCATCTACACTTGATGTTATGTGATAAGAAGGACACTTTATCTCTGTGGTATTATTTCTAAAATCTCATAATCCGAGACTGATTGTAAAAAGAAAACATCAGACAAACCCAAATTTAGATAGTTCCACAAAATATCCAACCAGTACTCCTCAAAATTATCAGTCATCAAAAAAATTTTTTTTAATCTAAGAAACTTATCACAGCCAAGCAAAGTCTAAAGAGACATAATAACTAAATGTAATGTGTTTTCCATGTAATGTGTTGTCTATGTAATGAGATCCTGGAAGAGAGAAAAAAGGACTGGATCCTGGAAAAGAAAAGTCTGTTAGGAAAAAAACAGTTAAATTCAAATAAAGTGGGACATTCATCATACTCACCAATGCTGGTTCCTTAGTTGTGACAAATATACCGTTCAGAACAGGGAAAACTGGATGAGGAGTACATGTAAACTCTCTGTACTATCTTTGCAACTTTTCTGTAAACCAAAACTATTCTAAAAGAAAATTTTATTTAATTTTGTTCATGTGAGAGCAAGTTTCAGTATGTTTCCTAAAATAAGAAACTTTGAATTAAAAGTTGTTTTGCTCTGGGAAAATCAATACAATAGACATCTTAGTTATGCAAATATAATACAAGTACATATTTTTCATTTTTGCGGAAGACCTAAGTGCAGTGAAATAACCCAAATGTTAGCTATTTCAGAGGAAGAAGGTTAGCAGTCTGTTTGGTTAGGTAAGCTGACTATGTAATAAGTTTTGCCAACTTATGACTACGCAGACTTTTTTTTTAATTTGCAAAGAATATGTATGAGTGGTTTAAATTATTGGGTGTCCAGTACAGATGAGAAGTCAAGCTGGAGAAGACTTCAGGAAGAACACATAAACAATTGTAGATCAACTGCCAGATACTACACCATCATAGACTGGACTAGTGAAGGCTGTGGCAACATCTAACTATAGTTGACTGTTTAGGAAATTAAAACATACTCTTCAAATACTTATTTCTACTCACATAATTGGGAAGAGACATGTCCTTCTGCATTTTCATTCAAATTCTCCTCCAAAGCCAAGCAAAACTGACTCTGTTCTTATATACGGGTGCTGAGATCTGAAAAGACCACAAGATAAACGTGTTGATCAAATCTAAATTTATTAGCTGATCTTTGGAGAAGCAGACAGTCAAGAGTCTGGTTATTTATTTTGAAGAAAATAGTTTTGGCTAATGTTGCTCTTGATAAGAATTAAGTCTCTAAATTTGAAATAATGAGTTACAAACTCAAGTGTCTACCAGGTTTAAGCAGATAACACAAAACAGGAATCAAGGAAAATAGAAATCAAGTTTAGACAGACCCTGTTTAAAAGTAGTGGTGACCATTAGCACCAATTGACTGCTACCTTGTGGAAATGTAATGGGTATTTTTTAAGAAAAAGAAGAAAAGCCTGATTTTTGTCATGAAGGTTTTGAAATATTAGCATTGTTTCAAAAAAATGTAAAACACTGCATGGGCCAAATGAAATACATCTGTGATATTAATTTGTACTAAAGGCAATTAATTTATAATTTCTGGCCTAATTATACCAGTATAATTCTGGATTTTTATTGTTTATTGTTGTCATGCTTTAACCACGATGTTGAAATATACAATTAACATACATGTGTCTTCAGTGTGATGAAAGAATCAAATTCAGAAAAGGTTGTTGTAGAATTGTTACCAAAACACGAGTGGTCCTGTCTAGGTCCTGCTCTTCATCAGACAGAAAGCCAATCACTGAGCCAACAAGTATTTTCAGGGAAGAAGGCTTTAATCAGGTGCTGCAGCTGAAGAGATGGGAGATCAGTCTCAAATCCATCTCCATGACTGATTAAAATTGGGGGTTTTTATGCAGGAAATAAGTGTAACCCTGTGTGGGAAAACAGAAATTAGGAAGGGGTAAGGAAGAGGAGTTGGTCAACAGGAAGCAAGTGGCCCATTAGGCAGTCATGCTGAGTGAGGGGTCTGGCATCCTATTGTCCAGATGTGATGATCTGGTAAGTTTCAGTTCCTTATTATAATCTGGGAGGACTGATGGTTGATTCCCTGAGAAAGGAACTCAGATAAGACAAATGAAACTTTCTCAAGTTTTAAGACTGGGAGAATCAATTTCTATGTTTACTCAAAAGAAGCCATAAACCTCAGTTCTATGGGACAATTGGGCTGGTTTCAGAATGATGAACTGAAAGAAAAATAAGAGTACTTGTCTCCAGAAAAAAAGACATCTTAGGACAGAGATGGGGGCAAAACCTGTGCTTCCAAATTAGTAGATTCTGAAAGAAGCTAAATACAAGGGAATCTAGAATCTCTTTCACTTACAATTTGTAAGAATAATAGGCTGTGATTTTAGACTGTCAGATCCAACTGAGGACATGGCCAAATCTCCTTGAGGGTCAAATGTGGGTAGGGGAAAGCTAGAGGTCAGTGATAGGGTAAAGGACATTCAGCAGGTTCACAGCTAAGTTCAGGGGAGATTTAGAATAATCAGCAGTGCCAGCTACAGAAGGATGGGTCTGAAAGAGATAGATTGTTGCAGAAATTGTAAGAGGTAGTGGTCATCTCAGGCAGGAATTAAACTTGGTCATCATGACAAAGACCAATAGCCTAAAATAGGTTCATTTCCACTGTGACTGCCTCAGCTTATCTCCTAATCAATCTCTCTGCCATTTCTATGTACATATCCGGCTTCTGTCTCACTGCCTTCGTGTCATCCTCCACCATAGTGCTTCTCCAGTGATGTTTCCAGTGGCGTACCGATGGCAGGACAGTGGGAGCAGTTCACCCCAGTGCAAGCCATAAGGTGGGCAAATACAGAGGGAATTTAACACAATAATAAAACTAAAAGTCAGTCTGCCTTTTATCATATCCATGGGTATGTGAGTCTAAACAACATCAATGATACGTTACTACTCCCCCCAAAATATTTTCTTGGCCTAAGTTCTAAACAATTGTGATTACTAATGAGTTTTAACATTATATACATCAGCTTCAAATTAGCACATTTTAAATTGTGTATTTAGTAGACATTTTACTTTCATAAACATTTTTTACAGAGAAAGTAATCAGAGAATTTCCAGTTGTACAGTCAACACCTTAAAATGTGTTTCCCTCATAAGCTTGTAACAATTCAAGTATTTTTCAAACTCCTTTCAAGAGCAGTTTTTATGTCTAGCCTCTTAAGTGTCATACATTCCCACTTTTAAATACAGGCAGTCCTTGGTTTGCACAGCACTGTGGAACTGCAAAAATTGTCATGTAAGCAGAAACCATGCAAAAAGATCTTTATCATCAAAAGGTGGAAGTAAGATTCTTCTGTGACTTCTAAACTTTTTAGTTGAGACATTAAAAGCTCTCTTACTCTCAGTTCTAAATGAATAGAGAAATGAAAAAGAGTAAAATTGATATTTGTTTAGTACACTGTAATTTAAAACATTGGAAACATTGTGAATTAGTGTTTTATTTCTTTGTCTAAAAAAACTTACCAAGAGCAGTTTGAATGGTGTTTTCTTTCTTCTTCTCCCATAACTTATTTTTGGAATGAGCTTTTTCTTTCTATCCCTTGACAAATTGTTATCCTATTTTGAAGTTTGAATCAGGTTCCAAAATTTCATCCTTTGCATTTTCAACATCATGAAATATCTCCAAGCGTCCCCTTCATGTGAAGTCCCTAGTATCACTTCCTCAGGAACATCTTTATATTTTTTGTCACACCCACTTGCCAAATTTATGTCCATAAATTCACCTTCACCAAGTTCCTCTGGCTGCATATCTAAGTCTCAAATGATGGTTGTGTCAGCATTCCCAGGGTCAGCTATTTCTTCTAAAACTCCATTCATGTTTGATGTCAGTTTCATTTCTAGCATTATCATTTTTGTTCCTTTGTTACACTTTCATCTTTGTTGACCAATATACCGTTTTGACTATGCATTTTTATAAAAATATCTTGTGGACTATCACTGAACAACAAGGATGCAACACAACTACACACTGTACTATCTGCGCATGTACTGCATAACAGATGCTTGGTGATCAGTCACTAACAGATTCTTAAAGAAGTGTCACGATTGGTCACCAATCATGATGTGCATCTTTTATTTATGTAGTGATTTGTGAGCTGAAGAGCTGGCTGTAAAGTGTATTTCATGCAATTACTCACAGTTAATAAACTGAACTGGTCATTGAAATGTGAAACCTTGTTGTTGCAGGACTGGTGCTATTCAACTAAACTGTGATAACTGAAACTCTTGTCCATCAGAACTGTACAACACAAGGACTGCTAAAGGAGATTCACAACAAACAATGACAGTATAGGGATTTCAAGATGAATAAACAGAACTCGAGTTACTTCTGTTAGTCATTCTAACTGACCACTTGGAGTTTGAATTTGTGTTTAATGTTTCAAACAGTGAAAAGAGTACAGACACTGAGGTGTAAATTTGAAGCTCATACAGAAACTATTTTATTGAATTTGAATAATATCTTTAAAATTAAAATGTATTCTTATTTTTCAATTTTTAAAAAATAATCAGAAAAATATTACTAAAATTAATGTTGTCATATAGAGGAGGCAGTTGTTTAAAAATGATGTATTCTGTGCATTAAATGTGATAGGCACACAACTGGATCTTTCTAAAAGACAGATCTGATTTTGTCATTCCCCTGACCAAAAGTTTTCACTATCTTATCATCTGTATGATTAATTCTTGACCAATATCACTTGCAAAACTTCTCAAAAATACAGATTCCTGGGATTTAACACATAGATTCCAAAGCAGTGGGTCTGGGCTAGGGTCTGAGAAACTGTTATTAAAGCCCATGGGTGGCTCATACAGGTGCTGATTCACTGACATACAGGATTAATTCTAAATTCCTTAGCATGGAAAAAAAGGATCCTTAAGATCTGGCCCCTGTATGCCTGTATAGAGTTGTCTCCTGCTACTGGTTTCTCCCTCATATTTTATCACTTACAACTGTTTATAGCTACCAAGCCAGCCCTGTGTACGTGTTGTTCCAGCTTCCATGGACTGCTCTAGTCCCCAACCTCATGCCAAGGTCCACTTAGGAAACCCTCATTTCCATGTAAGGGTCAGCTCAAGGCTTATGTCTTTCAAGCATGCCTTCTGTTGGGCACCTTTGGGGCCTCGTCTATACTCTGTAGCAATTACATCATCACACTGTACTAACTGAATAGTTCTGTGCTAAACTTCTTGAAATGGCATATCTTTATCATTTATCTATTTCCAGCATTTAGCCCATTGCTGTTTATTTCTGGGTGTGCCTTTTAGGAACGCTGTCCACTAAAAGTAACAGAAAGCTAACACAGGCTTAAACAAATAGAGGTTTGTAATTATCATATAAAAAGTCTTGAAGGAAGTGGCTACTGGTGGGGTTTCATTAGCTCAACAATGTCAAGGCTGGCTTCTCTGTGACTCTCTTGGCCTCTCTCTCATACCTGGGGGGCATCATGGTTGTAAGATAGTGGTTGCAGCTCTGCACATCGCAGTCACAGGAAGGAGGAGGAAGGTAGTTGTACAAATTGTGCATATGCTGTTTAATCAGTATACCAAATTTTTTCAGAATTCTCCCAGCAAACTTCCACTAAGAGGTGTAATTTGCCAGAACTGGGCCACATGGCCACCACTAGCTAGAAGGAAGGCTGGGAAAGGAGAGGATGGGATTGGTGTGATTCACCTAGAACAGGATTCCCATGATTAAGTTAAAACGTTAGATCAATCATGACCCATGGCCTCACGTGGCACATCATTGCTGTGAATAAACTTGCAGTTCAATTGGCAAAAAAAAAAAAAAGTGGAAATGAATGAGTATACAATTACCAGCTCTGCCACAGTAGGTATTCTATAAACTTTATAAGTATAAATGAGTGAATAAACAAATGCATGAAGCATGAAGAAGTAAATATTAATCTTTGCAATAAGGACAGGTAGGTAGTTCTTGTAACTGATTAGGGTAGAAAAGGCAAGAGTAAATACAGATGCAGAGTGATACAAATAAAAGAAAACTCAACTCTACAACTTAAGGCAAAACAAAACAAATAAAGGACATAATTTATGAGTCTCTATATAGCTTCATTCACTGACAGAAGCATCGGGCAGCTCCAGGCTTATATCCTCACAGGTTCAAGTTCAGGGGAAAGAAAGCACCACAAGAGCCACAAAGAAAGGCATAAGTTTACAGTCAGACTACAGTCACGTGGCTACCCTGAATCCAGGGGTCAGGACTAGTCACAGCCAAGACTCACAGACCAAGTAGGAGAAGGGTGGAGAAAAAACAGGAGCTATTATCAGCAGAAGAAAGGATGGACTGGATGATTGGCAGCCAAAAAGAATAGATGCCACCTCAAACAGAATCCACAAATGAGGACCAGGCATTCAGAAATGAGCATGAGAAGTTAGCAAGGCAGATGTATGGGTTCAGAGTCAACACGATTTGACGTCACTGCCACATCACTTAGTAGAGGAGCTGGCAGCACCTAGAATATATCCTCTCAGCTTGTCTTTCCTTGAGTGGTTACCTTTACAAAGCAGCAGTAAGAGGATAGATTAAATTAATCCTTCTCAACTTTTCATCAGAATATTCCCTACAGCCATGAAGGGCGAGCACTCTGGAATTTGGGGCAGAAGGGTGGTGAAACGGAAGCTGACAGAATATTTTGGAGCTGTCTGCTGCAAAACTAAAATTTATTTGAAGTCTTGTGCTTTTTACTTAAGATGTTTAACTTTGAATTTTATTCCATAGAATACCCATGTTATTTTTTAAATGTTTTAAATTACTAATCACTTAATAGTTTCTCAATTTTTTTTTCCCAAATAAAATTGACCTCCTAAATGACATACCATTTCGTTCACTTTGGCACACAGCTATTTACCCCTGGACTACACATATCACAGTTCAAGAATCATGGGATTAAGTAAACTCTGCACATTGTTTCCAGCCTGTTTCTCAGGTAGGTGTTTCTGGTAGTGGCATCCACCTATTAAAGCTCTCATTAGCCATAAATGTTAATACAGATGGTCCCCAAGTTAGGATTTTTCAACTTTAAGATGGTGTGAAAGTGATAGGCATTCAGTACACCCCTCAGCTTATCCAGATAAACCCATGGTAGGTCAAGGAACATCTGTAAAACTGCCATCTATTGAATACCCACCACATTCAAAGCAATTTTATATATTTTCTCATTTAATTTTCCCAATAATTCTGAAAAGCAAATATCATCTCCAAATATACAAGGAAGGTGAAAGTCACAGAAGTTCACTAACACTGAGAGTTAGACGTTTAGATAATAGGATCGAAACTCAGGACTCTGGCTCTAAAGTCTTTCTTCCTGTCCTTTCGAATTGCTTCTTTACGCTTGAGGAACATCAACCTTGAATAAGAAACAATCTACAAATTTAAGCAGTATACAGAATAACTAATAATGCATTATCCTACACACTCTGAGGCCTCCTGCACTAGGGCAGTGTGGAATAGTGTAGTAGACCTGGAATCAGGAATCCTAGGTTCTCTTGTCAACCCCACCTATAGCAAACTGTGGGGCTTTGGAAAAATACTTCTCTGGACCTGAGGCTCTTGACCTGCAAAATGAGAGTGGGACCGGGTCATTTTTGCAGTCATATTCAGCTCCAGAGTGCTAACCTTTCAACATCAGTTCCTCAAGATTCAGCGGTCTAAGTGCAGACTAACCAAGTCTTATATGCCTATTAAATCTAATATGCCCTCCAAAAGAGACCAGAAAGATCTAATTATAGACACACTCTCAAAAACGGTATCAGATGAATGTGAACTCCAACCCAAACTTCTGAGAAAATAATCATAATAGTACTAGGACGATAATAACTACTTATTGATTGTTAATCACATCCCAGTTACTGTTCTAATGTAAGTACTATCTCCTTTAACCTTTGTAACAACCCTACGCAAAGTAGATCCCATTATCATTCCCATTTTACAGGTGAAGAAACTAAAGCACAGTACATTTAAGTAACTGCCCAAGATCACATAATTAATGGCAAACTCAGCCATTAATTATGTATAATGTAATTATGTGTAATGGCAAACCCAGCAGTCAGACTCTGCAGTCTGAAGCGAGATGATCATGAAACACTGTCACCCTCCTGACCAGGCTGTTCTCATTGAGAAATGTGCACTTGAAAAGCTTCCTGGAGACAAAAGACCTTATCACTAATGCTGCACCACAGATTGATTTAAAACACCAAGTGTTTTATTATGTCAGCAGATGCATGCCAGAGTTATGACAATGTCCATTAATGTCTCACTGGCTTTGTTAACCTTGCTGGAGTCTGTGGAGATTGCAATGGTGCGGTCTGAGAGAAAGACTGAGCTGGTGGGAAGGAGTCTGGTTGCAGTTAGGAGGCAAGCACAAGGATTCCCTGCATCGTAACCATATGAAGGCTGATGGGAAAGCAAATTACCATTAGTATTCAACAGCACCAGTCAGACATGCCTAAAGATTGGCTTTCAGGTTAAGTAGAGAATACTAAACTTACTCAATAATATTCATTCAGTAGTTGTATTCACACATTTTTACACTGCTGTAAGAAACTGCCCAAGACTAGGAAATTTATAAAGGAAAGGGGTTTAACTGACTCACAGTTCCACATGGCTGGGAATGCCTCAGGAAACTTACAATCATAGCAGAAGGCAAAGGGGAAGGAAGGCATGTCTTAGATGGCAGCAGGTGAGAGAGAGAAAGAAAGAGAGAAGCAGGGGGAAGAGCCCCACACTTACCAAACAATCAGATTTTGTGAGAAGTCTTATCACGAGAACAGCAAGGGTAAAGTCTGCTGCCATGATCCAATTACCTCCCACCAGGTCCCTCCCTTAACATGTAAGGATTACAATTCAAGTTGATACTTGGGTGGGGACACAGGGCCAAACCATATCAGTAGTGCTTTGCAAGCTCAGTTGAGTAATGTATTTTTTCATGGAGACTATTTTGGGATGGTGTGCTATGGAATACATTTTGGAAAATTCTGGTCCATTGAACATAGCAAGCTTTAGCCAGTGGACCACCCAAAAATGAACAAGTGTAATAAAGAGTTCTTAGCTTTCTATGCTACCCATCCAGGAGGCTCTGGTGCCCCAGACAGCTGAAGCATTTAAGAGAAAGTAGATTCTCATGTTTGTTGAACCTCACTCATACCAAGGACAAGACAGAAATGTCTCCATCAATATGCAAAACTTTTTACTTTTAATTTCACATTTATTATAGATAAGACATTCTGATAGGCACTTTATACACCTTAAATTGTTTCAAGTTTAAGCACCTATGTAATTTTTAGATGTATAAAAGATAATTTTTAAAAATAGAAAACTTGCTGGTAGCCAACTTAGTGTTAAGATTATTTTCTTAAATTCAACTAGTTGATTAAAATTAGGTGGAGGGAATGAGGGATTGACATGAGGTGATGTCTTTTAATGTATCTACTTAATAGAATTGAAAGATCTCAACAGGTTCTTCCTGCTCAATACACAAAGACGACAGCATTGCAGTAAAGAAAAAGTTTAATTGACACAAGGCTGGCCATGCCATGTGGGAGACAGTTATTACTGAAATCAATCTCTTCTTAAGTTAGGGGTTTTCCAAAGGTAGTTTGGGGGAAGAGGTGGAGGTGGCTAGGCAACGGGTACTTACCGCTGATTAGTTGGGGGAGCAGTCATAGGGATATAGGAAATTATCCTCCTGCTGGCTGAAGTGCTTCTGGGTGGAGACACAGGAGTGGTTGGCAGGTCCAGGTAGAGCCATTATTGGTGTCGGACAAGCAAAAAACCCGAAAAGTTGTCTCCAAAGGGCAATCTTAGATTCTACAATAATGATGTTATCTGCAGAAGTAATTGAGAAAGTTGCATATCTTGTGATCTCCAGAAAAATGGCTGGCAATGCTCATATGTTACCAGAATCCAGGCTTCTCTATCTTCCTAACCTGGTGGTCTCTCATTAAGCTTTACAAAGATGGTTGTGTTTGGGGGAATGGCTATAATCATATAAACTATAAATATCTCCCACAGCCAGCCCAGCCTATGCCCATTAACAATTAAGGCAGCTCGAAGGATAAAGGCAAGAGGGGGTCATCTAGATCAGATCTCCTCCACTGTCATAATTTTCTTACTGTTATAATTTTTGCAAGGGCAGTTTCTGAATTGTCACAAACATCCTACCCAAGGCAAAGAACTTGCTATTTTCTATTTTTATCTTTCTTTTAAAAAATAATTTCAGATTTTGATTCAAAGATAGAACTCATTTTTGCCACTGAATTCTGTAAGAATTTCCGTCAATGAGGAAGTCTTCATTAGATCAGTGAATCTCAGATATTTATAGTCCTTGGAAGAAACAGGTTATCAAAAAAAGAGGGAAAATGAAAGATGGTTCCTTTAGGAAATGAACAAAGAAGGAAGATATGTCCCAACCACAAGAAGCAAATGGAAGGAAATGGCTGGCTTCAGAATGTTAATATCATCACTGCAAATTCGTTTTCATATAAGTAATTAATCAACTTTTGTCACTTTTTGCGATTCATTGTGAACATTCTGCATGAGGTCCGTCCTTCACTGTGCTACTTCAAGTTTAAAAGCCTAAGGCTTTTAGAACTTGCCTTATGACATTGTCAAGGCCCTTTTTATAGACTAATTAACATGCCAAGAATTTCAAGTCAACAAAAGATACAATGGTACCATTTTTTAGTTTTCAAGAACTTTTTCATGCCCACTTCAAGCACTTCTTACATTTCTGGCCCTCTCTGCTGATACCAGCCTCACTGGAGGGACTGGCTTTAAGTTTCACGGAGGGCCCCACCCTTCCTGTTCACTCAGTGGGACCATTCATGAAGGGAAATAATGACATTACATTATGCAAGTTTCCCTATGTGTAACTTCTCCTAATAGAGCCTTTTTGATGGAATTTTTAGGATCCACACTCACCGAGATTAAGCTACATATTCTAAGCTAAGGACCACACTAGACTGGAGCAAATATAACAGATCTCAGCATGGACTGCCTTGGTACCAGAGTCCCTAACAAGCCCACATGCTGCCAGTCACATTGTTCACACAGACTCTTGGGGAAACTGGAACACTCCATCCTGGCTTTAAGTTACCACCACTATCAAACTACCACCCTTTTCTATTAAGGCTTAAATTGCCAATATAACAATACAGAAGAACCTATACTCACAAGCATTAACTTCTGTTTAAAGGGATATTTACAAACAACAGGATTTCTTGTTTCTTGAACCTAACTTAGCAGAAGATGAGTTCTCACCCGGGGGAGAAATTTTATATACAGTTTATTAGTAGTTCTATTACATATGTAAATGTACCCATTATAGAATATAAAGAGAAATAGAAAAGAGTAAAAACAATCACTCATAGATACCAATATTAACAATTTAAATAGGCTTCTTTTCACCTTTTCTCTCCTATAACTTGTATTATAGGAAAATGAAAGTAGTTGAAACTGTAAGTGAATTCTGGCCAAATATTTTTCCTAAATAAGCCAGCCAAAAGATGCTCTCCCCCAAGTCCTCTGAGATCTAATGCTGGACGAGAGGTACTGCACCCCACCCCCAACCACCCACATGGAAGCAGGACTCAAGGAGTCATGAGCTGCCCATTTCTAATTTTGCTCACAGTCAAGCTGCGCAGGCAGAAGGGGTGAGGATTATTAATCAGATAAAGTGAGATGAACTACCAGCTCTCTCTCCTCTGCTCCTCAAAGAATTCCTTCACTTCCTCTGCCTGTTTCCTGTCCTCACCCAGGGTGGCCCATGTTCTCCCATGGCGCTCTCCTCTGCTACTCGGCTGCTCCCCTGAAGGGCATGCCCAGAGCCTCCCGGTGCCCATAGCATCTGGTGCTGCTTCAAAGCCAATCACTAAACCAGCCAACTATCTGCCCTTGCGGTTTGCCCAGGCGAATCTTCCAAGGCCACTCCTGTCAAACTGGAAGCTCCCGGAACCTCTGTGCAAATGAATTCTAAAATCCTCCGTACCTTTACAGCAATCTCACAGAGATTTATCTTGTCACAAAGAGGAAGACATAAACCTTCCTGCCATCACTGAGGTACTCCAAGTGTGACTGCCTTTACTGCACCACTCAAAGAGTGAACTCTGCATGAAAAATAAAATTTCAGTCTTAACATTAGCTTCACTGTGAAATGGGTTGGAATTCTTCAAGAGACTAATTTAAAAATGAACTGAGAATCTGAACAAGCAGTATCTGAAAGGGAAACCTTAAATGATACATAAATAGGTGAAAATACGTTCAACCTCATTAACAATCAAAGGTATGCTAAACAAAACATACATGTTTTTGCTTATCTAACTAGAAATGATTTTTTAAAGTTATATTTGATGTCAGTGTAGAATGTTGGGAAACTTGTTAGTCAGGTTTCCCTGTTCGTCAGGTTTCCCCACATTCTCCTGGTGGGAGATTGGTAAAAGCAAATTGGGGAACTTGTATTAACAATGTGGAAACTAGGCATAACCTCTCAGTAAGCAATTCTACTTATGATCCTAAGGATAAAATTAGTAGTATGCAAGAAGATTTGATAATAGCAAAAACTGGAAAAAATATACAAGAATAAGTAGTTATTAAATACGGTATCTTTACTTGACAGAATACTCTGCAGCCATTAACAAGGAGCTGAAGGAAGAGGTTTACACATGAGAAAAAAACTAGTTATGAAACAACACACACAACATAGCCCCAGTTTAGTGGAAATACATACACCTAGAAAAGGGTTTAGAGAGGAGTCATCAGTGGTTATCTCACAGTGGGGTGGACACAAGGCTAGCAGGATGGCATGCAGTTAAGAGTAAGGGGACTGAACATACTTGGACGCATATCCTAACTTTACCACTCTGGGAACTGGGGCAATTTTCTCACAGACTCTTTATTTGTAAAATGGGGATAATGTGACTTCTTAGGGCTTGTTAAAGGATTAAAAGAAATGGTGTTAATAAAGTACATAGCATAATATTTGGTACAAACAAAAACTAACTTATAGATCTACAGATTTTTTAACTGTAATTGCCAATTTTCTATGATAAATACATATTTTATAGTGAAAGTCATTTCAAAAAATGTAAACAATATAGAATTATAATTAATAATATACACATTTAAGTGATTAGAAGGGAAGTATACTAATGTTTACAATTTACTTTGAAATACATCAAAACAGAAGATGGATTAATGGTAGGTATACAAAAATTTACTGCAAAATTCTTTCAACTTTGTGGTGTGTTTGAAAATATAGAATGTTGGTAAAAATGAATATCACTTTAAATGTATTATCTTTTTTATTTATATAAGTAAGATGACCAGGCACATTGGTTCACTCCTGTAATCCCAGCACTTTGGGACGCCAAGGCAGGTGCATTGCTTGAGGCCAGCAGTTCAAGACCAGCCTAGGCAACATGGTGAAATCCCATCTCTCTACTAAAAATTTAAAAAAAATAAAAGAAAGAAAGAAACAAAAAAGAAAATTAGCTGGCCCTGGTGGTGCATGCCTGTAGTCCCAGCTACTGGGGAGGCTGAGATGAGAGAATCACCTGAACCCGGGAGGTCGAGGCTTCAGTGAGCCAAGATCACACCACTGCAGTCCAGCCTGTGCCACCAGAGTGAGACCCTATCTCAGAAAAAAAAAAAAAAAAAGGAAAAGATGTTCATTTTAACAGAGCATGAAATAAACACATTAAGAAAAAGTTAGTAATTTCTCTGACATACTCCTCACCAATTCCACTCTGCTGGGAAGGTATTTTTTGTATCTTTCCACATTTTTATGATCATAAATTTAAAGGAAACTGTTTTTTCATAAGATTTTATCATCCATATTACTTGACAACCCCTGTTTTTTACACTTGGAAAGGTAATTTTTGTTTAAAAAATAAAGAATGACATCTACCTCTTACTAATGAACCTATAAGTCACAAATAAATTTTCTTTATAGATAAGATAGAACATAGCTTTTTCCCATATGTGATTTTTATTATTACTCAAAATTTTAGGAGCCTGCATAGCAAGAAATAAAATACTTTGGTTTTTAAAATACTTTCATTATTTTTATATTAAAATGCAACACAGCTTGGTGCCTGTGCGTCCTACTGTGAGCTAGTATTTATTACCATCTCCTCCCACGGATTCCAAGTCCACTCACCTCTGTCTTTGGTGGTGTAATTGCTACCATTACACTTGAGGTCACTTTCTGCAGCCACCACTGTAGCCTAAGTTAAAGATAAAAATGTACCTGAGATTCATAGCATCTGAATATGGAGGATCACAATTCCTATTCACATATGTACATTCAATGTAAAGAAAACAAAACAAAATAACAACAGTGACAAAACTGTACCAGTATAGCTTGTGTAAGGGGTTGTTACCTACCCCACAGAAGCAGACTGGACTCTACTCCAGATTTTCAAGGAAACTATCTTTTGTTAAAGCTTTGAAAATGTCTTGTCGTTTTCTCTGCTTTTTCTTTATGAAACTCCTATTTTCTTAGGATACTGAACCTCCTAGATTAAGCGTCTAATTATCTTAGCTTTTCTCCCTTATTATCCATTTCTTTAATGTTACTTCTTACTGGGTGTTTTCCTTGACTTCATCTTCCTGAATGAGGAGAATTCTTAATTTCAACTATAATTTTTAATTTATAAGTGCTTTTTGCTCTGACTAGACTGGTTTCATTAATTTGCATTCTTATTTTATGTCACTAAACATATTAAATAGCAATACTTTATAGCATTTTTTCCATTCCTTGATTTGCCTCTGTTAACTCTTAGTGTCTTTTTATTATTATCTTTTGGGGCAGGGGTTGGTTTGTACCTGTACTTTTCATGTTGAAGGTTTTCCTTAAATATCTGGTCAATTTCTCCTATTTAAAAACAAGACATTAAAATGCTGACTGGAGGCCCCACTCTATTGGTGGCATCTTAGTTCATTTTGTGCTGTTAGAACAAAATGCCACTGACTAACTTAGAGCGAACAGAAATGTATTCTCTCACAATTTAGATGGCAGGGAAGTCCAAGATCAAGGCAGTGGCATCAGGTGTGGGACTTCTTACTGCATCCTTACATGATAAAAGGCAGAAGGGCAGCAGGGAACCAGCTCCCTCTGTCAAGGCCCTTTATCAGAGCACTAATCCCATTCATGAGGGAGGAGCCCTTGCAGTCTAATCATCTCCTAAAGGCTCACCTCTTAATACCATCACATTGGTAACACCCGGATTTTGGTGGGGACACATTCAAACCACAGCAGTAGGGCTTGACAACTAGTGAATCTCACTGTACAGCATTGGGCAGGCATCCAGGTTTTAATTTTTTAGGTTTTTAGGTTTTTATTTGTAGGTCTGGTCAGTTCCTGAGTTTCCTAAGAGAAGAATCCTCCAATCTTGTCCTCGGGATAGAAGGCTGGCTACTAGTATGTTCAGCTTAGATGATGGAAGACCTCCTCATTAGATACAACGTGTTTCTTGTATTTCCCTGGTTTTCTATCCAGCACCGAAGCACTTCTCTCCTCTGTGCTTGGTATCCACAACTCCAAAAACTGTTTCTGCAATTCCTCTAAGAAATGGATCTCTCAGGTCTCTTAGGGCACAAGAAGAGTAGTCATCTAATTTCTCGGAATGAGGGTGGGCATTGGCATCCAATTGCTCCTTAAACAAATAGTCTTCTTGTTCTCAGCCTCCTCTCCTCCAGGCTTTGGGCTTCCATTTCTGAGAATTCCTGGAATTTGGCAGGGTAAACTACCAAGCTTCTCAGTGGTAACCTCCCTCCTCCCCTCCACATACACACTTGTAAATTTGACCTTTGATCTGCCCAATGGTTGAAATTCACCCAACCATGTGCAATCTTCATATATTATAGTTTGAAGTTTTAGGTGTTTCCTGGTTTCATTAAAGATAAAGTTGAGCACCTGTAATTGTGCTGTGGTTGTTACTGTTCTTGTTATTTTGTGGTAACTTCTGAGAGGAGAATTGGGCAGAGACATCGTTACTTTTACCTCCCATCTTATAACTGATAGAGCTTCTTATTAGTAGAGGAAAGATTCTTGTTTATTTTCTTAGGTGAGAATAGAAAATTACTCTCTTCTAGTTGGAAAAAGCCTGTCATATGTATATTTCTTCATATTATCAGCATGAATTCTAACCTAAATGATTTCTTTCTTTCTTTAGATGCCTAATACATACAAAGTTAGGAAAGCAAAGGCAGGAAGCCAAAATGAAACACTTTTCTTTTTCTCCCTGGCAGTCCTTTAACATTTTGGGCTTCATACAGTATCTCCACTAAATAACAGAGGGAAAAACTGAGATAGAAAGCGAATCCCAAAGTGTTGAAGGTGATTATGCCATCGAAAGCTAATGTCTGCCTGTAAGATGGGGATTTCAACCCCAAGTTTTCTTTCTAGAACGCTAAGGGCAGGCAGGAAAATTATGAGGAAAGAAAATACTTAGGATTTAGTAAAACAGATACCAAACTTTACATATGAGTTTATTTCTTCACAATATTTTCTATGTTATATTCTAAGAACAAAAGCACACAATCTTCTCCTGGGTAAGAAGAAGCTTCTGTTTGACACACATGGCTAGCATGTGGATAATACCACCACCATCTTTCTAATTGGACTGGAGTTCATATCTTTTCTCATTTGGCTGCCATTCATCCAAACCACCTCCCACTCTTCCTTTTGTGTCCAGAATTGCGAGCAGTGAACCCTCGCAGTGAGTGTTACGGTTCTTAAAAATGGTGTGTCCAGAGTCTGTTCCTTCAGATGTTCAGATGTGTCTGGAGGTTCTTCCTTCTGGTGGGTTCATGGTCTTGCTGACAGGAGTGAAGCCGCAGATCTTCGCGGTGAGTGTTACAGCTCTTAAAGGCAGCATGGACCCAAACAGTGAGCAGCAGCAATATTTATTGCAAAGAGCTAAAGAACTAAGCTTCCACAGTGTGGAAGAGGTTCCCAGCGGGTTGCCGCTAGGTGGGGCAGCCTGTTTCTTCCCCCTTATCTGGTCCCACCCACATCTTGCTGATTGGTCCATTTTACAGAGAGCTGATTGGTCCATTTTACAGAGAGTTGATTGGTCCGTTTTGACAGAGTGCTAATTGCTGCATTTACAATCCCGAGTTAGACACAGAGTGTTAGACAGAAAAGTTCTCCAAGTCCCCACTAGGTTAGCTAGATACAGAGTACTGATTGGTGTATTTACAAACCTTGAGCTAGATGCAGAGTACTGATTAGTGTATTTACAAACCTTGAGCTAGACACAGGGTGCTGGTTGGTGTATTTACAATCCCTTGGCTAGACTTAAAGGTTTTCCAAGTCCCCACTAGACCCAGAAGCCCAGCTGGCTTCACCTAGTGGATCCTGTACTGGGGCTGCAGATGGAGCTGCCTGCCAGTCCTGCGCTCCTCAGCCCTTGAGTGGTTGATGGGACCGGGTGCCACAGAGCAGCGGGCAGCACCCATCGGGTGGCATGGGAGCCCTCTGCAGAGGTGGGGGCTCGGGCATGGTGGGCTGCAGGTCCCGAGAGCCCTACCCCCTGGGGAGGCAGCTGAGGCCTGGCGAGAATTTGAGCCCAGTGCATGCAGGCTGGCAGTGCTGGGAGACCTAGCGCAACCTCTACAGCTGCTGGCCTGGCTGCTAAGCCCCTCACTGCCCTGGGCCGGAGGCACCAGCTGGCCACTCCAAGTGCGGGGCCCGCCAAGCCTGCACCCATGCCCGCCAGAACTCGCAATGGCCTGTGAGTGCTGCACACAGCCCCGGTTCCTGCTGGCGCCTCTCCCTCCTCACCTCCCACAAACAGAGGGAGTTGGCTCCAGCCTCGGCCAGCCCAGAAAGGGGCTCCCACAGTGCATAGCTCCTCAAGCGCCATCAGAGTGGACACGGAAGCCGAGGAGGCACTGAGAGTGAGGGCTACTAGCACATTGTCACTTCATACTTTGTCTAAGAAATTTCCCACTTTGAAAGTCATGTTTGGAAGGAGAGTTATTTCTCACTACATAGGCTGAGATGCTGAGGATGTCAGATTCACAATTTCCCAAGTCAACCTTGCAGGTAGAGTGCCGGTGAGAGGTGACAATGTGCCAGCAGCTCTTGCTCGCTCTCGGCACCTCCTCGGCCTCTGTGTCCACTCTGGCCATGCTTGAGGAGCCCTTTAGCCCACCGCTGCACTGTGGAAGCCCCTCTCTGGGCTGGCCGAGGCTGGAGCCGGCTCCCTCTGCTTGCGGGAAAGTGTGGAGGGAGAGGCCTGGGCTGGAACCAGGCTGCGCTGCCCTTGCTGGCCAGCGCAAGTTCTGGGTGGGCGCGGGTTGCACAGCCCGCACTCAGAGTGGCCAGCCTGCGCTGCTGACCCCTGGCAGTGAGGGGCATAGCACCCTGGCCAGCAGCTGCAGAGGGTGTGCCAGGTCCCCCAGCACTGTCAGCCCGTGATGCGCTGGAATTCTCGCTGGGCCTCCGACGCCTACCTGCAGGGCAGGGCTCGGGACCTGCAGCCGACCATGCCCGAATCTCTCCCCATGCCTCCCCCACCCCCATGGTCTCCCGGGCAGCCTGAGCCTCCTCAACTGTGCCGCCCCCTGCTCCGCAGCATCTGGTCACATGGACGGCCCAAGGGCTAACGAATGTGGGTGCATGGTACAGGACTGGCGGTCACCTCTGCCCACAGCCCCAGAGAGGGATCCACTAGGAGAGGCCCCCTGGGCTCCTGAGTCGTGTGGGGACTTGGAGAACTGCTATGTCTAGCTAAAGGATTGTAAATGCATCGATCAGCACCCTGTGTCTAGCTCAAGGTTTGTAAACGCACCAATCAGTGCCCCATGTCTAGCTAATCTAGTGGGGACTTGGAGAATTTTTATGTCTAACTAAAGGATTGTATTATGTCTAGCTCAAAGTTTTTAAATGCACCAATCAGCACCCTGTCAAAAAGGACCAATCAGCTCTCTGTAAAATGGACCAATCAGCAGGATGTGGGTGGGGTCAGATAAGGGAGTAAAAGCACGCTGCCCAAGCTGCAGCGGAAATCCGCTTAGGTCCCCTTTCACAGGGTGGGAGCTTTGTTCTTTCCCTCTTTACAATAAATCTTGCTGCTGCTCATTGTTTGGGTCCACACTGCCTTTATGAGCTGTAACACTCGCTGCGAGGGTCTGCAGCTTCACTCCTGAAGTCAGCGAAACAACGAATCCACCAGAAGGAAGAAACTGTGGACACACCATCTTTGATAACTGTAACACTCACTGCAACGATCCACAGCTTCATTATTGAAGTCAACGAGACCAAGAACCCTCCAATTCTGGACACAATATGACAACAAATACCATAGGGGTAAGAATATCTAGCCATACAAACACTACAGGTAGGCAGATATTTCCTTAGGTACCCACACATTTTTTGTTTGAACAATATAATCCTGTTTTCAGAGTCCTACTCCAAGAAAAAGGTGCTAATATTCTTTTAATCTTGCAAATTGCATGGACCAGACAAGACTCAAGGTTCTTGGTGGCTCCACTAGAAACTGAGACAATGTGAAACCCCAAATGAGCAAGCTAGCTATTCCTACTCATCATAACTGCCTAACTCATCCTACAGACACCAGTGTGTTCCAGGAGCTCCTCTGGGTCTATATACCTAAAATGCATATTCAGGTCAAAAGGAGAGGGAGAGTTTGTGCACAGATGAAATTAGTATCTGTGAAAATCATGTTTGAGCACTCTTTTAATTAAGCAAGGCTAATGAGAGTACCCATGCCCTTTTTTGTTTAGTAGTGGTATCCAGGTGGTGGTTTTAGGTATAATTATTATAAATAACGCCAGTTTAAGCTTCAGAGAATCAAAGGTAAATTCCTGAGAGAATTTTATTTTCTCAGGATTTAAATAAACAACTGAAAAAGAAAAGAGAGGCAAAGGAGAATGTTTTCAATAATAAACAAATAGCTATTTTATAGGAGAAAGTCTAAACAAAATATTAAGAATCAACCTAATGCAATGCAGCAAATACTTTTGAGAAATTATACCATGTTAGGTGCTGAAGAGTTATAGAGATAAAAAGAATTTGGGCCTACCCTTAACTAAAGCTGACAACTTCAGTGAGAGGTAGCAAAAAGTGGAAAAAATACTCAAATATCAGAAGACATTCAAGCATGACAAAAGGCAGAACGGGATCAACCAGAAGAGATGTAGCAAGAATCATATTTTTCATTTGTTTTTCAACGTCTCTATTCTTTTTTTATTTCCAAAGTTGCCTTCTTGTGACTTTCCACACACCGAGGCTGAGATGCTCATCATTTTCAGGGAGAAGGTAGATCTGCCTAGAATAAACAAGACACAGGCACATTATGATTTTTGTACATTTAGAGGGTTCACAATAGACAGAAAACCCTCTGGCTTTCAATAGAAAGAGCTGGATGCTTGAAAGAGAAAGCCAGTTTCTCAGGAATCTCAAAGATAGGCTTTGAAATTCCAATTGGCCAAGCCTAGAAGACTGGATTGTAGAGTTCTAACTATAAACACAGAGTATGGAAGTGCAGATTAGGGAATGGGACAGGAATTTGAGGAAGCCCAACCTGTGGCTGTGGGAGGAGCCCAGAAAATTGAGATGCTTGTCTGGGGTCACCTTGGGGTTGAGAGACTTGTGGGGTTGGGGGATGTAGAGCATAGGTTGACTGGGAATCCAGAGTGTAGGAGGCTTGAGTATCAGTTCCCTTCAGGACCTCTTGGAGGGGACCTCTTCGCAAATTAACTGAGCCACCCTGTGCCACAGTCAAGTAGAACTGCGTTTAGGCTGAGAGGGTCTGAGAGAGATCCTTACTCTTTACTCCAGCACAAAGTGAAACCAATCCAGAAAATCTCTGGAGTCATTGCAGAGGGGCAAGAAAGACATCTGAGAAACAAACGAACAAACAAAAAACAGAATGTGATGAGTCCTCATGCCTGCTTGAAGAATGCTGCATCATAGGGAAAGGGGACCACTCACAGAGGCTGCAAGGTAAACAGCTCAAAGCCAGAAGACAGATGGGTCCATCAGTGAACCTCATAGGGTCAGCAGTACTGGTGAGAGCAGAGTTGAGGGAGGAGAGAACAGAAAGGGACCGGGGTTGTGCCAAGAGAACAGAGGACAAGCTACGCCAGCCAGAGAAGCCTTCAAAACAGACACAAAGAGACTTCATACAAAGCCAGCCAGGCCCACCTGCCTGCCCCTGCCACGAGAAGCCCGTGCTTCATTTCCATGTGCTGGAAGAAGCAAGAAGGGAGAACACCTATGAGGAGACACCGATCCTAGTGGGGAACATGAACCTTGATTGACTAAATTTAAGTCCTGATTTCACTAATGATTGAGTAAACTTGAAGAGGCAATATCACATGTTTTCTAGAGCTAATTGGTGGCTGAGGAGTAAGTTAGGCCCATTTATAGGAAACCGCTTCTATTTCTACACACGAGTCAGTGTGTACATGGTGCGCACAACACAAAGATACACACCAAATATGAGAACACCGAAAGAAGGAGACATTGTATTAAGTTGGGGGAGAAGAGCGATTGGGCCACCACTGGATGTTTTGGACTATGCCTTAGTGAATTTTTGGGATTCTGACACATAGAAATGAGGTGAAGGCATTCCAGGTGGCAGAAAAATGTCTATCAAAGTCTAGGAAATCGGAGTAGGTAGGAAATGATAAGGAAAAAATAATGGTCCAATTTGGCTGGAAAATACAGTCCTCATAAAATTCTATATACACTCTGCCAGAGTCTGTGCTTTGTCCCTAAGTGCTGGGAAGAGTTTTGTAAACATTTACAGAATAAAATATATTCTGAGCAGAGTGATGCCTGGAAACTTATACCCATTACTTAAAAACCCCGCTGTCTCTGGTTCCTGTTCCTTAATGCAACTGTAGTAGACAAGCTTGCCACCAAATATTGCCTCCAGTGGAATACTTCTGTATTCAGCCTCAGCCCACAGAGAAGGAATCTTCCATCAATATTTTGTCCTTTCATCAGATGCTAGGAAAGTTTGCACCATTCTGCCCATCCCTACTCCTTGGATGGAAGCATGGCTAATACAAGGAATGTGGTGGTTCCATGTATATGAGGTGGGGTTCAAGCAGTTTTATTTTGACGAATCTCCAAAGGTGATCTAGAGATACAATCTTGATCTCTGCTTTTTCTATCGCTTTCTTTGTCTCGTATTTCTTCATACCAATTCGGAAGAATATCTGCTACATAGTTGGTTTCAATAAATATTTGTTGAATAAATGGACAGACACACCCACCCATTTCTTTTCTCCTTTTTCTTTTTTTTCCTTGAGAAGGAGTCTCACCCTGTCACCAGGCTGGAGTGCAGTGGCACAATCTCGGCTCACTGCAACCTCCAACTCCCTGGCTCAAGTGATTCTCCTGCCTCAGTCTCCTGAGTAGCTGGGATTGCAGGCACGCACCACCATGCCCAGCTAATTTTTGTATTTTTAGTAGAGACAGGGTTTCACCATGTTGGCCAGGATGGTCTCAATCTCCTGACCTTGTGATCCACCTGCCTCAGCCTCCCATAGTGCTGGGGTTACAGGTGTGAGCCACTGCACCCAACCCCATTTCTTAAACTTTAGCATGCAATGGAATCACTTAGTAGGCTTGTTAAAACAGACTGTGGAGGTCCACCTGAAGAGTTTCTGATTGAGTAGGTCTAGGGCAGGGGCTAAGAATCCACATTTCTAACCACTTCCCAGGTGATGACAATGCTATTGTTAGAAGGGGCTACACTTTGAGATCCAGTGGTCTAGATAAATATGGAAACCCCCTGAATACTTTAAATATAACCCCAAACTTAATGGGACCTTTGAATGGTTTGCCTACCATTTTTCTGGGAGCTTTTAGAAAAGATGTTTCCCTATGTTTCATTACATAAGTTATAGGAGCAACTTAATAGCATAAATTATAGGCATTGAAAACTGTTGCTGAAACATATGGAATTTTTATTAAGAATCCAGGAGTCAGAGAGTTCTGAATAAAATGTGAGCCATCATTTTCTATTCAAAGTTTGATATTATAATCTAAAATAGGATTTTTTAAAAGTCATAGGATTTCTATTTTTTTTACCCTAAACTGACCTCCTTTAATATCAAAACAAATCAAAAATCAGGCTCCCCTTCTGGAGTGATTGAAAATTAGATAAAGAGGACTGTATTTCTGTCCATTATCTGGAGGAGAATCCATGTGAGAATTTGGGACTGTCTTGCTATCTTTTTAACCCTACAGAAGAAACAAAACAAAACACCATTTTCACATTCTGCCAAGTACCCACAAAGGAACAGGTTTCTGTCTTGTTTTGTAGACACTATAAAAATATCAGAGCTGCTTAATTTTTAAAACTTCTGTAAAAATTTAAGGTTTTTAAACTTTTGAACACTAATACTTAAGATTTATATTAAGTTATAGCTTTCCTTGGTAAAATTACTCTTGAACTTCCCTAATTTGTAGTTTCAATTCTATTAGTTGTCTGTAGAGTCAAAGATTTTGTTTGATCACTATAAATAATGTGTTTACTTTATAATGGTGTATATTGTTTTTATCATGTGGACTCTCACTACTTAGAAGTTTAAGTGGTCAAATACCCTTGTTTCTGTAAGCCACCTAAGAACCATAACTCCAATTATACCTAATTGGAAATATATACATATGTATATAGATAGATGCATATATATATAATGGAGTTCAGATAAATGATATTGGAGCTAAAAAGGCTCTCTTAGAGAGCCAGACTGCACATGAAATTCCCAATAAAATGTCTGACACAGCTTTGAACTACAGGGCTCCTCAACTTTATCCACAACACTGAACTTTTGATATAGTCCTACAGTGGACAGACATGTTGCTCATAAGGGCAGAAAATAACAGTCTGAAGAAGTGTTCTCAGATCTGGCTTTTTTATTAAAAACCTCACTTATCCAAAGACTGATGCTTATTAAGCTTGACATAACTCCTTTCAGACCTGAGACTTCAACTTCAGATTGATTTTCCTTGTTGTATTTTATAAGACACGAAAAATTAAACACTCTCATATGTCATTATTATTTGTAATTGCAGGTTGTATTTTGCAGGCTGACTGCTCCCTGCTGCCCCTCATTAGAGAATTTTCTATTTGTCTGCCAATGGGCTCTTTTGCCAAGATGTAGGCAGGCGTAGATATCAAAAGCCTTCATGGCAATAGCATAAACAGAAGCTTGACTCAAATCACTTTTATGAAAGGAAACTCTTTTTTCACATAATTTGGTAGGAATTCATCACTGTGCTACAGAGTGAATGGAGGCTAACAGAAGCAAGAAGGGTCAAAAGAGGAAATAGATGAAGAACATGGGCTTGAGAGTGGAGGGCATAGAACAGACGAGTCTCAAGATAGATAAAGAAGATTTTGGCAAGTAAGAATCAGGAGCAAGAATGGCAGAAGAGAGTTGGCAAGTTTGGGAAACAAGAGTACAAAATGAGTGAGGGCGCCAAGGAAGTCAAGGTGCCAGGTGAGAATGCCTAGAGAGGATGGCAGAGGTGAAATTGGCATTGGTGAAATTGACAGAACTATGTAGGAAGCAGGCCAGACTCAAACAAAACTGAGACCAGCAACCAACGCTATGACTATAAGACTAATGCAAATGCAAGAGAGTTAGATGGAAGCAAAACAGACAATGAATTTTGACTATTCTAATGAGCCTTAATTAACTACTTTGGCTGAAAACCTCCCATGACAGAACACAGCAGCCTCCAGAGCAGCTTAAAGAAACTGTCAGGATGTACATGAGCTGTTAACAGAACTCCTCACTTTAGTTTTCTTTAGCCAGTTGTTTTCTTCCGTATGGGTGAATGGTCAAAGGTGTGAATCTGAATTCACCAAACAAGATGCAAAAAAAAAAAAAAAAAAAAAAAAGTTATGAACTGTATGTTACTAGCAGCAACCTTCCTGAGGATATCATTAATATTTCAGGAGATCCACTTAATAAGAACCATTTCTACATAAAATTTTGAATTCCTTAGGCAAGCCACTAGGCTAGATAAAGAAACCCACCAGATGCCTTTTAAGTTGTATTATCCTGTTATCCTTAGAAATGAATGGATATTGAATTCAACCCCTAAGTCAGTGGTTCCCACTCCAGATAGCACATTAGAATTTACATGGGGAAATGCTGATTAGCCTGGGGTGGAACATGAGTTTCTTAGGAGCTTCCTGCGTGATTGTAAGGACTGAGAACTATTGCTATATGGAAGAGACTCAATGAGAAAAACACAGCTCACTACCACAATATTAACAATATGTTTTAAGATGTAGCCAGAATTTCCTAGAATGTCATGCAACCTTTGCTTCTACTTCTTTGGGTAAAAGAAGGCATGTTGTGACTTTAGCCAATCTCAATGTCATGGGCTCATCTCCTGAGGTTACTATGCCTCTTTTTTCTTTCAAGAAAAAGAAACAACAGCATGTTGCTTAATCATGCTTACTTAATTTGTGCATATGTCCAATAAATTTCAATTGCTTTGTTAGATAGTATTGATGGGTCCTGTTCCTTTTCTGTCCATTATAATTTGTGCAGCCTAATTTATCCTTTCAGTTTCTGAGTATGTATTCACTGCATTTAAGTGACAGACAGAGGGGAAATGTCTGTAGTATTTCAAATAGAGATCTAAAGCAACAGAATGGTTTAACCAAGACAACTGCTAAAAAGCAAGTAGATGGCTTCAGTCCCAAGAGAAATAGATATTATATCAAAAGAATGCTGTCTAAAAAGTAATATTTGGAAATGAAGATAAACACAAACTTTGGAAGACTCAAGAATGTCATTTTGATACAGGAACAATGTCTAATGAAAATTTAGAAATCATTGGTTAACAAGAAACACATAAGTGTATAAGTATGGCCAGACTTAACTAACTTAGGGGTTATATATGCACATTAATTGACAGGCATTAGCCATGACCTGTAAGTTTAAATGAAAATTAAAATTCTACTAAATGTTAGATAAGAAAAAATCTGAAGTCTTATAAAGCACTATAGGTATATGAAGAGAGTAGTACTATAATGTTAGCATATTATTCATTTTGACTTCTAAGTTAAATTGTCCCCTGGTCTAAGGTTATATTCAAAAGCAAAGTAGCATTCAAATTCATCTAAGGTGTAAATGCAAGAACAAAGACCCAGCAAATTGAGGTCATTCAAATATATTTTAATAAGCACAAAAATTAAGCAAGAATTCTCACGGAAAGATTAGACTTTCTTGCCCTACATAAAAATCTTTGAAACACTTAGTAAAAATAATTCAAGTGGCAAAGTACAAACTGAAGGTCTTTTAGGGAAGCTTAGCAATGGAAGGGCCAAGGAAGGATAAGAGGAGCATAGGGTCAGCCAGCATGAGTCAAGGAAAGATCGTAAGTAGTCAGAGAAATCAAAGAAGCGTCCAATTTTTATTTTGATCTGGTTTCAGCATTGCAAGACATGAACATTTTCATTACTGGAGCATACTAATAAGGATTTTGAGGATGAAATCTAGATTTCTTTTGGAAAGTCATTTCACATTGAAATGTCAGTTTTATTTATGTGAATATGAATTTAAATATGTGCATTTGTTTTCTATTGCTGCTGTAACAAATTATGAAAATTCAGTTGTTTGAAACAACATAAATTTATTATATTATACGTCCATAGGTTGGAAGTCCAGTACAGGTCTTATGAACTAAAATCAAGTTGTTGACAGGGTTGTATTTCTTTTTGGAGGCTTCAGGGAAAAACCTGTTTCCTTGCCTCATCTAGCTTCTAGAAGTTGCCAGCATCCCTTGGCTGATGGCCCCTTCCTGCATCTTTTTTCTTTTTGAGACAGGGTCTCTCTCTGTCACCCAGACTGGAGTACAGTGGTGCAATCACAGCTCACTGCAGCCTTGAACTTGGGCTCAAGTGATCCTCCCACCTCAGCCTACCAAGTAGCTGGGACTAAAGGCATGTACCACCACACCAGCTATTTTTTTAAATCTTTAATAGAGACAAGGTCTCACCATATTACCCAGGCTGGTATTGAACTCCTGGCCTCAAGTGATCCTCATGGCTCAGCCTTGTAAAGTGCCAAGATTGCAGGTATCAGCCACCGTGCCCAGCCCTGCTTTCTGTATATTGAAAGTCAGCATTGTCTCATCACCCTGACCATTCTTCTGTGATCATATATTTTTCTCTGATCACAGCTCAGAAATGTTCTCTGATTTCTCATCTCTGATGTCAGGAAATTAGATTCATGTGATTAGACTGGGCCTATCTGGATAATCTGAAATAATCTTCCCATCTCTAGGTCCTTAACCTTAATCACATCTGCATAAGCCCCTTTTGGCAGGAAAGGTAACATATTCACAGGTTCCAGGAATTAGGGTATGGACATCTTTGGGAAGACTATTATTCTGCCTACCACCATTAAAATATAATAGTAACTAGATCTTCTTCAAAATGAGTTAGATCTTCAAAATGAGTTAAAGCCACATCTGTCTTTAAGTTTTCCAGATGTCATCAGATGCCCAAGCTGCCTTCTTCCCAAATTGATGAGGCTTCACCCTTTCCCCTTGTGGTTCATAAATTCTGATGTCCTTCATGCTGTGCTCTTTGATTTACTATAGGAGATGGCACCTTTTCCCTTCCACTACATAAAAAATTCACTCAGAATCACCCATTTACTGTTTCTTATAATTCAATTTAAATATTATAATTTAAGAACTTGTTTTTTGCCCTTTATCTGTACATGCAACTGCTACACCAAACAAATTCCCAGAGGCAGGTTCAGTATATTTAACTCTCTTCAGATGATTTCCCACACAGCACCATGGAGATAAAGAATTTTATTGATGCTTTTATCATTTAACAAGCACATGGCAAAACAAGTGTATATTTTATAGACAGAAAACCACAGATAAGTGGTTAAAGTCAAGCTATCAAAGCACATCAAATTAGGTGAGGTTGAAGAAAAGAACTTTCCAAAACAAGTCACTAAAAATTTCTTTCAGAAACCATTTTCGGCAGGTTCAAAACACAGTTTTCTGGACACATGCTTTTTATACTTAAAATAAGGCACCCAGTTAATGATCTCTTTTTGTTCTCTTCCCAAGATAGTCCCATCATAGATGCTATGGGACATTAGGACTAGAAGGAAACAGAACTATCTAGTTTCTCCATTTAATAGATGAGAAAACAGAGGCCCAGTAAGGTGAAACAAATAAAAGCATGAGAACTATATTGACATCATAGGTGAAAGCACAGGCTTGGATTGCTTGTGAACATTATTCAGAATTAGGAGCAAAAGGGAAAGATTCTCACACTCTCAGACTTCCGAATGACAACACTCTTATTCATAGCTTCACCTTGAGAATGGATAATAGCCACGAGCCAGTGGAGCGGAAGGCCAGAGGAGAGAAGGGTGTCACTCACGCTGATGAAGTACACCAGCAGTAGTGAGAAAACGCACACTGTCCCTTGACCAATGATAGTTCAGCTTGGTTTCCCTCAAACAGTCTAAGTTTTAGTTTAAACATTTTCAGTCACAGCTTGCTTGATTTTAATAAATAGGCAAGTTGATAATCTTTCTTCTGAGAATTTTATCTCTGGTGCTAAAGCAAATTTAAATCAGCATGCTGTGTAATTGTACATTTTTAGCAGATGCAAAAACATGCAGTAGCAAATAGCTAACCTCCTCCCATAACCTTTACCCCCCTCCTTGTCTCTTCCTCTCCCTTCTTTCCACCTGTGTGATGCTGTGAAGACATGCTAGACAGCGTTTCAGGCACGTCTCATTCATTCCATGAGCCTTCCCTCTCTGAAATCTCTGTTTCCACACAATCTCCCTCCTAAGATCTATAGCTGAAGACAATGGGAAAATGAGAGAAAATGCAAGGGCTCATTAAACAAACGTAACACTCCATCACATGCAGTGATGAAAGTTTAATTCCATTTTAACTCCAGGGGCCTCCAAGCAAAACTTTCACAAAGAACTCACTCCCATGTCATCTGTCTCCCACTGCCACCAACACAGGAAAAGGCTCCAGAGAGTTTTTGTTGTGTTCTCTGAGCATCTCTTTATTTCCTGGGTCCTTCTCACCAACAAAGGCTTTAGAAAGCCTCAAAAAGTATACTGGCATTACAAAGAGGTTTACAGACAGTGATGTTTATTCAATAAATGCTGCCTGCTTGCTGCTGCCACTACTACATCTCAGAACTGTGATGAGTGTTGGGATACAACAGTGAAGACACAAATCTGGTCCCTGGAGCTCTGATTCTAGTGACAATTGACTAATACTAAATCTCCTAATGAAAAGAAATGGATTGGATTTAAAGTTCAAACAAATTTTATCACCTGGTCTGGATTAGAGGTTCAGATAAACCTCATTACCTGGCGTGAACCAGAGTTTGCTCATGGACATACGTTCATTGGATTAGAATGTCTTCTTTTCCTGTTCCCTGTTTCCTCTACAGAAAGGCTGGAGGTGTCTTGATCATCTGGCTAACTTCCTGCACCTAAGGCAAGATGAGAAATATAGTATGTATTCAATAAATTCTTGATGTGTGAACAAATTAAAAAATAGCTTCAGCCTTAGGATTCATGTTTTTAATTTCATCCAGGAAGTTCCAGGGTAAAGATAGTAAAGCCCTTCAAGATAATAAAGACAAACAAGATTGGCAAGCAAAATATAGTTGTGTCAAAGGAACAATCCTGGAAAAGGCACATAGATGATCAGGTCACTAGAACTTTGATTAAGGAGAGTGAATCAGGTGATAAACAAGCCATGGTAAGAAATGGAATCAACATGATGAGTCATCAGTTCCTAGCAGTGGTGCTTCAGAGACTCAGATTTCAAGAGGAAAAATAAGTTCAAAACCAGCAAGCTTTCATAAAGAAGCAAAGTGACAGAAGCCAAGAGTGAGTGATGGACCTGTGGTAGGATCTTTTTGCCCCCAGCTTTATTAAGGTATAATGACAAATGAAAACTAGATATTTATGGCATACAATCATAAATATAGTTATACATATTTATTAGTTCGTTTTCACGCTGCTGATAAAGACATACCCAAGACTAGGCAATTTACAAAACAGAGAGGTTTAATTGGATTCACAGTTCCACATGACTGGGGAGGCCTCAGAATCATGGTGGAAGACAAAGAGGAGCAAGCCACATCTTACGTTAACAGCAGAGGGCAAAGAAAGCAAGTTTGTGCAGGGAAACTCCCCCTTATCATACTGTCAGATCTCGTGAGACTTATTCACTATCATGAGAACAGCATGGGAAAGACCCACCCCCATGATTCAATTATCTCCCACCAGGTCCCTCTCACAACACGTGGGATTTATGGGAGCTACAAGACCAGATTTGGGTGGAGACACAGAGCCAAACTGTATCATTCCACCCCTCCCAAATCTCATGGCTTCACATTTCAAAACCAATCATGTCTTCCCAACAGTTCCCCAAAGTCTTAACTCATTTCCACATTAACTCAAAGTCCACAGTCCAATGTCTCATCTGAGACAAGTCAAGTTCATTCTGCCTATGAGCCTGTAAAATTCAAAAGCAAGTTAGTTACTTCCTAGATACAGTGGGGTGCGGGCATTGGATAAATACAGCCATTCCAAATGTGAACATTTGGCCAAACCAAAGAGACTACAGGCCCCATGCAAGTTCAAATCCAGCAGGGCAGTCAAATCTCAAAGCTCCAAAATGATCTCATTTGACTCCATGTCTCACATCCAGGTCACACTGATACAAGAGGTAAGTTCCCATGGTCTTGGGCAACTCCACCCCTGTGACTGTGCAGGGTACAGCCTCCCTCCTAGCTGCTTTCATGGGCTGGTGTTGAGTGTCTGTGGCTTTTCCAGGCATGCGGTACAAGCTGTTGATGGGTCTACCACTCTAGGGTCTGGAGGACAGTGGCCCTCTTTTCACAACTCCACTAGGCAGTGCCCCAGTAGGGACTCTGTGTGGGGGCTCTGACCCCACATTTCCTTTCCACACTGACCTAGCAGAGGTTCTACATGAGAGCCCACCCCTGCAGCAAACTTCTGCCTGGACATCCACGCATTTCCATACATCCTGTGAAATCTAGAGAGAGGTTCCCAAACCTCAATTCTTGACTTCTGTGCACTTGCAGGCTCAACACCACATGGAAGCTGCCAAGGGTTGGGGCTTGCACCTTCTGAATCCATGGCCCAAGCTGTACCGTGGCCCCTTTTAGTCATGGATGGAGTGGCTGGAATGCAGGGCACTAAGTCCCTGGACTGCACACAGCATGGGGACCTGGGCCTGGGCCACAAAACCATTTTTTCCTCCTAGGCCTCCGGGCCTGTGATGGGAAGGAATGACATGAAGACCTCTGGCACATCCTAGAGACATTTTCCCCATTGTCTTGGGAATTAATATTTTGCTCTTCATTACTTATGCAAATTTATGCAGCTGACTTGAATTTCTCCTCAGAAAACAGGACTTCCTTTTCTATCACATTGTCAGGCTGCAAATTTTCTGAACTTTTATGCTGTGCCTCCCTTATAAAACTGAATGACTTTAACAGCACCCAAGTCACATCTTGAAAGCTTTGCTGCTTAGAAATTTCTTCTGCCAGATACTCTAAATCATCTATTTCAAGTTCCAAGTTCCATAAATCTCTAGGGCAGGGGCAAAATGCCACCAGTCTCTTTACTAAAATGTAACAAGAGTCACTTTTGCTCCCGTTCCCAACAAGTTCCTTATTTCCATCTGAGACCACCTCAACATGGATTTCATTGTCCATATCGCTATCAGCATTTTGGGCAAAGCCATTCAACAAATCTCTAGGAAGTTCCAAAGTTTCCCACATTTTCCAACCCCTGCCTGTTACCCAGTTCCAAAGTCACTTCCACATTTTTGGGTATCTTTTCAGCAGCTCCCCCCTCTACTGGTACCAAGTTACTGTATTAGTCTGTTTTCACACGCTGATAAAGGCATACCCAAGACTGGGCAATTTATGAAAGAGAGAAGTTTAATTGGACTCATAGTTCCACATGGCTGGGGAGATCTCAGAATCATGGCAGAAGGCAAGAAGGAGCAAGTCACATCTTATATTGGTGGCAGCAGGCAAAGAGAGAGAGCTGTGCAGGGAAATTCCCCCTTATAATACCATCAGATCTTATGGGACTTACTGGCTATCACAAGAACAGCATGGGAAAGACCCACCCCCATGATTCAATTATCTCCCACCAGGTCCCTCCCATAACACATGGGAATTATGGGAGCTACAAGATGAGATTTGGGTGGGAACACAGAGCCAAACCTTATCAATATATATTTATGTATATAATCATTTTGGTACATGTATACATTGTGCAATGATTAAATAAAACTAATTAACATATCCATCACTTTACGTACTTACCACTTTTTGGTGGTAAAAATATTTAAAACATACCTTCTTAGTAATGTTCAATTATATAACACATTACTATTAGCTATAGTCACCATGCTGTACAATAGATCTCCAGAACATATTTCTCCAATCTAACAAACTATGTACCCACTGACTAACATCACCCCATTTCTACTCCTTTCTCCCTCCCAGCCCCTGAAAATCACCATTCTATTGTCTACTTTTATGAGTTTTACGATTTTAGATTGCACATTCAGTATTTGTCTTTCTGTGCCTGGCTTATTTCGCTTAGCATATTGTCCCCCAAGTTCATTTATGTTGTTGCAAATGACAGAATTTCCTTCTTTTTGTAAGGCTGAATAGTAAAGATCCCGTTGTATGTATGCATATAATACCATATGCATACATACATGCATACAATCCCATTGTATGTGTGCATATAAGTCTATACTACATTTGCTTCATCTATTCATCCATCGATGGGCACTTGGGTTGATTCCATATCTTGGCTACCGTGAATAATGCTTCAGTGAACATGGGCATGCAGATATCTCTTCAACATACTGATTTTGGTTCCTTTGGATATATACCCAGATATGGGATTGCTGGATCATATGATTGTTCTATATTTAATGTTTAAAAGAACTTCCTCACTATTTTCCATAACTGCAGTAATTTACATTCCCACTAACAATGTGCAAGGGTTTTCTTTTCTCTACTTCCTCACCAGCACTTGCTATCTCTTGTCTTTTTGTTAATAGTCATTCTAAAAGTGTGAGGTGATAGCTCATTGTGGTTTTAATTTGCATTTCTCTGATAACTAGTGATGGTGAACATTTTTTCATACACTTGTCAGCTATGTGTATGTCTTCTTTTGAGAAATGTCTTTTCGGGTCTTATGCCCATTTTTAAATCAGGTTGTTTTCTTGCTATTGAGTTGTTTGGGTTCTTGTATATTTCGGATATTAACCATTTATCAGGTATTTGGCTTGTCAACATTTTCTTCTATTCTGTAGGTTGCCTCTTCACTTTGTTGTTTCCTTTGCTCTGCAGAAGTTTTTCTATTTGATGCAATCCCATTCATCTGTTTTTGCTTTTGCTGCCTGTGCATTTGAAGTCATATCCAAAAAATCATTGCCCAGACCAGTATCAAGAAACTTTCTTGGCCGGGTGTGGGGCTCACACCTGTAATCCTAGCCCTTTGGGAGGCCGAGGTCAGGAGTTCAAGACCTGCCTGGCCAACATGGCAAAACCCCATCTCTAATAAAAATATAAAAAATTAGCTGGGCGTGGTGGCATGCACCTGTAGTCCCAGCTACTCAGGGAGTTGTGGCACGGGAATCACTTGAACCCAGGAAGCGGAGGTTGCACTGAGCTGAGATAGAGCCACTGCACTCCAGCCTGGGAGACAGAGTAAGACTCCATCTAAAAAAAAAAAAAAAAAAAAAAAAAAAAAAAAAAACTTTTTCTCTGCTTTTATTTTTTTTTTCCTTCTAACAGTTTTACAGTTTCAGGTCCTATATTTAAGCCTTTAATTCATTTTCATTTGACAGTATGAGAGATGGGCTCACTTTCATTCTTGTGCATGTGGATATCTAGTTTTCCCAACACTATTTATTAAAGAAACTGTCCTTTCCCCATTCTCTGTTCTTTACACCTTTGTAAAATGTCAATTGACCATAACTGCAAGGATTTATTTTTGAGGTTTCTATTCTGTTCCATTGGTCTATATGTCTGTTTTTATGCCAGTACCATGCTGTTTTGATTACTGTGGCTTTTTACTATGTATTTTGAAAGTCAGGTATTGTTATGCCTCCAGCTTTGTTCTTTTTGGTCAAAATTGCTTTGATTATTAGGGGCCTTTGTGGCTCCATATGAATTTCTATTTGTTTTAAAATGTCACTGGAATACTGATAGGAATCTCATTGAATCTGTAGATCACTTTGGGTAGTATGAAGATTTTAACAACATTAATTTTTTCAATCCATGAATACAGGATACCTTTCCATTTATATGTGTCTTCTTCAATTTTCTTCATCAATACTTTATAGTTTTCAGTGTATACATCTTCTGCTTTCTTAGTTAAATTTATTCTTAAGTTGGTTTTTAAAAAATTATAAATGAAATTGTTTTCTTAATTTCTTTTCCTGATGGTTCATAGTTAGTGTATTGAAATGTAACTGATTTTTGCATGTCGATTTTGTACCCTATAACTTTACTGAATTTGTTTATTAGTTCTAACAGGTTTTATTTTGGTGGTGTCTAGGTTTTCAAGATGACATCATTTACAAACAGAGACAATTTTTCATCTTCATTGTCAATTTGAGTTCCTTCTATTTCTTTTTATTGCCTAATTGCTTTGGCTAGGAATTGCACTACTACAATGAATAAAAATGGTGAGAGTGGGCATCCTTGTCTTATTCAAGATCTTAGTTAAATACGATGTTAATTGTAAGCCTGTCATATATGGCCTTTCTTATGTCATGAAAGAATGTTGAATTTTGTCAAATGCTTTTACTGCATCTATTAAGATGATCATATGATTTTCATATTTTATTCTGCTAATGTGGTATATCACATTGGTTGGTTTGTGTATGTCGAGTCATCTTGCATCCTAGGGATAAATCCCACTTGATCATGGTGTATGATCCTTTTAATGTGTGGCTGAAGTCAGTTTTCAGTTTTACCTTGTTGAGGACTTTTGCATCTATGTTTATCAGGGATATTGGACTGTAATTTTTTTGTTGTTTTTTGTAGTGCCCTTGTCTGACCTTGGTATCAGGGTAATGCTGGCCTTGTAAAATGAGTTTGGAAATATTCCCTTCTCTTCAATTTTTTTAGGAGAGCTTGAGAAGCCTTGTCATTAATTCTCCTTTAAATGTTTGGTAGAATTTGCCCCCAAAGCCAAGCCACAGGATCTTTTTGAAGGTCCACAGCCCCATTCCCTAGTACCTGACTTAACAGTAGTATTGACTCCTGGATGGGAGCGGTGGCTAACGCCTGTAATCTCAGCACTTTGGGAGGCCAAGGCAGGCAGGTCACGAGGTCAGGAGATTGAGACCATCCTGGCTAACACGGTGAAACCCCATCTCTATTAAACATACAAAAAAAAATTAGTTGGATGTGGTGGCAGGTGCCTGTAGTCCCAGCTACTTGTTAAGCTGAGGCAGGAGAATGACGTGAACCTGGGAGGTGGAGCTTGCAGTGAGCTGAGATTGTGCCACTGCCCTCCAGCCTGGGCAACAGAGCGAGACTCTGAGACTCCATCTCAAAGAAACAAAACAAAACAAAACAAACAAAACAAAAAAACAGTAGTATTGACTCCTTACTAAGGCTGCTACATATACCATTTGGTCTGCGAAGACTCTGAACCCCTCTTTTCTAGGCCCTTGGGACCTTTCCTAATCTTTTGGAATTAATTAATTGTTCATTTAATTCATACATTCCAGTACGCCTCTTTCAATTCTGTCTAGGTCATCACTCAAGCCCAGACATCCTTGTCAGACCTCTCCTTGATGGCATGGACCTCCCTTCACATGAAAACGACACTAAAATCATGAAAAGCAATAGGAGAGGGAAACGGAGGCAAGAAAAGAGACAGCAAAGAAATAGTCATAAAGGTAAGAGAAATAAGACATGTCCTATTGTGAAGTGCAAGGGATGTTTTGTTAAAGGGGTGGGGGCAGGGTTCCAATTATGGTGCAAGTGGTTAAAAGCAGGAGCTTTGGGGACAGAGTGACAGATTTGAGTCCAGCACTGCTGTTTACCAACTAGGTTAACTTAGGACAATTACTTAACCACTCTGGGCTCAGCTTCAACAGATGAATAATAATACCACTTACCCTCATAACAGTTTGTGAAGACTAAGTATGTTAATTCATATCAATGCCTGACACATAGTATGTACACAGTTAATGTTGGCTAGTATAATGAGAATAATGTCATTTGGACTCCTGACTCTTACAAATATTTTAAACATATGCAAAATGGCTTAAAGTTGGCATGTATATGTGCTAAATTAGTGTGCTTATTCTCCTCAGGGAACAAAAAAATGGGAGGGGATCGGCCCGGGAAGAGAATATATAGGAAAAGAACCTCGTTGAGCCTCTTCATTCATAGTAACCCAAGTTTATTGTCTGGAAGGAAAGAGTCTGACAGATTATGACATATAGTTACTGTCAGGAGTGAAAAACAACCTTGCAGTAAGTCTCTTTTTAATTTGTGTTTTTGAAAAGTTGGGACTATCCTTTAAAATTCCCTGATTATTCAGTGGTGAGGATGCAATTACAGGAGCATGATGCTTCCCCTGTCCTCAGAGGCAGCAACTCCCCAAAACAGAGCAAGCAGGCCTCCACCCTGTGTTGAGGATGGGGATCGTGGAGCCTCCTCCTGCAGTCCCTAGGCTGTGAAGGCTTCTGCTCAGCAAAGTCACCGCTGTGGCATTAAAAGCAGCATTCCCAGGGCTCCTCCTCACAGCAGCCTGTGCTGAGCATGCCCAGCTGCTTCCTCCACCCTCACATCCTCTCCTCTGCTCAGCTCATGCCCTGGATGATGAGAACAAAAATAACATGGGAATTGAAAAGAATTTGGTGTAACGGATGGGGATTTATCAAACGGAATTGAGTTTTTGATTTTTCAAAGCTAATGCCAATGTCAGTAACAAGAAAAGACTAGAAGATGGGTGCCTGGGAGAGGCGACTGCACAGGGTGCAGGAATCTTGAATGGGAGCCTAGAGCCTCAGATGGTGGGAGTGTCAAGAAGAGGATTAAAGATGAAAGGAAACACAAAGTTCTGGTCAGGAAGCCAGGCCACCAAAAGCACGAAGAAAGACTGAGTGACAGTCTTTGTTAAGAGAGCAGAATCACTATGACTCTAGTCCAGGCTGTGCACCCAGAAAGTCTGCTTCAGGGAATTACTGTTGGTAGACATAAGGACCTCCGGGGCCAGGTGTCTAATCTGTTTTCACCAGGAGTCAAATAGAGAAGGGATCTTGCTTGTCAGGTAAGCAGAAGAGCAGTGTGTGAGCCCTGGGCAGAGTGGATGCTATCAGCTCTCAGTCCTGCAGCTAATCCCTCCTTCTTCCTTCCTAACAGGGTCCGGATTTCTTTCTATGCAGTTTGCCTTCCCCTATGTAGCCTATGGGGCTCAGGAAAAGCTGACCCCATGCCCAGTTCTAAGGGTGTGTTTCAGTAGTTTAAAAGAAATCCTGTCCTCCTTTCCAGACCTTGGTAAATTGTCACATGACCACTGAGACCAAGGAGAGACTTCCTACAGCTTCTGCAGAACTTCTTCCCCACCTTCTAGAAGAGATTCTGGAAATTCCTCAGTGTTCTTTATGATGCAAGCCCAGAACTGCTGCCAGCCTAGGAATGCAGCCCACTAAGGAGAAAAGAGCCACAGAAACACAAAAACAAGGCCATGAGATTGTGTCACTCAGAAACCATTCAACCTTGGACTTCCAGTTTCACAGGCCAGTAAAATCCTTATGGTTGAAGCCAATTTGAGTTAGATACTTTTGTCACGTAGCTGAAATATCCTGGAGAAAAGAAGGAAGGTGGGGAGGAGGGTGAGGAGAAGAAGGAAGAAGAGAAAGAGAAGGAGGGGGACAAGAAGAAATGAAAAGTTTCTATTACAAGTAAGACTCAGAAAAATTAAGTAACTTGTAATGAATCAGTACTCCAGCTTGGGTCTGGCTGATTTTGAAAGTCCATCTTTTTCCATTCTCATCTCATGCGGCCTCTTCACAGTGAATAGCAGGAAGGAGCACTGTTGACTACCTGCCTGAGTAGGGTGTGCCCTGCATCTCCACATCAGCTGGTAAAGAGCTTTTGCTTGAGAAACAGAGGGCTGTATAAAAGAGAAAGAGAAAGGGTCCTAACCATGGAACCCAGACTTTAAAGGAGAAATCCAGATCCTATGGAGGTAGAGGAGGCAGGAACTGCTGGCTCTCCTGTTCTGTGGCTTTCCTGGGTCATGTTTTATAACAAGGAAAATTCTGGAGGTAAATGGGAAGGAAACTGTCAGCAACTGCCATTCTCAAGGGCTTAACGGAAAGAAAAGGTTGATTGATGGAGAGAATAAAATACTATCAGTGGAGTCAAATATACGTTAAAAATCAGCACAAGAGCAAAGAAAGTCACACACAACTACTTTATTTGTTTTTATTTTCCTTCCTTTGAGGCAAGTGAAATAAAGAATATAGCTCCCCATTTAGGTCATGAGAATTCATCACACATTGGATACAAGTGTTGAAATATCACATGCACCCCATAAACATGTATAATGATTATGTATCAGTAAAAAAGGAAATTCCATATGAACATGATTTGTCATGGACTAAGTACTTTTTTCTTGGAGAATGTTTTATTAAATGTATAAATGCTGTGATTATCAAAAAGGATACATTCAATAGAACACTCCATCATCAGAAATGTAGTCACTTAAGATGGAATTAGCATAGGTAATATAGTTACCTAAGAATAAAAATTGGTTGATATCCAGGTGTGGTGACTCGTGCCTGCAATCCCAGCTACGTGGGAGGCTGAGGCTGGAGAATCCCTTGAGCCCTGGAGGCAGAGGTTGCAGTGAGCCAAGATCATACCACTGCACCCCAGCCTGGGAGACAGAGTGAGTGAGACTCCATCTCAAAATAAATAATTAAATTAAATTAAATAATAAACATTGGTGGAAGGAGGTATGGAGATCTATTCTGGAGTACAGATTTCCTCCCTGCCCCATCTCAGAAGGACACTCTCTCGCCTCAAGGCAATGCAGGGTGAAAGTACTCAGTCCTGTGGCTCCTAAACAAGAAGAAAGGAGAAGTGGGGTAGTGGAGGGAAGGGAGGGCTCTCCTGCCTCTCCTACAGTGCATCTTCCGCCACTTCTCAGTAACAGAGGAACTGCATGACCAAAGGCCTATGCCTCTCCAAAGGCTGTAACAGTGGGTAGGTAAAGTCACATGAGAAACATTGTCATACACCTCAATTTCCTTGCCTCCCCTTCCTTTGTACTCACCTCAAATATCCAACCCTGATTACACTCAACCATTCTTCTACTCTCCATTCATGTTCAAGCAGTTGTCTGGTCTCACTTTGAATGTGTGATAACAAATCTCAAGTGGGCCTTCAGTGCTGCCTGGCAATCCTGCTATATTCTCCTCATCAGTTTCGTTTATCACTCTCCCAATTATTCACAAGTTTGCCCTCCTTAAACCTCCAACATTCCCTGCCCTCCTCATTCTCAACCCATGGCTTTGCTTCTCATTTCAATGAGGAAATGGGTGCCATCAGGAGAGAATTCCACATCCTCTCATCATCAAATTTATCAATTTTTGGTACAAACCAACTGACCTTGTTTTTATCTCACAATTTCTCCCTTTGTATATGGGATCTCAATTCTTCTCATCTGCTCAAGTGAAAAGTTTCTTAATTGTGAAAAAAGCCTCAAGAGCTGATGAGATTCCTGTAAAGATATGCAAAATGTCATGTGTATTCACATTTCTAAGGAAATATCTATAGCTTTTACAAAAGTCTCAGACAAAACAAAAAAATTTAGCTCCATTATTCTAAGAGCTAATAATAATAGCCATCATTTATTAAGCATTTGTCATGTGCCTAGTACTAGCATAAATGAGTTCAATTCTCAACACAATTGTATGATAAAAGTATTATCGTAGATAATGATACAAGAAGTACCTATATCACAGATGGACTGTATTAGTCATTTTCATTGCTGTAAAAGAATACCTGAGACTGGGTAATTTATAAAGAAAAGAGCTTATTTGGTTTATTATTCTGCAGACTGTGCATGAAGCATAGAGCCAGAATCTACTCCTGGTGAGGGCCTCAGGAAGCTTACACTCATGGCAAAAATTGATGGGGAGCCCGTATTTCACATAGTGAGAAAGGAAGCAAGAGAGAGGAGGAGGAGGAGCCAGGCTGTTTTAAACAACCAGATCTCATGTGAACACATAGAGTGAGAACTCACTCATTATTGTAATGACAGCACCAAGCCATTCATGAAGGATCTACCACCATGACCCAAACGCCTTCCACCAGGCCCCACCTCAAACACTGGGGATCACATTTCAACATGAGATTTGGAGGGGACAAATATCCAAACCATATCATGGGCAAACTGATGCTCAGATGCCCATGGAGTTTAGATAACTTGCTGAAGTTTGCAGGACTGGGATTTGAGCCCAGACAGATGCTCATGACCATCAAACTAATTTTGCCTCCATGTTGTCACCAAGAACTGGCCACTTGAAGGATGGAGAATTTAGAATTATTTATTCATTGTCCTCACATCATCTTTGGAAAACTAATACACAAACACATGTACAAATTATCCGAAGAAAAATGTTATTTTACAACCAAATTGGCTCTAATAAAACAAGGCTGGGGTAAGCAAATGGCTTTACTCATACGTAATTTAAATGATATATTGCTTTTTATATTGTGCGTCATTTTTTAATAAACTATTATGAGGTATTATGCAAATTAAAAGTTATCAGCCTTCTGTAAATAACAAAAAGTACTTAAAATATTTACTAAGTGATTTATAACTGTTCAAGTGATCGAAGAAGGTAATTTAGCCTGTTCCTTGAACTCTGCATGTTTAGACAATTAAAAACTTGCTTGGTTTACATTTTAAAATGCCAAAATATGAGTCACTATCATACATCCTCGCTTGTTATATATTGGCTACTATTTCATTTTCACTTCTTTGTGCCTGGCATAACCCATGCACCAGATCAAGGGAATAGCACTTAGGATACTAAGCTGCCCCACTTTGAAGCTCATTTATCCTGGTACTCAGTAAAGAAAAACAAATATTCTTCTGAAAACAAAACTGTCAAGATGTAGCCACCGTTCCATGGTTTCTTCACACTGCCTCTTCTTTGTTTCTTCATTTGCAAAAGTTGCAGGCAACATATTCAGATCTTTGGAATACATGAAAGCACTTTCTTGAGTTTCTGCAGTCTGTCAGAAAGTACAAAATCCTTGGGAATTCTCATTTTGCCACATACTAGGTACGTTCCTAGCTACAGGATGCTGAGATGGGGATTCACCAAGGAAAACCAAACTAGGAAGAAATCTCAACTCTCACCTGCCCCTCTTCTGCAGACAGGTTTATATACACAGGACATATGTGGCCAAAAATCCCTGAGCATGGGTGTTTTTCCATCTCTAGCCACTACTTAAGCCAAAATCCTAAAGATGGGGGCCAAATCTGTGCCACATTTTCCAAACTTTACAATAAGATCCCCTTAACCCTTTTAGTCCCTGCTCCAACTGTACTGAGCTTTGCCATCTTGCAAAATCATTCTCTGTTGATACTTGCTGCTGCCTCAACCCAAAATACCCTTCCCTTCCTCTTATTCCTCCTTCCTTAACCAATTCTTCATCTTTCAAATCTCAGCACAGTGATACTTTCCTTGAGCACCCTTATCCCAGCTTTAGAATAGGTGGCATTCTATGGCTCCCCCAGTGCCCTGTTTACCCTTACCTTAGTACACACCAAACTCTGTTGTTCTGGCTTTTTATCTGTCTCCCTTGCTAGATTCTACCATCTTTGGGACAAAGAACTGTGTCTGCCTTGTTAAAAGTTGCATCACTTATCATAATCTAGATTAGAATCGATAATAAAAATTACATATTAAAGGAATGAATGACAGTCATCATTTATCGTATCCTCTATTTGGGGCTAACTGCCCATAGATGCATGTAGAAAAGAGATGTATGGAAGAAAGTGGTAAAAAGACACAGAATAAAGGGGGTGGAGCAGGGAACAAAAATCATACCACCCTATTATGTGAAATAAAAAATCCATCACACAAAAGTTGCCCTCCAAGGATGACCCCTTTTCTCTTCATCTTTATTTCCATTCCTCCTTCCAAACTTCTACCTCACTGGTCCTTTCAATATGCCCTCCTTCTTTACCATCATTTTATTTTTGCCATATCCTCTTCTGCCAACCTCTGACTATCTAACAACTTGCCTTTCTCTCTGCTGTCTTCCAGTGATCATGTTCATCTGATTCGAGTGGTTTTATATTTTTACATTTCAACATCAAACCAACAGAAAAATGGAATCTATTTGTAAATAAATGTGGTATATAGTACATGCCTCACATTGATTTATGCATGACAATACATATTAAGATTAAAAGATATGCTTTCTAGGTATGAGCAGTGTATCTCATCTTACTATTATATGTCAAAAGATCAATAACAGACTTCTGCTTCTGGCCAAGATGAAATAACAGAGAATGAATTTATAATTGAAATGGAAACAATGAAGAAACTGCAGAACATATATGAAACAACAGTTTTTCAAGGTACTGAATATCAGTCTATTAAGGTTAGTGATCCCTGAAAGATAGGAAACAAACAAGGTAAGCCCTGTGATTGTCCCAACTTACAGCCTTGAGAGAATTTTCAGGATGTGGCACAGGGAGAGGGAACCTAAGTGGAGTCCGATAGACTCCCTGAGTTTAAGAAACAGACCTAGGAGTCCAGGGAGACAGAAGATCCTAGAGTTTACAGGAAAGAGTACTAGAGAAGAGAGAGCTTCACAGATACAGAAGTCTAAAATCTCAACTATTAACCTGATTTTGATTCTGCTCATACATGTCAGAAAAACAACAGTAAAGAAACCACTGAGACTGGGCACGGTGGCTCACATCTGTAATCCCAGCATTTTGGGAGGCCAAGGCGGGTGGATCACCTGAGGTCAGGAGTTCAAGATCAGTCTGGTCAACACGGTGAAACCCCATGTCTACTAAAAATACAAAAAATTAGCTAGGCATGGTGACAGGCGCTTATAATCCCAGCTACGCAGGAGGCTGAGACAGGAAAATCACTTGAACCCGGGAGGTGGAGGTTGCAGTGAGCCAAGCTGTGCCATTGCACTCCAGCCTGGGCAACAAGAGTAAGACTCCATCTCAAAACAAACAAACAAACAAACCAAAAAGAAACAATAACAACAACAAACAAACAAAAAAAAAAACAGCTGAAAGAATTAGAGGAAATGTACCTAACACAGGACCAGGAATAATGCTCATTCCCACAAATCAAACTGGAAAACTTCATAACTCACAGGGAATTGGTAAAGTATTTAGAAGGGTCTTGCCTCTAAATGGAGAATAATTAGCCCCAAACTAAACACAATTCTGCTTCCACCTAAAATTCATTATGTCTGGCATCTAATAAAAAATTACAAGGCACAAAAATAAACAGGAAAATGCAACCTACAATGGGGTTCTAGAATAATCAAGCAAATGAAACTGACCCAGGAATGACATAGACATTAGAACTAGCAGACAAGGACATTAAAATGGTTATAAGCCCTCCCTATGTTCAAAAAGTTAATTACAGACATGAAAGACGTTTTTTAAAGACTCAAATTAAACTTCTAGAGATAAAAATTACAGTGTCTGATGTATTGATTTTCTACTGATACGTAACAAGTTATCACAAACTTGGCAGCTTAAAACAACACCCATTTATTAGTGCACAGTTCCATATGTCAGAAGTCCGAGAGGGCTTGCCTGAGGTCTATGATTAGGATCCTACAAGGCTGAAATTATGTGATTCACTGGTCTGGGTTCTTACCGAGTGGCTTTGAAAAAAAATTAACTTCTAGGCCAAACACAGTGGCTCATGCCTGTAATCCCATTGCTTTAGAAGTTTGAGGCAGAAGTATTGCTTGAGGCCAGAAGTTCAAGACCAGTCTGGGCAACATAGTGAGACCTTGTCTCTACAAAAATATAGATATAATTTTTTAAATTAACTTGCAAGCTCACTGTAGCTGTTAGTAAAATCTAGTTTATTGTGGATATAGGACTGAAGTCCCCATTTTCTGGCTAATAACCAGGGGTCACTCTCAGCACCTGGAGGCCATTGTCAGATCTTTTTCATGAGGCTCCCTCTATCTTAAAGTCAGCAATGGCTTAAATCCTTCAGGTGCTTCAAATTTCTCTGACTTTCTCTTCTGCTACCATCCTGAAGAAACTCCTCTTAAGGGCCCACCCAGTTAATAGCCCTTTTGATTCATCCAAATTCAACTGACTAGTAAGCTAAATTACTAAAATTAATTAAATCTGAAAAATTCATTTTGCCATAAAACATTACAAAATTGGGGATTATATCTCATTATAGTCACAATTCTGAATTAGGGTAAAAAAATTTGGGAGGTCATTTTAGAATTCTACCTACCAGGTATGAAATGAAAAATATGAAGATTAGTGAACTTGAAACATAACAACAGAAAATATCCAAAATGAAATACACAGAGAAAAATATATAATCATAAAAAACACACCGTGTGAGCATCAGTGAGCTCCTGGACAACCTCAAGGAGGCAGGGTGTATTTGAAAGAATAATGGCTCAAAAAATCCAAAGTTGATGAAAACTATAAACCCACAGTAGCAAGAAGATCAATGAATCCCAGGTACAAGAAATATGATAAAACTATACCAAGGCATATCATGATCAAATTGTTCAAAACCAGTGATGAGGAGACAATCTTAAAAGCAGACAGAGAAAAAAGATACATTATTTATAGAGACAGATACAGATGAGAGCAATTTTCTCATTGGAAACAATGTAAACAGAAAGATAGTAAAGCAACATCTTTAAAACACAAGGGGGAAAAGGCAATCTAGAATGGTATACCCAGCAAAAATTACTTTCAAGAATTAAAGCAATGACACCTTAAGTGAAGTAGTGAACTATCTCATAATGCTCCCAGGGCACATAGTATCACAAGTACAGTGATATCTAAGGATGGAAAAATTGCTAAATTAACTGCTGACTTCAGAGCCATGTAGTAATAGCTCAATCCACACCAGCAATATGGATGATTCATTTACAACTGTGTCTTTCTCCACTTAACTCAGTTCTGAATTACAGTCTCCTATATATGCACCTGATTGGAACAACATAAATTGCATCTAAAAGCCTAACAGCAAGAGTTAAAAAAAATGTAATTAACATTCCAGCCTTTGCAATCAAGAAATACAAAATTAAATTTCAAACAGATATTGACCAGATACCATCTACTTTATGTTCCATATCAGCAAAAATGTATACTAGGAACTTCCTAGTATATATGTTCCTATATCACTGTTACTGTCCCTTTGTGCCCACCAGCATATCTTTTTTAGCACATACTAGAATCTGGATTCTATTTTTATCCATTGGCCTGTTGGCCTCTCCCACCTAGACAGATAACCATATCTTATTGTTGTTGTTGTTGTTGTTGTTGTTGTTGTTTTTCATGGCCTGAAGAACTTTCTACAATGTCTCCAAAATAGTAGATGTTCCAAATATATTCATGGAATTAAACTACATTTGTTGATTAGTTCGTTTAATAAATATTTTTTAAGCTCTTACTATGTCTAGGTGCCAAGAACTGTTCTACAAACTTGAAATAGAGCAGTGAACAAATTAGAAAAATTTACTGGCCTCATGGATTTAGCATTCTAGTGGTGAGCAGAATAAACATAAATAAATAACTGTCATAAAATATTAAGACTACCCATAAGAAATCTGAAATAGAACAAGGAGAGCAAGATGAGGGCTGCTCACCTATTTTAGATAAGATGGTCAGGAAAGGCCTCTTTGAGAAGGCAACATTTGAGCAGAAATCTGAATATAGTGAGTGACCCACCCATTTAGCCGGCTGTAGTGATAGAATACTAAGTGCAAAGGTCCTGAGCCATGGCATCTTTGGCAAACTTTAGGAACAAGGAAGTCAATATGGCAGATCAGAGAGAACAAAGGGGAGAGTGGTAGGCACTGGGGTTGGAGAGGTAGCCAGAGAAGACTCTCAGTCTTTATTTTACCTCTGGAACACCTGAGGAGTTTTGACAATCCACAAATGTTCAGGTCCCAAACCCAAAGATTTGATTTGAGTTGGTCAGGGGTGGTATCCAAGCAACAGTAATTTTTTAATCCTCGCCAGATGATTCTAATATATAGACATGTTTAGAACCATTGCTGCAGAGCCTTGTAGACCATAATGCTTTGTATTAAGAGTGATGGGATGCCATGGTGGGTTTGAGCAGGGGGTGAAATTATCTGACATATATATGTGTGTGTATATATATATGTGTGTATATATATGTGTGTGTGTATATATATGTATATGTGTGTGTGTGTGTGTATATATATATATATACACACACACACTTTTTTTGTTGTTTTTTTGAGACAGAGTCTTGCTCTGTCACCCTGGCTGGAGTGCAGTGGCTCGATCTTGGCTCACTGCAAGTTCCGCCTCCCAGGTTCATGCTGTTCTCCTGCCTCAGCCTCCCGAGTAGCTGGGACCACAGGTGCCCGCCACCACACCCTGCTAATTTTTTTTATTTTTAGTAGAGATGGGGTTTCACTGTGTTAGCCAGGATGGTCTCGATCTCCTGACCTTATGATTCACCCGACTCGGCCTCCCAAAGTGCTGGGATTACAGGTGTCAGCCAACGCACCCAGCCCTGACTTACATTTTAAAAGATCACTCTGACTGCTGGGTGGCTCCAGAAAGCAAGTATAGAGGCAAGAACAGAAATAGAAAATGCCAGTTAGGTCTCTATCACAACAGTCCTTGTGAAAGAGTAAGGAGGTGGAGGCGGAAAGGATGAGAAATTACCAAATTTGTGATAAATTACAAATGCAGTGTCAACAGAATCTGCTAGTGAATTGCATGTAGGATGTGAAAGATTCTATGTCTCAAAAAAATGATGATTCAGTTTTGGGTCTGAGCAACTAGATGAAAAGTATTAGTGGGATAGGGACCACTGGTGAGGGGATGGAGAGAGAGAAGCAAGTTTCAGGAGAGAAATCAGAAGTTGATATAAAATAACGATAAAAATGCTGATATCAGTACATTTCTACATCTCTGCCTTCTTCCTTCTTTACTTAACCTCCATCTGGCCATATCCTGACTCCTACCCTCTCTGAACTATATATTGCTTCTCATCACTTTTGTGACTCCAAAGCCCAGAATGTTTCCCTGCAAAAATACTATGTCACTATAAGATTATGTATCTAAATAGGAATTTTAAAGATCTGATGAAAAACACATCTGGGTAAACCTACAACTCCTGAAACAGACATTACAAACATATCCACAAGGTAAGTTTTGGCTTTTGTCAATGTACTCCTAGGTGCAGGTTGGAGGTTAAAATTCAGTTCAGCCAAATTCCTGAGACAGCATAGGTCTTAGAGCTTGTAAGGGTCAGGCCAACTGAATTTGAAGAGGTGATCAATCTTCTCCATTAGCATTCTTGCATATAAAATGATTGCCTTAGATTTTGCAACATTCATTTGCATTTATTTATTCATACATTATATGCAAATGCTCATTAGATGTTCCTTTCATGTAAAAATTTTTTTTAATATTCCAATTTTAAAAATGAGTTAAATGTCTGACTCCTTTGGTCATTTTAGCACGATATTTTATCAGATTTCTGTAAAGTAATACTAAATGTTTAAGTTTTTCTAGTGGCTGATTTTTCTATTCTGCAATTAACCCAGCATGTCTGTTTGAAAATACTCTTCTCTCTGCAAAACATGTTACAATGGCTTTCCTTTCCTTAATTCTAAGATGGCACTGGTTTACAAATGCTTTAATATTACTCATTTCTTTTGAAAAGAGTTACATTACTTAAGAGAAAATGTTTATCAAATTTTCTTTACCAAAACAAAAAAATTTGTTTAAAGCTGAAAAATAAAGAATTTAAAGGAATCTTTAAAATAACAAAATATAAAGGCTAAATATTAAAATTTTATATATATACAATGATAGGACAGCTAGCTGTAAACATCACTTTTTATGTTTTAAAGATGGTTCTTCTTAATTAAACAATAAAAGTTAGCAATATCACTGCTAATTTATTGGACTAAATTATTTCAGAATAAAGGTAAAGGCCCACCATGCTAGATTTTTAACTTAATGGGAGAGTTGGGAGGTGGAGCAAATACAGTATTATAAGAATGCTGGTGATAAGAGTTTGTTTTTTATACCAAAATGTTGATGAAATGGAAAAGATTCTTCATACATTGAAAAAGTATTGAATGTGTGTAGAAATGAAAAAAAAATCTGCTTAGAAAAATTGATTTCAATATGAGGAAATGGGGGCTACAATCAAAGCTTCAAGAAAAGAGAATGTCAAAAAGGACATTCAAGCTCCTCTTGACTCAGAGAAGAAAAAGATCAGAAATATGTTTTTCCTTTTATGATAGTGAGCTTCTGAACAGTGTTTTGCTTGCCAGAAAAATTGAAAGTAAAGGGAAAAAATATTTCAAAGTGAAAAAAAAAAAAAGATTCCCGCCAATCTTACAGAGTAAACTGATCCGAGGCAGCAATATTTTCTTGAAGAATTCCTCTTGGCTAATACATTTACTATATTTTTCTGCTAAATCCTTTTATCTCTAGTTGTAAAAAATACTTTTGAAGCATTGCTCAGACAATTACATAAGTTGTAAAAACAATTCTCAATGTGAAAAATGATGTTTATAAAATTAAGTTGATATACACTGACTTAAGCTCAATCTTTAATAAAATTTAATGACTTATAACGCCTTTCGTATAAGTACATTTATTCAAAACATGTAAAGGTCCAATTTAATGTAGTGTTGGTAAGGCACTGTAAACTTGATCATCTATATAAGCAATAGAATTTTCTAAGAAAGTGATTTCTGACAATTTAGCTTCTAAAAATCCCAAGTACCATAGTAAAACGTTTTTTGTTTTAATATTTATTTATCTCTATATCTATATGTGCCAAACAATAATAATGTTTTACTTGTAGCCAATTTCTATTTTCATTTTTATCATTAAAGTTTGTTATTAGAATTTCAGGGCCGGGCGCGGTGGCTCAAGCCTGTAATCCCAGCACTTTGGGAGGCCGAGACGGGCGGATCACGAGGTCAGGAGATCGAGACCATCCTGGCTAACACGGTGAAACCCCGTCTCTACTAAAAATACAAAAAACTAGCCGGGCGAGGTGGCGGGCGCCTGTAGTCCCAGCTACTCGGGAGTCTTGAGGCAGGAGAATGGCGTAAACCCGGGAGGCGGAGCTTGCAGTGAGCTGAGATCCGGCCACTGCAGTCCAGCCCGGGCTACAGAGCAAGACTCCGTCTCAAAAAAAAAAAAAAAAAAAAAAAAAAAAAAAAAAGAATTTCAGAAGGAAAATTTAAGAACATGAAAGAGCTACAAATGAAGGAATACTGCTGAAAATAACCTGTCATTACAAGATCTCCCTACACACATTTTTCCCCTCATCTCTTTATTTTTCCATCTCATTTGCCCTTGACCACTTCTTTACTCTCTATATTCTCCTAGCCTTTGCCCTACCTCCAAACTGAGGAAATTAAACAAATATTTTCCCCTTAATAGTATGTGTAGAATAAAGTTTTCTGTTCTTTGCTTTTAATTTCACAATTAGGGAACTTTGTTTTTGTAGGGTTCTTTTTTATCTATTTCTTTAAAAAAATAAAATTCTCAAATTATTTTTTAGTCTATTATGGTTCTCAAATTATTTTTCTATGTGGTTGATATCCTTCAAGAAGAAAAATCTTTCTTACTATGTTCATGGATATAAGCAACATTTGATTTACTTCTAATTAAAGTCTCCCAAGAATATGTGATTTCATCAACTCAACAAACATTTGTTAAGCACATAATATGTATCAGGGACTGTGTTGGATAAAATAAAGTCATAATATTCTTACAGTAAACTTACAGTACCAAGAGAATAAAGATGGACAAATCGGAATGGGTCATGCAGGAATGAACATTCTTTCTGGTATTGTCTGGTAAGGGATCACAAAATGTATCCACAAAAGCTGAGATTTAAAAGCTGAGTAGAAATTTGTCAGGAGTCAAGTACAGAAGGGCATTCTGGAGGAAAGCATACATGAAATAAAGTAGATAGGATAGAAACTCTAGCAGATGTGTTGAACTACATAGGTTCTGTATTCTCAAAGCTTAAAATGCAAGACAAGGAATAAGAGGAGAAGCATCTTTTGGGAGGCAAACCAGTCAGATGGCGAAGGTCCTAGTAAGCTATTCTATGTCTAGATGTTACCCTCTACAGAAGTGGCCTCCCAGTCGGTTATTCCAAAAATAGTTAAGATCATCACTGAGAGGCTTATGAAAGAAAACTTTAGAACTTCTATTTTTCCCAACATAATATTATGAAAAATTTTAAGCACACAAAATGTTAAAAGAATTGAACAGAGAATTCCCATATACTCACCACCTAAATTGAACAATTAACACTTTAATATATTTGCTTTATCAAACAGCTGTTCATAGGTTTTCCATACACCAATTCCTTTTTTTACTTTTTTTTTTGTATATTTCTGTTTATATTTGTTAGTCTTGAAGATATTTTTTATGGATATAGAATTCCTGATTGACAGTATGTTTTTACTTTCAGCAATTTAAAGGTGTCTCTCCACTGCCTTCTGGCCTCCATTCTTTCTGATAAGAAAAGTCAGCATTCTTCCAGGTGTAATGTGTCATTCTTCTCTCTCCACTTTCACGATATTCTATCCATCTTTGCTTCCCAGCAGTTTGACTGTGATGCATCTATTTGCAGTTTTCTTTGTATTTATCCTTCCAGGGATTCACTGAGATACTTGAATTCATGAACTTATGTCTTTCAACAAATTTGAGAAATTTTTAGCCATTTGGTCTTAAAAATTTTTGGGGGGTGCGAGCAAGATGGCCAAATAGGAACAGTTCCAGCCTCCAGCTCCCAGCACGAGCGACACTGAAGACGGGTGATTTCTGCATTTTCAACTGAGGTACCGGGTTCATCTCACTGGAGAGTGCCAGACAATCGGTGCTGGTCAGCTGGTGCAGCCCGACCAGCAAGAGCTCAAGCAGGGTGAGGCATCACCTCACCTGGGAAGCTCAAGGGGGAAGGGAATCCCTTTAGAAACTGAGACACACAACACCTGGAAAATCAGGTAACTCCCACCCTAATACTGCACTTTACCAAGGGTCTTAGCAAACGGCACACCAGGAGATTATATCCCACACCTGGCCCGGAGGGTCCCACGCCCATGGAGCCTCCCTCATTGCTAGCACAGCAGTCTGAGATCTAACTGCAAGGCAGCAGTGAGGCTGGGGGAGGGGCGCCCATCATTGCTGAGACTTAGGTAGGTAAACAAAGCCTCCTGGAAGCTCAAACTGGGTGGAGCCCACCGCAGCTCAAGGAGGCCTGCCTGTCTCTGTAGACTCCCCCTCTGGGGACAGGGCATAGAAAAAAAAAAAAAGCAGCAGAAACTTCTGCAGATATTAATGACCCTGTCTGACAGCTTTGAAGAGAGCAGTGGATCACCCAGCACGGAGGTTGAGATCTGAGAATGGACAGTCTGCCTGCTCAAGTGGGTTCCTGACCCCTGAGTAGCCTAACTGGGGGACATCCCCCACTAGGTGCAGACTGACACCTCACACCTCACACAGTGGGGTACACCCCTGAGACAAAGCTTCCAGAGCAAGAATCAGGCAGCAGCACTCACTGTACAGCAATATTCTATCTTGTGCAGCCTCCGCTGCTGATACCCAGGCAAACAGGGTCTGGGGTGGACCTCAAGCAATCGCCAACAGACCTACAGCTGAGGATCCTGACTGTTAGAAGGAAAACTAACAAACAGAAAGGACACCCACACCAAAACCCCATCAGTACATCACCAGCATCAAAGACCAAAGGCAGATATAACCACAGATGGGGAAAAAGCAGGGCAGAAAAGCAGGAAATTCAAAAAATTCAAAAAATCAGAGTGTATCTCCCCCTCAAAAGGAATGCAGCTCATCACCACCAACAGATCAAAGCTGGATGGAGAATGACTTTGATGAGTTGAGAGAAGGCTTCAGTCGATCAAACTTCTCAGAGCTAAAGGAGGAACTATGTACCCAGCGCAAAGAAACTAAAAATCTTGAAAAAAGAATGGAAGAATGGATAACTAGAATAAGGAATGCAGAAAAGGTCATAAATGAGCCGACACAGATAAAAACCATGACACGAGAAATATGTGACAAATGCACAAGCTTCAGTAACTGACTCGATCAACTGGAAGAAAGAGTATCAGTGATTGAAGATCAAATGAATGAAATCAAGCAAGAAGAGAAGTTTAGAGAAAAAAAAGGAAAAAGAAAAGAACAAAGCCTCCAAGAAATATGGGATTATGTGAAAAGACCAAATCTACATCTGATTGGTGTGCCTGAAAGTGAGGGGGAAAATGGAACCAAGTTGGAAAACACTCTGCAGGGTATCATCCAGGAGAACTTCCCCAACCTAGTAAGGCAGGCCAACATTCAAATTCAGGAAATACAAAGAACGCCACAAAGATACTCCTCGAGAAGAGCAACTCCAAGACACATAATTGTAAGATTCCCCAAAGTTGAAATGAAGGAAAAAATGTTAAGGGCAGCCAAAGAGAAAGGTAGGATTACCCACAAAGGGAAGCCCATCAGACTAAGAGCAGATCTCTCGGCAGAAACTCTACAAGCCAGAAGAGACTGGGGGCCAATATTCAACATTCTTAAAGAAAAGAATTTTCAAACCAGAATTTCATATTCAGCCAAACTAAGTTTCATCAGTGAAGGAGAAATAAAATCCTTTACAGACAAGCAAATGCTTAGAGATTTTGTCACCACCAGGCCTGCCCTACAAGAGATCCTGAAGGAAGCACTAAACATGGAAAGGAACAACCAGTACCAACCATTGCAAAAACATGACAAAATGTAAAGACCATAGATGCTAGGAAGAAACTGCATCAACTAATGAGCAAAATAACCAGCTAATATCACAATGACAGGATCAAGTTCACACATAACAATATTAATCTTAAATGTAAATGGACTAAATGGTCCAATTAAAAGACACAGACTGGCAAATAGGATAAAGAGTCAAGACCCATCAGTTTGCTGTATTCAGGAGACCCATCTCACATGCAGAGACACACATAGGCTCAAAATAAAGGTATGGAGGAAGATCTGACAAGCAAATGGAGAACAAAAAAAAAAGTAGGGGTTGCAATCCTAGTCTGATAAAACAGACTTTAAACCATCAAAGATCAAAAGAGACAAAGAAGGCCGTTACATAATGGTAAAGGGATCAATTCAATAGGAAGAGCTAACTATCCTAAATATATATGGGCCAATACAGGAGGACCCAGATTCATAAAGCAAGTCATTAGAGACTTACAAAGAGACTTAGACTCCCACACAATAATAATGGGAGACTTCAACACCCCACTGTCAACATTAGGGGACAGATCAACAAGACATAAAGTTAACAAGGATATCCAGGAATTGAACTCAACTCTACACCAAGCGGACCTAACAGACATTTACAGAACTCTCCACCCCAAATCAACAGAATATACATTCTTCTCAGCACCACATTGCACTTATTCCAAAGTTGACCACATAGTTGGAAGTAAAGCACTCCTCAGCAAATGTAAAAGAACAGAAATTATAACAAAATGTCTCTCAGACCACAGTGCAATCAAACTAGAACTCAGGACTAAGAAACTCAATCAAAACCACTCAACTACATGGAAACTGACCAACCTGCTCCTGAATGACTACTGGGTACATAACCAAATGAAGGCAGAAATAAAGATGTTCTTTGAAACCAATGAGAACAAAGATACAACATACCAGAATCTATGGGGCACATTTAAAGCAGTGTGTAGAGGGAAATTTATAGCACTAAATGCTCACAAGAGAAAGCAGGAAAGATCTAAAATTGACACCCTAGCATCACGATTAAAAGAACTAGAGAAGCAAGAGCAAATACATTCAAAAGCTAGCAGAAGACAATAAATAACTAAGATCAGAGCAGAACTGAAAGAGATAGAGACACAAAAAACCCTCCAAAGAATCAATGAATCCAGGAGCTGATTTTTTGAAAAGATCAACAAAATTGATAGACTGCTAGCAAGACTAATTAAGAAGAAAAGAGAGAAGAATCAAACAGATACAATAAAAAATGATAAAGGGGATATCACCACCAACCCCACAGAAATACAAACTACCATCAGAGAATACTATAAACACCTCTACACAAAGAAACTAGAAAATCTAGAAGAAATGGATAATTTTCTGGACACTTACACTCTCCCAAGACTAAACCAGGAAGAAGTTGAATCCCTGAATAGACCAATAACAGGCTCTGAAATTGAGGCAATAATTAACAGCCTACCAATAAAAAAAAATCCAGGACCAGACGCATTCACAGCCAAATTATATCAGAGGTACAAGCAGGAGCTGGTACCATTCCTTCTGAAACTATTCCAATCAATAGAAAAAGAGGGAGTCCTCCCTAACTCATTTTATGAGGCCAACATCATCCTGATACCAAAGCCTGGCAGAGACACAACAAAAAAAGAGAATTTTAGACCAAAATCCCTGATGAACATAGATGCAAAAATCCTCAATAAAATACTGGCAAAGCAAATCCAGCAGCACATCAAAAAGCTTATCCACCATGATCAAGTGGGCTTCATCCCTGGGATGCAAGGCTGGTTCAACATACACAAATCAATAAATGTAATCCAGATATAAACAGAACCAAAGACAAAAACCACATGATTATCTCAATAGATGCAGAAAAGGCCTTTAACAAAATTCAACAGCCTTTCATGCTAAAAACTCTCAATAAATTCGGCATTGATGGAACGTATCTCAAAATAATAAGAGTTATTTATGACAAACCCACAGCCAATATCATACTGAATGGGCAAAAACTGGAAAAATTCCCTTTGAAAACCGACACAAGACAGGGATGCCCTCTCTCACCACTCCTATTCAACATAGTGTTGGAAGTTCTGGCTAGGGCAATCAGGCAAGAGAAAGAAATCAAGGGTATTCAGTTAGGAAAAGAAGAAGTCAAATTGTCCCTGTTTGCAGATGACATGATTGTATATTCAGAAAACCCCATCATTTCAGCCCCAAATCTCCTTAAGCTGATAAGCAACTTCAGCAAAGTCTTAGGATACAAAATCAATGTGCAAAAATCACAAGCATTCTTATACACCAGTAACAGACAAACAGAGAGCCAAATCATGAATGAACTTCCATTCACAATTGCTTCAAAGAGAATAAAACATCTACGAATCCAACTTACAAGGGATGTAAAGGACCTCTTCAAGAAGAACTACAAACCACTGCTCAGTGAAATAAAAGAGGACACAAACAAATGGAAGAACATTCCATGCTCACGGATAGGAAGAATCAATATCGTGAAAATGGCCATACTGCCCAAGGTTATTTATAGATTCAACGCCATCCCCGTCAAGCTACCAATGACTTTCTTCACAGAATTGGAAAAAACCACTTTAAAGTTCATATGGAACCAAAAAAGACCCCGCATTGCCAAGACAATCCTAAGTGAAAAGAACGAAACTGGAGGCATCACACTACCTGACTTCAAACTGTACTACAAGGCTACAGTAACCAAAACAACATGGTACTGGTACCAAAACAGAGATATAGACCAATGGAACAGAACAGAGCCCTCAGATGTGTACCACACATCTACAGCCATCTGATCTTTGACAAACCTGAGAGAAACAAGAAATGGGGAAAGGATTCCCTATTTAATAAATGATGCTGGGAAAATTGGCTAGCCATAAGTAGAAAGTTGAAACTGGATACTTTCCTTACTCCTTATACGAAAATTAATTCAAGATGGATTAGAGACTTAAATGTTAGACCTAAAACCATAAAAACCTTAGAAGAAAACCTAGGTAATACCATTCAGGACATAGGCATGGGCAAGGACTTCATGTCTAAAACACCAAAAGCAACGGCAACAAAAGCCATAATTGACAAATGGAATCTAATGGAACTAAATAGCTTCTGCACAGCAAAAGAAACTACCATCAGAGTGAACAGGCAACCTACAGAATGGGAGAAAATTTTTGCAATCTACTCATCTGACAAAGAGTTAATATCCAGAACCTACAAAGAACTCAAACAAATTTACGAGAAAAAAACAAACAACCCCATCAACAAGTGGGCAAAGGATATGAATAGACATTTCTCCAAAGAAGACATGCATACAGCCAACAGGCACATGAAAAAATGCTCGTCATCACAGGCCATCAGAGAAATACAAATCAAAACCACAATGAGATACCACCAAAACCACAAAGAGATACCAGTTACAATGGTAATCATTAAAAAGTCAGGAAACAACAAGTGCTGGAGAGGATGTGGAGAAATAGGAACACTTTTACACTGTTGGTGGGATTGTAAACTGGTTCAACCATTGTGGAAAACAGTATGGCGATTCCTCAAGGATCTAGAACTAGATGTACCATTTGACCCAGCCATCCCATTACTGGGTATATACCCAAAGGATTATAAATCATGCTGCTATAAAGACACATGCACACGTATGTTTATTGCGGCACTATTCACAATAGCAAAGACTTGGAATCAACCCAAATGTCCATCAGTGGCAGACTGGATTAAGAAAATGTGGCACATATACACCATGGAATACTATGCAGCCATAAAAAAGGATGAGTTTGTGTCCTTTGTAGGGACATGGATGCAGCTAGAAACCATCATTCTCAGCAAACTATCGCAAGAACAGAAAACCAAACACCACATGTTCTCACTCATAGGTAAGAATTGAACAATGAGATCACTTGGACTCTGGAAGGAGAACATCACACACTGGGGCCTATTATGGGGGGGGGCGGGGAAGGATGGCATTGGGAGTTATACCTGATGTAAATGACAAGTTGATGGGTGCTGATGAGTTGATGGGTACAGCACACCAACATGGCACAAGTATACATATGTAACAAACCTGTATGTTGTGCACATGTACCCTAGAACTTAAAGTATAATAAAAAATAAAAATCAAAAAACAAAATAAAATAAAAGTGTATTAAAGCAAAAAAATAAAAAAAAAAAGAAAAGGGGAAAAAGAAAAAAAAATTTGGGGTGGGCCCCAATATTTCTGTCTTTTCCCCCAGGATGCCAATTACAAATACTTACATATTTTACAAATACATTACAAATATATAACCTACGAATACACCTTTTGATTTTTCCCACAGGTCACTAAAGCTGTATTCATTTCTTCAATCTTTTTTCTCTGACTTTCAGGTTAATATTATTTATCAATTTCCAAGGTCATTAACTCTTTTTTCATTCATAATCTGCTACTAAATTCATTCAGTAAATTTTTTATTTTAGATACTGTATTTCTCTATTCTAGAATTTGTTTTTTTTTAGTTTCTGTCTCTGTGAGATTTGTTATTATAAGCCTCTCCATCCTTGAGTATAGTTATAATAGGTAGATTAAATTTCATCTCAGAATCAGTCTCCATTGATTGCCTTTTCTCTTTATTATGATATTATTTTTTCTATTTCTTTGGATTTGTATTATACCTAGGAATTTTGTCTGGTACCGTGGACACTATAAATGATACATGGTAGAGAATGTAGATTCTGTTATGTTCCTCAAAGGAATATTAATTTTTGTTTTAGCAGGCGTTAACTTGGCTGAATTCAAACTCTAAACTTGGAAACAGTGCTTTTAGCCTTAGCTGGACTGCTTGGAGTCTGCCCTGCATATGAAAGGTGTTTTCTAGAGATTTTGGATATGTATACTTTTGTCTCTCCTTTCTAGCATTCCCCCACTTTCCAGCTACTGCAATTACCTTAAACTCTGGTTCCTCACAAACAGCAAGACTGTGCATTTCTGTCCATATTTTAAGCCTATGTGTTAGTAGTCTGGGGCTCACCCTCAGGCTAGAAACTCTTAAAAGTGAAGCTCACCCAGTACCACTTCTTTTCTTCAAATCTAACCCCTCTTTCAGTATTTTTCTGCTTTTATTCACTCTACATAGCATTTAGATAGCTGCTTTACATTTTGCCCAAAATATGTAGATATTATTTGCAGGATAGGTGATCTGACAGACCTACTTGGCCATTAGTGGAAGTGGAACCAGAACTCGTATTTTTAGTTATCACTTATTTTAGCTAACATAAAAAAGCAATTAATATTTAATAATATTTAAGGATTAATACACCCTCATTTGGATCATATAAAAGGAAGTTATCATTATCATATGTTATATGAAGTATTCTATAGGAAAAGTTGGAGAACTGATAGAAGCTACAGGCATGGAACTGTTGAAGACAGTGATATGGTTTGGATTTGTGTCCCTGCACAAATCTCATGTTGAATTGTAATCCCCAGTGTTGGAGGAGGGGCCTTCTGGAAGGTGACTGGATCATGGAGGCAGATTTCTCCCTTGCCATTCCTGTGATACCGAGTGAGTTCTCATGAGATCTGGTTGTTTAGAAGTGTGTAGCACCTCCCACTTTGCTCTCTGCCTGCTGTTCCACCCATGTAGGACATGCCTGCTTCCCCTTTGCCTTCCACCAAGATTGTAAGTTTTCTGAGGCCTTCTTAGCCACACTTCCTGTACAGCCTGTGGAACCGTGAGCCAATTAAACCTCTTCTCTTTATAAATTACCCAATCTCAGGTAGTTCTTTACAGACTAACACAGACAGCATTCTCACTCATTTGTTCACTTTTGGTATATTAGCACATATTGCAGGCCATGTGTTTCTTCCCATGTATATTTGTGTGTTTAAAGATTATATTGTCTAGTCTTAGAAACCAATCTAATCTTTGTAAAATGTATCTGTGGCTCTAAAAATATTCTTGCAAGGTGCCAACTATAGAGTAGACATACTAATAAGCAAGAAAAATCAAACAATAAGAATATGGCAAACTGATACTCTAACCTATGATGAGCTCTTTAGCCACACCATAAAGTAAGAAAAAGAATAGTCTAGTCATACCTGACGAAAACTTAGAACCCCCAACATTTAAATTGCCGAGTGGAATATTAGAAGAAAAGAATATATATCCCCTCATTAATGACAATCCTCATTCTAAGTGAATTTTGTGTATTAACATATTAGCCCTTCAATCATTCATTTGACAAATATTTATGAAGCACTTATTATTCATCTGGAACTCCTCTAGATGCCAGGGAAAGAGTTGTGGACGAAACAGTCAAATGCTGGCTTCATGGAGTTTTGATTCTAGTGAGGGAGATGGACAACATATAAAATAAAAGATAAGTAAAATACATACAATGCTGGTAAATTATAGTAACATTATAACGTGATAACATCATTAAGAGTATGACAATTAACAGCTAAGTACCCTGAACATAAATGTAACCTACCAAAATTTGAGAGTAGACAATTTCTTGTATCATTTCTAAATGAAAAATTTCTTATTCTTTTTTTCAATTTTAATTGTTGTGAGTACATAGTAGGTATATATATTTATGAAATAAATAAGATGTTCTGATACAGGCATGCACTGCATAATAATCACATCATGGAAAATGGGGTATCCATCCCCTCAAGCATTTATCCTTTATGTTACAAACAATTCAATTATACTCTTTTAGTTATTTTTAAATGTATGATTAAATTATTATTGACTATAGCCATACTGTTGTGCTATCAAATTCTAGATTGTCTTCATTCTAACTTTTGTACCCATTAACCATCCCTACCTCTCTCTCACTCCCTCACTACCCTTCTCAGCCTCTGGTAACTACCCTTCTACTCTATCTCTGTGGGTACAATTGTTTCAAATTTTAGATCCCACAGATAAGTGAAAACATGCAATGTTTGAATTTCTGTGCCTGGCTTATTTCAGTTAACATAATGATCTCCAGTTCCATTCAAGTTGTTGCAAATGACAGATCTCATTCTTTTCTATGGCTGAATAGTACCTCATTGTGTACCATATTTTCCCTATCCATTCATCTGTTGATGGACACTCAGGTTGCTTCCAAATATTGGCTATTGTGAACAGTGCTGCAGCAAACATGGGAGTGAGGATATTTCTTCGATATACTGATTTCCTTTCTTTTGGGTATATGCCCAGCAGTGGGATTGCTGGGTTCTATGGTAGTTCTATTTGTAGTTTTTTGAAGAACCTCCAAACTGTTCTCCATAGTGATTGTACTAATTTACACTCCCACCAATAGCGTACAAGGGTTCCTTTTTCTCCACATCCTCGCCAGCATTTGTTATTGCCTGTCTTTTGAATATAAGCCATTTTAATAAATTATTCTAATATATTGTTTGGTTCACTATCTTCCTATTCCTTTTTATTTCTATTATATTTATGTGTGCTGTGATGATTAAACAAATGAATAGCTTTCAACAAATAAGGAAATAATATATTTGGCTGAATGCACTTACAGACCTTGAGATTTAAAAAAAAGAGCTCCATAAATGTTTGTTATTATCATCATTATTAACATCATAATCACTTTACATATATATATATATATAATATATATATCTCCTATAAATAAATAGGTATACCTACATTGGGCCAAAGTTCAAAACATTTTACTGCCAAGTCAAAACTAGTGTGAAAACCACTTCCCTACGCCATAGCGATCCATTGGAAAGCTTTGAATAGGGTAGTTCATATAATTCATTTTTTGTTGTTGTTAATAATTCATTCCCTGGTAAGAATGTAGGACTGGAACAGACAGTGTCAAGACCAAGGGTCAAGGACACCACAATGGCTCAGTCTTGAGATCACAGTATCTGATAGATACTGTGAACATAGAAGGATAAGAAAAGATTTTTAAATTCAGAATAATAATAATAATAGTAAATTTAGGCAGTTAGGGATTGCCAGAATAGAGGAGTCAGGCTAGGGACGAACCTAGAACAGCTACCATATTTCTGAGAAATTGATTCTAGCCATTGAATTAGAGTAAAATGATTTTTGGTGGGAAGCCAAAGCTGCAAAGTTCAGTTTTGGATTTTCCAAATTTAATTCACCTGTTGTAAATCCAATAAGCAACCTGGAACACAAGTCTGAAGTTTAGCAGAGACCTAGGAATTGGACATGAATCAGAGTAACCTTCACCAAAGAGATAAAGATTTTAAAATTGTGGGTACACTACAGATTTACCCAGAAAAAGTGTGGGGAAGAGTATCGAGAATACAGTCCTTGCAGGCCACATACCAAGGGTAGATCAGGGGAGGGAACCATAAAAATGTATTAGGAGTAATCAAAGAAGTACAGGTCCAAAGAGAGTTGTGATCTGAAACCCTGGAACCCAAAGAAGGAACGGTTTTGACCTAGAGGGGAAGGAGGGCCTTCAGAGAGGGGCAAGATGAGGGCTCCCTGGAGTAGTTTATGAATCTCTCCAAATCATCTCGTACAAAAACTAACATAAAAAGAGGAGAGGGAGAAGGAGAGGGGCCAGGGGTAAGGGAGAGCATCTATCAGCAGGAAAACCTGGCAGCCTGATCCTGCAGGCCAGGTGGGTTAGGAAAGCCACAGAAGAGCCCTGAGGGTAGTGACCTGGGAGACCCTGAGTAGCCCCCTGGGGCTCACTCTCAGGAGGGTGAATCCCACTTCCAGTGGATCCCGGCTCACTGCACTCACTGCCAGGGTTCCCCAGCCTCTCATTAGGGCATATGTGGAAACAGTCCCATGAGGGGCTGCAGGAAGAGGCAAAGTGGGGCAGGGAAGGGGGTGACTTGAGCAATTGAAGCCCTCAGAATCCTCAGCTAAACTCTCCACAAGAACAAAGCTACATCTGGAGGCAGACCCCTGGGAAAAGAATCTAAGGGGCAGGAGGGGCACACTATGGGGATGAAGCAGGGAATTGGAGATGGCTCCCAAGAAAGGCTGTATGTTTTAATGCTTGGCAACAGCCGTGAGGTTGGGAAAGCTTTCCTGGCCCACTCCCATTCCTTACAAAGGAACTCCTAAATGTACAGGAAAGTCCATCACATTTTGCCGTGAGAAACAGAAAAGGATCAAGATGGAGCCCCAAGCAAATACAAGCAAAAAGGGGAAATTGTCCAAATCATATACTGAGACAATTACCATATACTGGAAATATAAATACACATATATGGAGAGAGAGAGAGAGTGAGACAGAAAATCACAAAGTAACTGCTGTAATCTAATATTTCAAAATGAAATAAATTAAGAAAATGAGAGAAGCTAGGAAGGAACAACATGACTCAAATATAGAACACCCACAAATGGTACAACGAGAAACCAAAAAGATATGAAAACAGAGCTGACAAAGTTCATAGACTCAAACAGATGAGAAAGCACATAGAAATTGCAGGTAGAGACACTGGGGACAAATGCCACAGACATCCCTATTGTGTTTACAATCTGGTTCTCACATAGAGAGCAAATAAGGACTAAATTCTCTAGCTTATTAAATCTCTGTGGCTCTACCTTGGGTTTGACCTTTACCTTTTGCTTATCTCCACCTCTAGCATTTTGTATCCTCTTCTATATCACCCCCTAGGTTCTCCTTCTAAATCTCATAGACCCACCCCAACACTCTTGAAGCCCTTCTCTATGCAGATGTCTAGTAGTATTACTTATACTTACAGGGCCCATGGTGTTGAGAAGTCTTAACCTTGGCATCCTTGTTGCTTGAAACCCTCCACCCCACATCAAGCCATAAGAAATTCAGACTTTGACTACAGAAGTAACACATGGCAACTGGTGGCACTTTCTCTTATCAATCATAGTATAAATGGAATAAATGAGAGCCTCGTGGTGTCAGCCTCCTAGCAGATCATGAGGATTTTTAAAATAGGGGTCAGAAAAACTATTTTTCAGGGATACTGAGTTGACTATAAATAAATAATAATTGGAATAACAGAAGTCCAAATACAGTGTTTAACATATTTAGCTAGTTGTACTGTTATATCAATGATAATCAGAGAGTTCTGGTGCTATGAAGTTCCACGCACTCCAGTAATTCCAGAGCAAACGATTCTTTCCCTGAAATCAGCAAAATCTATTACCAAAAATGTGGTACCAAACTAAAAAAGACTAAGAGAAGTCACTGGGGAAAAAATATTAAAGCAAACAAGCAATAATGTCATTGTGCTTTTTAAGTAAGACACATTTTTAATTTTGTAAATCAGATTGTAGAAATCTTAATTTTCCTTTCTGTTCTTTTATTTTTAAAGTTTATTCTCAGTTTTTTCCTTAGTTAGAGTTATTAAAACCACCTTGACACTTGGAAAGCTAGGGTGATTTAGCAAGCATATAAATCTGAGGTTAATATCTACACCAAGAATTTCTAAAGCCTTAGGGATTTTACTCTAAAGATGACAGCATGTCCTCCCAAACAGTTCCCCTGCCACCATGTGGCAGCATGCCTGACCTCTTAGGATTAAAGTTGGTGATGATGAGCTTCCAACTTTGCTCACAAAAATCTAAGTAAAGTTCAGGTAACGTGATCCAATACTGATAAAGGAAGATGGCATCTCTGATTACATTGCAGAAACTAAGTAGGATGCATGCAGGTTGCAACTGTATATACTGCAGATGGCAGATGTTAAAAAAAGCGGAAAAAAAACAAAAAACCTACCAAATTTTATTTAGTGGAATAAATAGTTCTGAGAATGGCATCAAAATGTAAACCAGACAATGGCTTGGTTAGTTGGAGGAGGGGAATTAGTGCAATCAGGATGGTTGTATATTGTTCATTTTCTACATAAACAAATTTTGATATGTAAGAATGTCAGTGCTGCCAGACTGTTTCTATAGTGATATCCTAATAGCTTGGAGACCTCCTGGGAAAGTTATTTCTCTCTCTGCTCTATCTGGTGGTATGTGAAACCAATCAGGTCCAAAATAAAACACTGAGAACAGCACAAAATGTAAGAGCAGAGAGAAAAGATATGTTATCTGGCTGCCCTGATCCCAAGAAAGAACTAGGAAATTCAGCCTGTATTTGATTTGAGCCAAAGATAGAGAAAAATAAAATAAAATAAACCTTCTTTCTTCCTATTTCTGTTATTAGTGAATTTGAGAAAAGGACAAATACTCCCAATTAGAGTTGACAACTGAGAGCTGTAATATGTGAATAATTACAAAAGGATCTCCCTCCCCCATACCCTCCCCTTCTAGGTTAGAGTTTGAGGTGTTTTTGTTTGTTCAGAAGCTCTTTTTTATAACATTCAATAATTATTTTAAGGAAAACAACTAAATCTAATATGAATTAATATAAACATTATTAATTATACATACATAATAGCTCAAATTATAGCTCAAATTAACTCGTTCTGTTTAATTAAGTCAGAACTGCTGGTAGTGAGAAAGTTTTTCCTGAAATAAGCATGGTGAAGGCAATTACTCTGTTCTGCTGTAATTGTTGCAGGTGAAAAGCAAGAGAAATGCCCCTCCACCAAAGGACTGTTTATTTTGTGTTTAAATATAATTAAAGCCAATTCTCATTTCCAACTGCCCTGAGACAAGCAGAATTTCCAGAATAATCTTACTGTTTTGAATTCAACTCAAGAGGGAGCCTAGAGATAGTGCAGAGCTGGGGATACAGATGGGACATTGTTTCCCTCAGATTAGCATTAAGAAGTGCTTCTGCTTTTCTAATAACCTGGTAAATGAGAAGATGTCTACTACAGATCATCCAGTGGTAAAGTTATAGTGAAGACATCCACTATAACTTTGATAAAAATCTATCTTTGATAGAAATGATTAGGTAAATACTGGATATAAATCCTAGCTATGCACCCAATGGTAAAACCATAAGCAGCAAGCAGTATAGAAAAAAAATGCAAAATAATCCATTGCTAATTACTTTGAAAATGCAAACATGGTCTTGATCAACAACAGGAAAGACTTGGTTCTGTCTAGGAGAGACAGAGAAGGAGAAAATGAAGGGAACCCTTCAGCCAACAACATACCATGTACTTTTTTTGTCCTAAGAATACGCATGAATATATTAACAGCATGGGAGTAAGCTAGCAATGTCATTATCCACAGGATTGTAGAAAGAATGTGAAAACTGTTCAAGTTACTCAGGAAATTCAGGTTAGTACAAGATTACAAACAGCTCTTTCCTCCCTCAACATGCAGAGCATAAACATCTTTGCACCAATTTTCAAGATATAGAAATACAGCCCTGGTAGCAAGTACAGCCTACAAATATGGACCCAAAAATAAGATTCACAGGAAGCAATCTGTGCAAACACAGTTTAGCCTGTCACCAAGTACAAAACTCAGCTAGTACCTTCTTGCACTTAAGCCATGAGACAAGAAAATCAAACTAAATGGATTTTCTAAAATCCCTAAATGAAAGCTTATATCCCTTTCTTTGGGAAAGGCAACAAAATAAGCCATCGACTTTTTTTCATCCCTAACTCAGTCAGCATTCAAAATGCAGTACAAAGCAGAATATTTATCCTACCACCCTTTGCCCAAATACAGATTTCCATAAAATCAATTAATCTTTAGGGTGAAAGGGGACTTGGAGGTCATGACACCCATTCTCCCACCCAATACTCCTACATCCAGGAGATTACCCAGCCTGTGTTTGAAACACTCCACTGGGAGCTTACGACTGCTTCAGGCAGCTCCTTTTACTGACAAACAGCAGCAGTTATTAGAATGTTCTAATATTGGCCTGAAATCCGCCTCCTGGTAATTTCCACCCACTGGTCCTAGTTTTGTTCTCTGAAGCATTTCGGAGTCTAACTCTCATCATCACCATGACAACTCTTCAAATATTCAAAGGCAGCAAGAGCCTTCTTCACTCAGGCTGCATATTCCCAGTTTCCACACCTCTTCATTTAGAGCAGACCCCGTATTCCCCAGGACATTATCCCATGACTATGTCCTATTTGGTCAATGTCAATATGAAAATATACTTACTGGAAGATTCACATAGTATTTAGTATTGCATTTAGTAGTATTAAAAGTAATGGCAAAAACTGCAATTACTTTTGCACCAACCTAATGGATTTAGAGCCCAGTGCAAAGGCTTTTGTTCTTTCCGGAGGAACACATTTTCCTACATAAGAATAGAAACTTTTTTCAATTTCCCTAGTAATTCCTGCTACCAGAACCATAAGTGATTGTACTCAACCCTGACGCCCCAAGAATAGAAGTGTTTCATAGCAAACATTAGCGTGTAAGATTGACTTCAGTCTCAATAAATGGTTTCAAGGACTTAAGATATAGAAGGTTTTATGCTAGGGGTTATGGAAGATATAAGATGTTCACATCTAGTAGGAAAAAATAGACAAATGCAAAAATAAACTACACAACAATGTAGAAAGAGATAAGTCCCCTAAGACTTGTTAAAGATTCTTAGATAGGGAAGAAGAGGACACTGTTTCCCCAGAAAAGTCCAGGAAGACTGCCTGGAGGACATGGGAAGAGGTAGGACTTGAGGGGCTCTGGAAGGATGAGTGAGATTTTAACAGGCAGAGAAGCACAGAGAAGAATGAGGGATTCCAAGACAGCAGACAACTGAAGAAAAGGACTAAAGGGGAAATAATACAGTAGCCCAGTCAGACTGAAGTGCATAAGGCAAGAAGGGAAGGAATGGGGTACAAAGATCCAAAATCCTTTTGAAGGAGTTGGATATTTTTCAACACAATACTTACCAATTATGCTAAATAGATAAATTTGACAAATCACCTACTCATGGCTAATGACTTTTCTATTCAGTGTGAGGATCTCTAAGATATTTATTTCTATACTCTTAACACGTTCAAATAGATAAACCAGAGGAATAGGATATATGAATATTTTGTCAAATATAATAACAATAGCTAAAATATTTTATTTAGTAATTTTTACATAGTCTATTCACAGTAGGGCTTTACATGATTGAGCTCATACTTATAATATCCATTTGAAGTAGGAGCAGTTATTTTCTCTTTATTACGGAAGGAACTGAGGCACAGAGAGGTTAAGACACTTGCCCAAGATCACACAGCTAGCAGGTGGTATAGTTAAGATTTAAATCTACAAAATCTGGCTCCAGAGCTAATTTGCTACACCATGCTACCTCTTACTTCAAACATGCGATTACTTATTCTAACAATCTGTTTATAATCTTACTAATTCAGGCTTTTTAAAAGTTGTTTTTAGCCTACAGGATGAGCTAAAGCAACTTTTGTGGTTTATATCTATCTGCTCATCTTCCGGAACTCTTACACTATTCTGGATACTGATTAAGAGACTAATTTAGCATGTTGAATTCCAAGAACTCTGAATCATCAGGGAAAACAAGTCATGCCTCTATGGCCAACTGAAGGAAAACTTGCCTGTGGTAAAAATATATCTATAGATCATATACAATTCCCCTCATACCTCCTCTAAAGCAGTTTCCATAAGTAAGGGTAGACTAATCTCTCCTAGCTGCCACCCCTTCCCTGCTTCCAGGATGGCTCACAGCTGCAGAGCTCTAGACAAATAAAAATGTAACCTGCTGTTAAAATCCCTAGAAAAGAAAATTCCACAGCCACCCCCAAGGTAACAAATCCCCTTGCCTGACCACTTGGCACAATGCCTATTCATCAAGTCAGAAAGTTTATTTACATACTTCCAATGAAACTGCTTTGTCCTAATTTCCTTAGGGGCCCTCTGGTGTCTGAAAACCTGCTTTGTTCTTTGGCAGCTGCTGCTATTTCAGACTCTAGGATCACTTAATTGGGTCATGACTTGTTTTCTGGTCCTGACTCCTCTGCCACCACAGAGACTTCCTGAAATCAGCCTGAGCAGAGGAGACTTAAGAGAAGTCCATCTCTCTACACGGAACTGTTCTTAATGTTGACCAAGGAGCTGGGCTGACTGGGATATCCAATGTGCAAATCCAGTGTACAGATTCAACAACGTGCATGAACTGTAACGGCTTGCCGTCGCCTGCTAAATGCAACACTCTCTTCTCTGTGTCGGCTGGGGCTTCTGTTCTGATTAGTCTGATCCATCTTTTGCAGGGTGTCAGTTACCCTTCAAGTCCTCAGAAACTTGAAAGGCTGGGCTACTCTGAGTAAGATAGCTCCTAAATCTGAATTTTCAGGAAACTTCAATACTCTGGCAGTGGACACCGCACCAGATGCTCCAGGCAGCAGCCAGGCCCTCCTAGGCCTCCCAATCAGTCAGCATAGGAGCATAAGACACAGTCACCGGCTCCATTCATTTCCTATTCTGACCCACAAATTCGCCTGCTATTCCCAGGTCAGAGAGGTAATTATCTCAACATTAATGACTACAGTCAGAACATTAGAGTGAGTCTCAAATCACCAGACCCTCCTGACTCCAACCAGCCCCGGGCTATTGGTTAACTTTTGAGGTAGAAGGATGCTTTCACTCTACTACTCTTCATTTATTCATTCAACAAAATGTATCAAGCATCTACCAAGCTGCTCCAGGTACTGTACTAAGTTCGTGGGGCACCAAGATGAGGAAGTCAGTGCCCATACCTACCAGGCTCTCACAGTCCAGTGAGACAGGTCAATTACCAACCAAATGACCATATCAGAGTGTTAGGGTCCTATGCTTGTAGTGATGTGTTCATATGCTATTATAATAGACAGGAAGAAGTTTTGAATAACTGCCTGGAGAAGGTGGAGAATGTGAAATTTAAGCCGAGCTTTAAAAATGAATAGGAGTATGTCCAGCGGCGAAGGGGAATAGAATACTCCTATCAAAGAAAGCAACACAAACAAGACATTAATGTATAAAATGATATATGCCATTGAAGAAGATATGTGCTGTTCAGAGAAGAGAGAGTGAATTTGCCGTGGTGGCTAAGAGCTGAAGAGAGGAGAATGGGTCAGAAAGAGTTACTTGAAAGACAGATTGTGACTCGACTGTGAAGCCCTGGCCAGGGTATTTGGTTTTACTTGGTGGGCCATGGGAATTGAGAAGAGTCAGGACATTTTCTGGGTTTTAGAAAAATCCCTCCTATATGGAAAAAGGTATGAAAGTATTCAAGGTAGTACAGTTAGTCAAGAAGGAGAGCATTCTCTAACAACCTGGAAGCCTTTCTGCTGTTTTCCCGGTCTACAAATGGGGAGGCAGTCGAAGGCAGCACACAGCAGCTGCTGTTCTAGGGGAGGGATCAGTCTCCTTCTCTGTGGCCCTTGGGGATAGAACCAGACGCTGTAGAGGAGGGAGACCTCACCTCAAGAGAAGGAACCTCTGGGCAGGTACAGTGGCTCATGCTTGTAATCCCAGCACTTTGGGAGGCTGAGACGGGCAGATCACCGGAGGTCAGGAGATCAAGACCAGCCCGGCCAACATGGTGAAACCCCATCTCTACTAAAAATACAAAAATGAGCCGGGCATGGTGGCGCATACCTGTAATCCCAGCTACTCTGGAGGCTAAGGCATGAGAATCGCTTGAACCTGGGAGGCAGAGGTCGCAGTGAGCCGAGATCACACCACTGCACTCCAGCCTGGATGACACTGAGGGTCCGTCTCCAAAAAAAAAAAACAAAAAACAAAAAAAATAGAAGGGACCTGTGAGGTTTAGGTTGCCTTGAAATGTTGCTGCAAGGAGGAATTCCTATTGTCTGGGTTGAGCCCTGGGACACTAAGGAGATATCAGGTTGATACGACCCATAAGAGACTCAAGTTTCACACAGAAGAAAGTGCTTACAAATAGTAACATGCTATGGTACTGGAGGGAAATTTTGTTCTATCTCACATTCCTCAGAAGCCCATTAAGAATCACATATCATGCTAAGGACATACCAAAAGGATTCCCATAAAGACTGCCCACTATGATCCTACTGCTGTATGTGAGAAATACATTACGTTTTTTAACTTTTTGGTTAAGGGACAACATGGAGATCTGTTGCTAATATAAAATGCTACTGAGAGTCAGCAAAGCAAATATTTACTAAATCCCTTTCCTATGCAAGGGCCAAGTCCAGAGCAAAGATCAGCTTCTATTTTGAAGGCCCTATTTCTAGCTTGCCACAATAGCTACCACTATGGATCACCTATTCAGTGCCATACTTCATACTAGCAGCTTTCTTATAGACTCTTAATTTTTACAACAACCATACTAAGTAGGTATCATTATTCCCATTTCATAGATATTAAAATGGAAGCACAGAGGGCAAATAACTCACCCAAGTTCACATTCCTGGAGGACAGTAGAGATGGGAGTGGATCTCAAAGTCATCTACCTCCCAGGTATCACATCCTCCCTGGGCTGCTGTCGGGATGGTGAGAGGGTCCCTGACAGGGAAGGCTGAAGCTGAAGCTGGAAGGTGGGGAGAAAACAGGTGCGGGGTGTGGCTCTGGGCAGCAATGTTTTTGATAACTTTTTCTAAGTAAAGCCACTTTCAGTGTTTTCTCAACCATCTTTTAGGATCACAAGAGAAGAGTGTTACCAGACCCTAGGAGGCCAAAGTGTCTGACCTCCCAGCTCTGCCTTTAGAACCCTTTCTTTGGGGGAATAGCCCAGGTCAGCATCACCAATATGTGGATGGAGAAACATGAAGCTCCTGAGAAGCACCTCTTTAAAAAGGGAAAATACGTGTTTAGTTTTGTGTAGCTCAGCAGTTCAAAAATTCACTTGACCCAGAAGCCTTCTTTTTTTCCATAGAACACCTAGGACCCTGTAGAACTGAGAATTCACCAAACGCTTAGTGAGGCAAGGTAAGACAAGATCTACTCCTACTGAGACAATCCAAATATCAAGATGTGGATTAGCCTCTCAGGCAATAATTCAACTACAGCCATTTGCAGGCCCTGTGGGTGTGAATGACTGATTGGGGGAGTCATTTAATTCCTTTGAGCCTCAGTTTTCTCATCTATGAAATGGAGAAAGCATAAGGATGTCTTGGGGATTAATAAACTAATTCATGTGATCTCATTGTTCAGTTCCCGCCTATGAGTGAGAACATGTGGTGTTTGGTTTTCTGTTCTTGTGATAGTTTGCTGAGAATGATGGTTTCCAGCTGCATCCATGTCCCTACAAAGGACACAAACTCATCCTTTTTTATGGCTGCATGGTATTCCATGGTGTATATGTGCCACATTTTCTTAATCCAATCTGTCACTGATGGACATTTGGGTTGATTCCAAGTCTTTGCTATTGTGAATAGTGCTGCAATAAACATACGTGTGCATGTGTCTTTATAGCAGCATAATTTATAATCCTTTGGGTATATACCTAGTAATGGGATGGCTGGGTCATATGGTACATCTAGTTCTAGATCCTTGAGGAATCGCCATACTGTTTTCCATAATGGTTGAACTAGTTTACAATCCCACCAACAGTGTAAAAGTGTTCCTATTTCTCCACATCCTCTCCAGCACCTGTTGTTTCCTGACTTTTTAATGATCGCCATTCTAACTGGTGTGAGATGGTATCTCATTGTGGTTTTGATTTGCATTTCTCTGATGGCCAGTGATGACTCGGGAAGGGGAACATCACACACCGGGGCCTATCATGGGGAGGGGGGAGGGGGGAGGGATTGCATTGGGAGTTATACCTGATGTAAATGACGAGTTGATGGGTGCAGCACACCAACATGGCACAAGTATACATATGTAGCAAACCTGCACGTTGTGCACATGTACCCTACAACTTGAAGTTTAATAATAATAAATAAATTTAAAAAAAAAAAAAAAAGAAAAGAAAAACAGGAGACAAGCAAAAAAAAATAAAATAAAAAAATAAAAAATAAACTAATTCATTGAATGGGTTAAATATAACCGCCCGATATATAGCAAGACTCAATGAGTGTTAGCTATTACTTTTTTAAAGTATATTAAATGCTAGAGATGAAACTACATGAGACTTGTGAAAATACTTGCTAAACTACAGAGCACTGTATAAATGTCAATGGTTAGTTGTTATTATTACCAGAAACTTCTTAGTCTCTATAAAATGCTGCTATCCAATTAAATCCTCTGTGTCCATAGAAAATATCCAATTGTTGAAGACTGATTACTTAGCTTGTTAAGGTGTCATTATTCAAGTGGTTCTGACCTGCAATGGAAAGAAACAAAAATCCTCCTTTTCTTCTTCTGCAAATGGAAATTACTTTCCAAGAAGCCATCTCCTTTTGAAATGAGAAGCAAAGCAGAGAAAGCACCTGGGGAAGGGTCTTTGCAATCAATAAAGTGTGAAAGAAAAAAGATCACGTAAGCAGATCATTTGAGAGTTTTAAAATCCATGAGGATTTTTAGAATTTTTTTCCGGTGGTCAGTTTCTAGCTAACTGACCTCATGCTGAAATTTCAGATATCATGTAATACTAATACTAGAGGTACTGGGAAATAATCCATTGTGTGGATGCTCCACAGTGTACCCAGCACGGGGCTTTCGGATGCAGCTACTGAGAAGCCCTTTGTCTACTTCTACAGCAGTCTCTGGTGAACATGCTTCCCAGGAGAGCAGGAGCTTTGTGAATGTTTCCTTTTTCCACACATTTTGTTTACTTATCTGGATTCTCATACGAAGTAGGTGACACACCTAACATAAGCCTGGCAGGTTTGAGTCCAGCAGGGTGAGATCCAGGCAACTGCAAGAGTGTAGTATCCTTCCCAAAGAGGCTAACTTCTGCCAACATGACCAGGATGTGCTGGAAGAAGCTGTCAAAACACAGAGTAGATATGTGCAGTACAGCCGTGCTTGCCCACCTGAGTGGGCACATGACACGTGAGCACTGCCCACCACCCAGGCACTCTCTCCTACAATCCTCTCTTGGGTTTGTGTGTAGGGCATGAAAACAAACAAGAGATCCTGCTCCAGTCTTCTTGCCCTAGATCTCTTCTTCCTACTCCTGTCCACTCCCCCACTCCCTACTGTCCTCCTGCTTTTTCTCTCTTTCCCCAAAATAAGATACCTTGCCAATGTTAACACTTTCCAGTTTATGAGGCAACTTTACAGTTGCTCCTAACACATGGGCTTGAGAGCCTAGATAGATCAACGTGTGTTTGAATCTAGCTCTAGGTCAGGTTTGGTGACCTTGAGCAAGGTTCACTGACTTCTCTGGAAGGGTAAAATTCAGATAAACATACCTACCACAAAGACACTTCGGGAGGAGAAAGTGTTCCGATGTATTAGAGCATTTTCCATGGTGACTACCATGGAGGAAGTACTCTTTAAAGTAGCAGCTGTAAGCTGAAACTGGATCCTTTCCTTACTCCTTATACGAAAATTAATTCAAGATGGATTAGAGACTTAAATGTTAGACCTAATACCATAAAAACCCTAGAAGAAAACCTAGGTAGTACCATTCAGGACATAGGCATGGGCAAAGACTTCATGTCTAAAACACCAAAAGCAACGGCAGCAAAAGCCAAAATTGACAAATGGGATCTCATTAAACTAAAGAGCTTCTGCACAGCAAAAGAAACTACCATCAGAGCGAACAGGCAACCTACAGAATGGGAGAAAATTTTCGCAATCTACTCATCTGACAAAGGGCTAATATCCAGAACCTACAAAGAACTCAAATTTACAAGAAAAAAACAAACAACCCCATCAAAAAGTGGGCAAAGGATATGAACAGACATTTCTCAAAAGAAGACATTCATACAGCCAACAGACACATGAAAAAATGCTCATCATCGCTGGCCATCAGAGAAATGCAAATAAAAACCACAATGAGATACCATCTCACACCAGTTAGAATGGCAATCATTAAAAAGTCAGGAAACAACAGGTGCTAGAGAGGATGTGGAGAAACAGGAACACTTTTACACTGTTGGTGGGATTGTAAACTAGTTCAACCATTATGGAAAACAGTATGGCGATTCCTCAAGGATCTAGAACTAGATGTACCATATGACCCAGCCATCCCATTACTGGGTATATACCCAAAGGATTATAAATCATGCTGCTATAAAGACACATGCACACGTATGTTTATTGCGGCACTATTCACAATAGCAAAGACTTGGAATCAACCCAAATGTCCATCAGTGGCAGACTGGATTAAGAAAATGTGGCACATATACACCATGGAATACTATGTAGCCATAAAAAAGGATGAGTTTGTGTCCTTTGTAGGCACATGGATGCAGCTGGAAACCATCATTCTTAGCAAACTATCACAAGAACAGAAAACCAAACACCGCATGTTCTCACTCATAGGTGGGAACTGAACAATGAGATCACTTGGACTTGGGAAGGGGAACATCACACACCGGGGCCTATCATGGGGAGGGGGGAGGGGGGAGGGATTGCATTGGGAGTTATACCTGATGTAAATGACGAGTTGATGGGTGCTGACGAGTTGATGGGTGCAGCACAGCAACATGGCACAAGTATACATATGTAACAAACCTGCACGTTATGCACATGTACCTTAGAACTTAAAGTATAAAAAAAAAAAAAAAAGATTTAAAAAAAAATAAAATAAAGTAGCAGCTGTTAGCCTGAGGTCCTCTGAGTTAGGGGCTAATCACATGTTTTACATAAGAGAAGACTGAGGGACAAAGGGCAGGACAGGATTGTCCAATGTCACTCCATTGGTAAGAACCAGAGCTGGACTTTGAGCCCAGACTTGATTACACAGGACACTCCTCACCACACTGCCTCCTGGCCCTTTTGTCTTTTTTTTTTTTTTTTTTTTTTGATCCTATCCTCCACACAACCTAATAAATGTGTTTCTTATATGGGGAATAATTCAACTGTGAGTTCTGCTTATTTTCTGGCTCTAGTGGCCAAGAACTAACATTCCCACAATACTACGTTGGTCAGGCTCAGAGCTTTAAATACGTAGGAATATATATGTACACGCACACACAACATACACAAAATATATCCACTATATAAACATATTATCTACATACACATGTGATATACACATATACATATATGCACATATGTATATGTATACATGTATACTAAATTCCATATAATTTTTTTTGTCTAAGAAAACTGTAGGTAGATAAGGTATGGAAAATCTGCAGTGACATTCAGGGGGGACATTCAGAAACAAAGCAGAGGCCAATGATATGAGAGAAGAGAGAAAACAAATTCAGTTTCCATGTGATTCCAATTTTGCTGCAGTATTGATGATTCAGTGTTTTCATTTCTTCAAAGAAATATTTGCAGTAGCTCTTATATTTAACAAGCCAGCTTGTGCTTAACGTTTTATAAATACGAAATACGAATACAAATTTTAAAAACAGCAAGAACACAGTATTACTGAATAGTGCTGAGAAAGCATCATAATTTGGAACAATATATTTGATGTACAAGAAAAGAATATTTCTGGTTATAGTTTCGATAGCTATGTTAGAACTTGAGAAAATGCATGTAAACTACCAAGACCTCATCAAATATAATCATGTTGAGAAGTCAGAAAAGTATTAGTTTTCTCATAAATAAAATCTACCTTTTATTACAACCTGTCTTAAAAACTAGATAGAAAATTTCTTTCAGGTTAAAATCAATCTCTGTAGTAGCCCTTGAAAATGTATTTTATTAATATTGGACCCCTTTGAAAAACCTCAAAAATGGAGAATTTGTTTGGAGGTGGAGGGTGTAAGTATCTTGATCCTCTGGAGTAGCTCTATGAGTTCTCAAAGCTGGGTGTCCTTATACTTTGACTTCCAAAAGTTCCCCAGATCGTAGTAGCTTGTTATTATAAGGATAGGAAAGACCAAAAAGAACAATGGAATCTCCATGGGGTCACTGTATAAATGCATAATTTCATCCAGAGTATAATTTTTCCCCTTTAATAATATACTTTTAATCATAAATAGTGAAAATATAGAAGTAGGATGTCATGTATAAACTCCCACAGTTTTAGGTTCTAAGACTTAAATCATGTTGTAAAAGAAAGCTATGGAAAGATGTGTTTGAATCCTGGCTCTACGACTATGAGCTCTGTGTTTTTGCACAAAACACTTATCCTCCATCAGCTTTTGTTTCCTTGGTTATAAAACAGGGATAATAGCACTCAAAGGTGCTATGAGGAATGGGTAAAAGGACATGCATGAAAGCTCACAGCATGGGCCTAGACACACAAAGAGTTCTGTAAATGTTGACTAAATATGGCTGAAATGTTGGCTATAAATGTTGCCTCTACCCCGCCCCAAATCCCTGTAGTTCTATTCTAGGGAATAGTGGGTTTCCAATCCACCAAACTCATTTTTCCTTCAGAAGATTTCTTGGAAATAACTTTATTCTCAGAAAGTAAAGCATAATATATTTTCTTTGAAAACACCAGTTTCCAAACATGAGGGGAGTTTTTCTTTTGTTTTTGTTTGTTTGTTTGGTTTTGTCTGTTTGTTTTTTTGAGACGGAGTCTCGCTCTGTCACCCAGGCTGGAGTGCAGTAGTGCCATCTTGGCTCACTGCAAGCTCCACCTCCCGGGTTCACACCATTCTCCTGCCTCAGCCTCCCAAGTAGCTGGGACTACAGGCACCCACCACCACGCCCGGCTAATTTTTTGTATTTTTAGTAGAGACAGGGTTTCACCGTGTTAGCCAGGATGATCTCGATCTCCTGACCTCGTGATCCACCCACCTCAGCCTCCCAAAGTGCTGGGATTACAGGCATGAGCCACCGTGCCTGGCCGGGAGTTTGTTTTATTTTGTTGTAAGGAGTGAAATCTTCATTAAACTGAGTTTTATGTTGAAGCATAATCTCTACAAAATCAGTAAACACCGCATATGCGGTGGTGAAGATGTGTGGGTTTGGACTAAGTTAGGGTCTGGCCTCTAGCCAGCTTGCCTGCTCTCTAACAACCCACCTCCTGCACATCCCCCAAAGGCCCCAATATAATTCCAGAATTTGCTAGGATTATTTGAAAACTTCTGGTCTAAAGGGTCAAATAAACCTTCCCATTCCAGGGTAGTAAAGCTGTTAGGAACAGTCTGCTAAGGCACTAATGACTGTGATCTTGCTCTTTCATCGGCCAAATAGAAAGATGTGTAATTCTGGAAAAATCAGCATATTAGATACCAGTAGGGTCACCATCTATTGAGAAGTTACAACCAAACAGAAATCCCTACCCTTATTTCATTTCAAATTACTGTAATCCCTAACGCTATCTTGGTTTACTTAATGAATAAAGGCTCAAAGTGAAATTTATGTTTAATCTCACTTGTAAGCCCACCCTTAGTATTCGTTTGGTGATGAGTGGCACAGATGGTAGTCACACAGGGTATTTCTGAATTGGGGCATAAGCCAGCAAAACTGCAAGGTCCAATGTTCTGCAGGTTTGAATTCATCTAATGGTTAACACTTAATTGCAGACATACTCCAAAATACTACAAAGATAGAAACAATCCATTTGGGTCTAAATTGAGCAAAGTAGGCATAATGCCATGGGAGTATTATAGATGAGGTCTTGCCCTGGTGTCAAGCTTACTTCAATCTCCCAAGCAGGAGGAATAAAGAAAGTACTATGCTTTAATTTGGTCTATTTATACACCTTAGTAATTACAGATGTGAAAGCAATGTATTTTCTAAGAAAGTTCTGGCTAAAACCATAGTTTTAAGGATCTGGATAATAGCTTTTCAGCAGCTATTTGTATTTCTCTTCAGTCTGACTCTCAGCAGTATGTTTATTTACAGAAATGTGCACCACACAGTTAAATCTAAGACTATTACATTTCAGAAAGGAGAAAGAACCTTTTATTTGGTTGGAAGCAGGCAGAAAGATATCCGTACTAATCCTCTGTAGCTCTAAACATTCTCTCCAGCACTGCAAGTAACAGTTAAACCATTTTAACTATTGAGTGAAAATGAGTAAATACATAGCACTTTGCAACTTAAGCTCTTCTTTTAAATTATACATTTTCACTCATAAATTCATTTCCATGCAAACCTTATTTTTAAAGGCAAGCGTTAAGAATGCTCAAGCTGCACTATTTCCTACATAGAGTGTTATCCATTAATACAGCTTGTTTTAATCTCTTGGAAAATGGGCCCTTTCAAATCAGAGAGTGGCCTCTAATCTAACAAATTCAGATCAGTCTGAATTTGTCACACTCTGCTCATTTTTCCTCTTTTCCATCTGAAAGCTTAAACTAAAGAGGTTTATTTAGTCTTAGACTTTGTGTTTGCTCTTGGAGACATGCAAGAAAAATTTCTTGAAAGAATCATGTTTTCCTAGTTGTGGAACTGGAGAGAAACAGAATGTGTGGGTTGTGAGACACTGAGAAGGCTAACTTAGAAACAGAGCCTGCTGCTCAGCCTTCTGGCTGAAGATCTGAAAGTGCCAATATTCTGGCCTGAACGGGTGGCTGAGTTTCATAAATATCCATGCTGTTGTGTGATTAGTCACAGAGAGGAAAAACTGTGAGCCATTGAAATGCAAGCAAATTAAAACAAACAAACGAAAACCCAAAAAACCCAAAACTATAATTTAGTGCAGCATGCAGGGATAAAATGTTATTTCATTGCCAATGGCCACAGATTACATTCCAACGCTAGCCAGAAAATTGAGGAATTCATAAGACAGGACCCAGATTCAAGATGAAAGACCAAACATATGCATCAACTACTCTTACTCCTCTTGTGTCCTAATGAAATGGTAGAAAAGTTGTTGGTTTTTTTAATGAGCCTACAACAATCCTCGGAGGAAAGGAATCAAGCAAAAGAACAGAAAGTTCAAAGGAACCAGGAAGAGAGAAAGCAAATATGATCAGATGTACAAAGAAAACCAAGTAGGGAAAACAGCACTTCCAAACCACATTGCCCAGTGAAACTCCAAGATCTAGGTCAACTAACACAAAAAGCAGGAATGGGACCTGGGGCACCCATCAAAGTAGTTAATAAAGAATTGAATGTAGAAGAGCTAAGCCAATTGGTCCCTTGCAATTTCCATAGTTATAATGGAAGACTTTTATCAAAGACTCAAAAAAGTCAGGTACTCATGAATCTTCATTACAACTCTCTGAGGTAGGCCCTATTATTATCCTATTTGTTAAAGAAACTGAGGCACTGAGATGATAAGCAACTTATGGTCACATGGCTAATGACTGATAGAACAGGAATTCAAATCCAAGAAGAGTTTGGCTCTAGAAAACACATTCCTCAATAACCATGATATACTGTCATAGAAGGCCAGTTGAAAACTGCCTTTATTAAACTGGGGGGCTTCAGATTCAGAATGGAAGACTGAGAACAAGCTCCAGCCTCACCTTTCCACACCATCCTTAGAAATAAGTGTAACCAAAGTTTTAGCACTCATCTTTACAGTGAAAAACAAGGAATGTGCCATCCTTCAAGACAGTGGCAACAAAAAAAAAAAAATTAGCGTTCATTTCTACAGTAAGAAAAAATGTCCTCATAGGACCAGAAAATTTGAAGACTCCTAAAGACAGAAGTCAAATGGAATCAGGTTAAAGAAGGAAACCACAAACTATGCAAAAAAGGGACTGTGGAATAAAAAAAGAAAGGAGGCCCAAAGGTGCTTGAGACCCAGATGCAGCAGTTACTATGGAGAAGAATGGGCCTTGGGGCAGCTAATGAGCACGTACCCCTCTAACTCCAACAGGCATGCTGCCGCTCAGGGAGAACTTGGACTGCAAGCACCTGGGTCATAGACACAGAGCAGAGCCCTGGGTAAAATGAGGGGAATCGGGTATCCTCTAGACCCAGAAAACACCTACATGCTCTAGACATAAGCACTACTGCTCCTTCTCCACAGTCACTGGAGAATGTACCTATGTAGGCAGCACATGCTGACCCTCTCCCAAAAGCAGACTTCAAAGGCAGGCTAGTGGGGAATCTGGAGAAGAATACAAAACCAGGCTGGGTGCGGTGGCTCACGCCTATAATCCCAGCACTTTGGAAGGCCGAGGCAGGTGGCACTTGAGGTCAGGAGTTCAAGACCAACTTGACCAACATGGTAAAACCCCGTTTCTACTAAAAATACAAAAATTAGCCAAGGTTGGTGGTGCATGACTGTAATCCCAGCTACTCGGGAGGCTGAAACAGGAGAATTGCTTCAGCCCAGGAGGCGGAGATTACATTGAGCCGAGATTGCACCCCTGCACTTCAGCCTGGTGACAGAACAAGACTCTGTCTCAAAACAAAACAAAACAAAACAAAACCATGAATCATTAGTATTTGATTAGAGGCATCAAACATAGTAAATGGAAGCAATTGCCTCCTAAAGAAATCAAGAAAAAAGAGTAAAACTTTAGGATAGGTATAAATAATATCCTCAAAGATGTAAAAGTGAACATGATATTCATAAAGTGAATCAAGTATAGATCTTGAGCACTAAAAATTTAATAATTTAAATTAAAAATAAACAGCTAAACTAAGTAGCAAAATGGACAATGAAAGCAAATTAATTAGCTAGATAATCAGACTGAGGAATTCACAACAGAATTCAAAGGACAGAGAGTTTGAGTACACAACAAAAAAGTAAGAGTTCAGAGGAAAGACCCCAAAGTTTCCAATATTTATCTAACCATTATCCCAGAAAGGAGATTTTATATTATTATATAGAAAAAAATATTCAAAGCAATAATGAAAGAAAAATTTCCACAACTGAAGACAGGCATCCTCAAGGTAGGTAGAAGCACCCACTAAGTGTCAAGCAACGTGAATCAAAAAGACACATTATGGTGTAAATGAAGAACTTCATTGATAGAGACAAAGCTCAATTGCCTCATAGAATTAAAATGTCTTGATTCTGTATAAAGGAACAAGAATCAGACTGACATAGGCTACCTCATCATCCACAGCACATGAAAGAATGTCTTCTTGAGGCTGCCTCTTAAAAACTTATGTGGGAAAATTATTTTGAACCTAGAATTCTATGCCCAGTAAACTATCATTCAAGAGTAAATCAAAACAAAGACATTTTGAACACATAAAATAATCAGAATTTTTTTAACACATTAACACTCTCAAAGAATTACTAAAGTACATTAGCAAAAAAAGTCAAGAGAAAGTAGTTTGATACAAAACAGCAATAAGCAAAAATAATATTAAAAATATTAAATATTAAAAATATAATATATGTAGACTATATCATTATATATACTGTCATAATCAAATTATATATAAATATTACATATTAATATGCTTATTTACCTATTATATATGGTATATTTTATAATATATAAAATGTAATATATAATATATAATAATAATATAAATAAAATATGTCAAGTATACAAATATTTCTAACAATCTGGAACTAAAATTACAGATAATCTCAAAATAGGAAGGAGAAGTAGAGAAGGAAGTAACATTCTAAGGTTCTTATCCTTTTTGGAAGAGAAATGATATAGGTATTGATTAACTTAATAATACCAATAGAAACATACATTTAATTATTGATATTAAAATTTAAAGATCAACCACCAGAAGAGAGAAATATAAAGACTGTAAAATTTCCAAACCTTAGGATGAGGGGTGGAAATGAAACAGAAAAACAATAGTCCAAGAAGGACCAAACAGAAGGAAAAAAGGATCTTAAAAGAATGTCAACTAGAAAATACAAAATAAGATGGCAAGTGGAATAAATAATCACAATAAATATGAATGAGTTAAAAGATTAAAAATAAAAGACATTAATCCAATAAGGACAAAAAGAACAGAAAGATTATAACAATAAGATTTTGGAAGCTGGAAACAAAAATAGTTATTGACTTAGCAAAACTTAGACGAAATAGAAAGTCTCAGGACAGGAGGAAATGGAGCACAGCTGAAGGATCGGCCACTGTATTAAAAACAGAAAAATAAGTAAAAGTCTAGGTACATACAGAATCTTGAGACCCATCACCCTGTTCCCAGTTGAATCTCAGAATATTTTCAGTGATTCTTCTGTCCTCTAGATAGAATACTACTAGATTCTTATCTGGGAAACAAGAACAGTCTAAAAGAAAAAGACCTAAGAATACTGACATTAGCAATTTCCCAGTTAAACTTAGTCAATCTCCCTGCTGGGAGACCAATAGTCAACAAGTCCTAACCAAGTTCACAGAGTTTCCCATAAGCTTGTTAGTGCCCCATTCTTAAATGAGTACAGAGGAGAGCCTAATAGGAAAGATCAAAACCACATATAGAATAAAGCAAGCTGGAAGAAATAGGTTTTTTTTTCTTTGGTTTTTTTCCTTTTGTTTTCTTAAAAAAAAAGCTTCTAAAATGTATTCATTAATTCATTCATTAATATTCTCAGAGAAATGAGAAAATATTACATCCATAAAATAAGAATAGGATGCCTTTAATAAGGAGCATTCAGAGTAAAAAGGTCTCTTAAAAATTAAATATATATCATAAATAGCTCTTATTATTTTGAGATACATTCCATCAATACCTAGTTTATGGAGAGATTTTAGCATGAAGGGCTGTTGAATTTTGTCAAAGGCCTTTTCTGCATCTACTGAGATAAACATGTGGTTCTTGTCTTTGGTTCTGCTTATATGATGGATTACGTTTATTGATTTGCATATGTTGAACCAGCCTTGCATCCCAGGGATGAAGACAACTTGATCATGGTGGATAAGCTTTTTGATGTGCTGCTGGATTCAGTTTGCCAGTATTTTATTGAGGATTTTTGCATTGATGTTCATCAGGGATTTTAGTCTAAAATTCTCTTTTTTTGTTGTGTCTCTGTCAGGCTTTGGTATCAGGATGATGTTGGCCTCATAAAATGAGTTAGGGAGGACTCCCTCTTTTTCTATTGACTGGAATAGTTTCAGAAGGAATGGTACCAGCTCCTCCTTCTACCTCTGGTAGAATTCGGCTCTGAATGCATCTGATCCTGGATTTTTTTTTTTTTTTGGTTGGTAGGCTATTAATTATTGCCTCAATTTCAGAGCCTGTTATTGGTCTATTCAGGAATTCAACTTCTTCCTGGTTTAGTCTTGGGAGAGTGTAAGTGTCCAGGAAATTATCCATTTCTTCTAGGTTTTCTAGTTTATTTGCGTAGAGGGGTTTATAGTATTCTCTGATGGTAGTTTGTATTTCTGTGGGGTTGGTGGTCATATCCCCTTTATCATTTTTTATTGTGTCTGTTTGATTCTTCTCTCTTTTCTTCTTTATTAGTCTTGCTAGCGGTCTATCTATTTTGTTGATCTTTTCAAAAAACCAACTCCTGGATTCATTGATTTTTTGGAGGTTTTTTTGTGTCTCTCTCTCTTTCAGTTCTGCTCTGATCTTAGTTATTTCTTGCCTTCTGCTAGTTTTTGAATGTGTTTGCTCTTGCTTCTCTAGTTCTTTTAATTGTGATGTTAGGGTGCCCATGCTAGATCTTTCCTGCTTTCTCTTGTGGGCATTTAGTGTTATAAATTTCCCTCTACACACTGCTTTAAATGTGCCCCATAGATTCTGGTATGTTGTGTCTTTGTTCTCATTGGTTTCAAAAAATATCTTTATTTCTGCCTTCATTTCATTATGTACCCAGTAGTCATTCAGGAGCAGGTTGTTCAGTTTCCATGTAGTTGAGCGGTTTTGGTTGAGTTTCTTAGTCTTGAGTACTAGTTTGATTGCACTGTGGTCTGAGAGAAAGTTTGTTATAATTTTTGTTCTCTTACATTTGCTGAGGAGTGCCTTAACTCCAACTATGTGGTCAATTTTGGAATAAGTGCAATGTGGTGCTGAGAAGAATGTATATTCTGTTGATTTGGGATGGAGAGTTCTGTAGATGTCTATTAGGCCCACTTGGTGCAGAGCTGAGTTCAATTCCTGAATATCCTTGTTAACTTTGTCTTGTTGATCTGTCTAATGTTGACAGTGGGGTGTTAAAGTCTCCCATTATTATTGTGTGGGAGTCTAAGTCTCTTTTTAGGTCTCTAAGGACTTGCTTTATGAATCTGGGTGCTCCTGTATTGGGTGCATATACATTTAAGATAGTTAGCTCTTCTTGTTGAATTGATCCCTTTACCATTATGTAATGGCCTTCTTTGTCTCTTTTGATCTTTGTTGGTTTAAAGTCTGTTTTATCAGAGACTAGGATTGCAACCCCTGCTCTCTTTTGTTTTCCATTTGCTTGGTAGATCTTCCTCCATCCCTTTATTTTGAGCCTATGTGTGTCTCTGCACAGGAGATGTGTCTCTTGAATATAGCATACTGATGGGTCTTGACTCTTTATCTAATTTGTCAGTGTCTTTTAATTAGAGCATTTAGCCCATTTACATTTAAGGTTAATATTGTTATGTGTGAATTGGATATACCAATTCAGGTATATCAATCAGGTATACCAGTATACCTGATTTCAGGTATACCAATCAGACGTAGATTTGGTCTTTTCACATAGTCCCATATTTGTTGGGGGCTTTGTTCATTTCTTTTTACTCTTTTTTTCTCTAAACTTCTCTTCTCACTTCATTTCATTCATTTGATCTTCCGTCACTGATACTCTCTTCCGCTTGATCAAATTGGCTACTGAAGCTTGTGCATGTGTCACATAGTTCTTGTACCATGGTTTTCAGCCCCATCAGGTCATTTAAGGTCTTCTCTATGCTGTTTATTCTTCTTAGCCATTCATCTAATCTTTTTTCAAGGTTTTTTGCGTCTTTGTGATGGGCTCGAACATCCTTCTTTAGCTCAGAGAAGTTTGTTATTACCGATCATCTGAAGCCTTCTCTCAACTCATCAAAGTCATTCTCCATCCAGTTTTGTTCCGTTGCTGGTGAGGAGTTGCATTCCTTTGGAAGAGGAGAAGCGCTCTGATTTTTAGAATTTTCAGCTTTTCTGCTCTGGTTTCTCCCCATCTTTGTGGTTTTATCTACCTTTGGTCTTTGATGGTGGTGATGTACAGATGGGGTTTTGGTGGGGATGTCCTTTCTGTTTGTTAGTTTTCCTTCTAACAGCCAATATCATACTGAATGGGAAAAAATATCATACCAAACATGCCAAATTGTAATGTTTTTGTGGTGTAATGCTTTCAAAGAGAAGCATTTCCTTTGAAAACTGGCACAAAGCAGGGATGCCCTCTCTCACCACTCCTATTCAACATATTGTTGAAAGTTCTGGCCAGGGAAATCAGGCAGGAGAAAGAAATAAAGGGTATTCAATTAGGAAAGAAGAAGTCAAATTGTCCCCGTTTGCAGATGACATGATTTTATATTTAGAAAACCCCATTGTCTCAGCCCAAAATCTCCTTAAGCTCATAAGCAACTTCAGCAAAGTCTCAGGATACAAAATCAATGTGCAAAAATCACAAGCATTCCTATACACCAATAACAGACAAACAGAGAGCTAAGTCATAAGTGAAATCCCATTCACAATTGCTTCATATAGAATAAAATACCTAGGAATCCAACTTACAAGGGATGTGAACGACCTCTTCAAGGAGAACTGCAAACCACTGCTCAGCGAAATAAAAGAGGACACAAACAAATGGAAGAACATTCCATGCTCATGGATAGGAAGAATCAATATTGTGAAAATGGCCATACTGCCCAAGGTAATTTATAGATTCAATGCCATCCCCATCAAGCTACTAATGACTTTCTTCACAGAATTGGAAAAAAAAAAACTACTTTAAAGTTCATATGGAACCACAAAAGAGCCCGCATTGCCAACACAATCCTAAGCCAAAAGAACAAAGCTGGAGGCATCATGCTACCTGACTTCAAACTATACTACAAGGCTACAGTAACCAAAACAGCATGGTACTGCTACCAAAACAGAGATATAGACCAATGGAACAGAACAGAGTCCTCAGAAATAACACCACACGTCTACAACCATCTGATCTTTCACAAAACTGACAAAAACCAGAAATGGGGAAAAGATTCCCTATTTAATAAATGGTGCTGGGAAAACTGCCTAGCCATATGTAGAAAGCTGAAACTGGATCCCTTCCTTATACCTTATACAAAAATTAATTCAAGATGGATTTAAGACTTAAATGTTAGACCTAAAACCATGGAAACCCTAGAAGAAAAGCTAGACAATACCATTCAGGACATAGGCATGGGCAAGGACTTCATGACTAACACACCAACAGCAATGGCAACAAAAGCCAAAATTGACAAATGGAATCTAATGGAACTAAATAGCTTCTGCACAGCAAAAGAGACTACCATTGGAGTGAACAGGCAACCTACAGAATGGGAGAAAATTTTTACAATCTACCCATCTGACAAAGGGCTAATATCCAGAATCTAGAAAGAACTCAAATAAATTTACAAGAAAAAATCAAACAGCCCATCTGTAAACTAGTTCAACCACTGTGGAAGACAGTAAACTAGTTCAACCACTGTGGAAGACAGTGTGGAAGACAGTGTGGTGATTCCTCAAGAATCTAGAACTAGAAATCCCATTTGACCCAGCCATCCCATTACTAGGTATATACCCAAAGGATTATAAATCAGGCTATTATAAAGACACATGCACACGTATTCTTATTGAGGCACTATTCACAATAGCAAGGAATTGGAACCAACCCAAATGTCTATCACTGATAGACTGGTTTAAGAAAATGTGGCAGATATACACCATGGAATACTATGCAGCCACAAAAAATGATGAGTTAATGTCCTTTCTGGGGACATGGATGAAGCTAGAAACCATAATTCTGAGCAAACTATCACAAGGAAAGAAAACCAAACACCGCATGTTCTCACTCATGGGTGGGAATTGAATAATGAGAACACTTGGACACAGGGTGGGGAACATCACACACTGGGGTCCATCATGGGTTGGGGGGACAGGGGAAGAATAGCATTGGGAGATATACTTAATGTAAATGATGAGTTAATGGGTGCAGCACACCAACACGGCACATGTATACATACGTTAACAAAACTGCACATTGTGCACATATACCCTAGAACTTGAAGTATAATAAAAAAAGAAAAATAATTAAATATATGATGGATAAATTGTAAAATTTATCTGGGAACAACAATGCAATACCACCTTACTCCTGCAAGAATGGCCATAATTTAAAAATTAAAAAAAATAGATGTTGGCGTGCATGTTGTAAAAAGGGAACACGTTTGCACTGCTGGTGTGAATGTAAACTAGTACAACCGCTATGGAAAACAGTATGGAGATTCCTTAAAGAACTAAACATAGAACTGACATTCAATCCAGCAATCCCACTACTGGGTATGTACTCAAAGGAAAAGAAGTCATTATATGAAAAAGACACATGTGCACACATGTTTATAGCAGCACAATTTGCACTTGCAAAAATACGGAACCAACTTGAATGCCCATTAACCAACAAGTGCATAAAGAAAATGGGGTATATATACACCATGGAATACTATTCAACCATAAAACTGAATGATATAATGGCCTTTGCAGCAACTTGGATAAAGCTGGAGGCCATTTTTCTAAGTGAAGTAACTCAGGAAGAGAAAACCAAACATCTTACGTTCTCACTCATAAGTGGGAGCTAAGCCATGAGGACGCAAAAGCATAAGAATGATATAATGGACTTGGGGAACTCAGGGGGCAAGTGTGGGAGGGAGGTAAGGGAAAAAAAAAGATCACATATTGGATGTAATGTATACTGCTTGAATAACAGGCGCGCTAAAATTTCAGAAATCACCACCAAAGAACTTATTAAAGTAACCAGAAACCATCTGTTACCCAAAAACTATTGAAATAAAAATAAAAATAAATTTCTGGGAACAAAGAGACAATCCTAAAAGCTTTCAGAGGCCAAAAAGAGGTTGTATGTAAGAAAAAAAAAAATCAAAATTGCATCAGACTTTTTAACTTTGGAAAATAGGAGAACTTGGAGAATGATACAATGCCTACAAAAATTCTGAGGGAAATGGATTTCAACAAAAAATTCCATATACAGTTAATTGCCAACTAATTATGATGGCAGAGTAAAGATATTTTCAGGCATGAAATGTCTCAAAAATTTATATTCCATGCACTCTTTCTCAGGAAGCTACTAGAGGAGGTGTTCCTACAAAATGAGTAAGTGAAACAAGATACAATATATGGGATTCTAGAACAGGGAATTCAACCCAAGTGGGTGAGGAAATTCACCACATGATGGTGAAAGGAGACTAGGATGATAGCTGTGTGGGAAGCCTAGGAATAAACAGGTCCAAGTTGGAAAAGTTCAGAAACTTCCCGTAGAGAGTTCTCCAGATAGACAAAATTGATAGCCTACCAGATGTGCTCAAATATATCAAAAGGATATTTAAACAACTGGCAGACTCTGGGTATAAATTAGTGATAAGTATATGTTTTAAAACTAAAACAAATAACTCCGGGGAGAGCAAAAAGAGGTGTAGGAGAGCTTTGAATAAAGTTTACATAATCCAATCATTAAAATATAATATTGATCTAACCAAAATTAGGTATAAGTTCATTAAAAAGATAGAAGGAATTGAAGGCTTCTTGCAGACAAATGAAAGAATGCTACATTTTCAATCTCCATAACGGAAGGTCAATAGATAATGCTTCAAACAAAATAAAAAAGAAGGAAGAAAGGAAGAAGAAAGAAAGGAAGGAAAATAAAAATAAAAAAGGAAGAAAGAAGAAAATGTCAGTAAAACATGTTATTTAATAAGCTTGTTAAAGCTATTTGAATCTTTAATCAGAAAACAGCAATAGCAACTTGAAAGGACTCATATAGTACTTTGCTAAAAATAAATTTTAAAGACTTACGCTTAACTACAAAGAAATGAGAAACAAACTGGCAACAGGCCATCAACAACACTGCACACTAGACTACCAAGCTGCAACACCTTCAAAGCTCCAAGGAAAAATAATTTGCAACCCAGAATCGTATATATCTATAAATATACATATATATGCATGTATACATCTCAACTATCAAATATTTTAAAAATAAAATAAAGATAATTTCAGTCATGTATGGATGCAGAAAGTTTACACGCATGCATCCCATATGAAAATTTTCCCCGGAAAAAAAATTTCAGCAAAACTAAAAAGGAATGCAAGAAAGAATATGACTTGAGATACAAGCAACCATGGCAACCGAGTAATGCCTAAAAGAAGAAAAGAAACTGAAGATGCAATTGAGATGTTCTTTTCCCATTAGTTAGATTTCAGAAGGAGCATTATGGTGGTTTATCTAAAAACAAAAAAAATTGATTTTCACAATAAATTTTTTAATATTTTGAATGTTATTTTAATTTGGGTTTTAAGTTTTTGAGTCAATCTACAGATAAATCAGGTAATGCTGAATTCTAGCTAAAGATTACATTCTAAATGTTATAAATTTTGACCATAAAAAATAAGAATAAAACTTTTGTTAAAAGCAAGAAATTGAAGAGGTTGTGGTTGAGGGATTGTGTACTGAATTCCTTATTTTTCATAGTTAAGATGTGAAAGGTACCATCCAAATTATGAATTATAAGTTACGAATCATAAATATTTTATTTAAATTATAAAGAAAAGTGCCAGCAAACATAAAATAGAAGTAGTTAAAAGTAGTACTACTGTTTTCTTTGTGAAGTGGAATTAGGGGTAGAAAGAGAGAACTATTATTTTTCTTTTCATATTTTTTTTTATGGTTTGGATACTTTCACTATGCCTAGATAAAACTTTATTTTTTTATGAAAGACTAGCTTAAAATGAAGACGGGCCCTCCCTAACAGAGAATTAGTAGTATATCCTCCAATAGTTCATAAGGTATCCATGCAATGGAGTCCTGTGTGGATGTTGGAAAGACAAAAGAGGATGTCAGGGCCCTCATGAAAGGGTGTCCAAAATGTGATGCTGGTGGAAATGTTTTCATTCATTTGTTAATTTGCTTACTCAGTATTAATCGAGGGCCTATCATATGCCTAGCACTGTGTTAAGTATTAGGTGCATATTGAAGGATAAGAGTTCTTATGCAGTTTACATGCTGGCAAGGAAAATAAATGATAAATAAACATAGAAATAAGTGTATAATTATATAAAACTTCTGTACAAAGACTGAATCCTAAGAAAACATATATAATATGTCAGTTTGGGGTTAAAACATTATATATTAATAGACATATGCATTAGGAATATAGGTTTATACATGTATAGGAAGAGGACTGGAAGGATGTACACTGAAAGATCAGAATCAGGAGCAGTAGGTAGAGGAAGGGAAAGAGTTTCACTTTTTATTTTCACATCTGTTTTGGGTAAGTATTAATTTTGCAATTTTTATAATTTAAAAATTAAAATAACACAAATTCCTTGTAAAAAGAAGCAGAACTGGTCAAGGAAGTGAATAATTGAACAATCCACTTATTCATCAATTCTGGAAGAAATACAAACATTTTCCCTGTGAAGAAAGAGTTGTCAGCATTGTATTCCTATAAAAATGAGAGCATGGTATTATTTACTATAATTAATTATATTTATTATTAATAAACATATTAGTAAACAAAAAGGGGTGTTCTAAAGCATTACTTCACAGACCTTTAAAATACTGAATTACAGGGGCATTGATTCCTATTTCTGTATCATAGGCCTCTTATGTTTTACTTGTAATTTCTTTATAGGAAAAGTCACTATTGTGCAAGTCTTTAAATTCTAGTAATTCAGTTCAGTTAGACTGAACAAACTTTTGATGAGCATCTGTGTGACAGGACCTTTCCCAAGGACCTGAGGGATGCAAAGGTGAGTAATACAGCAAAATGACCCCCAGGAAATTCACAGGAGAGTCTGCATCCATATCAGAATTTCACCATCTTTGAAAGCCATAGGAATCTCTCACAATTGGCCTGTGGGGCTTTAGCATCTTCTCATTTCTACATCAAGTTATTAGGTTGTTTTTCAAGGTAGCCGGGAGTCATTTGGCTCTTTTTTTCTCTTTTTTTTTTTTTTTTTTTTTTTTTTGAGATCGAGTCTCACTTTGTCACCCAGGCTGGAGTGCAGTGGTGTGGTCTCCGCTCACTGCAACCTCCACCTCCTGGGTTCAAGCGATTCTCCTGCCTCAGCCTCCTGAGTAGCTGGGACTACAGGTGCCCACCACCACGCCTGGCTAATTTTTGTATTTTTTAGTACAGACGGTGTTGAACCATATTGGCCAGGCTGGTCTCTATCTCCTGACCTCATGATCTGTCCACCTCGGCCTCCCAATGTGCTGGGATTACAGGTGCGAGCCACCACGCCCGGCCATTTGGCTCTTTTGGTTAATGGAGGTCGGAAACGAGGTCCCAAAGGCATAAAACATAGTTTTGGTACCATGCTCTTCTCTGGTGAGTGATATCAGCAACCAAAATTAGAGTTGTGCCACGCCTAGAGTCTGGATGTAACACCATTTTTGTGCATCAATGTTATAGCTTCTATATTTGCATTCCCAGCTGGATTTTCAGACAGAGGCACCAAGTTTATACAGGTAGAGTATTGGCTCTACCTCCTTCAAGCTTCATTTTGCGTTGACTTGAATTCAGCTGCAGGTCCCTATCAGGTGACTATAAGCAGGTTTAATTGCTTTTACATCCTTTACTAACACTGGAGACCAAAAGTATCTGGCATCCCAGTGTTTGTAGCTTTGTTATGGCACTCATGGTATCGTTTGTGAGTTTATATGTTTACATGTCTATCTTCCTTCCCCAGAATATGAGTTATCTGGAAGCAGGGACATGTCTTATTGTTCTTTGTCTTCCTAGTGCTATGCAAAATATCAGAAAATATATTTTGTTTAAAAGTATTGAATAAATGAAAAAAATAAGGTTATTCAGTGGACAGTCTACCCTGCAAGAATGATATCAAATATTTCTTGTTTTTCATACATGTTCACTCCCATTTCCCAAGGTATTGAATCTTTGACTCTGTACTTAAAGAACATCAATAAAAACCTGGCCTTGATAATATTAGCAACATGGATTAATTCCTCTCTATGTTCTAAATCATATGCTGTGTGTGTGTGTGTGTGTGTGTGTTTGCGTATATGTTGCATTATTTTATCCTTACAACAATGCATTAATTAGATACCTTTATCATCACTGCAACACATGAAAGAATCAAAGCCTAGAAATAATGAGCCTATGTCAGGACACAGGGAATACAGGGTAGACATAGGATTTGGATCTACACCCTTATGCTTTTAGAGCCTAAGCATTTAGCTACTACGCTATCCTAAAGGTGGAGTTCTCCAGACTGTGAGAGGTGAGAAAAAATAGTAAAGAAATGGATTAATGTAATGAAATGGTAGAGACAGGCAGGGCAACTTAGAAAACTGTGGCTTTGTCTGGAATGCTAAGCTTTGGGTTAGGTAAAAGTTAATTCCAGTAATACGGAATTCCTTTGCTTTAATAAGAATAATACACTTGAAAAGTCATTCCATCATGTTTCTTAGGCAGCATTTAGCCACTTATTTACATCAGGAGAATAATTAGAACTCATTTTGTAATTTGTACAAATTCACATAATGAAATTTACAATATTAAGGGCCATGATTATGGCATGTAATTATAGCACAATGGATTTTTTTTAACAAGGGTTGATAAAATGAATCTTTTACTTGGTATTTTAATAATGCCTTTTTTAAAATTCCAGTGTTTGTTTAATTATTAATATTTTTATTTCTTTCTGTCTAACATTTTTGGTAAAACTCCTTCCCCTTCTCATGGAAATAATTCTAAAGTTTAAAAAGTCAGAAAGGCCCGGGTTTACATCTTGGCTGTCCCACTCTTCTAGCTGCATGACATTGGACATGTTACCCTCACTGAGCTTCAGAGCGCTACATGTAAAACAGCAAAAGAAGCCCTAATTTGTGAAGTTTTTTGAGGAGAAGAGATAGTGTATAAAAATCCCCTAGCCCAAGGTCCAGTCACCTAGCAATGGTGATGATGATGATAACATCAACAACCTTTATTGAGTGCTTGCTATTTCAAGGCCCTTGTCTAAGCATTTTACGTGAATAAACACATTTACTCAATAGATAGTAGCAGGCAGTAGTAACTGTAGTAGTGGTGGTACTCAGTCTAAGGACCGCATTCCCATGCCCACCATTTCCCCATCAAAAACAGAGCACTGGAAACTTTTAAAACATCTTGTATTTAAAATTTTTGATACCTACCCAAATGAGGTGAAAATTTACGTCAACACAAACCTGCACACAAATGTTTATAGCAGCTTTCTTCATAACTGCCCAAACTTAGAAGCAACCAAAATGTTCTTCAATAGGTGAATAACCTGTGGTGCATCCATACCATTAAATATCATCCAGTGATAAAGAGAAATGAGCTATCCAGCCACAAAAATATATGAAGGAACCTGAAATGTATGGGAACCACACAGGTCCCTGTTAAGTGAAAGAAGAAAGAAACCAATTTGAAAAGGCTACATCCCGTATGGTTCCAACTATGTAACATTACGAAGAAGGCAAAACAATGGAGACAGTAAAAAAAAGATCAGTGTTTCCCAGGTGTTTTGTAGAGGAAAGAGAGGAATAAATAGGTAGAGCACAAAGGATTGTTAAGGCAGCGAAATTCTTCTATATAGTGTCATAATGGTGAATATTGTCATTATATATTTGTCAACACCTGTAGAATGTATAACACAGAGTGAGTCCTAATGTAAACTACGGACTTCAGTTATTAATAACGCATCAGTATTAATACTGGGTCATCAGTTATAACAAATGTTCCACACTAATACAAGATGTTAGTAATAGAGGAAACTGTTCAGGGGTTGCGAGTAGTAGTATACGGAAACTTTGTACTTCCTATTCAAATTTTCTGTAAACTTAAAACTGTGCTAAAAAATGAAGTCTACTCATTTAAAAACAGCTATCAAATTGTACACTTTAACAAATACTACAGAGCTGTTTCAGAGACTTAGTTAATACAAACATTAATTTTTCCTGAAAAAAGTCATTATAAAACACTAAAAGTTGGGAATTATCTTCAGATTAGATGTAATCAGTTTCATTACTATGTTATTATTGCTTCTTGTACACACACATACACATAAAAGAAAGAAAAAGTTGTTCAGAGGCTAAATAAAGGGAACCACCTTATCCATGCTGAACAGTCTCAGATAGAGGAATCTCTATGTCATTGATTCTTAGTGTGGGATATGCAACAACAGTAGCAGCAGCAGCAGCATCACCTGGGACTTGATAGAAATCCAAAGTCTCCACTGCAGAGACTTGCTGAATCAGTGGGCGGGGCCCAGCCAGCTGTGTTTTAACCCGCCCTTCAGGTGATTCTGATGCTTGCTGAAGTCAATGGATGTCTACCCCACATTCCTCCCAGACACACAGATACACAAACAAAAGACTCCCATGCTTGACAATGGAGCTTCAGCAGAAGACTGGGACAAGAGTGAGGCCAGTGAGGTGCCAAAACATTCAACAATCAAGATGAATAATATTTTAATGCAATATTTTTTAAAATCATATGAATGCAAAAAAGTCATGATGAATAAAATACTAAAATTTTCCATAAAGACAGGATCAGTGTAACTGACATTCCCTTTCACCTCAGGCTGCATTCTGGCTCTGCAGGTAGTGCTTCAGCATCAGGAAGTGGGAGTGGGCTACCACTCCCTGAAGCCAGCCTTGGCCTTCTTTCCTCGCTGCAGCACACACCCACACCAGTGTGTCCTGCTGTCCTCATCAGAGTCACGGTCTGCTCATTGCTACTTAGACTTCCTTTAACTACACCCATTAAAAAGTAATTCTAATTTAGTGGAAGCTCTTAGTATTTCTCAAAGTAATTAAATAATGATGGTTCAAGAAATTTACCATTTTTGTGGGAAGATTGAGTGTACACAAGGCATAAACAACTCCCACAAAGTAATATCTCTTAATGCAAGCTACGACAGTGCTGAGTATTGACATTCTGAGGACTCACTAAGGAGTAGGGGGAACTGAGCCACATGAAGTTCATTTGACAACTTTGCGAAAGTGCTTTGTGAACTGCACATCACCACAGGAAGTTAGCTGTGGTTATTCTCTTCCCGGGAAATATCAGCTGTAAGCCATATTTGGAACGAAGTCAGATTTATAGATCTGGGGGAGGGGGTTAGAGAAAAATCTACCATGGCCAGGAAGAACTGAGAAAACAGGAATATGGAGGGTAAAAAAAGAGACAGATTTGCTTACCTCCTATATACGTAAAGAAAACTGGAAGAGATAAAGTGGGTGGGTGTAAGAGAGAAAGGGCAAAGTGGGAAAATGGGGGGTGGGGAGGGCATCGCTGGGCCAAAGAGCATGGCTCAGCCTGAATCTCACCTGGACTCTGGAAGCTGAGCAACTATGGATTCTGATTCAAGTTAAAAGCAGCCAACAAGTAAAAAGAGCCAATGACATTAAAACTGAACTAAATAGTCATTTTTAAATTTCAAGCGAAGAAACCTAGTGGAGACTTCAGCACAATTCAAACTTGTTCTCTGAAATGGCAAGGGCTCGGGGAGTGCTTCCGTAGCAATTACTTCTTTAAAATAATTGAAAAGAGGAAGAAAAGTTCAGTTTGGAAGCTTTGATTGATCCTTGGACACTTGAGTCATTCTGAATGAAAACACTCAACATCACTATGGGAATCTATTACCCTGGTGGTTTGGGCAGGGCAGAACTTTGCAAACTGTTTTCTTTTTGGAGAAACATATTTTTATTTTTCAGTAATTGTTGCTGAAGACCTGCAGCTGAGAGCCAGCAGCAGTTACAGGACCTAGAACGGGACAAGGCTCAGCAGGTTACAGAAATCAGAGCTGTAGCTCAAGAAGGAAGCAGATAAAGGAATCAGGTGGACTAGGTGAGCTCTGCCTTGACCTTCTGCTAAGAACTAAGTTGCCCATAAGTATTGGGGTCAAATAAAAATCTAAAGTCACCGCCATTGCTTTTAGGAACAGAGAACGAAAGGACCTCCTCAGGGTTATCAGCAAAGCTTGTAAGAACTAATTTATTTATTTATTTATTTTTTGAGACGGAGTCTCGCTTGGTTGCCCAGGCTGGAGTGCAGTGGCGCCATCTCGGCTCACTGCAAGCTCCGCCTCCCGGGTTCACGCCATTCTCCTGCTTCAGCCTCCCGTGTAGCTGGGACTACAGGTGCCCACCACCACGCCCGGCTAATTTTTTGTATTTTTAGTAGAGATGGGGTTTCACCCTGTTAACCAGGATGGTCTCCATCTCCTGACCTCGTGGTCCACCCGTCTCGGCCCCCAAAGTGCTGAGATTACAGGCTTGAGCCACTGCGCCCGGCCAAGAACTAAAATTATTTAACATCAGTGTCCCAAAGAGAGCCTATTAAGGGAACCTGTGAAGCAGTGAATGGCATTTGAACAGAGCCTAGAAGAGTACGGGTATTGGGATCAGGGTCTATCAGTTCTATTTACCAAATTATCTAACAAGAACCATCAGTCAGATTGGATGTAGGAAAGAATGGGAAGGCCCCTACAAAGCAAGGACTTTGTGGAATAGGATAATGGAGCGGACGTGTTCTGGCAACAGATTCCCCAGAAGACAGTGCTCACTGCACTGTCTCAGCCCATCACGTTACAGTGAGACAAGGGTATTCTGATTAGAATAGTCTTCATACAGGAGGTCAACACAGGCTGGTCAGGTCTAGGAGGGGAATCCACCATACATCGCTGACATGCAACCCAGGTCTGGATCTAAGGAGATGACAACCTTGCGCCCACACGCAGGTAGAAAACAAAAAATAGAAAAAGGTTCTGAGAGGGACAGAGAATTCTATCAGCCCAAACTGAGGGCTGAGAGTGAGGAAAGAAATTCAAAATTCCAATCCTGAGGGCTGTATCAATAAAGTAGATAATGGTTTTCCTAAAATTTTAAAAAAAGTCTATTAATCTATGTATGCTTATATTTATTTTTGTTTTGCTTTTCTTTTAGAGTTGAGTAATAGTCCTTTTTGAAAATACTAACTTGTCTCTTATTAATTGGGAGTAAATGATTCTTGTTACTGTTGGAAAATAAAGACAAGGCCAAAAAGTTAAGATCTTTGCATTATAGAGTCGAGAGTTTTTGAAGATTCTTGATTTACCCAGGGATGTGATAAAATCAGTCTTCCTCCTTGAAAGATTTCAACAGCAGTGTGTAGGACGAATTACAAAGAAGAGTAAAGACAGAAAGCCTACTATTTCATGCTGTTAGAATGATTTAAAATGTAAGAAAATAATTGCTAGGACTTGATGGTAATTGTAGAATGCGACAAATCTGAGAATTGTTCAGAGCTACATGTAGGTAGAAAACAGAATACAGCAGATCCATGTCTTTGGGAGGACACTAGAAGGATGGAAGAGGTCTGGAGAGCAATGAGGAAAGTGGGTGGAAGTGACTTTAAGAGGGCCAGATAGCAAATCATTTCAATGGTAGATTTTAGATTAAGTGTAACATCCATATTTTGTGGACAACTAGAGATATGATAATGGATAGTGGGTGAAAGGTCAAAGAAAATTTAGAAAAGCAAATAACTAGGGTTAAAATTATACTCGTAATACTAGAGAAAAGAGCAAAAGGCACAGAAATAATAACAGTAATTACAACTTCCACCACTCATTGAATGGCTGCTATTTTCCAGCCATTGTACTGAAAGTTTCACTTATTTGATCTCTAGACACTCTGAGATAGATTCGATTGTCCTATTACAGATGGGAAATTGAGGCTCCAGGTGGTTAAAGGACTTGCTTACATCACACATTGAAGAATCACAACTAGATTTCAAGCAGACCAATCTGAAGCCCATTCCACAGCCTATTTCCTTTCATGTATAGTGGTACAGTCTCCTTGTCCCAAAACACTTGATGTAGAAATAAGAAACTATAGATATCGTGGAATACAACTGGAGTAATTTTAAATGGAAGACAGTAAGGCACAAGGGACTTCAGGGTGTGAAGACTGGGTAGGCCCAACAGGGCACAGGCCTGGTCTAGAAAGAGGCCAAGAAATTTGTAATGCCCTCCTACGATACCAAGAAGTCACTAAAGAAAGTCACTAATTTCCTCCTTTGTCCTTAACCTGACACAGCACAAAGATAGAACTTTGAAACATAATTTGGTTTTGAAACACTTAATTACCTTCCCCATTGAAGCAAAGGGAAAGATGAAACCCAAACAACAGCTTCAGAGAGAAGCAGAAGTTTCAATAGGGAGTTGAACAGAGAGAATCAAGATGCTTCATAGCTTCACTAATAAATTTCCAGGATACTATACTCATTCACATTCAGTTATAAGCCTCCCTTTGACCCTGTACATTCCAAAGCCAAATGTAAAGAACTTCTATTTTCCTAGTGTTGACTATAATAATTATGTTTGTTTTGAAGTCAAATGATAAGATGTTTAAATCAGTTCTATTTATCCTGCATTTACTAATCAGTTAATATGTACTGATCTCTGGTAGATATTAGTATACAGAGATGAAGTAGACATTTCTTGCCTTCAGGAAATGCACCATCCTTACATAGGAAAATATAAATTATACCAAGTGATAAAGGCTATCAGAGAAGTTATGAACTAAGTAAGCTAGGGCATAAAGAAAAGCATGAAAATCTTGACCTGCAATTGCCAGACAGAATACCATCAAAAGATAATGATTTCTCTGGACCTTGAAAGGTGAGTATTTTCTGAGAGGATCAAGGACACATAGAAAGGATGGAGCATTTTAACTTGGGCAAAAATGGAAGGTAGAGTAATTGATCAGACTAGAACTGGCCCCAAAGCTTACAAGCTAATGGACAGTATGTAAAGGAGCTTGAAGGATATGTACCCTCCTTCAGTCCTGGTACTGAACTCCCATCAATTGGGTGGACAAACAGCAGAAGCCCAGACAGCAGAGAGCATCTGAAGTTAGAGGGTGAGCAAAACCATGGTTCCAGGGCTTCCTCTAGCCGTGACAGCCCAAGCCTGGGAAAGGCTCTGACAAAGGCCTAGCTATGGGCTCAACATAGGGTACAGTCCCTCTCAGTGAGAGAGTGCTTAGGAGATGCTAAAGCCAATGAAAAATAGTCATAGCCATGCCAACAGAAAAGGCCTGGTGCAAAGCCATCTGATGCCTAGATCACAGCTCAGGAATATCAGATACCAGGTCTAGGACAGTAAGATTAATGTGAGACCCCATCCAGCCAGCATTATGTAGTTCTGAATATTTGTAATAATTTCCCAAATTACTACTATAACACTAGATAAGTATTCATAATATATTCTCTAAGTAACTGAATAAATATGCTTTTGTGCTACTTTACACCTGTTTCACTTCCATTTCCTTAATGACTACAGGCTTTATCATCATCATCATCATCATCATCATCATACTAGCTACCAATTATGGTGTATTTATCATGTGTCTGAAGCAATACTGGGAGCTGGGAGGGTCTCTCATCCTTAGAACATTGCTATAAAGGAAGACATTAGCCCCATTTTATAGATGAAGAAAATCAACTTCAGAGGGATTACAGATATTGCTCCAAATCTCATATGGTTAACAGGGGCAAAAATAGTGGGATAGCAAAGCCGATGTTTTATCTGGTAACAAATTAGCTCACCTCAATGGTAAATAAGTCATTTTAATAAAAAATTTGGTTAATTAAAAGAGAAAATAATTCAGATTGGTAATGTAAGAATGAAACAGTTGAGTGACTTTTTAAAAGGTTTTATTACATATACAGAAAAGTAAACAATTTATTGAATTTTCACCAGCTGACAAGACTAATTTTCACATTTTGATTGCATGTATTAAAGATCCATGAATATAGCACAAAATCACATTTTCTTTGTCTATTACAGCCTTATAACAAATAAGAGAGGAGACATAATTTCTAATCCACAGACCTGTATAATCTTATTCTAAAATTTACAGCCTTCTGACCCCATAACTTAAGTGTCTTGACTACTTTTCTGACCTTCACCTGCTAAAAATTAGTCACTACATCCAATGAACTCCATCACCAAGAACTTCTAGACTGACTTGAAGACATTTTTACTCCACTATATTCATGTTATTTTTCCCAAAGAAATATCTCAATTCTTCCCACTATTTCCTAAGGAAACTCAACTCCCCTGAACTCAGTTCTGAGTTCTTCAGAAGTGAGAGATCTGTTGGAACCTGAGTGGCCCCACTTTCATCACACAAAACTGCAAAATGTAGCAAGGAAGTCACATTTGACTGTAGCAAACAACTTGCAACATTCCATTTTTAAAGTGTTCCTGTCTGTCAGGGCATATGAATTATTATCCTACTCCCCTCCCTGCTAAATCTGCCCCCTCTCGTGGAGGTGCCAGATGCTGCCTGTTCACTAGCAACAGCTCTGTCACTTTTACTTTGCATCCTAATTAAGAAGACAGAGAGAGACACAGGGAAGTGCAAGTACCAGAAGGATTCTGCTATCTGTCATACTGTCCTCCAGATGTTCTAATGATGCCTTTGAATTTGGATGGAGGAGACACACAGAAAGAACTCTGGCACTATGAAACCTTTCCGTGACTACTTGTTGAAGAAAGACAATTAACGACCAAACAGCTGCTAATGGGAACCTTTAGCTGGAGAACTTGTTATGAAGAGCATTTACCAGAACTCAGAGGAATTCATACTGATAAACACCTTACTTACATGCCTTATTTTTGTTCTAAAATGCACAATTCATCCTTCCTAAACCAATTTCCTTCAATTACAAACAGAACTCCTTAAGAAAGATTTATCACTGGTTTTTTAAAAAATAATCCTGTGAGCTCGTGAAAGCCTACAATAGGAATCATTTCCCTGAAATGTTCAAAAAACTTCCCACATATTTGACTGGTAGCTAGCCCCTGGTATTGCATAAGGGAATTGCAAACAGATACTTTTGAATACTGGAGCCAGACAGTAGGAAATTCCCTTTTGGACATTATTCACTAATTCGCTTTCAAAAAGATACTGTGCTTAGAGCTCTATGACAGCTCGACACCCCTATCCAGAAGCAATTAATACATTGCTTTGGATATATGTGACCTGCTGGGGAAATAAAAGGATATAATCAGTAATTCTTAAGTTATCATCATGGCAGTGGGCCTTGTCTTCAAAGTGGCCAGACTTTATTATAACTATGGGCTGCTACTGTTCACAGTTGCTCCCAAGTGTGGGGTGGAATTGAAAGGTAAGCTTCTGGTAAGGAAACAGAACTTGATCTCATTCTCTGAGGGAAGAGAAAGGCTAATCAATAAAATGATCTTTTAAATAGAAACATAGACAATTTTGCCCAATTTCATTATCCTAACAACCTCTTTCTCCACTCCCAAAGAAAAATGAACTATTCTTACCAATTTTCATAAACCTTGTGCTAGGTAATCAGGAAATAATTCATTTCGAGCTCTTCATTAATAATGGGGATGAAATTCCTTAATGAACAGCCTCACTTTAATTTAATGATAACTATTACTGAAATATTTATTGATATAAAATTAGATCAGAGAGAGAAAAAAGCATTTTTCTTAAAAAAAAAAAAAGGTCAAATCTTCAATAAGGCATAGGTGATTGCTTGTCCTTTTTGTTGCTGAAACAATACAATTCTAAAGAGTATTAGAACTTTGGAAAACAAGTTTAAATACTATTTTTGTTAAAAACATTAGCCAGTCGACAGCTACTATGTATCTTCTCAGTTATAGCACTAGATTAAATGATATGGAGTGATACAAGTAAAAGCAAAGACTTTCCCTCAAGAAAATTATCATGTAATTCGGAATTGCTCAGCAGCAGCTCTCTTGACATTTTAGGATGAATAATTACTTGCTGTGAGGGTTCTCCCGTGCGTTAAAGGCAGGGCAGAGGCCAGGGGCATTACCCCTTGCCCCAGCCATAGCAACGAAAACTGTTTTTCAGACATTATCAACTATTCCCTGGGAAACAAAATCACCTCAGGTTGAGAACAACTGACTAATTAAAGGATCTAAAGTGCTGAGAAAACCTTCAAGCACATAGTTTTCATGAAAGAGACACTAATAGATTGAATAATAGCTCAGCATCAAAAGAAGTATCCAAATAGATAGCCCTCCAGCTCAATAAGTGGGTGACCTAGTGGTTAAAAATTTGACTGTAGAGTCAGATGGCTTAGGTTTAAATCCTGGCTCTAACTTTTACCAACGTTAGGCAAATTACTTCTCTTCTCTAAGCCTCAGTCCCCACCTCTTCAGTATGGGCATAATAATAGTACTTACACATAGTTTGTTTGGAAGAGGAGACAAAATGATACATAGGAGGGCCTGGAATTACTCATATCTACTATTAATATTATCATAGGTGGCATTCACATTTTTGTTGAATTGGAGAGACTAGACCTGTAATAAATATTCATGTAGACATTAAATGAAAAATAACTTTGAATAATTATTTTAGTGGTAATGGAAATTTTAAGCATTTATTGTGTATTGGTAGATTGATATTTACATTTTAAATAATGTTTTATAACAAATATAACATATCTAATCTCATTAGTTTTTTCTTTATGGTAAAAGGGCACATAATGACCTAAAAATAAATAACCCAGATTGATCAAAATTGAGATGTATCCTAGGAAAGTTATTGAAGTTTAAATCCAAAATTTGGGGAACACCTAGGCAAAAATATGAAATAATACATAAATTAAAAGAAACAAGGCTGACCTTGTATTTCTCCACAGAATCCAATGCCAAAAACCAGTAAATCAATACACAGGAGTACTTCAAAGAAAGAATTGTGAGCCAAAGAATTTATATCCAGTAAGCTATCCTCCAAATTTTATGAAGGCTTCAGTCAAACCATTTAAAATATGCAAAAATTCATGGAATTTTGTTGCCATGATTCCTCCTTAAGAAAACGGCTAGATGACAAGTTTCCTCCAACTGAAATATAGCTGAGGAAAAATCTAGCAAAAGAAATGATGGTAAACACTGAATGTATTTAATTGTACACTAAAAGAGAACAAAAGTTTGGAGAGAACTTTTTTTTATAAAAAGATCAAAAGAAGGTGATAGGTAAAATAAGTTCTCTAATTGTTTCAGCTTTTATTCCTGGAAATCCAACTATCTCAAAGGTAACAAGTTAAATAACATAAATTTAAACATACTTGGCAGTACAAATGGAAACACTAAGAAAGCTAATGTTATTGACTGAAATTAGTTGATAAAGTAGAAAAGGAGGGGAAAGAAGATTCTAATCTTCTTTCATGGTAATTTCATTATTTTGTATATTAAGAAACTAATAAGTACTCAAAAATGAAAGAGCTAAAGTTATTATATAAAAGTATAATTAAAAGGTAATCAGTACAAAAATGTAAACTTCTCAATATAAAAAAAACCGCATGAGGCAAAATAAATGAAAACAGACCAGAATGTGAAGGCTTTTCAAAACAGAAACTATAACATGAACTAACATGACAGAATCAAGACCAAGCATCTCTGTCATTTCAGTACATTTAAATGGCCTACACAAAAGACAAAAACTGAACCACAAATCAAAACCCAGTTCCAAAACAAAGTGAGTCAGAAAGTGAAAATATAAAGATAGTCAGCATTGTAATAAGAAAGCAGGACTTAGAATTTTAACAACTGGCAGAATGGAATTCAGAATTAAAAGTGTTAAACAAGACAAAGAAGCCTACTTTATAATGACAAAATGTAAAATTCACAATGAAGATTCAAGTGCTACAAATATTTATGCACCAAGTAGCATAGCTGCATCATAAACAAAGCAGAAATGATAGACGCTTCAAAGAGAAATACCTAGGAACTCATTAGTAGTAAGAGACTTGAAATCACCTCCCTCAGTTTTTGACAAATTGTGTAGGAAAAAAAAAATAAGGTTATAGAATAATAACATGAAAATCAATAAATATAAATCTGATTAATAAATGTAAAAGCATATAACATGAAAATTATACCTCATTTCATATAAACAGAAACATTCACAAAAATTAACAACATATCAGACCCCAAAGATAACTTTTGGAAATTCAAAAAAGGAGAAACAACAATACGATTAAATAGAAATTCCATCTAGAAATAGTTTCAGTTTATAAACATACATATATGTGAGATATATTATGAGATACATATAGCTCACAATTTTCTAAGTATGACACCAAATCCATAATTCGTAAATGAAACGACTAATAATTTAAAACACATAAAATAACATTTTTACATAGCTAAAACCACCACATGGTAAAGACAAAACACAAAGAAAAAAATGGTTAAAAAAAAAAAAAAAAATATTTGCAACACACATTCCAAATGGCTACTATTTCTAAATTAAAAGGAGTATTATAATTCCATATGTAAAAGAGCAACAACTCAATTTTAAAAGGCAATGAACAGTTTGCAGAAAAGAAAATAAAAATGGCTCTTGAACATATGACAAGATGCTAAACTTCACTCTTAAGAAAAATGCAAATTAAAACAAGACTGAGATTACATTTTTTCACTTATATTGGCAACGATCAAAGAATTAGATAACACACTGGGCTGGCAAGAGTGAGGGAATAGGCATTCTCATGCATTGCGGCTAGGAGGCTAAATTCATACAACCATTTTGGAGGGCTATTTAACAAATCTAGTGTAATTACCAATGTTCTTACCCTCTAACCCAGCAGTTGCACTTCCAGAAATGTATCCTACAGATAGATATGTACTCACATATCTGATATGGTATTTGTACAAAGGTATGCATAGTCACATAAAAATAGCAAATGTTGGCAAACATCCATCCCAAAATGCCTATTAATAGGGAAATTGTTATAGAAATTTTGGTATATTTATATAATAGATTCAGAAAGAATAAAAATGCACTGATAAGAATGTACTAAAATGGAATGGACACCAAGATATAATGCTTAAAAAGAGAGGGAAGGAGGGGAGGGATGGAGGGAGGGATGGAGGGACAGAGGGAAAGAGGGAGGGAGGGAGGGAAAGAGGAAAAGAAGGAAAGTGGTATAGAAAAGCATGTATAAAGTTGAGGCTGGGCAATGGATACACATATTTGTTTATATACACATTTGCACAAACTGTCTCTGGAAGGATCCATTAGAAATTGGTTAGTTTCTCAACTGGGGAACAATAGTGGAAGAAATATTTGCCTTTCACTATACAACCAAAAGGTATCTTAATGTTTTTTTATAAAAAGAATCTATTTTGGGGCCTATAGGTTGGATTTGGCCTGTGATTTGCTAGTTTGTAATCTCATTAATGGTCATTAAGCCAAAAGGGATCACTTTATCATAAAATTGGTAACTTCCTGTTTAAATTTATCTATAACCCATATAATATTTGCATTATTCAGTCAACTTTATCCCAGTATGAACAATTATTGTGATGCAAGCACTCTAACTTCTAATGCCCTAAATTCTGAGTCTACTATAAAAAGAAAACATTTCAATATGTCACAGATGAGACTATTCTGTTGCAAACTAAATTATACAGGGTTTCACTTACAAACTGTCTAACTCTGACTTGATAACTTTATAGTGTAGATGAATTCTTTCAGATTGAAAAAAATTTTTAATCTGTCCTGTTAGAAATTCAGGGACTAGAAAAAAGGAAAGGTTTATTTTGCTCTATTCATTTCTCAGGAGAAACACAAGCTACATTTGCTCGTATTTGGGGAAGAGTTTAAAGCATAAACATTGATAAATCATAAGTAATCATGTAAAAGAAGGAGAAAAAACTAATCATATCTGACAGCATAATCTCAAAACAAAGCTTTTATTTTTATACCAGAAAAGTTAGGGGAAAAAATCCATCCTGTGTTGACTCCCAAATTGCTCTATAGATTCGAGTCTCTTTTGTCAGTCTCTGAATGGTTCAAACTTCTCAGATCTGAAGGCCTTTCGACCTTTGCAAAATGCTTATATTCCATAGACACACAATTTCGTGTATGTGTCTCACTCCCAATTAAATTTGTAATGGGTTTTGACCAAACTGATACCTCCTATTTCAAGTAATATTTAGTGCCACGTCTAAAGAACATAGTGCAAATAGTATCCACACAGTGATCTCATTTTAAGGCTTTTCTTCCCAAAAGGCAGCTTCAACTTCTCATCATATAAGCTACAATTACCCAAAGTCTTTATTGAACTATTTATCTATATGCTCTGGGCCATTATTTCATACAAAAGGTTTTTGGTGAAACAAGAGCATGGTCTCTTGAACTTTGCCTTTTAATTAGTATAAGCTCCTTGGAGGCTGATGGTGTGACTTCACAGCAGATAATAGAATGGACCTAAGGAACAGTGCTAAAATTAAACATTCCTTCCAAATGTTTCTGGCAATCCTAAGCCGTGAAATGCCTGCCAACCCCCTGAGAAGATCAATAGAGCGACCACTGGGCATATAAAGCAGAACCGCCCACTGGAAAGACCAGTTAATGAAAGTCCGCAATGGGCAATCGGTCTACAATATACGCACATTCTTACAGAAGAATAGATTCCCTTTATCTGTGCCTCTAACTCTGGTAGATGGTTCAGTGAGCAATTAGGCCTGCAAAAACTAACACCCGCAAGCCCCAAACTGATAAGATGGTTTCATGTGAATAGAATTAGATTATTATTGAGTCCTTGCCTTTAGGAATCACTTGAGTACTGATATTAAACACAAGGATTCTAGGGTCATCTTGAATAACAAGGCTTTTTCTTTAAGAAATTCAATTCAAATCACAAGCATTAAGATTGGTTTTGTGGAAACGGTATTTGGTCTTTTACTGACCAGCACATTTATCCATGTCATTTGGTTTGCTTAATTAAATTTAATGCTCATGTATTGTACATTATTTTTAAGAGGAAAAACAATGTCAAGCATTATAGGCTCTTCCTAATAAATCCATCAATGCAGTAGTGTATACTATATATCTACTTTACAATTCTATACTAGGTTAGAATCTCTCTTTCCACAGCAAGTTATTTATCCTTCAAAATAAATATCTCCTATGGTACAGTATAATTAAATATTTTTCACAGCTGAAATTACCCAGTCCCCTCACACAGAATTAATAGCCCTTTGTTCATACATATTGCTATGGTTTGAGTATCTCCTCCAAAACCCATGCTGAAATTTAATTGCCATTGTGATGGTATTAAAAGGTGGGACCTTTAAGACATGATAAGGTCAAGATGTTCTGCCCTTGTGAATGGATTAATGCTGTTTTCATGGGAGTGGAATAGTTATTGGGAAAGTTCAGCCTTCTTTTTCTCTCAGGGGTGCTTCCTTGCAATATGACGCCATCTGCCATGTTATGAAGCAGCAAGACAGCCTCTCCAAGATGTGGCCCCTCGATCTTGGACTTTCCAGCCTCCAGCACTGTGAGCCAAATAAATCTGTCTTTAATGAATTACCCTGTCTGTGCTATTCTGTTATAGTAGCAGAAAAGGAACTAAGTCAGAAAATTGGTACCCAGAAGTGGGGCTGTTGCTATCACAAATAACTGAAAATGTAGAAGTGGTTTTAGAACTGTGTAATGGGTAGAGGCTAGAAGAATTTGGAGAAGCAGGCATTTCACAGCTTAAACATTGGGAAGGAATGTTTAATTTTAGCACTGCTTCTTAGGTCCATTCTATTATTTGCTATGAAGTCACACCATCAGCCTCTAAGGAGCTTATACTAATTAAAAACCTAGATTGCTGCAAGTGGAGCAATAAGAGCGATTCTTGTAAGGGTTCAGAAGAAAAAGAGCTGTAGGGAAAGTACTTTTAGACAGTACTTGAGTAGTAGTGATCAGAATGTTAGTACAGGTTGAGTATCCCTTATCCAAAATGCTTGGGACCAGAAGCATTTCAGGTTTTGAAATTTTTTTTGGAGTATTTGCATATATATAATGAGGTATCTTGAAGATAGGACCCAAGTCTAAACATGAAATTTATTTCTGTTTTATATACACTTAATACACATACCCTGAAGTAATTTTATATAACATTTTAAATAATTTGAAGCATGAAACAAAATGTGTTTACATTAAACTATCGTATTACCCTTTGTGGGTGTGCTTTCGTGAGGGAATCTGGGCATGACAAGAAAAAATATATTGCAGATGAAGGGGCCTGGGAGGGTCTTCTATCCCTCAGGACACTGAATAAACCATGTGTTGTGCACCTCAGTTTTGACTGCAGCCTTCACATGAGGTCAGGTGTGAAATTTTCCACTTGTGACATCATGCTGTTATCTAAAAAATTTTGAACTTTGGAGCATTTCAGATTTTGGACTTTTGGCTTAGGGTTACTTAACTGGTAGAAATATGAACAGTAAAGGCCAGTCTGACTAGGTCTCAGGGGGAAATGACGAACAAGGTATTGGAAATTGGAGTAAAGGTCATTCTTTTTATATAGTTGCTAGGACCTCGGTTGAATTATGTTCATGCCTGAGGGCTTGATGAGCTAGAATACCTGGTGGAAGAAATACCTAAGCAGCAAAGCATTCAGGCTGCTGTGTGGCTACTTTTAACCTCATACAGTGAGATGCAAAATGAAGAAAGTGATTAAAGATTGAATTTATAATAATAAAAAAACAGAACACAAAGATTTAAAAAATTTACAGCCTGGCCATGTAAAGAGTGAAAAGGCATCTTTAGGAGAGTAAACCAAGAGTGTGGCCAAGCAACTATTTGCTAAAGAGATGGCCATGGTTAGAAGGGAGCCGAGTATCTTCATAAAGACAATGAGGAAAAGATACCAAAGGCATTTCAAAGATCTCTGAAGCTGTCCCTCCCACCACAGGCCCAGAGGGCAGAATGGTTTCTTGGGTGCCCTCCATGGACCCACTACCCAGATTCAACTCAGGATCCACACAGTGCTCCTCAACTGCCCCTTCTGTGGCTCAAGTGAGCCCAGCTATGACTCTACTTGCCATTCCAGAAGGTTCAAGCCATAAATGCTTAGCAATACCTATGTGATGCTAACTCTGCAGGAACACAGAATGCAAGAGTTGTGGAGGCTTAGCAGCTTCCATGCAGACTTCAAACAGTTTCACAGATAGCCTGGGGGCCCAGAAAGAGATTTGTAACCGGGGCAAAACCATCACAGAGAGTCCCAGCTAGGGCAATGCTGAGTAGAAATGTGAGGTCAGGGCCACCACAAAGAGTCCCCACTGGGGAAATGTCTAGTAGAGCCACGGAAGTGGGACCAACCCAAGACCACAGAACTGTAGGGCCACCAGTATGCACCTCCAGCATGGGAGAGCTGCAGGCACAAGATGCCAATCCATGAGAGCTGCTGGGTGGACTGAGCCTAGCAAGACCATAGGGATGGGGCTTCCTAAAGCTTTGGGTACCCAGTCATCCCTACCCCACCCCTCCACCCCCACTGTGCCCAAGTTGTGGGACATAGAATCAAAGGAGATTATTCTGCAGCTTTAAGATGTGATTTTTACCCCCTGTTGGATTTTGGCTTACTTGGAACCAGTTACCCCTCTTTTCTTACATATTTCTTACATATTTCTCCCTTTTGGAATGGGAATGTCTACCTATGCCTGTCCTGCCAATATAGTTGAAAATAGATAACTCATTTAATTTCACAGGCTCACAGCTGGAGGGAATTTGCCTCAGGATGAATTATGCCTTGAGTTTCACATATATCTGATTTAGATGGGACTCTAAACTTTGGATTTTTGAATCTGTGCTGGAACAACTGAAGACTTTTGGGGCTATTAGGATAGAATGAATATCTATCTATCTATCTATCTATCTATCTATCTATCTATCTATCGAGAGAGAGAGAGATGGAGTCTCACTCTGTTGCCCAGGTTGGAGTGCAGTGGCGTGATCTTGGCTCACTGCAGCCCCCGCCTCCTGGGTTCAAGTGATTCTTCTGCCTCAGCCTCCTGAGAAGATGGGACTACAGGCACACCACCTCGCCCAGCTATTTTTTTTTATTTTTATTTTTTTTTGTATTTTTAGTAGAGACAGGGTTTCACCATGTTAGCCAGGATGGTCTCGATCTCTTGACCTCGTGATCTGCCCACCTTGGCCTCCCAAAGTGCTGGGATAACAGGCATGAGCCACCGTGCCCAGCCAGAATGAATATATTTTGTACGTGAGAAGGATGTGAGTTTGGGGGGACCAGGGATAGAATGCTATGGTTTGAATGTCCCTTTCAAAATTCCAGTTGAAAGCTAATTGCCATTATGATGGTTCAGTAGCCCCCTTATCCTCATAGAATATATTCCAAGGCCCTCAGTAGATGCCTGAAATCATGGATGCCAAACCCTATATATACTATGTTTTTTCGTATACATACATACCAAAGATAAAGCTTAATTTATAAATTACACACAGTAAGATGAATAATAATAAAAATAGGATAATTATAACATACTATAATAAAAGTTGTATGAATGTGATCTCTCTTTTTCTCCCTCAAAATATTGTAACTAGAACCATAGAAAGTGAAACCAACTATAAGGGTGGACTACTATATTAAGAGGTGAGACCTTTAAGAGGTGATTAGGTCATGACAGCTCCATCTTCATGAATGGATTAATGCCATTACCATGGGAGTGGGTCAGTTATTATGGGAGTTTGGCCCTCTTTTCCTCTCTGTCTCTCTCACATGCACTTCCTTGTCATGTGACGCCATCCACCACATTATGACACAGCAAGCAGGCCCTCATCAGATCTGGCCCCTTTATCATGGACCTCCCAGCCACCAGATTCATGAGCCACATAAATCTCTTTTGTTTATAAGTTACCCAATCTGTAGTATTCTGTATAGCAGCAGAAAATAGACTAAGACACATATATCATACTGTTTCTCACATTTTCAATAGGTGCTGTTGTTGATAGATCTTCTGTTCTCACCAGATTGTGACCCTCCTGTTGAGAGTGGAGAACAGATCTTCTTTATCTTCAAGTAAGCTCCAATGACTTTCACAGAGCCTCCCACATTATAGATGAATGAATAATGAAAACTTCTAGCCAGAGGTTTGTAGTCTTCTCTCTTCTGCCTACTCCCCACAGCAACACTGTGATGTGGGTGGCAAGGCAGAGGGGGTGGAATGTTGAAGCACTTAATTTCTCCTGAGTGCCTCTCAATCTCATAGTCATAGTTCTCTTTTTTCTCTTAAGTTCTATTGCAATTGTAACTTCTAGATTCACAATATAACTCTCTTCTGAATGTGGCAGGTGCTGCAAAAGAATGGCAATTAAGATCCATTGTAGTTCAATGCAGAAACAGGCAGCCTGTGGCAATGAAATTACCAAGTGGCACGTGAGGTCCCTAGTGGTAACATTCTCACACAACCTACTACATAGCCCTCTTTTATTTGTGCCTCACACAGCCCCTCCTCTCTCCCTTCCTCTGGCTCTACTTCGATCCCCTTTTTTCTTCCCCCACTCAGCTATTTCAATTTCCCTGCTTGCGCTCACAGTGGCCCATGAACTAAAAATATTGCTGGGTAGGGATAGAAAATACTCGGCGAAGTGTGACCATTCTTCTCTCACTTGCCCAGGACAAAAGTCATTAGCTGATTTTTTAAGACTCTTACTTGCAATCTCAAAATCCTAAAACATGGCTAGAGACAGCCACCACGAATTAATAAGAGTGGGCATGGAAGATGACACCTGTTGCAACCTCTATGGAATTTTTATCCTCCTGGCAGTAGAAAGTATTAACTTAACCCTCAGTATTGAAAATATTTTTTGGGAAAAAAAAATTTCCTTTGCCCCTTCTGCCACTGTGGTTGACTGGTAATGGCTCTTCTGGGGCACTGTTTAAGGTGATCAAGAGATAGCATTCTGGCCCAACAAGAAATAGTGCATTAGTAATGTCTTGCTAAGCAATTAGGAACAGAGTGGCAACATACATACTATGTAATTGCCCTATCTGCCTTACTCTCTCATTTGGTAAGTTACTATTCCACTATCCTCAGTGCAACCAATAGGGCTTGCAAAGTTTATTTAGCTCATTCAACAATTAACTGAACTTGAATATGAGTTCATTAGATTTGAGTATAAGCCCAGCACAATCTAGGCACTGGACATAGAAAGATAACTAAACACATCATTAATCTCAGGCAACAAATAATGTCTAGTTTCTAATAAACACAATATGCCATTCGAACTTAAAACCAACCAATAGACAATATTGTCCATGTTCTTAAAGTTTAAGAAAAGGACTTGCATTCAAATAGAACCATTCTTTTATGACTAATCTTAACCTTGGCTTTGCAAAAGCCTAAGCAAGCCACAAATATTTGCAGGAAATTCCCAAAAGTTTCTTGTTATATTTAAAAGGGGGTTAGGGTCCCTGGTGTAAGTTCAAATAATTAAATATTGAATGCTGCCACTCCAAAGTGTTTGAGAATTTGTGGATTACATGTGTGTTGTATGTGATGTCAGTAACAATAGTTGAAATCAGAACAAACATAAAGAAAATAATAGACTAAAGTAATATAATTCCCCACAGATATAAGAATATGCCACACAAACACTAACTTTCCATAATTATCAACTCAGAAGAGTTACAACAAACATAGAAACTGTGACACTGACGCATGATGGGAGTAAAAACTTGTTGTCTGTGTTAAAGAAGAGCTGTTTCCTTGCAAAAGAATGAAACTTGAGAACAGAGGCAGCAGCAGGGCAAAGACAACAGATCAGAATACAGTGAATATAATTTAGCCTTCTGAGCTGAATCATCGTCTGCCATCAGTCTCCTCTCCTCTCTTATCAATCATGGTGGTTTCAAGCCCACCAACCTCCAGAGCATTAGGCTGCTGCTGTCTTTTTAGATCTCAAAACTTTGTTTGCCTCTGACATCTATTATATCAATACACTTTTAGTTTTGTTTGTTTACTTGCTTGGGCTATATTTGTATATAGGTTTTAGAATAGTCTCCAAGCTTTTAAGTTTTGAACTAGATATATGCAATATTTTAAATATATAATTTTTAACTAGATACATCCCAATATGAAATTGGAAGATAGTGTATTTTTCCCCAAACTAGCCAAAATAATCCAATAATAGGTCTATTTTTCAACTGCTGTTTTCTACTCAAAGGTGAAGCAGGTACCCATCCACCCAACCATCCCTAGTCATTGAAGTAAAACAGATCCACATGACAGATAAACATATTCACTGGCAGTATATTTATCAAGGTGTGATCTATAGACTGCCCACCTCAAAATCTACCTGAGAAACATTAAAACGCAGATTTCTAGAGCTATCAAGAGCCCCCAAATCTGTATTTTAGCAAACTCACCAGATGATTTCTAAAGGGACTGAAGTATGAGGCGCCCTACCATTCTAGGGTAACTGCTCCATGGCAAAGGGCTTTTCCCATCTAGTCCCTAAAATATATCAGTCAGACTAGTCACATCTGTGCAGAAGTATTAGAGTAATTCAAAATCCAAATCACTGGAAATTTTCCTAAGGTTGGCATGAGGCTCCTGTCCTCAGCCTAATAGGCCCAGAATAGTCCTGTTCTCTGAGTGTACAAAGCTTCTGGAAGCTATGCATATCAGTGATGGAGTGAGTCTAGAACTATTTACGCATTGGGTAAAAATCTTTGAACCTCATATAGGTCTCCTACTAGCCAGGTGCCCACCTTCACTTAACAGGCAGTGCCTCTGGCCACCTGCCTTGATATTATTTATTGACTGATATTACTGGCTCAGAAGGGCAGCTGCAAGTGAGCTGTTCTCTGAGTGTACAAAGCTTCTGGAAGCTATGCATATCAGTGATGGAGTGAGTCTAGAACTATTTACGCATTGGGTAAAAATCTTTGAACCTCATATAGGTCTCCTACTAGCCAGGTGCCCACCTTCACTTAACAGGCAGTGCCTCTGGCCACCTGCCTTGATATTATTTATTGACTGATATTACTGGCTCAGAAGGGCAGCTGCAAGTGAGTCACAGAGGGATTTTTGCAGCATCTCTGGCTGGTGCTGCTCAAAGACAAGCACCCATAAATCCTCTGGCTACCATCGATCAATGGCAGACACAACAAAAAATACTACCCAGGCAAGTTTAAAGTTCAAACATGGCTACTGAGGGACAGCAAGGCCATACGCTGATTCCCCAGTTCCTTTTTAAGAAAGGAGAGCTCAGAGATAAATACAGAAAATCATTCTCTTACTATTTTCAAATATCTAACCTTTAACTTTGTTTAACTTCAATAATTGCCTGAGTTGAGACTGCTTCTAAAGACAAGTTCAAGTTGAATACTAAGTTTCCCACTTGATTTTATTCAGTATAGATTTCCTTTTAGAGCAGTTGTTTTGATTCAGACACTCTTAATTCACATCATACACTTTAACACAAAAAGAAGTCCCCATGCTAATGCTGGTATAGAATAAAAACACTCGAATTTGTGAATTCCAGAAGAATTTGTAAGCCTCCTTGTACATGTATTATGCTTCCAGCAAATATACTTCTACAAAGCGCATACAGAACATGACTTTGTACAGAGATCTTACTTTGTACAGGACCACACATGCATGAAAGACCAGAACTGTGAAAGAACTGAAAATTTAGAGACAACAATAACTGGAAATTATCTAATCTACAGTCCTCATTTTGCAGTTAAAGAAGGTGGATTCTCTGGAGTGAACTCAAAGTTTCCTTCTAGCCCTGAAATTGGTTTTTGCTTCATACAGCAGAGGTTCTTGGTGCCCAGAATGATCACTTCACCAATCAGGGTTCCTATGTCTGACCACAGCTTCCTATGGTAGCCCTTCCTAAGGGTTCCTGTATCTCCCTTTTCTAGCCACAGAACATACTGAGTTTATGCATAAGTAGGAAGAAGGTGCTGGAAAGTTAATGCTGCATACCAGCTCTCAGCTAATGACAGAAGAAGGCAGATTATTAACCAGCTTCTCACCTCCAGGTGGGACAACCCTGAAGTGTGCTTTACACCAACTCTCAGAGGTCAGGTACAGTGCCTGCTGACACACCCTGTGGGAGCTTCCCTGACCTACTTCACTTTCCCACCAGTGTCCACTGAATACTTACCCCTACTGGCACTCAAATCCTGGCCTTGGAGTGATCTACTGGGAGAGTCCACCCTAACACAAAAGGTTACAAAGCTATGGCAGAAAGGGAAGACCACACTGGTTTGGTTTTGCATATTTTAAGAATATTTAAAGAAAAAAGTTGGGAGCAGTGGTTCATGACTGTAATCCTAGCACTTTGGGAGGCCACAGCAGGAGGATCACTTGAACCCAGGAGTTTAAGAACAATCTGGGCAACAAAGCAAGATCCTACCTCTACAAAAAAAAAATTAAAATTTTTAAACTTCTAAAATAAATAAATAAATAAAAATTAGCCAGCCAATGTGGCTTGTACTTTTTGTCCTAGCTACTCAGAAGACTGAAAGAGGAGGATGACTTAAGCCCAGGTGTTTAAGGCTGCAGTGAGCTATGATCATGCCACTGTACTCCAGCCTGGGCAACAGAACAAGCATTTGTCTCCAAAAAAAAAAAAAAAAAAAGATAAATATATTAGATCATGTCATAGAAACCTGGAAAAGTAAGTAAACAGTCTGTTTCAAACAGTGTGAGACATATTCATCCAATTCTTAACAAGAGCCAAGTTTTCAGAACCTTAGTTTCAATTCAATCAGACAGTTATTCAGAACTGAATATCAATCAGGCTCAAAACTGATTTAACAAGCAATTTTGAGGTAAAACTAAAAAAATCAACCATATTTGTTCAAAAGCCAAAAGTAGTATTTGGAATACTTGCCTTATCAAATGAGGACAAAACATAAAAATTATGTAAATATCTTCAGAATTAGGAGGAGAGACAAGGAAAGATGACTGAAGAGAAGCCTCCAGTAATCATCCTCCCCTCCAAAACACCAAATTGAACAACTATTCACACAAAAATCACCTTAATAAGAACCAAAAATCAGGTGAGTGGTCACAGCACTAGGTTTTAACATCATATTAAGGAAAGAGGCACTGAAGAGGGTAGGAAAGTCTTGAATTGCCAATACCACCCCTCTCCTATTCCCTGGTAGTGGCCTCATGACATGGAGAGAGAATCTGTGTGTTCGGAGGAGGCAGAGTGCAGAGCTTGTCAGAATTTGCACTGGAACTCAGTGCTGCCCTGTCACAGCAGAAAGCAACACTGAGCAGAATTCAGCCAACTGTAAACAACAATTAGGCCAGCCCTAGGCAGAGAGGGATCACCCATCCCAGTGGTTAGAACCTGAGTTCTGGCAAGCCCTGCCACCACGGGCTAAAGAGCTCTGAGGTCCTAAATGAAGTTGAAAGGCAGTTTAGGCCATAAGGACTGCAATTCCTGAGGAAGCCCTGGTGCTGTGCTGGGATCAGAGCCAGTGGACTTGGGGTACATACAACCTAGTGAGACTCTAGCCAAGGGAGTGCTTGTGTTACCCCTCCTCCAACCCCAGGCAGCACAGCTCACAGCTCCAGAACAGATTCTTTCTTTCTGCTTGAGGAGATGAGAGGGGAGAGCAAAGAGGACTTTGTCTTGCCATTTGGATACTGATTCAGCCACAGTATAATAGGGTGCTCATCAAAGTCCTAAGGCCCCATTCTAGGACCTAGCTCCCAGATAACATCTGTAGACACCCTGGGCCCGAAAGGAACCTGCTGCCTTGAAGGGAAGGATGCAGTTGTGGCAGGATTCATCACCTGCTGACTAAAGAGCACTTGGGCCCTGAATACTCAGCAGTCGTAGCCAGGTAATACTCACCACAGACCTTGGGTGAGACTCAGAGCTGTGCTACCTTCAGTTATGAACCAGCACATTCCTACTAGTAGTGGCTATGGGGAGATACCCTTTCTGCTTGAAGAAAGGAGAGGGAAAAGCAAAGGAAACTTCATCTTACAGTTTGGGTACCAACTTGGCCACAGTGTAGTACAAAACCAAGTGGGCCTCTGGGGTCTCTAATTCCAGGCCTTGATTCCTGAAACTGCTGTGAGCCAGAGGGACACCCACTGCCCTGAAAGGAGAAACCCAGACCCAGAAGCATTCACCACAAGCTGATGGAATAGCCCTTGGACCTTAAGTGAACATCAACAATAGCCAGGCAGTACTCACTGCAGGCCTGGGGTAGTGGTGACCATGGGGAGAAACTCTTCTGCTTGTGGAAAGGAGATGGAAGAGTGGGAAGGATTTTGTCTTCATGGTTTGGGTATAAGCTCAGTCACAGTAGAATACAGCACTAGGTAGATTCAAAAGTTTTCCAGATCCAGGCCCTGGCTCCTGGATGGAAACTCTTAGCCTTCCTGGAGCTGGAGGAACCTTGCCTCCATGAAGGGAAGAACACAAGCCTGACTATATTCACCATGTGTTGTTTGCAGAGCCCTAGGGCCTTAAGAGAACATAGGCGGTAGCCAGGCAGTAGTCACTGTAGGCCTTGGGAGAGACCCGGTGCTGTTCTGGCTTTGGGATTGACCCAGCACAGTCCCACTGGTGGTAGCCACAGTAGTGCTTGTGTCACTCCTCTCCCACCTCCTGGCAGCTCAGCACAGAGAGAGAGACTCCATTTGTTTGGGTGAAAGGAAGGGAGGAGAATAAGAATCTCTGCATGGTAATCCTGGGAACTCTTCCAGATCTTATCCAAAACCACAAAGGTGATACCTCTTCAAGTCTGCAAGAACCACAGCATTACTGGGCTTGGGATGCCCACTAATGAATATATGGCTCCATTGAGCAAACATGAAGATGATAACACCCAAGTCCCTTCAAATATCTGGAAAGCCTTCCCAAGAAGGATGGGTACAAACAAAGTTAGATTGCAAAGACTGCAATAAATACCTAACTCATCAATCCAGACACCAATAAACAACCACAAGCATCAAGACCATCCAGGAAAACATGACTTCACTAAATGAACTAAATAAGGCACTGGTGATCAATCCCAGAGACAGAGATATGTGATCTTTCAGAAAATTCAAAATGACAGTTTGAGGAAATTCAGCAAAACTTAAGATAACACAGAAAAGGAATTCAGAATCCTATCAGATAAGTTTGACAAAAAGGTTGAAATAATTAAAAAGAATCAAACAAATTCTGGAGCTGAAAAATGCAATGATGCATGGAAGAATGCATCAGAGTCTCAAGAGCAGAACTAATCAAGCAGAAGAATTAGTGAGCTTGAAGACAGGCTATTTGAAAATGCACAGTCAGAGGAGACAAAAGAAAAGAGAATAAAAAAGAATGAAGCATGACAAGATCTAGAAAACAGCTTCAAAGGGGCAAATCTAAGAGTTACTGGCCTTAACTCATTTCCCGTTTGCCCAAGAATACTCCTGTCTCTAATCCTAATGTAACATCATATACATTTCTATTACATTAGGATTAGAGACAAGTTCTATTAAGAAATAACTCCAAAAACAATTTTTATATTTTATTTTTACATTGTAAATCAGTCAGATTGGTTTCAGCCTCAAAGAATATGTTAATGTAAAATTGAGCACTTGGCAGCAAGCTGCACTTTTATTCCTAAACAGGAAATAGGTTAAAGAGGACCTTGAGAAACAGATTAGGGGAGAAAGTTCATTCAAAAGGATAATAAGAGAGAACATCCCAAACCAGAGAAACATATATATTCAAGTAAAAGAAGGTCACAGAACACCAAGCAGATTTAATCCAAATAAGACTACCTCAAGACACTTAATAATCAAATTTCCACAGGTCAATAAAGAAAGTATCCTAAAAGCGTAAGAGAAAATAAATAAATAACAAACAATGGAACTCCAATATATCTGTCAGTAGACTTCTCAGTGGAAACCTTATAAGCCAGGAGACAGTGGCATGACATATGTAAAGTGCTGAAGGAAAAAGTTCTATCCTGGAGTAGCATATCCAGCAAAAATATCTTCCAAACATGAAGGAGAAATAAAGACTTTCCTAGACAAAAAAAAAAAAGCTGAGGGATTTCATCAACACCAAGACTGTCCTACAAGAATTGCTAAAGGAATAGACAATATGTTAGGCCACAAAACAAGTCTTAAAATGTTCAAAAAAATTTGAAATTATATCAAGGATAATCTGTGACCACAATGGAATAAAACTAAAAGTCAATAACAGAGGAATTTTTACAACTATACAAATACATGAAAATTAAATAATATGCTCCTAAATGACCAATGATCAATAAAGAAATTAAGAAGAAAATTTAAGAATTTCTTGAAACAAATGATAATGAAAACACAACATACAAAAACCTATGGGATATAGCAAAAGCAGTACTAAGAGGAACATTTATAGCAATAAGCACCTACATCAGAATAGCAGAAAAACTTCAAATAAACAACCTAACAATGCATCCTAAAGAACCAGAAAAGCTGAAGCAAACCAAACCCAAAATCAGTAGAAGAAAAGAAATAATGATTGAAGCGGAAATAAACAAAATTGAAATAAAAGAATAATAAAAAAGATCAACAAAATGAGAACTTCTTTTTTGAAAAGATAAACAAAATCGACAAACCTTTAGCCAGACTAAGAAAAAAAGAGAGAAAATTCAAATAAATAAAATCAAAGATGAAAAAGGAATCTTTATAATCAATACCACAGAAATTCAAAGGATTATTAGAGGTTACTATAAGTAACTATATGCCAGTAAGCTGGAAAGCCTAGAAGAAATGGATAAATTTGTAGACACAAACAACCTACCAAGATTGAACCATGAATAAATCCAAAACCCGAATAGACTAAGAACAAGTAATGATATCAAAGCTGTAATTCAAAGTCTCCTGTCAAAGAAAAGTCCAAGAACCAATGGCTTTCTACTGAATTTTAGCAAACATTTAAAGATGAACTAACACCAATCCTCCTCAAACTATTCTAAAACATAGAGGAAGAGTGACTTCTACAAATCCAGTAATACCTGATACCAAAACCACACAAAGACATATCAAAAAAAGAAAACTACAAGCCAATATCCCTGATGAACACTGAAGCAAAAATCTTCAACAAAATACTAGTGAACTGAATCCAACAACACATCAAAAAAAATAATACACCATAATCAAGTGAGATTTCTCCCAAGGATGCAAGGGTGGTTCAACATATGCAAATCAATAGATGTGATACATCATATCACAGAATGAAATTTAAAAAACCAAATAATCATTTTAATTGCCCCTGAAAAAGCACTTGATAAAATTCAACATACCTTTATGATAAAAAAAAAAAATTTAAGAAGTGGGTATAGAAGGAACATATCTCAACACAATACAAGCTATATATAACAGACCCACAACTAATATCATACCTAATGGGGAAAAACTGAAAGCCTTTCCTCTAAGATCTGGAATATGACAAGGATGCCCACTTTCACCACTGTTACTCAACATAATACCGAAAGTCCTAGAAGAGCAATCGGACAAGAGAAAGAAATAGAGAGCATCCAAATTGGAAAGGAAGAAGTCAAATTATCCTTGTTGGCAGATGACATAATCTTATATTTAGAAAAACCTGAAGACTTCAATGAAAAATTATTAGAGCTGATAAACAAATTCAGTAGTTGCAGAATACAAAATCAACATACAAAAATCAGTAGTAGCAGTTCTATAGCCAACAGTGAACAATGTGAAAAAGAAATCCCATTTACAACAGCTACAAATAAAACAAAATACCTAAAATTAACTTAACTGAAGAAGTGAAAGCTCTCTACAATGAAAACTATAAAACACTCTTGAAAGAAATTGAAAGGACACAAAAATGGAAAGATATTCCATGTTCATGGATGGAAGAAACAATACTGTTAAAATGTCCTTACTACCCAAAGCAATCTACAGATTCATTGTAATTCCTATCAAAATACCAATGATATTCTTCACAGAAATAGAAAAAAAAAAATCCTAAAATTTACATGAAACCTCAAAAGACTCAGAACAGTCAAAGATATCCTCAGCAAAAAGAATAAAACTGGAGGAACTACATTACCTGACTTCAAATTATACTAAAAAGCTATAGTAGCCAAAACAGCATGGTACTCACATAAAAACAGACACATAGACCAATGGAACAGAATAGAGAACTCAGAAGCAAATATATTCATTTATAGTGAACTCATTTTTCACAAATGTGCCACGAACATATTTTGAGGGAAAGACAGTCTCTTCAATAAATGGTGCTAAAAAAAACTGGATATCCATATGCAGAAGAATGAAACTAGATTCCTATCTTTCACCATAAACAAAAGACAGATTAACTGGATCAAAGACTTAAATCTAAGACTCAAACTATGAAGCTGCCACAAGAAAACATTAGGGAACTCTATACAACATTGGACTGGGCAAAACTTTGTTGAATAATACCCCACAGCACAGGCAACCAAAGCAAAAATGTACAAATGGAATCTCAACAATTTAAAAAGCGTCTGCATAGCAAAGGAAACAATCAACAAAATAAAGAGACAATCCACTGAATGGGAGAAAATATTTGCAAACTACCCATCTGAGAAGAGATTAATAACCAGAATATACAAGACACTCAAACAACTAATTAGGAAAAAAACTTAATAATCAGATTTTTTATTGGGCAGAAGATCTGAATAGACATTTCTCAAAGACATACAAATGGCAAATAGGTTTATGAAAAGGTGGTCAACATCATTAATCATCAGATAAATTCAAATCAAAACTACAATATCATCCCAACCCAGCTAAAATGGTTTTTGTCCAAAAGACTGGCAACGACAAATGCTGGAAAGGATGTGGAGAAAAGGAAACCTTTGTACACCATTGGTGGGAATGTAAATTACTACAATCACTATGGAGCACAGATTGGAGGTTCCTTAAAGAACTAAAAATAGAACCATCATATGATGCAGCAATCCCACTGCTAGGTATGTATCCAAAAGAAAGAAAATGAGTATACAGAAGAGATATCTGCATTCCTATGTTTATTGCAGCACTATTCATAATAACCAAGATTTGGAAGCAACCTAAGTATCCATCAACAGGTTAATGGACAAAGAAAATGTAGTACATATACACAATAGAGTACTATTTAGCCACGGAAAAAAAAAAGAACAAGGTCCTGTCATGTGCCACAACATGGATGGAAGTGGAGAACATAATGTTAAGCAAAAGAAGCCAGGCACAGAAAGACAAACTTCATATGTTCTCACTTATTTGTAGGAGCTATAAATAAAAACAATTGAATTCATGGAGACAGAAAGTAGAATGACGGTTACCAAAGGCTGTGAAGAGTAGTTGGGCAAGTCGGGGGAAGGGAGCATGGTTAATGAGTACAAAAATATAGTTTGATAGAATGAATAAGAGCTATTATAGTATTTGATAGCACAACAAGGTGACTACAGTCAACAACGATTTATTGCATATTTAAAAACAACTAAAAGAGTATAATTGGATTGTTTGTAACATAAAGAAAGGATAAATACTTGAGATGATGGATACCCCATTTAGCCTCATGTGAGTATTATGCAGTATATGCCTGTGTTAGAATATCTCATGCACTCCATAAGTATATACACCTACTATGTACTCACAAAAATTAAATTTTTTAAAAAAATTGAATTAATATTTGGTCTGAATAAGCTGGGTTTCTGTATTTGGTGCACTATATTTCTGTTTTGTTTTAACTAAGACAGTTTTTCACCTACGTTTTGTTAAATTTGTACTCAGTTAACCCTAGAAATTATTTAAAAGGTTCACCTTCATCTTATCTTTTTACTTCACTGGTATTTGGTAATGCTTTAGTCTCTACAACAATACACAATTTTTATTAAACAGGTCTTGTCTATAAGTTATAGGTTTTCAAGACACAGACTTGTCTCCCTTCCATTGTTGTTTTAATGGATATATAAAGGCATAAAAGAAGACTTTTAAATTAGAGCCTCCGCTTCACTGAGTCCAAGGTCACTCAAAAACTAATTTAGGATGAAAAATATAATACTATAGTATATTGGTACAACTTTTTTCCAAAGAAAATATACTGTGTCTTATAAATAGTCATTGCTTGCTGCAGCAACACTGATGGGGGAAAAAAAAAGTAAAAAGTATCTGTGTTTTCCAGAACAAGCTAAGATGCTAAGACTCCAAGTGAGCAAGTGATTTGAATGAAACCACTCAGTGAGCCAAAGGCAAGAATGCAAACAGGCTGCAGGACCCTAATTCCAAGTTATGTTGTATATATTAAAATTTGGTTATTTAATCTCACTTCTGGGCAGAAGTGGATTTATACTGAATCCAATGAAGCTTAAACTCCAGAGCCCCACATATGCATACATCCCTTTCAGAGCCCTGGAACCAGAGCCCATATAACCTCACTTAGCGTATGACTTTGTAAAAATTGCAAAGGTGCACACTGAAACCTATCTTCACTCTGACTTTAAAGAGGAGTCCTCAAATTTTATAAGCTGCAGATTCTGCAAAACAGGAATTCCTTCTTGTGCTAGATTTACATTAAAACATTACCTGTGTTTCTCAGCTGATTACTTACCCCTATGACTCAAAAACCAACCAAAATATTTTGTCTTTCAGAAGGGACATTTTAGTCCAGAATTAACTCAGGCCTCACAGCATCTTCCCAACTAACAACTTCACTAATCCACGGTCTTCCAGAAGATATTTTACAATTACTCTGAACCTTTGTGAGAAACTTAGGAAGCTTTAGTTTTCATCAATGAGCTGTTAACATCTGTGGATCCCTACTGAGATCTGAGGTTTAAACCAATTAGTGGTAATCAGGAGCTTTGCAATGCACTTTCATACAAAACAAGCATATGCTGATGTTTTAAATTTAAAAACATACTCTCCTGTAGAGAATGTCCACACAGCTTTCTCCTTCTTTGGCTCATGTAATTATGATTACATTTTGTGCTCCAAGAGTGATTATGGGACTCACAGAAACCCTAAGTCCCAAAAGAAAAGATTTCTACATAAGAAACCATACTCTTTGAATCCCATTATTTTGTGTACTTCTATTCATGTAGTTCTTTGTATCTGTTTATTTGCAAGCCTCCACAGTTTGTTCTTCATTCTCCACTCCCAGATCCCAGTCAAAATGCTAGATAAAAAGAAATGAGCCTTAAAATAATGGCCAGACACCCTAGTGTAGTGCTACAACCCTTTCAGGCTAAAAGCTAGCCATGGAGAACAGATGGCAACTCACCCTATCTTCAACTCTTGAAATTGTAACTAATGATACACAGTTTGTCCTTATTAGTTTTATTAATAATAATAATAGCTAACATTTATTGAGCTAGGGCTATGTGCCAGGTACTACACTAAGTACTTGACTGGCATGCATTGTCTCATTTAACCAACCCAGTAACAATAAAGGGTAGGTACTCTTTAATGTCTCTATAAACAAGGAAACTAAAGCACAACAAGGTTAAGTAATTTTCCCAGAGTTACTTTTGGTGACCACCATCTTTCATTCCTAGGAATGCTCAGTCCCAGTCTCTCTCAACATAGGTTTAGGGGTGTGACTTAGGCTGGCCAGTTAAAGAATCCCATTCCTCTAGCCACAACGATTAATTCAGAGATGGGCATTGTATTAGTTTTCTACTGCTGCATAACGAACAACCATAAACACAGAAGGTTAAAACACCACCACCAGTTTATCAGCTCATAGTTCTGAGGATCAAAAGTCCAGGCACAACATGGGTGCATTCTCTGCACAGAGCATCATAAGCCTAAAATCAAGGTGTCAGCCAGGATGAGTTCTCATCTAGATGCTCCAGGTGTGAAATCTGCTTCCAAGTTCATTCTTGTTCAATTCCTTGCCATCGTTGGACTGAGGATTGATTTCCTTGCTGATTGTCAGCCAGGGGCCACTCTCAGTTGCTAGTGGCTGCTCACATTCCCTGCCATAAGGCCCGCTTCATCTTCAAGCCAGCAGGTGTGTTGAATTATTCTCATACTTTACATCTCTGATATCACCATCTCTGACCTCTAGACCCAGATTTAAAGGGTTCCTGTAATGAGGTAAGGCCCACCCAGACAATCTCTCTAGCTTAACATCAACTGATTTGGGATCTTAGTTATATCTATAAAATCCTTTTGCAGCAACATCTAGATTAGTGCCTGATGAAATAACTGAGACAAGGTGTTGTGGACACCAGGGGCTGGGAATTTTCAGCACTGTCTTAGAATTCTGCCTCCCACAGGCACATAAATAAACCAAGCTAGACTAGTCAGTATCCTCTACACAAAGAAGCCTTCTCTCTTCTCTAAGCTCACTAACTGTGTGCACAACATATGGCTGGAGCTTCGAGATGGAGAGAGCATGATTGCATATGAAACTAAAATAGAAGGAAGAAAAGTTGAAAGAGATAATGCTGATAACGTTATTAAAGTCTCTGGATGCAGTAGCTTGAGTTGGCCTTCTGTTATGTGCAACCGAAGACTTCTGACCAATACAACTTTCTCACTCCAAAGTCCAAGCTCTTAATTACCAGGACATTTTTCACTTTCTTTGACCAGGCTTTTGTATTCTAAGTCCGATTTGTATGAGTCTTTTGCACACTTTTTTTTTAAAAAACAAGCCAGCACTGTCAATCTTCATTTTTCCTTCCTATAATTATTTAAATGATATTAAAACATAAGAAAGCTGTATCAATTAGTGACAAATATGTTTAAAATTGACAGGTAAACATCAGGGGAAGCTGAGTGAGGGCGCACACAAACTCTGTACTATTTCTGCAACTTCAGTTAAGTCTTAAACGATTTTGAAATTAAAAGTTTTATTTTAAAAGTCCATTGATAATCGACTCACTTAGGCATCAAATTAAGTCAACCATACTGCTTTGCTATACGTTTATAAAATTTTCTTTTCTGCTTTCAGGTAAAATATACAAGATGAGGAAGCAGGGACCAATTGCACAAGAAACCTTGCATATATGTAGTCCTCTCTACTGAAAAGGTCTAAAACTAAAAATGTTAAATATATTGTATTTAATATGTAATATAAATATTTAGGTGTATTGACATCTAAATAGTGTGCCACCATTCTTATTGATGTCATTTGTTACTACTGACAATGTTGAAAGCACCAATAGTTTTCTGTCTCCTGTAATCTTTTCTTTAATTATTGTTGTCTTTTGAGTTTCTTGTTTTTTGTTTTTTTGTTTTTGACAGTCTTGCTCTGTCACCCAGGCTGGAGTGCAGTGGTGCAATCTCGGCTCACTGCAACCTCCACCTCCCAGGTTCAAGCGATTCTCCTGCCTCAGCCTCCCGAGTAGCTGGGATTACAGGCATGCACCATGATGCCTGGGTAATTTTTGTATTTTTAGTAGAGACAGGATTTCGCCACGTTGGCCAGGCTGGTCTCAAACTCCTGACCTCAAGTGATCTGCCCACCTCGGCCTCCCAAAGTGCTGGGATTACAGGCATAAGCCACCACACCTGGCCTTTAATTATTGTTATATGCTGAATTATGTCCCTATCCCGACTCCAAAATTTATATGCTGAATTTCCAACCCCTAGTACCTCAGAATTGATTGTATTTGAAGACTGGGTATTTAAAGAGATAATGAAAGTTAAATGAAATCATTAGGATATGTCCTAATCCAATTCGACTGGTATCATTATAAGAAAAGGAGATTAGAACATAGACATACATAGAAGGAAGATCAGGTGAAGATATGGGGTAAAACAGCCATCTACAAGCCAAGGAGAGAGGGCTTAGAAGAAACCAACCCTGTTGACGCCTCAGTCTTTGATTTCTAGCATCTAGAACTGTGAGAAAATAAATTTCTGTTGTTTAAGCCACCCAGTCTGTGGTATTTTGTTATGGCAGCCTTAGCCAATTTATACCGATTAGTATGATGTTAAATAAGGTACAGGCATATCTCATTTGACTGTGCTTCACTTTACTGTTCTTTGCAGATATTGTATTTTTTATAAATTGAAGATTTGTATCAACTATGCAGCAAGAAAGTCTATCAGCACAATTTTTCTAACAACATGTGCTCACTTCATGTCTCTTGTGTCACACTTTGGTAATTCTTACAGTGTTTCAACCTTTTTCATTATTGTATCTTAGAGTGATCTGTGATTGGTGATCTTTGATACTACTATTGTAGTTGTTTTGGGGTGCCACAAGCCACATCCATATAAGACAGTAAATTTAATCGAAAAGAGATTGCTCCCTTGTCTTTCTCCCTCTCTTCAGGCTTCCTTATTGCCTGAGACACAACAATATTGAAGTTATGATAATTAATAACTCTGCAATGACCTCTAAGAGTTTAGGTGAAAGGAAGAGTTGCACATCTCTCAAAAACAAATTTAAATCAAAAGCTAGAAATGATAGCTTTTGATTTAGCTGGAGAGAAGTAAACGCCTGGCTTCAAAGTTTCAAAAAACAGGCTGATTCTCTTAATGAGACTAATACAGTTGGTGACTCGAAATTGAAGCCAGTGCTCATTTAACATTCTGAAAATCCTAGGACCCTTAAGAATTGTGTGAAATCAACTCACCTGTGCTGTATAAATAAAACAATCAAGCCTGAATGACAGCACATCTGTTTACAGCATGGTTTACTGAATATTTGAAGCCCACTGTTGAGACCTACTGCTCAGAAACAAAAATATTTATTTCAAAATATTGCAGTTCATTAACAATGCACCTTGTCACCCAAGAGGTCTGATAGAGATGCATAAGGAAATTAATGTTGTTTTTATGCCTGCTAACAGAACATCCATTCTACAGCATATAGAGCAAGGAATAATTTCAACCTTCTAGTCTTATTATTTAAGAAATATATTTTGTAAGGCTATAGCTGCCATATACAGTGATTCCTCTGATGAATCTGGCAAAGTAAATTGAAAATCTGCTGAAAGGGATTCACCATTTTAGATGCCATTAAGAACATCTGTGATTCTTAGGGAGCGGTCAGAGTATCAGCATTAACACGAGTTTGAAAGAAGCTGATTCCAACTTTCATGAATGACTTCGAGGGGTTCAGGACTTCAATGGAGGAATTTGCTGCAGCTGTGGTGGAAATACTACCAGAACTAGAATTAGACATAGAGCCTAAGATGGGACTGAATTGCTGCAATCTCATGACAAAACTTGAATGGACGAGGAGTTTCTTCTTATGGATGAGAAAGAGTTTCTTGAGATGGAATCTACTCATGGAGATGATGATGCTGTTAATATTGCTGAAATGACAATAAAGGATTTAGAATATTACATAAACATAGTTAATAAAGCAGCAGCAGCGTTTGAGAGGACTGACTCCAATTTTGAAAGAAGTTCCACTGTGGGTAAAATGCTATCAAACAATAGCACATGCTACAAAGAAATCTTTTGTAAAAGGAAGTCAGTCAGGGCTCCCAAATACCTGGGACCATAGGCAGGCACCACCACGCCCAGCTTTTTTGTTTGTTTGTTTGTTTGTTTGTTTAGTAGATATGTGGTCTGGTTAAGTCATGTTGCCCAGGCTGGTCTCAAGCTCCTGAGCTCAAGCCATCCACCCGCCTCGACCTCCCAAAGTGTTGGGATTACAGACATGAGCCACCATGCCCAGCCTTCATTGTTGTCTTATATTAAGGAATTGCCACAGCCACCACAACTTTCAGCAACCACCACCCTAATCAGTCAACAACTATCAACACTGAGGCAAGACCTTCCATCGGAAAAAAAGATTAGGACTCACTGAAGGCTTAGACGATTGTTAGCATTTTTTGCAATAAAGTATTTTTTAATTAAGATGTGTACATTGTGTTTTTAGATATAATGCTATTGTACACTTAACAGACTGTAGTACTTAGGTAAATATGACTTTTACATGCACTGAGAAGCCAAAAAGTTTATGTGACTCACTTTATTGTAATATTTGCTTTGTTATAGTGGTCTAAAATCAAACAGGCAATTTCTCTGTGATACACCTGTACTTAGTTCCAGTTCTAAGCAAAGGTCTTTGGCAAGGAGGAAATTAGGTCCAATTTTAGGTTGTGAACTCTGATCCACTAAAAGTTTAATGAACCTTCTTGTTCCAACCTAACACTGAATGGCAAGCCAGCTTTCCCCACAGGATGTCTTTCGGTGAAGTAAACAGAGAGGTTTAAGGCTGGAGGAAATTTGAGGACTGCACAAAGGACTGTCCAGGAGATAGTTAAAATGGTGCCCAGATGGTTACCATTACGCCATCTGCAACTCAGTGCCTTTGAAAAGCTATCTGTGAAGGGAATTATGTTTTCCCATTAACTTCCATTAATAATTCCAAAGGTGCATCTATGAAAAATAGAGACAGTAGAAAAAGGTGACAGTGTCAGAGCTTGGAGAATACTGTTCTTCAGGGAGTGTCTTACTGTCAAAGATTCTGATGTTATTGCTAGGCAGTATAGCCCGAGTGTTAGGATTTTTTTTAACTCCCTAGGAGATTTCAAATTGCAGTCATAATCGAAATCATCTGATATACAACAGCGCATCTCAAACATGAATAAACATACAGATAACCTGGGGATCTTATTGAAATGGGTCTCAGAGGGTAAAATCCCGGACAAGGAATATATCATCGAAGGATTTGAAAACATGTCAGCTGCATTTACGGAAATGCTGACAGGAGATAATTTGGGGAAAACAATAGTGAAAGTATGAAAAAAAGGACACATGGAATCTGGAGGCCATTTAGAAGATTACTTAATTTGTTTTTCACCATTTGGCAAAAACGTATACTAAGAAACAGTACTTGTAATGAGTTCGATCTACTTAATAAAATATATTTAAGTGGTAAAAAAAAAAAAATGCAGATTCTGATTCAGAAGGTCTAAAGTGATGCCTAAGAGTCTATGTTTCTAAAAAGTTCAGGGAATGCCAGGACTGCCGGTCTGTGAAACACACCTGGAGCAGAAAGGCTCCACTAGACAGCAACATGCAAGAGGGTGGCACTAATTTAATCAGAAAAACCCAGAGGGCAATTTGGAGACACAAAAAGTGGAACCTGTAGAAAACAGAAACAAAGTTCTTTAGCTTTGGCTACTGTGAGATCACCTTGCAGAGAAATCCATGAGTGGAACTCCGTCTTCCTTGCTCTGTTTCCATAAACTCATCAAGCAACTACATCATTAAGCTGTTGTGATCTAAGTCAAACATTGTAGGGATGGGGAGAGAGCAGCTTCCTTTTATGAGTAGAAACAATCTAGAGTGGGAAAGATGTATTCATCTTCTTTTTGTGTGACACCAGCCTGCTTCAAGCTGTAAACAACAGGGGAACTCATTTGGCACACTTTCCCTGCAGCGATTTGTCAGATGTCATAATTCCATGAATAAAAAGCCATTGGGAAAGAATAATGAATGTATTCCTTAGTATTGAATTTCTATTTATCCTGATATCTCTTGAGTCTCAGCTTTCATCTGGATACCAATATTATTTTAATATTAATATTATTAAGCTTTCTGGAAAAAAATTTTTATTATACTTTAAGTTCTGGGATATATCTGCAGAAAGTGCAGATTTGTTACATAGGTATACATGTACCATGGTGGTTTACCTCAGGACAAACCTGTCATCTACATTAGGTATTTCTCCTAATGCTACCCCTCTCCTTGCCTCCCACCCCACAACAGGCCCCAGTGTGTGATGTTTCCCTCCCTGTGCCCATATGTTCTCCTTGTTCAATTCCCACTTACAAGTGAGAACATGCAGTGTTTGGTTTTCTGTTGTTGGGTTAGTTTGCTGAGAATGATGATTTCCGGCTCATCCATGTCCCTGCAATGGACATGAACTCATTCTTTTTTATGGCTGCATAGTATTCCATGGTGTATATGTGCCACGTTTTCTTTATCCAGTCTATCATTGATGGGTATTTGAGTTGGTTCCAAGTCCTTGCTATTGTGAATATTGCTGCAATAAACCTATGTGTGTATGTGTCTTTATAGTGGAATGATGTATAATACTTCGGCTATTTACCTATTAATGGAATTGCAGGGTCAAAGGGGAATTTCTGGTTCTCCATCCCTGAGGAACTGCCACACTGGCTTCCACAATGGTTGAACTAATTTACACCCCCACCAACAGTATAAAAGCTTTCCTATTTTTCCACATCCTCTCCAGCATCTGTTGCTTTCTGACTTTTTAATGATCACCATTCTAACTGGCATGAGATGGTATCTCATTGTGGTTTTGATTTGCATTTCTCCAATGACCAGTGATGAGGAGCTTTTTTCCAAATGTTTGTTGACTGCATAAATGTCTTCTTATGAGAAGTGTCTGTTCATATCCTTTGCCCACTTTTCGATGGGGTTGTTTTTTTCTTGTAAATTTGTTTAAGTTTCTTGTAGATTTTAGATATTAGCCCTTTGTCAGATGGATTACAAAAATTATTTCCCACTCTGTAGTTTGCCTGTTCACCCTGATGATAGTTTCTTTTGCTGTGCAGAAGCTCTTTAGTTTAATTAGATCCCATCTGGTTTTGCTGCCATTGCTTTTGATGTTATAGTCTTTGCCCATGCCTATGTCCTGAATGGTATTACCTAGGCTTTCTTCTAGGGTTTTTATGGTTTTAGGTCTTACGTTTAAATCTTTAATCCATCTTGAGTTAATTTTTGTATAAGGTGTAAGGAAGGGGTCAAGTTTCAGTTTTCTGCATATGGCTTGCCAGTTTTCCCAACACCATTTATTAAGTAGGAAATGCTTTCCCCATTGCTTCTTTTTGTCAGGTTTGGCAATGATCAGATGGTTGTAGATGTGTGGTGTTATTTCTGAGGTCTCTGTTCTGTGCCATTGGTCTGTTTATCTATTTTGGTACCAGCACCATGTTGTTTTGGTTACTGTAACCTTGTAGTATACTTTGAAGTCAGGTAGCATGATGCCTCTGGCGTTGCTCTTTCTGCTTAGGATTGTCTTGACTATATGGGCTCTTTTTTGGTTCCACAGGAAATGTAAAGTAATTTTTTCTAATTCTGTGAAGAGAGTCAATGGTAGCTTGATGGGAATAGCACTGAATCTATAAATTACTTTGGGCAGTATGACCATTTTCACGATATTGATTCTTCCTATCCATGAGCATGAAATGTTTTTCCATTTATTTGTGTCCTCTATTATTTCCTTGAGCAGTGGTTTGTAGTTCTCGAAGAGGTCTTTCACATCCCTTGTAAGTTGGATTCCTAGGTATTTTATTCTCTTTGCAGCAATTGTGAATGGGAGTTTGCTCATGATTTGGCTCTCTGTCTACTATTGGTATATAGGAATGCTTGTGATTTTTGCTATTGATTTTGGATCCTGAGATTTTGCTGAAGTTGCTTACCAGCTTAAGGAGATTTTGGGCTGGGACAATGGGTTTTCTAAATATACAATCATGTCATCTGCAAACAGAGACAATCTGACTTCCTCTCTTCCTATTTGAATACCCTTGATTTATTTCTCTTGCCTAATTGCCCTGACCAGAACTTCCAATACTATGTTGAATAGGAGTGGTGAGAGAGGGTATCCTTGTCTTGTGCTGGTTTTCAAAGGGAAGGCTTCCAGCTTTTGCCCATTCAGTATGATATTGACTGTGGGTTTGTCATAAATAGCTCTGATTACTTTGAGATATATTCCATCAATACATAGTTTATTGAGTGTTTTTAGCATGAAGGAGTGTTGAATTTTATGGAAGGCCTTTTCTGCATCTACTGAAATAATCATATATGTAGTTTTTGTCATTGGTTCTGTTTATGTGATGGATTATATTTATTGATTTGCATGTGTTGAACCTGCCTTGCATCCCAGGGAAGAAGCCGACTTGATCATGGTGGATAAGCTTTTTAATGTGCTGCTGGATTCGGTTTGTCAGTATTTTATTGAAGATTTTTGCATCAATGTTCATCAGGGACATTGGCCTGAAATTCTCTTTTTTTTGTTGTTGTTGTGTCTCTGCCTGGTTTTGGTATCTGGATGATGTTGGCCTCATAAAATGAGTTAGGGAGGAGTCCCTCTTTTTCTGTTGTTTGGAATAGTTTCAAAAGGAATGGTACCAGCTCCTTTGTACCTCTGGTAAAATTCAGCAGGGAATCTGTCTGGTCCTGGGCTTTTTTTGGTTGGTAGGCTATTAATTACTGCCTCAATTACAGAACTTGTTATCGGTCTATTCAGGGATTCAATTTCTTCCTGGTTTAGTCTAGGGAGGGTGTAGGTGTCCAGGAATTTATCCATTTCTTCTACATTTTCTAGTTTATTTGCACAGAGGTGTTTATAGTATCCTCCGATGATAGTTTGTATTCCTGTAGGATTGCCTCTTTTTTTTTTTTTTTTTTTTTGAGATGGAGCCTCACTCTGTCACCCAGGCTGGAGTATAGTGGTGCGATCTTGGCTCACTGCAAGCTCTGCCTCCAGGGTTGATGCCATTCTCCTGCCTCAACCTCCCAAGTCGCTGGAATTACAGGTGCCCGCCACCACGCCCATCTAATTTTTTTTTTGTTTTTTGGTATTTTTAGTAGAGACGGGGTTTCACCATGTTAGCCAGGATGGTCTCGATCTCCTGACCTCGTGATCCGCCTGCCTGGGCCTCCCAAAGTGCTGGGATTATAGGTGTGAGCCACCGTGCCCAGCCCATTCATTGACTTTTTGAAGGGTTTTTTGTGTCTCTATCTCCTTCAGTTCCACTCTGATCTTAGTTATTTCTTGTCTTCTGCTAGCTTTTGAATGTGTTTGCTCATGCTTCTCTAGTTCTTTTAATTGTGATGTTAGGGTGTTGATTTTAGATCTTTCTTGCTTTCTCCTGTGAGCATTTAGTGCTATAAATTTCCCTCCAATACTGCTTTAGCTGTGTCCCAGAGATTCTGGTACATTGTGTCTTTGTTCTTATTGGTTTCAAAAAGCTTATTTATTTCTGCCTTAATTTCGTTATTCACCCAGTAGTGATTCAGGAGCAGGTTGTTCAGTTTCCATGTAGTTGTGAAGTTTTGAGTGAGCTTCTTAATCCTGACTTCTAATTTGATTGCACTGTGGTCTGAGACAGTGTTTGTTATGATTTCTGTTCTTTTGCATTTGCTGAGGATTGTTTTACTTCCAATTATGTGGTTTATTTTAGAATAAATGTTATGTGGTGCTGAGAAGAATGTATATTCTGTTGATGTGAGGTGGAGAGTTCTGTAGCTATCTATTAGGTCCTCTTGGTCCAGAACTGAGTTCAATTCCTGAAAATCCTTGTTAATTTTCTGTCTTATTGATCTGTCTAATATTGACAGTGGGGTGTTAAATTCTCCCACTATTATTGTATGGGAGTCTAAGTCTCTTTGTAAGTCTCTAAGAACTTGCTTTATGAATCTGGGTGCTCCTGTATTGGGTGCATATATATTTAGGATAGTTAGCTCTTCTTGTTGCATTGATCCCTTTACCATTATGTAATGCCCTTCTTTGTCTTTTTTGATCTTTGTTGGTTTAAAGTCTGTTTTATCAGAGACTAGGATTGCAACCCCTGCTTTTTTTTTTTCCTTCCCATTTGCTTGGTTAATCTTCCTCCATCCCTTTATTTTGAGCCTATGAATGTATTTGAACATGAGATGGGCCTCCTGGATATAGCACACCGATGGGGCTTGACTCTTTATCCAATTTTCCAGTCTGTGTCTTTTAATTGGGTCATTTAGCCCACTTACATTTAGAGTTAATATTGTTATGTGTTAATTTCATCCTGTCATTATGATGCTAGCTGGTTATTTTGACCATTAGTTGATGCAGTTTTTTCATAGTGTCAATGGTCTTTACATTTTGGTTTGTTTTCACAGTGGCTAGTACCAGCTGTTCCTTTCCATATTTAGTGCTTCCTTCAGGAGCTCTTGTAATGCAGGCCTGGTGGTGACAAAGTCCCTCAGCATTTGCTTGTCTGTAAAGGATTTTATTTCTCCTTCACTTATGAAGTTTAGTTTGGCTGGATATGAATTTCAGGATTGAAAATTATTTTCTTTAAGAATGTTGAATATTGGGTCCACACTCTTCTGGCTTGTAGGGTTTCTGCAGAGAGATCAGCTGTTAGTTTGATGGGCTTCCCTTTATGGATAACCTGACCTTTCTCTCTGGCTGCCCTTAACATTTTTTTCTTTCCTCATTTCAACCTTGATGAATCTGATGATTCTGTGTCTTGGCATTGCTCTTCTTGAGGAGTATCTTCGTGGTGGTCTCTGTATTTCCTGAATTTGAATGCTGGCCTGTCTTGCTAGGTTGGCGGGGGGGTTCTCCTGGATAAAATCCTGAAGTATGTTTTCCAACTTGGTTCCATTCTCCCCGTCACTTTCAGGTACACCAATCAAACGTAAGTTTGGTCTTTCCCCATAGTCCCATATTTCTGGGAGGCTTTGTTCATTCCTTTTCATTCCTTTTTCTCTAACCTTTTGTTCATGCTTTATTTCATTAAGTTGATCTTCAATCTCTGATATCCTTTCTTCTGCTTGGTTGATTCAGCTATTGATATTTTTGTATGCTTCACAATGGTCTTGTGCTGTGTTTTTCAGTTCCATCAGGTCATTTATGTTCTTCTCTAAACTGGTTATTCTAGTTAGTAATTCTTGTAACCTTTTATCAAGTTTCTTAGCTTCCTTGCATTGGGTTAGAACATGCTCCTTTAGCTTGGAGGAGTTTGTTATTACCTATCTTCTGAAGCCTACTTCTGTCAATTTGTGAAACTCATTCTATATCCAGTTTTGTTCCATTGCTGGTGAGGAGTTGTGATCCTTTGGAGGAGAAGAGGTGTTCTGGTTTTTAGAATTTTCAGCCTTTTTGCACTGGTTTTTCCTCATCTTCATGGATTTATCTACCTTTGGTCTTTGCTTTTGGTGACCTATGGATGGAGTTTTTGTGTGGTCATCCTTTTTGCTGATGTTGATGCTATTGTTTTCTGTTTGTTGGTTTTCCTTCTAACAGGCCCCTCTTCTGCAGGTCTGCTGGAATTTACTGGAGGTCCACTCCAGATCCTGTTTGCCTGGGTATCATGAGTGAAGGCTGCAGAATAGTAAAGATTGCTACCTGCTCCTTCCTCTGGAAGCTTCATCCCAGAGGGGCACCTGCCAGATGCCAGCTAGAGCTCTCCTGTATGAGGTCTCTATCAACCCCTGCTGGGAGGTGTCTCCCAGTTAGGAGGCACCAGTGTTAGGGACCCACCTGAGGAGGCAGCCTATTCCTTAGGAAAACTCCAGCACTGTGCTGGGAGATTCGCTGCTCTCTTCAGAGCTGGCAGGTAGGAACGTTTAAGTCTGCTGAAGTTGCGCCCACAGCCACCACTTCCCCCAGGTGCTCTGTCCCAGGGAGATGGGAGTTTTATCTATAAGCCCATGACTGGGGCTGCTGCCTTTGTTTCAGAAGGGCCTTGCCCAGAAAGAAGGAATCTAGAGACGTAGTCTGGCTATAGTGGCTTTGCAGCTCAGTGGTGGGCTCCACCCAGTCCAAACTTCCAGGTGCCTTTGTTTACACTGTGAGGGAAAATCACCTACTCAAGTCTCAGTAATGGCAGACACCCCTCCCCCAACCAAGCAGGAGCATCCCAGATCAACTTCAGACTGCTGTGCTAGCAGCGAGAATTTCAAGCCACTGGATCTTAGCTTGCTGGGCTCCGTGGGTGTGGAACCTGCCGAGACAGACCACTTGGCTCCCTGGCTTCAGTCCCCTTTCCAGGGGAGGGAACGGTTCTGTATTGCTGGCATTCCAGGTGCCACTGGGGTATGAAAAAAGACTCCTACAGCTAGCTCGGCATCTGCCCAAATTGCCACCCAGTTTTGTGTTTGAAACCCAGGGTTATTGTGGTGTAGCCACCTGAGGGAATCTCCTGGTCTGTGGGTTGTGAAGACCATGGAAAAATCGTAGTATCTGGGCTGTAATGCACAGTCCCTCATGGCACAGTCCCTCATGGATTCCTCTGGCTAGGGGAGGGAGTTCCCCGACCCCTTGTGCTTTCCAGGTGAGGCAACACCCCACCCTGCTTCTGTTCACCCTCTGTGGGCTGCACCCACTGTCTAACCAGTCCCAGTGAGATGAATTGGGTACTTCAGTTGGAAATGCAGAAATCACCTGCCTTCTGCGTTGATCTCACTGGGAGCTGCAGACTGGAGCTGTTCCTATTTGGCCATCCTGCCCGGGTATCTTTTTTTTTTTTTTTTTTTTGAGACAGAGTTTCACTCTTGTCGCCCAGGCTGGAGTGCAATGGTGCGATCTTGGCTCACTGCCACCTCCACCTCCTGGGTTCAAGCGATTCTCCTTCCTCAGCCTTCTTAGTAGCTGGGATTACAGGTGCCCACCATCACGCCCAGCTAATTTTTTTTGTATTTTTAGTAGAGATGGGTTTTCACCATGTTGGCCAGGCTGGTCTTGAACTCCTGACCTCAGGTGATCCCCCCACCTTGACCTTCCAAAATCCTGCGATTACAGGCATGAGCCACCATGCCCAGCTGAGAATTTTTATCTGATACATAAACACATGGTATATTTGGTAAAGTAATACAAGAATAATATTTCAGGATTTCCATTCTCCGTAAATGTTTGGACCTAGCTTTAGTAGTTGTAACACTACTGAGGTTTCTTATGGCTTTTTTTAAACATTGGTTGAGATGGAAATATAGGTGCTGATTTTAATTTTCATATGACCAAATAAAGATGCATGTGATTCAGGAGGTTTCTTCTAGGACAGCAGTCCCCAAATTTTTTTGTCCTATGATTCCTTTTCATCCTTAAAAATTTCTGAGAATTCAGTTTGCTTTTGTTTACATGGGTTATTTCTACTGATACTCTTTTTAAAACTAAAACTGAGAGAATTTAAAAATATTTGTCCACCTTAAAATAACAAAGCTTCACGTGTTATCATAAACACTTTAGAAAAATTAAGTTTGTTTTAAAAAATGAAATTATGAAAAGAGTTGCATTTTAAAAATCTTTTTGAAAATCTTTTTTGAGCCTGCCTTAATAGAAGACAGCTTGGAAGTCATATCTGCTTCAGCATTTAAGTTGTTGTGATATGTGGCATTAGTTAAAGCATATAAAGAAAATCTGGCATCTCAAGATCTATGATCTAGAAAAGGAAGAGTGTTTTAATATTCTTCCAGATAATTGTGGCTATCCCTCTTTTTATACTACAGCGAAACTCAACAAGTGTTCCTTTCTGAAAGGTTAACTGCAATGTGGAATAAGAAACCACATCGATGAACTTATATTTTCTGTCACATTAAAATCCACTGTTCTTTCTCACTCTTTGAACGGATCTTTTACCCAGGCATAATTTGGTGACATTAGGACTATCTTGATTCCCTGAGTTATGGAGATCTCCCAAATGTTGGTGCATTTCATTATGTATTATCAAAAACACATTCATTAATATCCTCACCATTCTCATCAGAAAAGTCTTTATGTATTGGAAAGTCATCAAGTTCATGGTGACAAATACAAATTTTCTAAAACTCAAATTGTCACTTGCAAGCTCAAACTTTATCACTGGCAACAAATGCTATCAGTTTTCCTTAAAGTGACAGAACCAATTTGTTCATTAAAAAAATAAAATTAGCCAAGTAGTCATGTCTTAATACCAACAGTTTGTTCATTAGTCATTCTTTCAACTGAAAATGGGGTTCCAAGAAAAATATGGTTAGTTCTACTCCACAAGTCCTTTTCCTCAAGATAACCATCATAACTCACATGCAGCAGAAGTGTTTTCTATGCATACTTTCCACTTAGTCACATAGGATTAGAAACATGTATGCTCAATAGCCAAGATTTAGTAACAGTATAAATAACAGTATAAATAAAAAAATTTATACTACTCTATTGAAGATCCTAAGTAAAACTGGCCTTTTGTTTTTTAAATTGTAAGTGTGTGGCAATGACAACCAGTGTAGTTTGAAACCACTTCCTTAATTTTTCCCAAGGCACCAGCCATGTTGCCTACCATTAATTTTGCACTACCATTATTATTATTATTATTTTGAGATGGAATCTTGCTCTGTTACGCAGACTGGAGTGCAGTGGTACACTCTCTGCTCATTTCAACCTCTGTCTCCTGGGTTCAAAAGATTCTCCTGCCTCAGCCTCCTGAGTAGCTGGGACTATAGGCACACACCACCACACTTGACTAATTTTTGTATTTTTAGTAGAGATAGGGTTTCACCATGTTGGCCAGGCTGGTCTCAAATTCCTGACCTCAAGTGATCCGCCCACCTCGGCCTCCCAGAGTGCTGGGATTATACGCATGAGCCTGCGCCCTGCCTGCACTGCCATTATTTGACCACAGAAAGGGTTTATATTTATGCTTTTCTTTTTTCTGTTTTTTGAGACAGAGTCTCGCTCTGTTGCCCAAAATGACTACTATCTTCTGCAGTAGTACCCTATGTAACACATCTGGGAAACACTGTATTAAATACCCTCTTTAGTCTTTTCTACTTCAACAGCCAATGAAAATTTATGGTTCCATCTATCTGCCATATTATCTCTTTGAACTGACATAACTTCAGGGAATGGAGAAATTTTACCAATTTTTATTAGGCTTCAATATTCTTTTCTACGATTTATTAATCAAGTTTTGATTTACATCTGCAATATCTAACACAGTGCCTGGAACAGGCTATGTGTTTTGAAAATGTTTACTCCTTTATATCTTATCACTCTTAACAGAGAATTGGAGGCATTTTTTGCAAAAACACACACAATATGACAAATGCATTCTAAAACTCCAATCAAACACAAAGATACAGCATGAACAATTATAATTTGGTTGTAAATTTGACCCCAAGCTTCCTAAAGTCCAAAGAAACAGGAAATTTCAATCAGTTATTACAGAAAAGCCACATTATTGCCCAGGCACGGTGGTTAATGCCTGTAATCCCAGCATTTTGGGAGGCCAAGGCTGGTGAATTACAAGGTCAGGAGTTTGAGACCAGCCTGGTCAGCATGGTGAAACCCCATTTCTACCAAAAATACAAAAAATTAGCTGGGCATGGTGGCATGCACCTATAGTCCCAGCTACTCAGGAGGCTGAGGCAGGAGAATTGCTTAAACCCGGCAGATAGAGGTTGCAGTCAGCCAAGATCGTACCACTGCACTCCAGCCTGGGCAACAGAGTGAGACTCCATCAAAAAAAAAAAAGAAAAAGCCACATGGAAATGATTCCAAGCCACATCCAGAGGTGGACTGAGACAGTTTAATAAATAATTAAAAGATGTAGACTTCTGTTCTAATTTGTGACTAGTAAAATATAACTTTTTTTATAATTTGACTATATTTCATTGATAATTTTTATAAAAGTTACTTCTGATTGTACTTGTAAGGAGCCAAGTTGTCTATGAAGTAATCTAGGAAGTTCTCTCTCTCGTTTGTTGCATAAGTTAAAATCCTCTCATTACTCACTATGAAATCTCTAAACTCACAACAACACATGCCAATCATTCTGGAAGGATTAAAGTTGGTAAGGAAGCCTACACGTATTTATTCATATATTTATGTATTCAGAAATTGAGCATCTTCTGTGTACAAAACCACAGTGTATGTGGTATAATCACCTATGTAAGACCTTCATACTTGCTTCAAGTCAGGTATCCAGACAATATGTCATACAAATAATTCTTTTCCTAAAAAAAAAAAATAATACTTATAATACTTAAGAAGCAGCTAAAAGTAAGAACTTTTGCATTCAGTAGAGGCAAACTGTATTCAGTGCTTGGATAAGAATTCATATCAAGTATATGTGCTAATAAGCTTCGGTCTACACAATATAATATGAAGATGTGTAGAAAATATAAATGGATTTGAAGTGGATTTGGGGGACAGATGAATTATGTGTGGAGAGAAAAAAGAGGAAGATTACATGTTAAAGCAAGAAAGCATGAGTAACAAAACTGAGAACCAGGCTCTGTCTTCGTTTTGCAGTTACTAGTGAAGCAATCTTGAATAAATCTTCCAAAAACTTTTTCTCTCACTCTTACAAACGTGAGTCCTTCACCACAACCAGGTGGTTATGTTCATGTCTTGGAAATTCAGGTTTAGTCTACCTAACCATTGTGACTTTATTCAAGCTGATCTCTATCAAAGAATAGTCTCTTCCATTCCTCTCTGCCCATTCAAAATTCTATCTGTTCTCCAAGACAGTCAAGACAGAGTTCAAACTTCACGTCATACATGAAACCGACCTCAATATTTTGCATCTCATGGCATTCTCATCTGCCTTGTAATTCTTAAAGCATGTATAACATGTATACCATTAATTTAGAAAATAATTCACAGCTTTTGACTCTTAACTATTTGGTCATCAGATGTTACATCTCCCTATTTAGCTGCTATTAGCCTTACAATACTAAATTCTAGCATTCTCAGTCCCTGACACAATACTAAATACATACATGATAGTTGCTCAATAAGTACTTGTAGAATTTAATGGAAGTTCGCTAATCTACGAAAAAGATTACTTACTGCCTACCAATGGTGAAGAGGTATTTCTATTAACAAGACAGTCACTAGTTACCAAAGTGATTCTTAGACTATCTGAACATTGAGGGCCCCCCGGCAGGCTCCATGAGTATCTTTGATAGTACGTTTCCCCCAAAATACTCTACCCAGACCTTCATAGTTTTCACTTTGTCTTTTTATTAAGCAGACCCACTAGGCTTTCCTGCCCTGTCAATTGTCTGTGGCTCATGTATTCATATAATAGAGCTGGGTAGATCATAGTGAGTAATAAAATAATGTTATTTCACCTTTCACTGTGTTGTACCCATTTTGTTGTGTCAGGAACTCATATATAAGGACATTGTATTCATCCTTACTCACTAAGCTCTTTTCAGTTTATAGTTCCATTGGTAAATAAATGAAGGTGTTTCATTATTGTCACAGCTGTTTTGGCAAATGATAATGTTTTCATAGATTTTAACATGATTTTGACTTGCTTCTTTCAGAACAAAAATAATAATAATTTATATAGTTAAAAAGACCAGTTATTACACTAAGTCAATGAAGGAACCAGTCCATGTCATGAAAATCCTCAAGGCATCTTGTTCATACATGGAAGTGCCCAGGTAGATTACATGCAAGCCTGAAAAATCTGTTACATGCACATCACCAGGGTGACTAGAATCATCATGCTGGAACTGTGTGGCCTATTAATTCTTCTTAACTTTGCATGATGATACTAATAGGTCTATTCTAATTCTTTCCTACATTTATATTGTTAGAGGATAAAAGGGAAGAAAAATATTTTAAAGAACAAACACATAGGCTTCATTTGGCATCCCATATTCAATGGTCCTTTAAGACAATATATTTCAGTTAGTTTTTCCAAATAAGTATCATCCAAAAGGTTAACATGGGATAGATGTTAGATAAATAATGGACCTAAAGATCCAGGCATGATATTTTCTCAAGCTGGAAACAATTTGAGCAACATGAAATTAAAGAACCTGCATAGCAAAGACAATCCTAAGCAAAAATAACAAAGCTGGAGGCATCACGCTACCTGACTTCAAACTACGCTACAAGACTACAGTAACCAAAACAGCATGGTATTGGTACCAAAACAGATATACAGATCAATGGAACAGAACAGAGGCCTCAGACACACACATCTACAACCATCTGATCATTGACAAACCTGACAAAAACAAGAAATGGGGAAAGGATTCCCTATTTAATAAATGGTGTTGGGAAAACTGGTGAGCCATATGCAGAAAGCTGAAACTGGATCCCTTCCTTACACCTTATACAAAAATTAGCACAAGATGGGTTAAAGATTTAAACATAAGACCTAAAACCATAAAAACCACAGAAGAAAATCTAGGCAATACCATTCTGGACACAGGCATGGGCAAAGACTTCATGACTATAACACCAAAAGCAATGGCAACTAGAGCCAAAATTGACAAATAGGATCTAATTAAACTAAAGAGCTTCTCCACAGTAAAACAAACTATCATCAGAGTGAACAGGCAACCTAGAGAATGGGACAAAATTTTTGCAACCTATCCATCTGACAAAGGGCTAATATCCAGAGTCTACAAAGAACTCAAACAAATTTACAAGAAAAAATCAAACAACCCCATCAAAAGGTGGGCAAAGGATATGCAGCCAACAAACATATGAAAAAAAAGCTCATCATCACTGGTCATTGGAGAAATGCAAATCAAAACCACAATGAGATACCATCTCACGCCAGTTAGAATGGTGATCGTTAAAAAGTCAGGAAACAACAGATGCTGGAGAGGATGTGGAGAAATAGGAATGCTTTTACACTGTTCGTGTGAGTGTAAATTAGTTCAACCATTGTGGAAGACAGTGTGGCGATTCCTCAAGGATCTACAACTAGAAATACCATTTGACCCAGCCATCCCATTACTGGGTTAATACCAAAGTATTATAAATCATTCTACTATAAAGACACATGCACACGCATATTTATTGCAGCATTGTTCACAATAGCAAAGACTTGAAACCAACCCAAATGCCCATCCATGATAGACTGGATAAAGAAAATGAGGCACATATACACCATGGAATACTATGCAGTCATAAAAAAGGATGAGTTCATGTCCTTTGTAGAGACATGGATGAAGCTGGAAACCATCATTTTCAGCAAACTATCAGAAGAACAGAAAACCAAATACCACATGTTCTCACTTGCAAGTGGGAATTGAACAATGAGAACACAGGGATACGGGGGCAGGGGCATCACACACCAGGGCCTGTCAGGGGGTGGGGGGCTGGAAGAGGGATAGCTTTAGAAAAAATACCTAATGTAGATAATGGGTTGATGGGTGCAGCAAACCACCACGGCACATGTATACCTATGTAACAAACCTGCACATTCTGTACATGTACCCCAGAACTTATATATATATTCCATTTATAATTACCTTGAGACTTCATGTAATTGATCTAATTATACCCACTATGTGAAGCATCCACATTGCCTTTTTATGATCTAAACCTAACTTTAATGTTTTCTTTGTGAATCATTGACGGCAGGCCCAAACTGAAACCCAGAAGAACTGCTGAGCTAAGAAATCTTCAACTCAGCTAATTCAACCAAGAGAATTTACAGCAAAGAATCCTTAAGGATGTGTGTGACTTGTCTAGTGCAGCATTTTCAGGACTGGGAGGAATCACACATCTCAAGGATCCACCCAGAATTCCTCAGGAATTATATTTCTCATCACAAATGGTCCTGCTAA